>NC_064827.1:90096134-90749134 GCF_024166365.1 Elephas maximus indicus | reverse complement strand
TGCCACCAAAGCCCTCAGTAAAGCCTCCACATTTGAAAAATGGTGACATTTATCTATATGACACATTGTTTATTTAGCTTTTAGGAAATGCTTGGTGCATATGTGGGTTGGGTGGTGTTATGGACTGAATTGTGTCCCTCAAAAATGTGTGTCAACTTGACTAGGCCATGATTCCCAGTATTGCATGATTGTCTATCATTTTGTCATCTGATGTGATTTTCCCATGTGTTGTAAATCCTACCTCTATGATGTAGAGGCAGTTATGCTAGTGAGGTAGGACTCAATCTATGAGATCAGGTCGTATGTTGAGTTAATCGCTTTTGAGATATAAAAGAGAGAAGTGGGCAGAAAGACAGAGGGACCTTATTACCACCAAGCAAGAAGAGCGAGGAGTGCACATGTCTGTTGGACCAAGGGTCCCTGCACTGAGGAGCTCCTAGAGCAGAGGAAGATTGATGACAAGGACCTTCCCACAGAGCTGACAGAGAGCGAAAGCCTTCCTCTAGAGCTGGCATCCTGAATTTGGATTTCTCCAGGGCCCTCCTAGACTGTGAGAGAATAAATTTCTCTTTGCTAAAGCCATCCACGTGTAGTATTTCTGTTATAGCAGCACCGGATGACTAAGACAGGTGGCTCTGTCAGTACCCTGAGGGTTTTGGCAGACCATTGCACTAGTGCTCAGGTTAAAAATGGGAACTAGTGCTCAGGTTAAATATGTTGAAAGTGCCCAGTCAAGCAGGGCACTTTCAACATATTCTGTAGCATTAGTCTGTGTACGGTTGTTTCATCAAATAACCCAGCTTCAAATCCATTGATAGCCAACCCAGTGCCAGAAGCATTTTTGTTGGCACTGGCTGGTGATCCTGCTTCGAGGGCAGGACCCAGACTCACCCAGCTGCTTCTGTCTACAGCTCCATTAGCCTGAGGATGTGAGACAGTGGCCACTGAAGAGAGAACTAAAGCTGTTGCAGACCATCTGTCTCCATTATCAATGAACACTGACCTTAAATAGAATAAACCAATGTCTACAGGGTATATTCTTAATGGCTCTCTGACCTCTGTGATACTGAGCTGATGTGAAGAACAGTAGGCTCCTGACACTCTGAATCAATACATAACCTTTGTAATGTAATGAATGGCATTGTGAAAGTCTCAGGCTACTCTTTAGAGCCAGAACAGTACACTTCCTAGACAAGCAATAAGAACTAACATGCAAATGGATCTTACTACATGAAAAGCATTGTAGTAAGCCTGTTTCATGCACTCTCAATTAATCCTTAACCTCTAAGCGATCATATGACACCCATTTTGCTTGAGGAAACTGAGGCATATAGGGGATAAATATTTTGCCCATGGTCAAGCAGTCAGTACAACCCCGACAGACTGACTCCAAAGACATTTTCATACACTGCATCACACTGTCTGCAAGTGAAGCTGAAACGACACAGAAGTATTTAACAAACAAAATGCACACACATACACAAAAACAACTACCTCAATTTTCTACCCTTCTTTCAAAGCAAATTGTGACACCTACCAAATGAGTGAGCCATTTTTCAAAAGATAATTACTCAGATCCTACAACTGTTTATCCTTCTGAGGCTTGGACAGGCCATGTGAATAGCCGAAGGGAGGTAAGCACAAGACAGTAGGGAATGCTGGCAATTGAGGTGAACTACTAAGCACACGCTCTGTCCAAAGGAGCACTCACTGCCTGCTCAGATTCAGCTGATCGTTGCTACGCGAGAATGTAGATGCAAGCGGAAACCTAGATTTTTGTGTGACATCTTCAACTTTTTAAGGCTGTCAACTAATTCAGGGGATTTTAAAACACTATCAGGGCCAAACAAAACAATACTGTGGCGGGTATTTTGGAACACAGGCTGCCAGTTTGCAATCTCTGTAGGGTTTTCTTCGTTTTAATAATTTGCTCACATTTTTAAGAGCTACCGGCATTCCTTACCTGCATTAGCAGGGTACCGGCTGTGAGCCATTTTTCTAACACTGGTTATGATTTCCAGTAGTCCTTTTATCCTCATGACCAGTTATTTTTGTACCTATAGCAAAAACCAACTGGAAATTAGAAACAAAACCCGTTGCTGTGGAGTTGATTCCCATTCATAGAGACTCTACAGAAGTAGGGAGTAAATTACCCTAGAATGGCTAACAGGCTCATAATTTCAATCCTAAAGCTTGGTCTTACTAATATGAGCAAATCAGTAACCAACTTTCCCCATTCCTATTAAACTACAATGTTATTTTGGGTTTTATTTCTTCTGATGGAATGCAATATTTCATCCATGCTGTTAAGCTCAAAAAGGGATATAAATAGACACTGAATAGATGATAGAATATTTATATTGTCAGCACAAACTCAAGGAATCGGATTTTTCTTTGAACTGATTGATATGGGTGAGAATTCTTTATTTCAATTCATGAACACAGACTTCAAGGACTAAAATAACAATGCTATTTTTTAAAATGTAAAATAACAACCTACAGATGTATAAAGTATATAGCAGGTGCCTTTGAGTTCCTCACGCTCTAGAGAAATAGTGGCATAAAATACATAATCGAATAATCCATCAGAAGAATGCCCTGTGTTCTAATGCCTACTGGTAGTCATGAATTTCATATCAGATGAGGTTTGGTTCTCAGAGGGGAATCACTTCATTAAGACAGAATTTCATCCCAGATTTACATAGAATGGGGCCTTTGAATATATTGATGGAGGGAGAGTGGAACATTTGAAAAGGAGGATTTAGGCTCATATTTTATGGTTATTTTCCCTTACTCCTTTGCATTTTGGCTTGAGATCTGTCAACTTTCCCCTCTCAAGCACATGGAGATACTTGTTATCATTTTGGGGAGGTTGTAAAGGCAATCAGTTGATTTCTGACAAACCTCACTTGCTAACAGAAGCCTTCTTCCTTTGGTCTTAAGTTCCTGGGATAAGAGATGAAAAACAAAACAAATCTGGTTTCCTTAGTAAATGATCTCTTCCCCATCTCCCTTCTGAAACTAGTCTTAATTTTATTAATCACCTGATATAGGAGTGCAGCAAATAGAGAATGTTTGTTTACAGCTCAAGAAAATGTAGGCCTTCTGGATCCTATTTCATGCCCCAATCTTTTACCACTATCAGTTTTACATGCCATGGTAACATTTTCGGTGTCTGAGTCTGCATGGAGCCTTTTCTCTGAGGCTTTAGAGCTTAAAGGTTTGGGTTGATGTTTTCAAGATGCTTGGGGCAGTTCTACTCTGTTCTATAGGGTCACTATGAGTCGGAATCGACTCGATGGCAGTGGGTTTTTAGTGAATTTTTATAAGGGAAGAGAGAAGCTAGTAAATACATACTTCAACTTAAAAAAAAAAGAAGCCATCAAGTTGCTCTGACTCCTGGCAACCCTGTGTGTGTCAGAGTAAAGCTGTGCTCCACAGGGTTTTTAATGGTTTATTTTTTCAGAAGTAGATTGACAGCCCTTTTTCTTCCAAGGTGCCTCTGGGTGGACTTGAACCACCAACCTCAGTTAGCAGTTGAGTGTGTTGACCATTTGCACTATCCAGGAACTCTTTAGTTCAACTTAGAAATGCAGAAGAGTTTTATGTAGGGTGTCTGTTGTTCTGAGCTACCAAGGGCAAAACCTCACATCTGGGGATTCCATGGGGTATCTGATTCTAAAGGAAGTATAACTTCTTATTTCTTATCTGTGGACTTTCTAGAAAAATTTTCCTGTCTACTATTTTTGTTACTACAGAAATTTTCCATTATACAGTCAAAGTAACTGAGTCAAGGTTTATGCCAACGACTTCCCTAAGGTAAAGTGATACCATTACAAATCATTGGTAGACAGAATGTTGTTTTCACTTGACTGGGCTGATTTCTATAAAATTTTGGGGACCATCAGCTTCCTCAGGTTCCCAAAGGAAGATAGAACTAGCTTCTTGATCTACCATCTCCGATAGTGATCTTACTTGCTTTCCTGGAAAAACTTTTTTCCTTAAAAATCATTATGGAATTCTTTGGTACGGCGTGAATTGGTATACCAAGAACACTTAAGTCTTGCTATTATAGTCGAATGCAATGTTTGCTGGACACTATTTCTTGGAAACGTGATTCTGAAACCCAATCAAGGAGGAAGACCATGAGAATAATTCTCCTTTCTTGGTATTCAAGCAGATATTGGCAAGAGGTAACGATGGCCTAGTAAGTTATCATAGAAAAACATTAGGGGTATTTCAAGCATATTTTGGAGACTCTGTGTCTTGGGGAAGTTTATCATAAGCTTGTTGATGACTTCCTCATCCCTCCAGTTACACTTTTGTTGAGGCTTAATACATCTGTGCCATTTCCTACCAAAACAAACAAACAAACAAAAAAACCAGTTGTCGTAGAATTGATTCTGACTCATGACGAGCCCTTGTGTGTCAGAGGTAGAACTGTGCTCCGTACGGTTTTCAATGCTGATTTTTCAGAAGTAGATGGCCAAGTCTTTTTTCAGAGGCACCTCTGGGTGGACTTGAACCTCCAACCTTTTGAAATAAAAGCTTTTTTAAGAGCTATTCTGAAATGTCCCTTGCAATGTTCTCTGGACAAATAAGGCTTGCCAAACAGGTACAGATAACTCCGTCCACTGACAGAAGAGGCCCAAGGCTGACTGGCACAAATAGAAATCAAAATCAAGTATTTTCAATTTCTTACAGTTGGTGCTTTATAAACTATTCCCTTCCATTGCGGTGAATGTAACATGATAGGATACAAAGTCAGTGGAAGTGTTTCTCAAATTTGGGATTGCAATTTACCTTCTTAGGCAAATGAAGCTTCTTTTCCAGAAGTTTTATTTATCATCAATATTTTAATCTGGATTGTATCATCCCAACTTTTGTGCACAGCCACATTGTAGCTTTTATAAGATCACGTGAAAAGGGAGGAGCCCTGGTGGTGCAGTGGTTAAGTGCTCAGTTGCTAACCAAAAGGTCAGTGGTTCTAACTCACCAGCTACTCCTTGAGAGAAAGGTGGAGCAGTTTGCTTCTGTAAAGATTTACAGCCTTGGAAGCCCCACAGGGCAGTTATGCTCTATCCGATAGGGTTGCTGGGAGTTGGAATGTAACTTGATGGCAATGGGTTTTTTGGGATGTGAAAGGAATGACTCGCCCTTTTAGACCTCATCATTCCTGCTGTGATTTAGGGGAAAAAATCCTTGGGAACTCACCCCCTTTAAAATGCTAAAAGATGCAGCTAGCAACTTCAAACGAACAACCCAAAGAAGAAACATTTTTTTTTTTTTAAAAAATGAAAGCACATTCTGCAGTGCGTAAATCATTTATTAATGTTTAAATAAATAAATAAACCACAGTTATGCTATTCTCCAGCATTTTGTACCTATCTAAAGTTCTATGTTCATATGTCTGATTTGCTGAAAGTCCCAAGAAAAATTATCGACTAAATAGAAATTACTATTTGCTAAACTTTTTAAACAAGATGAGGGAATGGTAGAATAAACATTAGAATATTACAAAAGGATACAGCTTCATAGACAGCTAAATATATTTATATGATGAAAGTAGTATACAAACTGGCTTGTTGGGAAGAGGTATTCATCTACTCATATATAAAATTAAGCTCAGTGAGCTCTCTTTTTTTCACATGCAAACAACTGCTGATTGGTGAGCTAAAGTAGGGCAGGGCAGGCAGAAGGACAGGGTTAAGGACATGCTGAAGGATATCAACCACAGACAACCTGATTGACAACCAAGTTAGGTGGCCTTTGAGGGAAAGAGACCCGTTGCCATGCGGTCAGTTTCAACTCATGGTGACCCCATGTGTGTCAGGGTAGAACTGTGCTCCCTAGGAGGTTCAAGGGCTGATTTTTCAGAAGGATGTTCTTCAAGGTGCCTCTGGGTGAACTTGAACCTGTGAGCTTTCGTTTGGCAGTTGACCACCCAGGGACTCCAGGAGAAAGATAGATCTCCAATAGTCATTTAACTACACTGGATTTCAAAAGGAAATGGCGTAGAAAAGACCACCCGCTTGCACAATTTAGCTAAGTGTACCATGTATGGCATTGATAAAGTATCTTTAAAAAAAATCTGCTACTTTAATAAACTTTTAAAATTCAAGGTACTTTTTTTTTTACAGCATGTTATGGCACACACAATTTTAAGAATCCATTTGGTAATACAACAGTACCACTTGGTTGTCACATCTGACTTCCCAGGGTCCTTTGAACTCTGGGCCTGAACATACTTTACTGAACCAAATAATATGGCAAAAGGACCATCCCCAGGAATACATTTGCTCTGGATCTTAGTCATGCTTTCTGTAAACTTTAACTGCACCCTTTCTCATGTGAGCATCTGACGCCCTACTGTAACCTAGACTTTTTTGGTCCTTCCTAGAGCCCATAATTTATTTATGACACTGGTGATGAGTGGGAATAAGATGAAAAATTTAGGAAGCGGATTGCTCTTGGCTGACCCCTACTGGTGTAAGACTTTCAAGCCAAAGAAAAGCAGCAAACGTAATGAAAAATGCTCCGGAAGGAGGTAGGATGTTTAGTTCCAATTTTATCCTTATCACTTCCTAGATGTACCATGTTGAGCAAGCCACTTACTCTCTCAGGTCCTCAGTTTTCTTATCTGCATAATGGGAAGAAGGTAGAGCTTAACACCTTATCTGGATAGGCCAGATAATATTTTGGGAGTTCTTTCAGTTCTGCTACCTACGATTTTTTTGAGTTGGAGCCTGAGGAGCTATGGATCCTTCCCCAGGGATGGCCATAGGGTTCCTCCAAGTTCAGGGACCAAACTGAACAGAAACAATTATTGCTTAGTACTATAGTTAATTAAAAAACTACTATGTGCCAGGCTCCACATACAGATTCTTATTCAGTTCCCATAACAAACCTGCAGTGTCAGTGCTATTGCCTCCACTGGAAACCGAAGATCAGTGAGGCCAAACAGCTAACTGGAAAGAGAGCTGGGACTTAAACTCATGCTTGTTCGGTTTCCAAGCCTCTGCTCCATCTTACTTTGCATCCAGAATATGTGTTACCCTCTACTCACTTCCTCTAAGAGTGTTTTGCTCTTGGCTCTGAACGCCATCTATCATTGATCTTGAGGTTGAATGCCCATAGCACACAGTTTCTCTCAAATATACATAGGGACAATATTTTGCCTGTTGACTAACATTGTCCATTTGAAGCTTCATGCCCTGTGATGCCTGATTCTCTCCTTACAGCAAATTGAGGGTGAGGCAAATGAAATCGGGTGTCTCCTAAAAATAGACTGATGGTCATCCTGCATTTAAGCTCCTGACGATAACTGAAGGCAGTAATTCCATGGGAGGCAAAGGAAAAGACATCAAGTTCATTCTTGAAAGAAAGATGGCCCACTTCTACATTAATGAAGACTCAACTTATAGAACCAATTGTACTGAAAGAAACTGAAGAACTCAGAGAGAAAGAAATCAGCAAAATTCTATGGCTTCATTGTGCCAATACAGCATATAGTTTTATGGGTAAATATCTTCATCTTGAGTATCTGACTTAAGTAGAATATGTAGAAATGACCACACACAGCCTTTCTTGTGACCCACCTACACCTGAAACCTCTATAGTCCTAGACTGGGATGCAGTAAAGTGTGGTGGATAAGCACATAGATTCTTATCCAGACCACCTGGACATAAAAACTGACTCTCCCATTATAGGGTGTGGGACTGTAGCAAATTAATTAACATTAGTTTAATGCCTTAGCTTCTCCATGGATTCATTCTGAGTATTAGTTAACACGTTAGTTAACAGAACACTTGCCAGTGCATGGCATGTAGTACGTACTAGTTAAGTGTCAGCTATTTTTAGATAAGAAATGTACTTAATAAAAGGCTTCTGGAACCCCACCAGCATGAAACTAAGAAAGACTTTCAAAATAACAGTTTCTTAGCCCGCCAGTTGCTTCCACTGGCAGGTTCAAAAAAATATATGCTGATTAAAATTTTCAATGTAAAATGAAGCTAGACAGGCCGATGGGTAATTTTCCAAAATGAAATCCAGAGGTTTTCTTGCTAATCTTTTTAAAAATATATATATTTTTGCATTATAATCAAGGTGACATGTACAAGGACAATTCCATTTTCTCCCTCCTACTGAGCTCCCTTTTGTCCACTATGAAATCTTGAATCCCCTTTAAGTCCCGTTCTTCCTAAGCCTAGCTAATGCTACGGCCTGCCACTCTTGCCCTTATCCCCACTTCTGTGATGTTTCCTCACTTCAAGGCAGGCCACAGAACCGCTGGCATACAACTGGGGATTCCTGCGAGGCTCGCCAGGTTAATGGTGATTAGACAGGAGACAGAACCAGTGTAGACGGTTCCAAACAATGGAGCCGAACATCCATCCACAGAAGCTTTCATCTTGAGAACATAACCTCTTCTGAGATACAACCAGAAGTCTCAAGGTAATTGCATTTTACTAGGATCAAACCTAACAAGTATTTTATAATTAAAGATCATGCTGGTTTCCTTTACCATCACGTGCAACTTCATCAAGGACTTGAAGCTTCCCACAAATACTGAGGCTGTTTAATATTTATTGAACGCCCACAATCACCCTTACTTTTCGTTTCTCTGGAAACACACGCTTTTGGTTTGGTTTCTCGGGACCCTGAAGAAGACCATTATTGCATTAAGAACGGAGGCACAGGCATTCTGTGTGGTAGTGTTAATAATACTACTGGCTTACACTTCACAGTGCTCTTTCATTTACAAAGTGCTTTCACATACATCAGCTCATTTGATCCTCACAACATCCTGCCTGATTTGTCCTTCCCAATTTGTGGAGCAAAATATTCCCTTTACAGTTTTATAAGGGAGATTGCTTTTTAACTCTCCTCCTTTCTGGCTTTCAATCTGTACAAAATTTTAGGAGGCAAATTCCTAACTTGTAGACAGAAAACTAGGTGGCTTTTTTTTTCACCCCTCTGTCAACTGCCTGTGAGCTGAGAGCTATGGCAGTCAGATTTTTTAAAAATTTGGCCTTTTGGAATGGTTATTCTGTCGTTGTTGTTAGGTGCCATCAAGCTGGTTCTGATTCATAGTGACCCTAGGTACAACAGAAGGAAAACTGCCCTGTCCTGCACCATCCTCACAATTGTTGCCATGTTTGAGCTCATTGTTGCAGCCGCTGTGTCAGTCCATCTTGTTGAGGGTCTTCTTCTTTTTCACTGACCCTCTACTTTACTAAGCATGATATCCTTCTCCAGGGACTGGTCCCTCCTGATAACATGTCCAAAGTATGTGAGATAAAGTCTGGTCATCCTTCCTTCTAAGGAACACTCTGGCTGTACTTCTTCCAAGACAGATTTATTCATTCTTCTGGCAGTCCATAGTATATTCAATATTCTTTGCCAGCACCAATGGTTATTCTATGCCTGGGTAAATTTCCAGTCATGTACAATTGTTTCTGAAGTCTGAATAGTAAATGAAAGTTACCATTGATGAAAAAGTTTGCAGGGAAGCTATGTGAGCACAGGCTCACCCTGGCTCCAGCACTTCCTGTGCTACCTGGTGGCCTTCAGGAAAGTTGCTCAACTTCTCTGGTTAAGAGAGTAGCAGCGCTAAGTTACTCCAAATAAATATCAAGCCAAGTGAAAACAGTGTAGCTGCTGAGCAAACACAGTCTTGACAGGTCCTCCGTCCTCCCCTTCTCTTCGGACTACTGCTTCCAAGTTGACATTTCTATTGAGAAATGCTGGAACCACCATTGAGGCTGAGCCTCAGTTTTCTCATTGGTAAAATAAGGATAATAATACCTACATTAAGGAGCCCTGGTGGTGCGATGGTTAAGCACTTGGCTGCTAACTGAAAGGTGGTTGGTTTGAACCCACCCAGTGGCTCCGTGAGAGAAAGACCTGGCAATCTGCTTTCGTAGAATCACAGCCAAGAAAACCTTATGGGGTAGTTCTACTCTGTCACATGAGGTCGCTATGAGTTGAAAACCAACTCGACTGTACCTAACAATACTTACATTATATATGAAGAGTAAACAAGGTGATTCTTTTAGAGTAGTGGCATAGGCCAGGTAGTCAGGTGTCCAGACTCATTTTCGACAGAGTTATAACCAGTGTTTGTAGGACTTGGGGCACACTTACCAGGCTTCCACCCCACATAAGTGTGCTTGGCACTATTAGATGAGGGGGCCTTTCCTTAATGCTAATACTTCTTCCTGGAGTATTGCCTGACAAAAATTGCATTCTGTATCTCCTTCCCATTGTTTATAATCTCACAAAACTTCAAAGATTTCTTCCTTTCTCTTTAATGTCAAAATCGTATCACTGTTGGCTTAAATTCACAACAGCATGGCTAGTGTGGGGACTTTTCGGTGGTGTTTTCAAGATCAAGTTTTACAGGATGAATTTTCATAGGTTACCAAAAGCCAAAAGATTCAGGAAAGCTGACAAATTTTCCTGATTCTGACTGTTTAAGGCTTTGCTCTTTTGTGTGAATCTTGTTGCACTGTAACATGGATGACGTTATCTGCCTAAAGACTAAACACATATGCCTGTTATCACTAGATACCCTGCTTTGTTTGAGTTCTTTTTTAGAGTTCTTTAATGCCACTTCTTTATGCAATTGGTATTAAGAGTAAATTTAAATTAAGAAAAATATTAAGGGAAAATATTAAATTAAGGGAAAGTGCCCATGCTGTGAAGTAAAAGGTAGAAGATAATTAGAGAACCAACATACAAGGAAATCAGCTTGAACTGTGAAAAATGACATAAGCCACTTGGTAGAATGTTGGTCTGTGGCTTTTTCTCATAAACTCTTTTCCCTAAATAAGGTGTTGCATGCTATCAAGTCAATTCCAAAAAGTAGAGCTGCCATATAGGGTTTCCTAGGTTTCCGAGCTCTTAACCATTGTCCTACTAGGGCTCCTTCTACATAAGATGGTAGTTTATTTATTCAACGTTGCCTTTACAAACAAGGATGTCTGAAACTGACTCAGGGCTATGTCTGTCTGCTGATAGGGTAGTTCAAAGCATATAGGTGCAAAGCTGTCCTTGCTCCTTTTGCGGAGGAAGGGTGGGTATGATAAGGAGGGTGCTAGACGATGTGGGAGAAACAAAACAAAACAAAACAAAACAATGGCTAGGCAGTCAATCAAAGCTGTGGAAACCTAGAATGGACATCGTCTTCATCTTGCTGGGGTGGTATGCGTATCATAATGGCTCCTCTGTTCCTTTAAAACGCTGTTCAGATAATGGCCTGGCCTCCCACACATTTCGAGAGGGTGCCTCTAGCTTTACTGAAATCCTATACTGACCACAGACCTTATTTCCCCTCGCAGCTTTGATACTCCGTCCAGCCAAGTTATCCTCTGGAGACGCCGCTGCTGTTTCTTTCGATGTGCTCCACAGTGGTTTTGGAAATTGCTTGAAGAGCACCTGAGGACAGAGATCCCTCTGCCTTCCCTACCCTTGCCGTCTCCTCACACATAGAATTGTCAGGAGTTTCATAGTCCAGTTCTTTAACATTAATCTATGGAGACAATCTGGCAGTTAGCTATCACGCTGAAAAGCCACCAAAAGAAGCTGGAAACCAGGCTGTAACCGGGTGATTTTTTTGCTAAGTGCTTTGTCCTTGCTAGTTTTTGAAGCAGTGTAAGTCATTAGTAAGCCCATACTAATTGAATTTGATTTAGTGTCAACACTGTCACAGTCATATCCAGTATACCAATAAAATGCCAACCCTGTTTGCTGCAATCATTAGGCCCAGTTTTTCTAATAACAAAAGCCTGGCCTTTGGTTGAAGGTTGTCACTGCAAGCTCAGGGAACAGGGCACTTTCCCAGCTTTCCGTGGAATAAATTCAAACTCATTTAGAGTAGAACCAAAAACGAATGGGAAAATCCATTTGTCCAGATGACACGTACTAGTGGCTGATTGGCCCCTCAGTGTGTGATGGGTAACTGCCTCAAAACAGTTACAAGTCCCGTACAAATTCTCTACAAGATGCACCAGTTAATTAAATGTCCAAAGTAGCACCACGTACTTCTCTTCTTTCCACAAAACTAAGACCAATAGAGTTAAGATGTGGAAGAAGCGCTTTAACAACTCGCCAGTCTTTTCAGGAATTGGAATACATGTGAAGCTCTCAGTACTTTCACCTCAACTTAGTGGGGCTCCAGACTGAATCACCAAAATAACTTAATGCAAAAGAGGTGAGGTCTTCATTATGTAAGATTAAAAAATTTTGAAGGGTGAAAATTACCCTTGCAAGTTCAGCTCCAATTTGGTAATTTTTGAAGCCACTCAGAGAGCAATTCCCTCACATTCTAGAAGTTCTCATCTTTTGTGCCACGCACATGATGGGAAAAGTGGGAATACATTTTAGAAGGTGGCATTGGGACTCATTTTAACTTACATTGCCATATTACACCTGGATGAAGGGACATCTGAAGTAATTAAGTGAAACCTACTGAGAAAGGAGGGGATTTCAGCTGAACTTAGCTAATTAGTCCCAAGACTGGCCCCAAGTGCTGAAGGAAAAAAAATATTCCAAGGGGTTTTTCCTTACCGGTTTTAAATTAGCCACGGGCGATGGCAGTGTGATTCCGATGGTTTTGTATCTCGTTGCCCTCAAGATCACCCTTTTTTCCTCCTGTGACCCGCGCGTAAAGGTTGATACCATCATCTCATCAATTGCCAATGCCATCAGTTCAATAACAGACTATCACTGTGAGTCATCTGTCTCAATGAGCAGTAACTGCAGCTCTTGGCTCTCTCCAAAAATAGCCTGGGCTGCAGTGCCAGGTACATTCCAGATTTCCTCAGTCATCCGAGCTCAGGAAAAGCAGTATTCATACCTGTGCTTTCTTTAGGACACTTCCCTAGTCATACAGAGGTTGCATTTCCAGTGACTCTGGCCTTCAAATGTAATTGACAATAATATTTTAATACCAGTCCCTGTCATTCTCCTTTTCCTGTAAAACCAGTGCCAATTACCTATATAAAGAAATGTTATCTGTGCTTCCCCATCCCATTGAATTTAACTGGCTGAATTTTAAAGAGAGAGAGAGAAGAGAAAGCTTTTTCATTTAGTATCACATGGCACAGTAAGGGTTTCTCTAGGGAATCTGCTTTCACTAAATCCTGGCAGAAGTCCCAAATTGATATCTCAGCTGGTGATATGTTAGAATTTAGACGTCCTTCCCCAGGTAAGGGAAGAAGATTCCCTAGAGGATTCTGTATTGTGCAACAGAATGAAAGGTGGGGAGACCAGGTAAGAACCACAGCCAGAGGGAGAGGCGCCCCGCTGGGGACCGGGAATGTTAGGTGAGAGAGTCATCACCTCTTAGGCCCGCTTAGCTCTCCTATGAGCGAGGTGAGGTGGCTCCATGAATATTTACTATCTCTATTCTGAAAATCCCAAGCTTCAGCCTTGCCTTCCCTCCACGAGAAGAGAAGGCTACGTTACTGACTGCAACATTCCATTTGATCAATTTACAGGAGCATGACATTTTAGAGGTGAAAATTATCATATTAGAGAACAGCACTCTCATTTAAAATTTTTTAAAATTCGATGTTTTAAAAAAAATTGGTTCACTTTTTTTCTATTATGAACTGAGAAGGGAATTAGGACAAATACTCCTAAACTCTGGGGGATAGTTGGTACTTTCCAAAAACGTTAAGATTTGATTAAAACATCACTGGTAACTCAAATGAAATGTAGGATAAAATTTAGGTTTTTAACAATGATTTTAACAAGGGTAATATATTTTGGGAAAAAATGTGAGACACAGAAGAGCAAATTCTGCCCTTTTTTGAAGACAATGGCTACTCACAACAGAATGGTAGATCCATCGATTTGACCTACCTAAATTCCAAAACTCTAGTAATTGTTAGCCGCTTTTTTTTTTTTTTGGTAAATGGAAGGTGGCAAGTAGTGTGTTTGGAAATCCTTCTCATCTGCTTTCTGCCATGTTGTATTATCACGGCACTGGTCAATTCCCACAAGTGTCTGCAAACCCTATGACTCTAAAAACAGGTCTATAATTTGAGGGAAAAAAGTGACTAGTAATGATGACATTCTATGTTTCAAAGTTAATTCAGATGCTAAGTAAATTTAAATCTTTTGTTTTGCTGAATAGTAATTTGACTGTTTTTTAGTGAAAGGAGCCCCGGTGGTACAGTGGTTAAGTGTTCAGCTGTTTACCAAAAGGTCGGCTTTTCAAACCCACCAGTCCCTCCTAGGGAAAAAGATGTGGCAGTCTACTTGCCTAAAGATTACAGCCTTGGGAGCCCGATGGGGCAGTTCTACTGTCTTATGGGGTTATGAGTATGAAGGAATCTACTCCATGGCAGTGGGTCGGGTTTTGTTTTTAGAAAACGCTCTGACTTTGCTGTCGATACCAACATCAACCACATGGTGTCACCAATAGCTACAGTACTGCTTTCACAGAGCCTGAGGAAGGAGCTTTAATGCACACATCTATCCATAGGTTAAACGCCTTTCTATTTGTCCATAAACTTTCTTTCTGTTCCCCAAACTAACATTTAATATTAATTTACACTTTACAACTACAGTGTGATTTCCAGAATCTACATATTCCTATGTTGATTGAAAAAATAATAATAGTAAATTTAAAAAATAACATTCTTTCAAAAGATTCATACATACATTATAATGTATAATTAGGAGGCAGAATAAGAATTAACTCAAGAATATGTATTGAACACTAACCCTACATCAGGCCCTGGGCTGAGCTGTAGAAATAGACACACATCATTAAACACACACACACACACACATACATGTACACATATAAACACATGAGTTGTAGTCACATTTTAGTCCTAATCAATACTGTCTTCTGGAATTCTTTTTTTTTCGAAAGTTAGAAAGAACAGGCCACTCTTATCTCACCACTACTGAACTTGTAAAATTCATATTTAATATTTATGTGCTATAGAATTACTTCTTTTTGACATAATTAACATATCTCCTCTCTTTATGAAGGCAAGTCCAGTCTTCTCTACCTCCAGTTCTTTTCACGGATGTAATTCTGAGTACACAAGGTTAAAAAAATAAACATATTGTGGTTGTAAGACCAACATTTTTCCTTGAAATGGTTTATCATAATATTATGCTTAATTATGCAAACATGCTGGAGGCTTTCTTTTATGGGTACATCAGCCAGATTCAAATACACTGAAGATGACACACATTCATTTACACATTTCAGGGCATATATGCCTGTATGGAGAGTTCTATTAACAAATAATAGCCTGTATAGATACAAGAATTTAAAAGCAAAAATGTGTGGAATGAAGCTATTTGACAAAAGCTTATGTTTTGTTTCCTTTCATTAAAAATAATTCTAACTTCTAAGGAACTGTGTTTATTTTGTTCATTATCCTCTAGGTCATTCTCAAAAAGATGACAGTGGAAGAAAAAAATTTTCATGTTGTAAGATTGACATAGTTGTATTAGCGCTAACAATGTCAACTAAAGGTTTATTTTATTGAAATGTATCTGGTGTTTGTTTTACATTTATGGAAGGAGGCAAGAGAATGAAAAAGCTTATCTTAAACACTTTTATGAGGTCTGAAAAAAAAAGGAATAAAATTTCAAATGTTTCCAAATATCAAAATATTGGCAGAAAAAAAACATACAGCTGATTCTTAGGTGGAATAATCTGGATGTCTGGCCTTATTTATATACAGCCAAAGAATGAGAAATTTGCATTTGTGTTATAGTCGTTAGAGAGTGGTATTTGTGAGAAATGTAGTATATAGTTTTCTCTTCACAATTTCCTTGGGTATTTTTAAATTGTTTATAAACAAAAATGTCAACATTTTGAAATTTTTTAGATAAATTTTAAGGTCTCCCGGTCATTTCAAAGATGAGTAAGAACTTATAAACACACACACATTTACCTTTGTGACTGGTCTTTACATTTGCTATTTCAATGCAACACACCAATTTATGAATTTATTTTATATTTACCCAAACATAATAAAGTACAATGTAAATATTTATTATTTTTATATGTAATAAACACTCTTGCATTGGCTTCACTTTTAAACTGTTATCAAAATGAACTTTAGCAAAAAATAGCATTGACACAGTAGAACTGTCCCGTAGGGTTTCCAAGGCTTTCATCTTTATGGAAGTATACTGCCACATCTTTCTCCAGTGGAGTAGCTGGTAGATTTGAGCCACCAACCTTTCAGCAGTCAACTTCTTTAACTGCTGCACCACTAGGACTCTTTCTTTTTTACTGCAGTTATATATTCCTAATGACTTTGACTATGGGGCAGTTCTACTCTGTCCTATAGGGTTGCTATGAGCCGGAATTGACTCAATGGCAGTGGGTTTGGTTTGTTTTTTTTTAATGACTTTGAGGAAACCCTGGTTGTGCTGTGGTTAAGAGCTATGATTGCTAACCAAAAGATCAGCAGTTCAAATCTACCAGGCGCTTCTTGGAAACCCTATGAGGCAGTTCTATTCTATCTTATAGGGTGGCTATGAGTTGGAATTGACTTGATGGCAACGGGTTTAACGTCTTTGAATTCAGTCCTTTTAACAACAATAAAAACATTTAAAGAGCGCTTTACATATTCGGAAAACCTAAGAAAAATGAAAACAAACTTTAGATGTAAAGCTAGAAATAACAGATATGTCAGTGTGTTCACTAATAAAACAAAGAAAAGTAGGATTCAAATAATATTAATTGTATTATGGTTCATTAAAGTTGTTTTTTCCACTCTAGTGTTTTCATTGAAGTGGACTAAGATGTGCTCATTAAAAATAAATAAGTGCTTTACTTAAATATATGACTTTATTTATTTATGTTCAGCGAAACTGCAGTTTTAACATGTATTGGATTCTATCTGCAGTATTGAGAGGGGAAGGAACAAAAAATACTTAATGAAAATGATATGCATAATGTATTAAACAGGACAATTTGTCCCTTAATTATCTATATGCATCCCAGGAACAGCCTCTTCACTTCACAAAAACGTTACCATTGGTACATTCGGTTTAAATATCTTAGCCAGGGGGTTATCTCTTACCTACTCTTGGAAGAGGATTTTCTGTAATAGTTAAGACTTTTTGAGGTCTACGATATTTTAACATTTGGTAAAAAAACAGAATGAAGGATTTTTCACAGCTGTCAAATTGTGACATTATAAATATCCTGAAAAAATTGAAACCAAACCCAGGGCCGTCGAGTCGATTCCGACTCATAGCGACTCTACAGGACAGCATAGAACTCCCCCTTGGATTTCCAAGGAGAGCCTGGTGGATTCGAACTGCTGGCGCTTTGGATAGCAGCCGTAGCCCTTAACCACTACGCCACCAGGGTTTCCAAAATATCCTGAAGAAACAGCAAATATTTTTCAGCTATGTATTTACATTTCTAAATGCGATTTTAAATTTACATTTTAAAAGCTCACTAAGGGTCGCTGATAATGCTCGCTCAAATCACTCTAACATTTCTAAGACATCTTACTAGTTTATTCTCTAAAGGAAAGAAGTGATCGCGACTCTCACAGTTATATTTATTTGGCTAATTTTCATCACCATTAGGTGACCTCTCCCTTTCCCTGATGCAATGACCTCGAAAAATCACAATAATTTGGTCGGGGTTCTAGTTTCAGAAAATTTACATAAATACTTGCTGCGGGAACCCGTACTTCTCACCTGCCTGCCTCCTTTTGCTTCGGGGAGTGCTGTCCAGTGCTGAATTTTATTTTGTTTTGTTCAGCAAAACTGTGCAATTTTAACATGTAAAAGGTTTTGTAAGAGTATAGAATGTTTGGATTCTGTTTAGGCTAGCTAGATAAGGAAGGAACAAAAAACTTTAAATGAAAAGAATGTGTTAGTGTACTAAACAGGAGAGTTGGTCTGTTTAAATTAGAGAGGTATGGTTAATGAACACGTAGAAAGCTCTCTGAGTTGCTAAAATCCTGGGTTGTAAAGATAAAATCACACTAGGTTCAAAAGATCTATGACAAACCCTCTGACAGTTCTTGATGTTTTTTTCTGTAATTGGTCAAAATGTGCTTTCTTCCATGAAACTTCCATTCCAAAGAAAGCACAGTTACTTGTAATGCATTTGAATAAAAGCACCAACTCACTCAGGGAGAGGGATATGCTGTTTAGGAGTATTAAAAATAGGACTGCTGAGTCTTTATTCTTCATGAGAGGGATAGTTTTCCTTGAGACTGGCAGCAGAGTTTCAGAATGAGGGGAGGTTATAATGTTTAATTGAATTTGATACTTGTCATTGCTCAGGGAAAGATGGTGCCCATCAAGACTATGGTCTCTGTGGAGAACCCACTGTCATCCCCCCCACACCTTTATCACATTCCTGTTCCTGAGAGCCATGACACTGAAGAACTCTACTTTTTAGTCCTTGTCTGAGTCACAAAAAACCAAACCTGTTGCTGTCGAGTTGATTCTGACTCATAGCAACCCTATAGGACTGAGTAGAACTGCCCCATAGGGTTTCCAAGGAGTGGCTTGTGGGTGTGAACTGCCGACCATCTGGTTAGCAGCCAAGCTCTTAACCACTGTGCCCAGGGATCCCCTGCCTGAGTATCTGCCCTGAATTTCTCCCCTTTTCCCTATATTCCTGAAGTGAACTCAATAACCAAGAAGAAAATGTGAAAATCGAAGAAAATTCGATTTTTTCTCAAGTCAATCTCTGCTTCCCCTCCTTTGGAACCCATTCCAGGCTTCCTAGGACTACACGGTTCTCTCAAATAGAAGGCATTCCTCGCTCCAAATGAGTCAGAATAAGCAACAGCTTTTGGAAAGCCAAAAACTACCCACAGACCACAGTCCTTTAAGTGTAGGCCTCTGACATCGTTTTAGGTTTCCACATAGAAAGATAGTTCATATCATGTGATAACACCAATATGGCTGAAAAACTGAAACTATTAGCCTTACAGAGTCCTTGAGTGGTACAAACGGTTAATATGGGTGGATGCTAATTGAAAGGTTGGAGGTTCTAGTCCACTCAGAAGTTCCTCAGAACAAAGTCCTGGAGATCTAATGCCAAAAAATCAGCCACTGAAAACCCTATGGTGCACAACTCTACTCTGACACACATGGGGTTGCCAGGAGTTGGAGCTGACACCATGGCAACTGGCAAGAGAAAGAGAGAGAGAGAGAGATTAGCCTTCCGTCTTACCCCACTTCCTCCAGCAAGCTTAAAATTAGCCATTAGAAGCTTTAAAGACTTATAAATGAATATTTTGGGAGGTATGAGGAGCCATTGTAGAAATATAAAATTATTTATAGTAGTATAAAACCCACTGCCTTCGAGTTGATTCTGACTCATAGCAACCCTATAGGACACAGTAGAGTTTCCTAGAAGCGCCTGGAGGATTTGAACTGCCAACTTCTTGGTTAGCAGCAGTAGCACTGAACCACTACACCACCAGGGTTTCCTATAGTAGTATAAAAAATACACAGGATTAAAAAAAAAAAAAGGAAAATAACACAAATAGCATCTTCTGAAAAACATGAGAAAAAATGTATATGCATTACTGCATTTAATTTCCTAACAACTATATGAGGCAGGATTCTTCTGTGATTCTAACAAAAAAGTTTAGATTACATAAAGCCTGAAAAAGCTGAAGGGCAGTAAATATTTTGAATGAAAGGTATTAATGGAGAGAATATTTTGGCTAATGGATATCCATGGTACTGGGGTTCATCATTTCCTCACTTCTCCTTTCATAGGTCGAGGTGATAGCTGTCTGCCCACCTAGTGCAGTGTCTTTTAAAAATAAAATCACGTCCATCTCTAAGGTGCAAATTGCTTATGAAAACATCTGATGTTGATGTTAGCCAGCTGAAAAGAAAGATGGTCAGTGAACAATGACTAAGGTCACCACTCATGTGATCTTAATTAACATTCTCACTGTGAAACGAGTCTGTCTCAAAAATTCATTCTTCACCTACCCAAAGTCGCTACCTAAAGTCACCTACTCAAAGAAGCGACAGTTAAGAGCAACATGTTGGTTCTCTCCAGCTATTTTAAAACAGCAATTTTACAACTGTACAATATTATACAAATTCATGAATAAACAGATTTTGTATAGGAAGCTGTCTTCTGAGTACGTGTATTGTGGTGTGGCTTTAGAACAATTAAGAGTTATGTGGCTATCTGGTACTCATGTCACTAGGTCTTGACTACCAGATTCAAGTAACATAAAATAAGAATCACTACTGAAAGAGATTTAACAGCAAAATAAGAAGTTTAAAGAGATGTCTTATTTTTGTTTCATGTATCTGACAAGTGCCCATTACATTAAAAATATATTCTTCGTGATAATCACCAGCGCTCACAGATGACAGTGAACCAATATGTACTCAGCCCATGACGATAAGTTGTAAGCAGAAAGATGTTGTGGATGTCAGAAAGCCACACTTCCTCTGCCTGACCATTCCAAGCCTAAGCTCCTGGCATCTTTACAGCCTTAAAAAAAAAAGCACTAGAACTGAGATTCTGCTAAATCTCAGCCTGTCAGTGCTTTGTCCAATTTTGTATATATATATATCTAATATATATTATATGTATATATATTATATATAATACCTAATATATATATTATATATATAATATATAATATAAATAAACCCATTGCCATTGAGTCGATTCCAATCCATAGTGACCCTATAGGACAGAGTAGAGCTGCCCCATAGGGTTTCCAAAGAGTGCCTGGTGGATTCAAACTGCTGACCTTTTGATTAGCAGCCATAGCACTTAATCATAGTGCAACCAGGGCTACATATAAAAGTATATAGATGATCTTTACATGTCTAAGTACTCCATTTGAATCCTGGTGGATGCTAACTTTTTAAAAATGATGCTTAAAAAAGTGTTTACATTTATTCTATCTTCCACCAACTGTATATTTACTGACTACTGAAAGATTCATAGTTAACTATACGAAGTAAGGACTTCAGACATGTTGAAGGGCAAGAAAAACACAAGAAATCAAGCAATAGAGCAGCCAAAACAAATATGGTTGCTTTCGGCAACATCTCCAAATGGGGGAAAGTGTGTAAGTTACACCTATTTATGATTATATGACTGAAGAAGAAGTAGTTGGGTGGTAGACACAAGAAGAGCATACTATACAAGGGCATGGTTATCTTGGGAATCAACTGTAATCAAATGCCCAGGCATTCTTCCTCTGAACATGAGGCATAAATGCAAATCATTGTTTCATTTGCTTTTACTCTAAATCAATAAACTGTGACTAACTTCATAGCTCTACTTCTATGATACAGCATGATAATAATCTTTGCAACTACACCATTAGGGGGACGGATTAGGGTGCTGTCTTTACAGAGACTCGGGGGCTAAGTGTGTGGCCTAAGATAATATGGCCAGAAGGAGGTGAAGTGAGCAATTGAGCTCAAGTTTTCTGATTCATAGTTTAAGATTCTTTATATTTTGTTGCATAGAACATCACTTATTAGAGCTTGAAGGTATATGTAACTTATAAGAGGGGAATGAGATATATTAGACTTTTCAGTGTCTATTCTCTATTTTTCCCCTGGTAGCAGAGTGATTAAGCATTTGTCTGTTAACCAAAAAGTCAGCAGTTTGAATCTACCAGTCGCTCCTTGAAAACCCTATGGGGCAGTTCTTCTCTGTCCTGTAAGGTTGCTCTGAGTCGGAATCGACTTGATGGCAATGAATTTTTTTTTTTTTTTTAATTCTCTATTTAGGAGCCCTGTGTGGTGCAAACAGTTAAGCGCTGGTCTACTAGAAAAAAAGTTGGTGGTTCGAACCCACCCAGAGGCACTTCTGAAGACAGGTCGGATGACCTGCATCCCAAAGATCACAGCCTTGAAAGCCCTACAGAGCACAGTTCTACTGTGACACACATGGGGTCGCCATGAATCAGAAGTAGCTCAGTGGCAATTGTTTTATTTATTTATTTATTTATTTATTTATTTTAATTCTCTATTTGCCCACCAGATCTACTCTCTGCTTTTCTTTTCTTTGCCTTGCTTTGGGCCCGGGGAGGATGACATTTATGAACTGCATCACTCAGGCTTCCTTTAGCCTTTGGAAACACCCACTCCCACTCTGCTTTGTTTGGCACAGCTCTGGCAGGCTCTGCATCCTTTAGGACTATTACTTTTGTCAAGTGCCCCCCTGCTGAAGGTCCTAGCTGCCAACCAGATGTCCCCAGGGACATTTACTCTATTGCTAGTTTCTAAGTCCCTCAGCATCCTTTGCTGAGTCCCTGAACCCTGCCCATATCTATGTACATGGTCCCTTCATTAAGAGTCTCCTCAGGACACATCACTACCAAAAAGGCACAACCTCAATTCAATCATGAGGAAACATCAAATTCAAATGACAATCTATAAAGTAACTGGTTTTAAACTTCAAATGTCAATGTCGTGAAAGACAAAAATAGACTGAGGAAACCTACAGTTTAAAGGAGGCTAAAGAGATGTGTAAGGGACCCTGATGGAACAGTAGTTTAAGTGCTTGGCTGCTAACCGGAAGGTCAGCAGTTCAAACCCACCAGTTGCTCAGTGGGACAAAGGTGTGGCAGCCTGTTTCCATAAAGAGTACAGCCTTGGAAACCCTATGGAGCAGTTCCGCTCTGTCCTACTGGATCATTCTGAGTCAGAATTGACTTGATGGCAACCATTTTCTTTTCAAAGACAACTAAATGCTATGTGTTATCCTGGATTTGACTCCAGAAAAGATTTTTTTTTCTGGACATTATTGGGAAAATAGGTGAAATATAAATAAAGCCTGTACATTAGGTAATGGCAATGTATAGATTTTAATTTCTTAATTTTGATGACTGTACTATGGCTATATGAGATAATGTACTTGTTAAGAAATGCACACAGAAGTATTTAGGGGAGTAAAGGGGCATTGTGTCTTCACCTGACTTTCAAATGGAATAGAAAAATTAATATTATATTAATAATATATACTTTGATGGAGAAAGAGAGAGAACGATAAGGCGAGAGTTGTAAAGGGTACATATGAGCATTCTGCACTATTCCTGTACCTTTTCTGTAAATTAGAAATTGTTTCAAAATAAAAAGTTCTTTTAAAAAGAGTTTAGAAAATTTCCAGCTGAGTGTGTTGTTTCCTTCCTGCCAGAGCCCTCACTGATGCAGATTTTAAGCATTTTAACTGCAGTCTGCTAAGAGATGATGAGCTCACCATTTAACCATCTCATTGCCTCCTTTTCTCTTGCCTCAGGGCTACGGAGCCAACAGTGGGCCATAGTGAAGGGTGGGGAGAAGAGAAGATGGTCACTGAGCACATCAGGCCTGAAGAAGGAGCAAGCCAGCAGGAGACTGGCCATCAAGGGCTTTGGATAGCATTCAGAGCCCTGGTTCTGCTCGGATAGATTTTGCAACAAATGTGAACTTATAAATTTCTTGGCATTAAATCCATCACAGTGATATAAGGTATTACATACATATAATTACATGTATAATAATACATATTATAATCTTGTGTGTATATACATGTGTGTATGTGTATATATGTGTGTGTATATGTATATGTGTGTATATATGACTCGACGGCAATACCAAAAAAAAAAAAAAAACTAAACCCGTTGCCATGGAGTCGATTCTGACTCATAGTGACCCTATAGGACAGAGTAGAACTGCCCTATAGAGTTTCCAAGGAGCACCTGGTGGATTCGAACTGCTGACCTTTCAGTTAGCAGCCGTAGTACTTAACCACTACGCCATCAATGGCAATGGGTTTTGGTTTTTGACTGGTATTTAGAACAAGAACCAGAGAAACATAAAATGGGGGGTGGGGTAACCTGACGAGCTCGAATTTCTCACATCTCTCACATTTCTACACATCTCTGGGGAAGACTCAGTGAAGGCATCCTGGGAGGCTGGATATTTCTATGGTTGCAATTTGATTCTAGTATTTCTTCTTCTTGTTCCATCCATTGGGAGTATGCAGAAGAGCATGGCTTATTTTCTTATGTAAGAATGGAAGGGAAGCTGCATTCATTGGAAGCAGCACCGTATTTATTGGGAGGAGGAACTGG
Organism: Elephas maximus indicus; assembly: GCF_024166365.1. Classification (NCBI taxonomy): domain Eukaryota; kingdom Metazoa; phylum Chordata; class Mammalia; order Proboscidea; family Elephantidae; genus Elephas; species Elephas maximus. The sequence goes on along the minus strand of NC_064827.1, from coordinate 90,725,053 downwards.
GTATTATTTTTGATATAAAATAACATTTTGGAACTTACTGGGCCATTTTTTTACCCACAAAATCAGATAGAAATTTTGTTAGGAGGAATGAATCTCTGGTAACATATATATATATATTTTGAAAGTTTCTTATCTACCTCACAGACTACAAACTAAGACCACTGCTTCATGCTAGATTTCAAGTTCTTTTCCCGGTAACAGATACATTTTCAGATAGCTTCATGGCAAAGAGTGCACACTTCCATGACTCTGGGTGTGCCACGTAAGAGAAACAATAGCCTGCGTGGTTGTCAGTATGAACCATTTGTATGTTTTACTTTTGCATTTTAGTGAGGCAAGTAATTCTGAAATTATAGGTAAGTTGTGGAAATCACTTATAACATCAATACTGAAAACGTTTAGGTTAAATATACATATTGTTAGATAAACTTCAAAAGGATGACCCAGATCTTTTGAATCTGCTTTGCAATTTAACCCAACAACCTACAGACACTCTTCGGAAGATCTGAAATGCCTTTACAAAAGTCAAACACTTCTCAGAAATATACATATATTTTCTTAAATCTGTGAGTAAACCAAAAATCCAAACTGATTGCCATAGAGTCGATTCTGACTGATAGCGATCCTATAGGACAGAGTAGAACTGTCCCATAGGGTTTCCAAGGAGCGGCTGGTGGATTTGAACTGCTGACTTTTTGATTACCAGCCGAGCCCTTAACCACTGCACCACCTGGGCTCCAAATCTGTGAATAAGCAACCCCAACCATACTATTTTCTTCCCTGATATTTTCAGTTTAATAACCTGGTTACAGTCCCAGGTGATCAAGACAAGCGCTCTTCAATGTACTTTCTAGGTTAACATTTTTACATTACTAGAGCATTTAAGGGATTGTGCCACAATGTGCCTTCTCCTCTACACTCACAAGCCCACAGTAGATTAAAAAACATTTTGCACTTGAAGTTGTGACTTACAATTTGAACTCCACAGACCAGCCTATAAGGGAAATAGCCAAAGGATGCTTCTAGAAGTAGATTTTTACTTTTAAATGACATGTTGCATGAGAACCATGAGGTTCCCACATGTCACTGAAGAATAGAGAATAGAAATGGTGAGTTGTAGAGAAAACATGTTGCAATTCCTTTAACATTTCCAAATAACTTTACCTTAGTTTTTTGAGACACATGAATTTGAAGCAAAATTTATTCCATATGACTATGCAATATTAATACATTCAAATGCTAATTTGTTAGTGGTTTGCCATGTGGCTGTATGACATTCACGTTGAATTCTTAGATCTTTCCTGAGTAGCCCTGCTTAAAAAACCTGAGAGTTCCAACGCAACCATTTCCTGTACGATCTTGAACAATGCCTTTAAAAGAAGTGAGCTTTGGTTTCTTTATAAACAAGGCAGGATAACTATATTCCATCCACTCTACAGGACAGCTATGAATATTACAATATTGTTATCAAGGTGCATTCATCTCTTGGGTAGGATGATGTCATAGAAAACCAGAGTATTACTATTATTATCCCACCTAGCCTGAGCAAACTTTAAAGCCAAAAGTTCCTGCCTTTGTGTATAAAATTCCAGTCTGAACAATATGGATTTGTTTTTAAATCTTATTAACTTTCTATCTCTATCAATAATGTGCAAAGTCAAAGACGAAACTGTGGCTATGTTAAAAAGAAAAACAATTCACATGAACAAAAACAGGCAAAGAAATATGGTGGCCAAGGTTATTACAAATGAGTTTCATAGGCTAGAGGTGGGAGGACTGGCACCCAGCACCTCCACACAGTACAAGCCTTGTTCCCACACTGCAGGAGAAGCTCTGGGGTATCTACCTTCCATTAATTTCTGCACCTTGGAACTGGGGGTTAGGGAAATGTTGGTAGGTAAGATGGCTAAAGGTTCAGCTAGTAACTGAAATGTTGGTGGTTGGAATCCCACCCAGAGACACCTTGGAAGAAAGGCCTGGTGATGTGCTTCCGAAAGATCACAGCCATTGAAAACCCTACGGAGTGCAGTTCTACTCTAAAATGCTTGGGATTGCCGTGAGTCGGAGTCAACGTGATAGCAACTGGCTTTTTTTTTTAATTTAAATGCAATGTATGAAGAATTACTCTACCTCTTCCAAGGTTTTAGAAGCCACTACTTGGCATTCTGATAGAGAAGTTAAATAAAATGACTTGTTAAAAAGACACAGATGTACAAGGCAATGTGTTCTACAGGCATCTCATGCCCTAAATTTTTCAACACAGTAGTAATTTTATATATTTGGTGGTGGTTATCAAATCCTAGGTACCGAGTTTGGAAAATATAACTGTCAAATATGACATTTCAAAGTTGACATCCACCTTCCAATCCAAGAGACTGAAGTCGTAATTAAATGGGTCAGTCACACACTCTCCAGAATTTTCTTTTTGTAATTGTTGCTAACAACGACTACTTACACGTCTGCTTTTAACGAACCCTCTCCGAGGGGATTTTTATTATGGCAGACAAGCACTCAGATCTTTCTTAGAGCTAAATTCCCAGGAAGATTGGCAAATAACCAGTGTTAAGGCTTACGCAAAACCATATTACACACAGAAACTTGAAAATCTCCCAAAGAACAGTGGGGTTTGCAGATTCTGGTTGTTTCCCCCTCTGTCTTCTCAGCTTTGTCCAAAGGATGTGCTCTTCTCCTGGCACTACTTGCTTAGTGGTATGCAGTCCCCCTCTTTTTCTGCTCACTTCTCTCTTTTATATCTCAAAAGACACTGACTTAAGAAACAACCCAATCTTGTAGATTGAGTACTGTCTTATTAACATAACTGCTGCTAATCCCACCTCATTAACATCATAGAGGTAGGATTTACAACACATAGGATTTACAACACATAGGAGAATCACATCAGATGACAAAATGGCAGACAGTCATACAATACTGGGAATCATGGTCTAGTCAAGTTGACACATGTTTTGGGGGGCACAATTCAATCCATAACAGAGAGACCAAAACAAACCAGTTGCTGTCAAGTTGATTGTGATTCATGGTGACCCCTTAGTTGTAAGAGTAGAACTGTGCTCTATATGGTTTTCAATGGCTGATTTTTCAGAAGTAGATTGCCAGGCCTTTCTTCTGAGGTGCCTCTGGGTGGAACCAGCCACCGAACTTAAGTGTTTTCACCACCCAGGGACTCTCGTAAGAGACTAGAAGGCATATGTAATCATCTGCCTACAATAATTTGCACTAAAGGGTGGGACTATAATAGGTGACTTTTCTTCTTGTGTAAATATTTCCTAAATTGTGTATAATAATTGATTATCACATTCTAAGTTCTATAAACACAAGGTATAGAAAAATACAACATAAACCAGTAAATGTGCCTATAAGATTCATTGAAAAACTTGAAAGAATTCAAACATGGCGTATTCTTCTTGTTAAGATATTGACAACAAAGATGAAGAAAGGAGCAAGGCCGAATTCTGGCCTCTGTGCTTCCGCTCCTTGTGATTTGCATATGGAGGCACCGAACAGTTTTCCTGACTGCTTGAGTTTTCAGGGAGGTCACAAAGCGTCTCTCTTCTAGAAAGTGTTCTTAACAATGATAGTGGGATCTTCCATCAAAGCAAAATCCTTTCCTTAGTCTGAATCACATATATGGGTGTATTTATGTATCTGAATGCATCAGTGTATGATAGGTGAGAGGTATTTTCATCTGCAAATCACAGGAACCCCGACTTTATAATTGTTTTAAACAATTATAAAATTTACTAACTCACTTAGCAAAGTATGCAGAGGTAGGAAAAACTTGAGGCACAATACCATTAGGGGACTGCCCTTCTCTGTATGTGAGACTTGTTCCTCATGCTGGCTTTCTTCATAGCTTCAAGATGGCTTCCAGCAGCAACTAAGGCCATCTGCTTCCTTATTCATGTCAGTGAGAGGGCAAGGGAGGAGGCTTCTTCCCCAAGTATGGAATATAAAAGTCCTTCCCTTCAGTTAATTTGAGCTGATAACGCTGATAGAAAATGCCATGTGATGACTGGCTTAAATCTGGTTCCCAAAACCAATTCCAGGCAAGAGAGATGGATTTGGTTGATTGGTTTAGGTTGACTAAGGTTTATCCTGATAATGGGGGTGGGAATAGGATCAACTTCACTTTTGGGCTATATGGGGAAAGTGATCTTTCCTTAAAGAAAAAAAGGTGCTGGGTTTCTAGCAGATAGAAGAAGAAAAGAAAATAGTTGCTGTCATGGCTACCTGGCTACCCCATGTTTTTCAGAGGAGAACTGTGCTTCATACATAGAAGAACCAAAACCAAACCTGTCACCTTTGAGTTGATTCCAACTCATAGTGACCCTACAGGACAGATTAGAACTGCCCTATAGGGTTTCCAAATAGCAGCTGGTGGATTTGAACTGACAACCTTTTGGTTAGCAGCCAAGTTCTTAACCACCATGCCACCAGGGCCCCATAAATAGAAGAAAGAAGAAGAAGAAAAATAAAACTGTTGCCATTGAACTGATTCCAACTCATAGTGACCCTACAAGACAGAGTAGAACTGCCCCATAGAGTTTCCAAGGAGCCCCTGGTGGATTTGAACTGCCAACCTTTTGGTTAGCAGTTGTAGCACTTAACGATTATGCCACCAGGGTTTCTATAGAGAGAAGAAAGGGGGTAATAAATACTGGAATACTGGGTAGGCAAGAAAAGTATACACTATATGGCAGGCTGCCCAACATATATTCCAGGGTTGACATTAAAAAATCAATGAAGAAAGTCATAAAACTTTTAAGTTTCAGCTATTGTAGCAATAACAAAATGGTGTAAAAACATTTCTATGGCCCCATTCAGCTCCATTATCAGATCGTGACTCCGTCCCAACCATCCTCCTGTAGTCCCCCATCCTGGCTGCCTGTTCCTCGGCACACAAAGCACCCACTACAGCATATAAGTAAATACGACTTGACTGGTGATTTTTTTTTTCTCCCTCCATTTATCTCATGGCAGATCAGCCAATTGCTATGACCCAGCAAAGCAAAACAGTGTGTGGTGCAATTATCTGGGAAATATAAGACCATCCATGCCATCAGATAATGCACAGAAGGGTGGGCTTTGTTTCCTGAACAACCTGACTGGTCGCTGTGGATGGTCCCCAAATCCTCAGATAAATGGACAGGGCTCCACTTTTCTCTGGCTACATAACTCCAGCTCTTTGTGAATCAGGATCAAACTCCTTGCTGTAGAGATAAGATCATTTATGCCACATTTTAAAAGCATGAGTTCCTTTTGAAAGGCTCGTTTTACTCTTTTAGCGTCATACGACCCCCTCTCACCATCCCAGAGGGTCCTGAGACCTACAGCAGAGGCCCTTGTGTTTCTATAATAGCATATATCAATAATAAGGAAAGGATACAAATGAATTCATAGCATGCTTCTGTCTTCCCACAACTCGTTTCAGAAAAGTACAGAAATCATTCCAACCAAAAGCCTTTATATCGATGGCTATACATATCTTTGAAATTCCTGACAATATGCACTTTATATCTGGATAAAAATGACAATGGCAGAAAGTAACAGGACTGCCAATTTGTGATGGAAAACTCGATCTCCATGAAATCAAGTTCAAACCTAGCTAATGCCTGCAAAGGAAGATATTTTGTGACTCGACCAATTAAAGAAACAACAAAGCAAAAAAACGCCACCAGATAGATTTTCAAAAACGCAAATATGGCCTAAATTGTGGAATCAGCTGGGTGAGCTTGGGAGGTGACTTCTCTGAGAAATTTCTGCTGGGCTTACAGACGCTAATACCGTCTTATTTTCCCACGCTGACATCATATGCAAACTAGCATGTCAAGAAAGCATTTGCAGAATACATAAGTGGTGGAATGAAACATTATTAGTTCTTATTTGCTGCTACTGCGAACCCCTGAGCCCAACCTCTAATTGGAATAACAATGAATTTAAAAACAGTGGACACTCCAGGAATTGAATAATATATATACTGAGTTGCTATCCAAGTCCTGCCTTCTTTCAGAATGCATACTTCTGAAAACCCAAACTTAAACATAACCTTTATGATTTGAACACATACAGAGTTTTGAAGATGCTGTGATTGTGACTTCACGTCTTTACTGAATTATTTGCAGCTTGGTTTGAGCAATGACACATTCAAAATCCTTATATTTGTTAAGGTCTTATTTTGCTTCATTCAAAAATAATTTTTTAAAAGCTGTTTGTTTCTGGATTCTTCTCCATCGAAATGAGCAAACTCCCACTAAAAATGTCTCCTGATTACTGGCTGCTTCTCAGGCTAATAAAAGCTGCTAAATCGCTGCTGGGACAAAGGTCCCCACTGTGGTGCATGAAAAAGAAGATTTACAGTCATATGCTATGCTCAACAGCCTTGTCAAGGGCAGCCCAGTACCCTGCGTCTGTGACAGGCTACAACAAGCCGCATGCCAGATCTGATTTCAGACTTACATAAGAGGCTGGCCTGGCTGTGTCCTCAGTGCTCAGCAGGAGAACAAACTGGACTGGGGGGGCAGGGTGGGGTGAGAAAGGATGAGTGGGGCCAGGCCCTGCAATTAGCATGCACCTACGACTGATTTCTTTCCGATAGCCGATTTCCAATGTTGATTTTGTTTCTTTGTCCATTTTTTTCTAAAACTTTTTTTTTTTTTTTTACTTACCTCTTTTGCATCAAATACACTGCCAATCACACGCGCCAGAAGCACCACCCATCCACAGGGTAACTGTATCGTATTTGGCTATATTAACAACTATAGAAAGGAGATGCCAGGTTAAGTTCTAGGATGACAAGATCTCTTTTTAGCGTCCACTGAATTTGTAATGCCATCTTACAAGCAAAGAAAGCACGGGGTACACAGCTCTGGCCTGGTGCTACCAAACGTTCACTGGTCATCTGAATTTTCAGGCTAGGGTTTCAACTATCTTTCCATTTCTACGGAGGCCTTTGTATTAATTCATTCCTCAACAAACAAACAAACAAAAAGCTTGTATTGAAGCTACGATCAGATAAATGATTGTGAAAATAGATAGTGGACCTCTATTCTTTTTTTTTTAAGTTATTTTAATTGCAACTGGAAGAGGCTAGACTTCAGGTAGCCCTACACTCCCTTCTAAGGTTTAGCCATGGAAAAAAAAAAAAAGAAAAAAATTTTTTTTTTAAACAGGGCTGGCTGAGCCTGCTCATTATTTATGCAGCTTGCAAACAACAAACTGCAACGGTCCACAAAGAAAAGAAAGAGCTCAGGCGTTTTGGTGAAGCCCTGATGTTAGATAGGAGGGCACAGACAAAAAGCAGTGACGATTGGGCCCAACCTGGGTTTCTCCGGTTGCAACTGCAGAGAAAGGGAGGAAGCTCAGTTCTAGATGCAAATGTACTGTACCAGGAGTCAGGAGGCCTAGGCTTTAGTCCTGGTTTGGACACTAGCAAGCTGGGTCATCTTGAGCAAATCACTTTACTTCTCTGGTCTCAGCTGTCTGAATGAGGAGTTTGGACTAAATTAGGGTCCGCAACCTTGAGTGTGGGTCAGAATCACCCAGAAGTTTTGTGAAACACAAACTGCTTGAACCCAGCTCTAAAGGTTCTCATTCAGTAGATCTGGGGTGGGGCCTGGGAATTTGAATTTCTAACATATTTCCAGGTATACTGATGCTGTGGGCCAGGGATCCACCTTTTGAGAACTATTGGACTAGATGATTTCCCTGGGATCTGCTAGTTCTTAAGTGCAATACATCGTTTCATGTTAACTCTAGGCTGTGGTATGTTACTTCTGCCTGGGTCAAGAGGACTAAGGAGTAGCAGTAACTCAGTCTTCTGTGGTTTTAGTAGGAAATCACAGGATGCCAGTTGTCTTTGAGGTCATTTGCTTGATGTTTAAAACAGAGGGAGATGACATGCGTCTACTTGAAAGCGAGAGGTGATTTTTTTAAATAGGCAAACTACCAATCAAAAGGTGTACAGATTAGCTCACAAAGGTGTAGTTGAAAATTCATTTGTTGAAAAATTCATGTTATAGAAACTGCTTCTTCTTTGAATCCACTTATTTCTTTTTGGCACATAAATTTCATAGGCTATTGAATGTGTGCTTGGTAAATAAGGGCTGGTCTATCTGTTGTTGTTAGGTGCTGTCTAGTCGATTTTCTACTCATATTGACCTATGTGACAGAGTAGAACTGCTCTACAGGGTTTCCTAGGCTGCAATCTTTATAGGAGCAGATTGCCAGGACTTTCTCTGATGGAGCTGCTGGGTGATTTTGAACCTCCAACCTTTTGGTTAGCAGCCAAGCCCTTAACCATTGCATCACCAGGGTTTCTTGCTTCTAGTCACTGGTAAATCATGTGATTTTAATTCTGGTTCTAGTTCTCTTACAGACAAAGTGTTAATTTAGAGACGTCATTTCACTACTCTTGGTCTCAAAATTCTTTTCTGTAAAATGAGAGTATTCTTGCTTGGATTTAATAATATTTGTCTATGATTCTGAATTTTCAAATATGTAAGTACATGAAATGTATATCTTGAAAGAGAAAAAAATCAAAATATAAACTAAAAAAGAGACGAATTACTTAAGTTAGGGAAAAAACAATTGTTTGAACCATTCTCTTTAACCAGGACCACCCAAAACTGGTCTCCCTGTTTCCACTCCCTATCCCTCCGTGTAAATTCCTTCAGTGGCTTTTCGCTGCCCTCCGAATAAAATTCAAACTCCACGTCAAGGCTCCTACTCCTCCCTGACCTCACTGTCCTGGATTGTCTTCCTGTGGCTTTGTAAACTCTACAATGATCTTCTTTCTGACCCTCAAACATGCCAAGGCAGTTCCCTCCTCAGGGCTTTTGTGTAAACAGCACCTTTGGAAATGCTCTCTGGTCCTTTTGATTCAGATCTTCAGAGAGAACTTCCATGACTGCGCACTCACTTTTTATTATTTCATGCACTCATTACAGGCTATTTTTCTTGTTTATTTTTCCATTGTCTATCTCTTGCCCATCTCCTCTTAAGAATGTAAGTTTTGCGAGGCAGGAACCTTCTCTGGTTTGACCACCCTATATCTTTAGAGCCTAGCAGAGTGCATGGCACAGCACACGATACGTGCCCAATATATATTTGTTGAATGAATGAATAAATGAGAAATCCTTTTGCTTTGTATAGTACATTAAACTAGCTAAATACTTACATTGTGCATAGCACATGCTAAGCATTTTTCTAAGTGCTTTATCAATATATTAATAAATACATTTAATTCTCATAACAAACTTAAGATGTAGTTGCTACTGTTGCTGTTAGTTGCTGTTAGTCGGTTCTGACTCATGACCACCCCATGTACAATAGAACGAAATATTGCCTAGTCCTGTGCTATCTTTGCCATTGTTGGTATGCTCAAGTCCATTGTTGCAGCCACTGTGTACTTCGCGTGCTTTCCAACCTAGGAGGCTCATCTTCCAGCACAATATCAGAAAAAATTCTCATGTGATCTACAGGGCTTTCATTGGCTGATTTTCAGAAGTAGATCACTAGGCTTTGCTTCCTCATCTTAGCCTGAAAGCTCTGCTGAAACTTGCCCAGCATGGGTGACCCTGTATTTGAAATATCAGTAGCCTAACTAAGCCACCACAGTACAACAAACTGACAGAGGGTAGTGATAAGTGCCATCATCATATTTCACATTTTTACAGGTAAGGACACTGATGCAGAGAGAAGTTAATTGCCTTGGTCAGTCAAAAAAGCCAGTAAGTAACAGAGCCAGGATTCAAGCCCAGGCAGTCTGCTTTCAGAGCCTGTGCTCTTCACCGTTCTGTTATGGATTGAATTATACCCTCCCAAAATATGTGTTGTAAATCCTAACCTCTATGCCTGAGGTTATAATCCCATTTGGGAATGGGCTGCCTTTGTTATGCTAATGGAGTAGGATTAGTGTAGGATGTATCTTGAGTCGATCACTTTTGAGATATAAAAAGAGATTAAACAAGCAAGCAGAGAGAGAGAGAGAGATGGGGTAAGACAGATACCAAGACACATGGAGATCTCCAAGGAACCAGGAAACTGAAACCGAAGAGACAAGGATCTTCCTCCAGAGAAATAGAGAGAAGAAGCCTTCCTCAAGAGTTGGCACCCTGAATTCAGACTTCTAGCCTACTAAACTGTGAGAAAATAAACTTCTGTTTGTTAAAGTCATCCATTTGTATTTCTGTTTTAGTAGCACGAGGTAACTAAAATAACCATTATGTTATGGACTGTTAAGATAAGACTCTTAAGATGTCTTCCCCCTAAAACATCTCTGCCAAGTGACTATACCATTTATGCTGGATCACTTCCACTGATGGGAATGCCACTACTTCACTGGCATTCCAGCTGTTTTTATCTTGTGACCCCAAGTTTCTCCCAATGTTGCTCCCATCTCTTGGCTCTAGTTCTTCACCTTGAGGTCTATAGAAAAACATTGCCTTCTTGAATCTCTTCTCCTCCGATCTATCTTTCAGTGGCCTCTTGTCTATGTATAATAACTAAGCCCTCTTACTACCCTGGTTGCTCTTCTCTGAATGTGCTCCATGTAGTTCATATCTTCTAAAAACTTCACCCCAGAATTGAATTATAGTATTTCTGGTATGATCTGATCAACACAAAGCAGAATAAAAAGTTCCCCCATCATTATTAATAATATAAATCTATCAATGCAGGTTAATAAAATTTATAAATAAAGATTAACAGGATAGATATTAACTTCATTGATAGCCAAAGCACTGTTGACTTTTACTTGAAAAATTTAATTTACTTGACATTTTTCTATTTTGTAGCATGGTAAAATTCTCTTTTCTTTAATTGTTTGACTTTGTATTAAGTATATACTTCAGTCTTTAAATAAAATTAATATCTCAAGCAAGTTAACCAGTTGAAAAATGGCACCTGTGAGAACAAGATTACATTCTCTAATACAGTGTTTCCTCAAACTGTAGGTCACAGTCTATCAGTGGGTTGTGAAACCTACTTAGTGGATCACATATTATTTTCTCCTTAAATTAAAATAATAATAATTATTATTATGGGGAAAAATAATATGATGAACAAACATTTGTACATCATCCATATTCAACAATTATCTCATGGCCAATCTCACCTCATCTATACCCTGGACCTTCTGAATTTCTTTTGAAATAAATTCCACATATCATAGCATGCCATTTAAAAATATGAAACAATAAAGGCTCTTAATTGATATGACTACAAAATCATTCACATGCCTAAAAAATGGATTCTTCAGTGTCATCGCATACTCAGTCATTATTCAAATTTCCAATTTTCTCATACATAATTTTAACCAGAATTAAAAAAAAAAAAAAACAGAAGATGAAATATCCTAGCACATCTACATAGAGCCAGTACTATTTTATGATATGTGTGCGTGTGTAGTGGGTTATAACGAAAAATATTTCAACAGTAGGTTCTTGACTTAAAAGTTTGAAAAATCTGTCCTAGATGTATAGCAATGTTATCTGCTAATATGCTAAAATCTCTTGGTGACCATAGCTCTAATATATTGCTTACCTTTCTCCTAGTGGAGGTGACAGCATGAGCCCTGGTCTCTGCCATTTCCTCACTTCGTAATTTCAGGCAAATCACCACACATCCTTAGCCCTCAGATACCTCATCTGGAAAATGAGTGGGTGGAACTAGCTCCAGGTTTCCAAATTGTGATGCTCAGACCAATGCTTCCACCAGGGGTAGTATACCGGTTTAGAAAATGCCATATACCATATGTTCAACTTGAAGATTCATGATGTTTATTAGAATTTATGAGGCTCTGTGAAAACCCACAAAGAACAGAATCTCTTTTAATATTTTAACTGCTCCCCCTCCCCCACAGCTGTTTTCTTTCATAACAGTGATCAATGTCCCTGGATGGTCTCATTAAATCCTCTTTCAGTTCTAATGTTATATAATTATGCGGTCCAACATTATGTAATACTGAGTAGTTAATGTTTCTTTCATTGGAAAGGCATTACTTTCTTTGGAGAAAGACACTCTTGAAAATCAAATGCATAGCCTTGAACTGAAAGATGAGATTTATGCCACAAAGAGGCAATTGCTTTCTTCCAGAATTGCATCATGGGTTATCCTGTGGATTGAGACAGTAATCAGGGCTTGGGGATGTCCCACTGATGACGACTGTTGCTGGGCGCCCTGGAATGTCCAATGGTAGCCTGCCTGCACTGTGATGCTGGCGTTGCCGGCAGAATTTGCCACTAACCCTGACTATTAGGCTAGTGACTGGTCCAAAATCTATTTTGTAACAATAACCCTGGTTTACCACTTCAGGCTAGCTTGTTTCCCTGCTCTTATTTCCCAGAGATTCCATACTTAGAAACAGTGCTTTAATATGCCCTTAAATGTATTCTGAAGGTGACCTGGTGACACTGTGGTTAAAGCGCTTGGCTGCTAACTGAAAGGCCTGAAGTTCGAACCCACCAGCCACTCTGTGGGAGAAAGATGAGGCAGTCTGCTTCGGTAAAGATTTACAGCCTTGGAAACCCTATAGGGCAGTTCTACTCTGTCCTATAGGCTCACTATGAGTTGGAATCGACTTGATGACAATGGGTTTGTTTTTTTGGGGTAAATATATTCTGTCCTTCTGGTCTATAACTGTGTCACCCCTTGGCAATTCTACATGATACAGTCTTATTTAACTCTGCATGATAAAGTTATTTTAAATGTAATTTTGAAAAACAAGTAGCTGTGTCCTTGAAAAATCTTCATTAAAACAATTTTAAAAATTCATGTCATGAAAAGTAGTCCATAATAAACTTTTGAAAATCAAACAAACGGTAACCACTATTATCTTTTTTCCAGGGCAAATTTTAGGCTGCAATTACACTGAGAGATTTATATAGATATCCCATGCATGGATCTAGGATTAAAACTAATGATTTAGCTACACTAAGTCTCTAACTATAAAATTTTAGATCCCTAAATTTCCAATCACGTGAAAACAACAAACTTAATTTGCTTCAATGTGCATGCTTTATCTCTAGATCAGTGCTGTGCAATAGGAATATAATTCAAAACACAGATGTAATTTTAAAATTTTCTAATAGTTGTATTAAAAAAGAAACAGATGAACTTTTTAATAATATATTATAATTAAGCCACTATATCCAAAATACTATCATTCCAACATTTAAGCAATATAGTAATGATTAATGAGACATTTTACATAGCTTTTTTGGCAGTTACCCTTTGAAATCCAATGTTATTTTACACTTCTAAAACCAAAAACCAAACTTGTTGCTGCCAAATCAATCCCGACTCATGGTGATCTCATGTGTTACAGAGTAGAACTGAGGTTCACAGGGTTTTCTTACCTGTAATTTTTTTGGAAGCAGATCACCAAGCCTTTCTTCCATTGGCTGATGGGTGGGTTCGAACTGCCAGCTTTTTAGCTAGTAGTCGAGTGCAAACCATTTGTACCACCCAGGGACCTTTTTACACGTACAAGACCGAAAACAAAAAACCAAACCCTTTGCCATCAGGTCAATTCCAACTCAGAGTGACCTTATAGGACAGAGTAGAACTGCCGCATAGAGTTTCCAAGGAGAACCTGGTGGATCCGAACTGCTGACCTTTTGGTTAGCAGCCTTAGCACTTAACCACTATGCCACCAGGGTTACAGCACTTGTCAATTCAGACTAGTTACCTTTAAAGTGCTCAACAGCCACATGTGGCTAGTGGCTGCTGTGTTGGACAATGCAACTTTAAATGCTCATAGGAAATCCTCGATAGATATTTGTTGTTTGGGTTGTCCTTTAGATTTTGCTGTTTATGACTATCAGCATATAATACTGACCTGACAATTTCTTTCTTCCAGTGTAGCTTTGCAAGAAGTGAAGAGAAAATGGTTTGAAGTGACAGCCTTTACAGTCAAGTGTACTGTCAAGTGATAATTGAAAGGTGGAAGGGACCAAGGTTAGTATTGCCCAATTAAGAGAAAGTTGCAGAGAACTAGAAATAAAAAACTATTTTTTCCATTGGAAGCTAATGGAAATTAGTTCTCAACCCTAGTTGTGCTGTCTGACCACTTGTGGAGCTTTCAAAACTTTTAGTTACTCAGGCCCCACCTCTAAGTGGGAATTTCTAGAGGTAGAGTTCAGGTAATCCCTGATTTGCAGTCAAAGATAAGAACCACTTATCCTAGTCAGTTAGGGATGGAATCATGCATATTTTTCAAAAGAATGAATTATACTCTTTACTGTCATCTAGATAGGTATTTAGGAGCCCTGGTGGCATAATGGTTAAGAGCTACAGCTGCTGAGCAAAAGGTTGGCAGTTCACATTCACCAGGTGTTCCTTGGTAACCCTAAGGGGCAGTTCTACTCTGTCCTATAGGGTCGCTACAAGTTGGAATTGACTCAATGGCAACAGAGCTTTTTTTTTTTCTTTTTTTGGTTTTGGTGGCACAGTGGTTAAGTGCTTGGCTTCTAATAATGTAGAAAGGTTGGCAGTTCAAAACAACTAGCTGCTCTGTGGTTCAAAGATGTGGCAGTCTGCTTCTGTAAAGATTACAGCCTTGGAAGCTCTATGGGGCAGTTTCACTCTGTCCTATGGGGTCACTATGAGTTGGAATCAACTCGATAGCAATGGACTTGGGTTTGGAGATGGGTACTTGTGACTTTTCTTTAATCATATTTTACAAGCATAGATTTTTTTTTCTTCTTTATTTTAAAAGATACCCCCCAAAAACCAAACTCTATATGACAGAGTGGAACTGCCCCCATAAGGTTTCCAAAGAGCAGCTGGTGGGTTCGAGCTGCCAAATTTTGGGATAGCAGCCAAGCTCTTAACCACTGTATCATCAGAGCTTCAACTTTAAAAGATATCAGAGGTGAAAAACAAGTTCCAATTTTAATACATCAAACCAATTGACAGTGGAATCTATAAAACATTTCAAAATACTTAAGAAAATAAATTAAATTGCGCGTATAAGTTGATGGCATTATTTAATGTGGCTAGCAGCGGGAAACTAGAAAGGGAATTAAGAAAGGATAAAGGAAAAGACTAAAAGTTGACCACAAAAAAATTAAAAACTTCCACGTGGCAAAAATGTTACAAACAAAGTTAAAACGCAAACAACAGATTGGTAAAGGTATTTGCAAGAAATAAAGAAAAAAAGGTTGTGATACATTTATAATGCCAGTTCTTGGGCGTGATATCCCATTTTTCTTGGGAAATTAGAAAATATTAAAGCATCAAATAGAGCACAATCCTGAAAGTGGTTGGATGAGACAAACAAATTCAAAGAATATGGATGAGAATGTAAGCAGGTACAACTTTCATGGAAAGTAATTTAACAGTATGTTTCAAAAGTATTACTATTCAAACCATTTGATCCAGTATTTCTCATCTCATTGCTCACTGCTATTCCTCTAACATGCCAGGTGTTCTTGACCTCAAGGCCTTTGCACTTGCTTTTTCCCTCTGGTTACCAGACACCTGAAGACCAAAGCCCATGGTTTCTCTTTCTTCCATGTCTTTACATTTGTCCTATTACCTATACCCACATTACTACTGCTCTTCTGGACTAAAACAACAACCTGTAAATATCTCTACGGCCAGTTTTTCTCCTTTTATTTTTGCCTTTGAATTTTGTTAGATGAATTGTTTCTGAAACAAAATGTTGACTATGCCATTCCTATGACTTAAAACTCTATCCAGCGATAACAGTCCTGTGGTCCCCTGGGAAAAAAAGATTTTCAGGTAAAATAAAAGTGATTAGACCTTACTTGCCATATTGTAGGATAATATTCTAATGTAACCTGTAGGCCTCCAAAAAAGGGCGTTATGAAGTTTTTCCAGACTGAGTTGACTCAGAAACACTATTACTTCCTGAAGAATTGTCCTAACCTAACCAGACTATCTTTCTACAACCTCTCCCCAACCTTCCCAACTCTCTGCCATTGTCCTTGTTTGTTTCTGTTCTTGAAGTGTTCATCTCCTTCTCTAATTTTCAAAGGCTTTTCTCAGACATTACCTATTCTACAAAACCACTCTGGGCCACCTAAATTGGAGAGCTAGTTTATTCATCTGCTGGAACAGAGACTAATTTAGCCGTGATAAAATAAGGCATATGTACTGCAAATGTAGGCTTGAGGTATCTCAAAAAGTTCACTGGGCTAGTTCTTTGTGTAAAATAATAAAGAGATCTGATGGATATGAAAAGGCACCACAATATTGCTCTGAGTAGAACTAATAAAGTGCCAGAAATCCCCATGATTGAAATAACCTTTTGCATTATAACACTGTGTCTAGAAGGCCCTTTATGAAGCACAAAATTAAGAGGTGAGGCTGTAAGTGAATTAAGCCTGAGTCCTATTCAACTCAACAGCATGGTTTACTTTATCAGACTAGCAGAAGGAAAGACCCCCAAGATAAGTGCCATAAAAAAAATGCTTGTGTGCAGAAGTAGAAGAGCAACTCACGTTCATTTAGTAAGTCATCATTTCCAAACAACTTTCCAATACATTCTTACCTTTGAGTGTCACCTTATCCTGTACTGTTTATCTTAATTTAAAGTTGAGGAGAATGAGCCTCAAAGGAGTTAAACTTAAAAAACAAACAAACAACAACAACAACAACAAACAAAGAAAACAGTTGCTATTGAGTTGACTCTAGCTCCTGGGGACCCCATGTGAGAGGAGAACTGTGCTCCATAGGGTTTTCAATAGTTGATTTTTTAGAGGTTAACAGTTCCCCCAATTTCACACAACTAGTTAGTGGCTGTGTTGAATGCAAATTCTAAAGGTCTGATTTCCACGTTTATATTTATTTCTCTGGATATGTTAGGAACCTGGATGTGACATCTGTTATCCTTGGGCAGGTGGGGGTTGAGTCAGCTCACGGTGCTGGCTGGGTGGGGAAGCCTTCCCCTTTCCGGATCACTGTGCACACAGAGGAGAGAGGGATCCACGTCTCTGCTTCAGCTAATAGATACGTGGTAAAAAATACAGAGTGAGCTGCTCCTGATAGGGTCCCCAAGTCAGGGACCACCAGGAGTTGGAGAAAACAAAAATAAGCATGAAGGGAGGAGGGAGAAGAGATTTAGGCTTGGAGGATGAATGACAATCTAACACAGAGCCAGATCTTTCAATCAGGACTGCATCCCTGAGAGTATATTTATTTAGGCCCTGCAGTATGCAAATTAGAAAATTATAAAGCAATCAATGGAGGGCATCCTCTTCCCCTAGCTTTGGTTTTAACAATTTATAGAGGGGAATTGTGCATGGACATTTCTGTGGTCACTGGAAACTAAAGGACAGTCTTTACATGCATGTGAGTGAAGAAGAAGGGGCTTGCTGTACTGGTGTGGGTCTTTTCAGCCTCCCTCACATGACCAAATAGCAATCAATATCAATAGCTGTGTCCTCAAATCAGAAGGATAATGCTAGGGAATGGAGCAAACAGAGGTACCAAGGCAAGCTCGAGAGTGCTTGGAGGAGGCGGGTGCAGAGGCTAAGTAATGAAGACAAAATAAGGAAGTGAAAAGGTATTGTGTCTGCTGACAGTACATTTCACAGCCTCTTCACCAAAGAGAGTCCCTGGTACAATATCCTGAGAGATTCCATCCAATTTAAACCCTAGGTCAAGGGATGGGAAACAAAACCCTCTAGCAGCCTGAGTCTAGCTTCAAGGTGTTCTATTTATTTGCGAGTCCACATCCCACCCTAGTCTATATGTATAGATGAAAATAGGTTTCATATTATATGCATTTAGCTGAGATTGTGTTTCTCAGTAATTTCCTTTCATGCTCTGATGAAGTGATATTAATTTCCTTTGCATTACTGCAAGGGAAGACATCTCCCAGCTCTCTTTTAAAGTTCATTGATAGAGGATTATATTAGCTTTTGATAGAAGTGATTAGGAAGATGTTATTTACTGACTCAATTTGTTTTCATTTGAACATATGTGCATCCTTTCAAGGCAGTCCCGACTCCTTGGCTTCCTCCTCCAACAGGCTAAAGTTTTCCTTTTCAATCCAAAATTCCTCTGACTTCTGAATTTACCTGGAGTGTTGTTTTGAGAACAGCCTCGTGACTTCTGGGACTTGATGTCTTCCTGATGGCAAGGCTACGATAGCATCTGGCACACACACAAAATGGGTTCAATAAATCTTTGTTGAATGAAGTTATGAATAATGAGCAAAGCAGATTCTTTGAAATTAGACTAGCCTCCGTCATTTTTTTAAGATATAAATTACAGGTGTAACATACTATGAAGCGAAGGGGAATTCCATTCGATGGTGATTCTCATATCTGGACGCACCTGAAGCCTGTGGATACCAACTCCAAAGCCACTGCCATTGAGTCGATCCTGACTCCTAGTGACTCTGTAGGATAGAGAAGAACTGCCCCGTAAGATTTCCAAGGCCATAAGTCTTTTTTCTTTCTCAATACTAATTTTTTTTTTTAAATTGTACTTTAGTGAAAGTTTACAGCTCAAGTTTACTTTCTCATACAAAAAATTTATACACATATTGTTTTGTGACATTAGTTGCAATCCCTACAACGTGACAGCACATTCCCCCTTTCCTCCCCCGGTTCCTTGTGTCCATTCAACCAGCTACTGTCCCTGCCTGCCTCCTCATCCTGTCTCCAGACAGGAGCTGCCCATTTGGTCTCCTGTATCTGAATGAACTAAGAAGCACGCTCCTCATGTGTATTATTTTTGTTTTATACTCCTGTCTAATCTTTATGTGAAGAGTGGGCTTTCGGAATGGTTTCAGTTCTGGGTTAACAGAGCTTCCAGGGCCCATAGTTTTGAGGGTTCCTCCGGTCTTTGTCAGACCATTAAGTCTGGTCTTTTTACATGAATTTGAGTTTTGCCCCACATTTTTCTCCCGCTCACCCGAACTCTCTGTTGTGTTCCCTGTCAGGGTGGTCATTGATGGTAGCCAGGCACCATCTAGTTCTTCTGGTCTCAGGCTGGTGGAATCTCTGGTTTCTGTGGTCCTTTAGTCTCTCGGGCTAATATTTTCCTTGTGCCTTTTGTTTTCTTCATTCTCCTTTGCTCCAAGTAGGATGGGACCAATTGATGCATTTTAGATAAAGCAGATTGCCACATCTTTCTGCCACACAGGGGCTGGTGGTTTAGGACCATCGACCTTTTGGTTAGCAGCTGAGTGCTTAACCACTGTACCACCAGGCTTCCTTCTGTAGATGCCACTACAGATGAAACCAGGGATTCTTACTTGTGGGTAAGTTGCTGTTGTTAACTTGACATATGTGGTTGAAAGAGCCATTCTGGCCCCCCCAAGGTCACTGGTGTGATTAATACCAAAATCAGTGAATGAGTGGCGCAAGTGGACCTACCTGAAGAGCTCTTCTATCTGAAGAATCTCATAATCAGGCACTTTTAGAATTAAGGGTGTGAAAATGAAACTAACATGTGCTAAGTATCTAAAATATGCCAGACAGTATGCTAGGTATTTTAAATATACTGTATGGTTTCTGGGTATAGTATTTAATTTTCATAACCTGCCTTTTACTGTAGAGTCTATTATTCCCATTTTACACATGAGTAAGCTGAAGCTCAGATAGTTTAAGTAACTTTCCTGGCACTGTAATTTTATCTGTTGCCATTGAGTCCATTCTGACTCATAGCAACTCTATAGGACAGAATAGTACTGCCCCCACAGGGTTTCCAAGGCTGTGGTTAAGAGCATGGCTGCTAACCAAAAGGTCTGAAGTTCAAATCCACCAGCTGCTGCTTGGAAACCCTATGGGGCAGTTCTGCTTTGTTGTATAGGATCACTATGAGTCAGGACTGACTTGACAGCACATAACAAAAACAATCTTTACGGAAGTAGACTGCCATATCTTTCTCCTGAGAAGCAGCTAGTGGGTTTGAATGGCCAACCTTTTGGTTAGAAGCCAAGTGCTTAATTACTGTGCCACCAGGCCTCCTTTTTATTACAAAGATAGGATATGTAAAGTTTGGTCCTTGACTCAAATACTTGAACTCCAGAGGTCATGCTTTTCCCAAAATACCATATTATCTTTTAAATGATCAGCTGCCATTGAGTTGATTCCAACTCATGGAAAATCCATGTGTGTCAGAGTAGAAATGTGCTACACAGTGTTTGCAATGGCTGATTTCTTGCAAGTAAATCACTAGGCCATTCTTCTAAGGTGCCTGTGGGTAGATGCAAGCCTCTCACCTTTCGGTTAGCAACTGAGAGTATTAACTGTTTGCACCACCCTAAGAAAAGAGATTGAGAATTGTGTCTTTGGGAGAAAGCCCTAGGATTTTTGGAGAATTAATATTTTGGAATGAGGGGCATTTTCAGTGTATTTAGCTGGAATCTTGGAAAAAAGACATTGGGTAAGAAGCAGGAAAGGGATGATTTTGCTGAATTTAAAGAGCAATATCTTTCATCGGTTGTGAAAAGGTTCAAAGAGCATCTACTTAAAGATTGCCTCTCTTTCATTCTCTCTCTCCTCTCTTTCTGTGATCCCAATTACCCATATATTGGACTTTCCTTATCTTCCATGCCTCTTATTTTCTCTCTTTTGTATTTCCCATTTCTTTGCTTTCTGTGCTGCATTATGTGCTGCAGTCTTCATTAATCATCTCTAGTGTGTCTATTTTTCAATTTAATATGCCCACTGAACTTTTAAGTTTAATCAATATATTTTTCATTTCTACGGGTTATTTACTATTTTGTGAATATGCTTGGTCTTATTATCTCTTGCTTAATTATTACATACTATGTATCTCTTTTTATTTCCTGAAACATATGAAACATTTTATATTTTGGGTCTTATACCTCTAATATCTGAAATTATTGTCGATCTGATTATTTGTCTAGCTTTTCCATTAGAGTCTCTGGTTAGTGTTTTTGTAATTTTTGACTGTTATGTAGAACTTTTAGAATTTTAGAACTTATTCCATGTGAATTCTTTGAGGTATGGTTTGAAGCTTCATTTTTCCCAAAGAGGACTGCATTTTCTTCTTTTAGCTCTTTGAGGTCACTACCAACTTTTTAACATAAATTTTTAACTTGGGTTGGACTTTTTCTTTTTTCTTACCACATAAAAAAGTAGTATATATTTGAGCTGCACATCCACAAGAGGATTACTTTGTGGTTATTAATTTTCAAGAAATATCTTTTCTCCTCTAATGTTAAGATCAAGGCATTGCTGGTCCCTCCCAGTTTTATGTGGGGATCTCCCATTAAAATCCTCACTGGGGCAGGCCTTGAAATTACTACCCTATCTCCTGTGGCCCAAGTAGCCATAAAAATGGAAGCTCACGAGGGCTGGCAGGTGGCTTTTGGGATAAAAGACAGCTAAATACTTCTGTCTTTCTGAAGTAGGTATGTTTATAAGTTTATTGAAGGGAAAGCTTATGTTTCTGCATAAATCTTTGTATTGAAACTTTGAAAATTCCTCACAATTTAAACACAAGTCAAAATTATAAATAGCCTATTTCCTAGAATGATATCATCATTAAAACTCCAAAATGTAGGTCAGGAAAAGAATAAGCCACAGGATGGATAGATTCAGTTTGAGAAAATGTGATGAAGGTTAAAGGATAGAGTGATTGTTGAAAGGGGCTTGTCCTTTTTATTATGTACATTGCTCTAAGTTTTTATTATGAGCATTATTTTATCATTTTACACTGTCTTTTAAAATACAACAGTATAGTACACACCGCACTTTCTTCATTCTTGGTTTCACATTGTTTTTGGCCTAACAGAAGTCTTTACCTTCTTTATTAACTAGAAAATGTATTTTTAAAAGCTATTTCCTCAGGCACTCTCATAGATCACTGAGGTACGACATGGTCAAAGCATTACAGACAACAGTTTGTGAATATTTATAACACGTGTGTTTATTTTTTGACCCAGAAAGTCCACTTCTGGAAATTTACTTACACATATTTACCTACATATTTACCCACACACCTGCAAAAGGATATTTTTGTAAGGTTGTTCATTGCAGCATTATTTGTAATAGCAAAAGACTGGAAGCAACCCAAATGATCATCAATGGAGGAGTCGTTACAGCAAGTCTGGTACATCTATTCAATGGAATACTAGGCAGCTATAAAAAAGAATGTTCTCTGTACTGTTAATAAAATGTTTCAAGATATATTTAGCTGCAAAAAACAAGTTACAAAATACAGTATATTGTATTCTACCTTTTATACAATAAAGGAGGAAATCACCAATATATATGTTTTTATTTGTTGTACATATTGACTTATTTTCTTAACAAACACATGCCTAGCACTCTTCATTTTTTAGGAAAACTTCTATGTATTTTCTTGAATATTAACCCAATTAATTCTCATAAAACCCCCCTGAGGTAGATACTATTATGCCCATTTTTGCAGATGAAGAAACTGAAGCATAGAGGGGTTAAGTAACATGTCCAAGGTCAGACAGCTAGGAAGTCGGAGGATACACAAGATGCTAATAAAAAATGATTACCTACAGGGAGCAGGATGGGGCAGAGTGGCAGTACATGCAGGCATAGGAGCAAGAGATCTCAATATACCTGTTATATTCTTTTTTCAAATTATATAGATGAATTACATGCTCAAACAAACAAACAAAAAATTTAGAAAATCAGCCAGCATTTTCAATAGTTTTCAATGGAAGGTATTTAGCTTGGCATATTGCCAGAAGAGGGAATTGCAAAGGGTTGATTGTAAATCCAATTTATTCCGGCTGCTTACTTCTGTCACACTGACAAAAAAAAAAAAAAAGTTTTCTCTCAAATGTCTTTCCTTTCCCATTTTAAATTTTAAAATGGTGGTTGCATAAATGTCTGGGAGACGATTTAAGTGCTGACTCCTGAAGCAAAATTATTTTTTCTTTTGAAACTTTTTTTTTGTCTTTTTTTTGAGAGGGAGGCTGTGGTGGGTAAATCACTGAAACAAAAACCCATTGCCATCGAGTCAATTCAGACTCATAGTGACCCTATAGGACAGAGTAGAACTGCCCCATAGAGTTTCCAAGGAGTGCCTGGTGGTTTCGAACTGCCAACCTTTTGGTTAGCAGTTGTAGCACTTAACCACTATGCCACCAGGGTTTCTGGGTAAGTGACTAGGTAATTTAATTACAAAATCTTAAAGTGTTTTGAAATTGTGCCTGTAAGTAATATTTTATTTCTATCCACACATGGAATTCATAGTACATTGCTCTATCCCACTGCCTCTGGTTTTCTTGCCACCCTTTATTCCTTTGGTCCGTTTTAGTTTTCTTCATGGCATTTATCAGTAACTGTGACTCACTCATATTAATTTTATTGTCGTGTTTATTTGTTCCTGGTATGACTCCCCTACCGAAATAATGAATAAAATACTTTATGAGAGCAAGAACGTTATCTAACTTATTAATACTGTAGCCCAATGTCTAGAAACAGTGAGTAGAACACAGTCCACTCTCAGTAAACACTTACTGAAGTTTAATCTCCCTTTGTCTA
This sequence comes from Elephas maximus indicus, assembly GCF_024166365.1. NCBI lineage: Eukaryota > Metazoa > Chordata > Mammalia > Proboscidea > Elephantidae > Elephas > Elephas maximus. The sequence continues at coordinate 90,701,558 of NC_064827.1, read as the reverse complement.
CACATTCAGAGTGAGCAATTTTTTACATAACTTCCTGTTTCTTCTCTTCATTCCCAGCCAAAGAGCAACTAATCTTGGAATGTTGTGCACCCATTTTCCAGGTATTATAGAATTATTGTTAGCTGCTGTTGCAGCCCCCAACTCAGGGCAACCCCATGCACAATGGGATCAAACCATTGTGATCCACAAGGTTTTCGATGGCTGATTTTTAGAAGTAGGTCCCCAGGCCTTTCTTCCTAGTCTGTCTTAGTTCAGAAGCTCTGCTGAAACTTGTTCAGCATCATAGCAACATGCAAGCCTCCAATGACAGACGAGTGAGTAGTGGTCGTGCATGAGGTGCACTGACCAGTACTCCAACCCAGGTCTCCACGTGCAAGGCAATAATTCTACCACTGAACCACACTGCCCTCCATGGTAGAATTAGTATCTCTGAAGAATTTGCATTTCAAGAGGTGTGACAAAGAGGAAACAGCAGTATCTAAATGAAATCTAATGCAAAACAAATTTACATGTGGTTATCTCTAATGTCTGCTTAAAATTTTATGTGGTAGCTCTTAATTGATTGCTGCTTTCATAAGGTATTGCTCAATACATGGGATAGATGCCATGAACACCATTCTACAGGATTTGTTTTTAAACTCTAACTCCATCTTTCTAGCCTCATATAGAAAATGAACTTCAGTTCAGCAGAAGGTATAGTCCAGAACTTTTTTGTGCTTAATTGCAATAGGGTCCATTAGCTAAGGCATTTTAGGAATAAAAACAATAGCAGTCACCATTATCTTCTTTGAGGTGGATACTATTTTCTCCTTTGTGTGGATAGGAGCTGAGGATCAGGGAGATGGAGCAAATTGCTCAGTGTCACGCAGCTAGTCATCAACCAAACTGGGATCCCTACCCAGTTTTGTGTGATTCCAAAGCTTAGACTCTTAATCACGGCTGGACTGCCCTTTTAGCATGAACTCTTTCTTTTAATCCTGTTTATTTATTTTTTGCATGTTTTCTTCAGCTACAAGTTAATCAAAGTTATTTTTGGAATAGGTCAGGCATAGTGAATGAATGAATGAACGAATATCTCCCAAAGTTCTATGATCTTATTTGTATACTATTTCAATAAGTAAAGTATATGGTATTTATTATAGTCTTTCTGAAGTAACACACTCCTTAGAGGAAGCAATTTCACATTAATCGTGCCAAATAGATGATCTCTTGAAAATATTTTCCCTGCTTTTCAAATCTTAGAGGTTAGTTTTCCCTTAATTCATCTTTTAATTTTCAGCTAAGGGTTGAACAACAGGTAAATACAGATAAATTTCTTGAGCAAAAACATTTCTTTTCATTTTTTGAAATTATCTAAGCCTTCCTCTTGAGAACAAGAATATTTTGTACCTCTTCGGTTAACAAAAGTCATTTTATTATTTCTGCTAAAACTCATCAAATGACATTTAAAACATCAACTGGCATGAAACTAGTCAGCAATGAAGTTCTTTGAAAATGTTTCATTTTGAACTAATGAATAAAATGCTTACTTTTGAAACAGAATGAATAAAGTAAAAATGTCATTCCTGTTTTTAAGAAAACAAACACCTGCTTAAAGATTTCTTGTAATTAACCAGAATCGAGGGTTTCATGTGGAGGAAACAAAGTAGCCTTTTCGAGTTTCAGAAGATGCTGTGGGGACTTTCTTTTGAGTAGACAAAAGTGAGTAAGAGAAAAATAAATAAATAGATAAATAAATAAAACCTTTAAGTACTAGAAAACCAAGTGCAGTAAAATGTCTTTTCTCTGCTTTCAGATGCTTAATACATTCATGCTTCATTCAGTTCTCTTTACTATGTAAGTAAGAGAATGTATGGTCTTTATTCTTCAAGTCCCACAAGCAAAGATAGGTTCTTGTGCCAGGAGGCATGGGGAAGAAGCAACGATGCAGGAGGCAACAGGATGTCCTAGAAAACAATATTAAGTTAGACTAAAGATCTGCATTCTATTTCTGGCTCCGCACCTAGCTGATTCTATAACCCAGAATGAGTCACTTAATCTCTTGGGCATCAGTTTCTTTATTTGTAAAATGGGTTCTTATACTCGTTTTTTATGTGTCACCAAACGGTGTTGGACTCAGATCAAATAAATGAACCTCATCTGCAAAGGATAAAAGTTCACTGTCAATAAAAGAGAGAACGCTTCCTTACGTGGGTCACAGGGAGGGCTAGGACATTTTGTGAAAGCCTAAACATTCTTTCTTTACTATGGAGGTTAAAATCTTCTTAAACAGCTGTCTTTACCCGGTGACCTTGGGCTAGTCAGCTGAGGTTTCCTCTTTGTAGTTTCTACCTCTTCAGAATTTCCTTTTTGTTGTCGTTGTTGTTGCTATTGTTTTTCATTTTTTCATGCCATGAGGACCATTTAGTAAATGACTCCAGTTTTACAATCCATTTTTGGACCTTGAAGTTACTGCCTTGGTCTTATTGCTGCAGGACTGTTGGAGTGAGGTATTGGTTTGGAATAACATGGTCAAGTGAGTTTGCCCCAGAAAGTGAGAGGCAGGGAGAATTAAAGTTGTTTATAATCTTAATTGACCAACTATCTGAACAAATCGTTCTTTAGTGTCCCAAAGAGAGACAAAGGATTTCAGTTAATGTATTTCCAAGGACTTAGAGGAACTCAAAGAACAAGTTCGCTAACACAGAATCTTCTGTATATATTATCCTATAGCAATATTTTAGAGTTAATATAATTTCCCTAATCTCTTCCTCTTTTCCTTTCTCTGCCCTTCACCTCCACCTCCTCCTCCTCATCTTCTTCATCATCATCACCGTCATCATCAATATTTGGGGTACATATGCCATGAACACCATTCTAAAGGATAAGTTTTAAAATTTAACTCACTCTTTCTAACCTCATAGAAAATGAACTTTTGTTCAGCATTTGTGCTTATATTTCTGCTTAATTGTAGGTGGAGACCAGAGGGTATAGCTCAGAATTTTGTTTTTGTGTTGCATACTAAATGCCTACTTGTATGTTTTGTTTTGTTTGTGTACTGTAAGTATAGTAGGTGTCTCCATCCTTTTTTAGGCCTAAAAACAAGACACTATTTTAATTATCTAAAACAGGATAAACCATAAGCTGAATAAGGCCTAGTCTTTTCTTAATGGGAGTAAACTTAGTGGAAGAATTTAACACTCCATGTAAGGAAAGAAAGTTGTTATATTTTATGAGACTTTGCATTACATCCATCTTTTAGGTATGACTTTGTTGTTTCCGTGTGGGGAATATTTGCCAAGCCAATGATCTAGGATTGTTGTAAGATCAAGGTTCACTGTCTCTTACACCAGTAAAAGTAACTTAGAGATAATCAACAATGACAACAAGAATAAACCCCCCTCCTTTTTTTTTTTATAATCCTACATCATTTTATTCACAAGTCATTTCTTTTTAGATTTAATTCCTTATAAATGAGTAATGTCAAAATATTTATTTGTATACCACTTAACCTATAGATTCAAAAATATACACATATTAATTCAAACATATACAAACATACACACATATTAGCAAGTTACTGCTTTCTTCCCAGGAGCCCTGGTGGCACAGTGGTTAAAGCAATCAACTGCCAACTGAAACGTTCGAAGTTCAAAACCGCCAGAGAAAGATGTGGCAGTCAGCTTCCAAAGAGATTTACAGCCTTGTAAACCCTATGGGGTCGCTATGAGTTGGAATCGGTTCAAAGGCAGTAGGTTTTTTTTTTTTTGCTTTCTTCCAGGTTTGGATAGCTCATGGGAATGTTTTTCACCTTATACCTTGAAACATTCCAGAGGCAGCCCAGACATTTTATTTTGTGAATATGCATATCATAAAATAGCAAAAGAGGTTTCTCTAAGATCTCTGCAAATACCAAAACCATTTCTCAAAGTCTCTATACTGAGGGGTAAAAGTGGAAGGTTTTGATTTCACGAGGGAAAATGGAAGCCTCCTGAGAGTGACTCACTGGAAATAGGACGAGAAAGATTGAAAAACTGATCCCGAGATTTTCTCTTTCTGTCATCCTGGGCACAGCACAGGAATCCTAGAGACAAGTACACATATTCTCATTAGCCAGAAGCTTCCCTGCTTTAGCTATTCTCAATAACCTAGAAGCAGGTAGGAAAAGACATCTGGGAAGTCTTCATCCAATGGACAATGTCGATCCCTTATCTGCTGCCGCACAAAGATTTGTTCCTTCATCTTTTTTCTCTGTGTACTTTAATAAAGTTAACAGAATATTATTTCTCTTTTTGTAAGATGATGTACGTGCACGCGTGCACACACACACACACACATTGCTCTGGGGAAGGCTGCAGTTTTCATGTGAAATAACTACATGTTTCACCTTGTTCTCCAGGGCTCCCAGCTGCCAATCCTGTGATGTGCTGTCACAACTTAGGCGTGACTGACTGGTTACAGTGCCTGCCGATCTATATGGCGAGGTGAGAATTTGTCACCGTGCATAAGCAGAAAGATCAGTCAGATAGCATGATAGATCCGTTCTTTGCCTAGATTTGTCTGCTGCTATATTAGGGTAGCTCTGCAGTTGCCAAATCCAATTGTGAGCCTGGTTTTGTGGTGGAGAAAACAGAAAAAGAAGAAGTGGTGTCCTGACATAGCCGCTCTGGGGTGCCATAGCTGCAGAGCCAAAATATTATTGTAATCATTATGTCAAAATGTTCTCTGATTCCATAGCCACTGTAGAGGGTGTCACAGCAGCTACTTCAGCATCTTTTCTTAGGCATCGCGGAGGAAGTTTATATGTTATGGCTCCTCTGGGGACCAAGTTAGGATTTGGGGGTGTAAGAGGGTAAAGCCGGGTAGGCTGGGCCCCACAGAACTCAGTCTTTTTTTTCAGGTTTCCGAATTAGAATTATCATTTGTAATTAAAAATTTAGCCATCACTCTGGTGCTATGGGGTAAAATATGGTCAAATGACCCTGAAACAAGCCACAGTAACGTTCCATGAAAATATTACAGATTTTGCGAAACTCATTAACGGTGCTAAAGACAATGCGCTCATTAGGTTTGAGAGGCTGAAATGTGCACAGTGGCTTATTTGCTTTTGTGTTCATTCACTCAGCTGTGTTCAATACTATTCATGTGGATTAAAGAGAGGAAAAAGAAAGAAGATCTAAGAAATAATATCAAGCCATTATCAATCATATTTAACTAGTGCTCTTTCACAATCAGCTCCTATTTGGTTTTCCATATCTGAGAGAAACTTTTTTCTCAGAGCCCTCTGAGCTCCCTAAGGGAGTGCTAAAAGGCATTTTGTTTATTCTTTATTCCTGAACGAACCTGGCCATTTTAACCGTAGGGAGAAAACAGTAAATAGAGGAAAGAGATACTTAAGAACTGGAAGAAGGAACTTCTTCATAAAAGCCATATTTGGGCCCAGTCTGTAGGAGAAAACCCAGTGGAGATATGAATAATCTTGCCAACAGAGCAGTTATCAGGGTACCACAGCAGCCACCTGTTCTTTGGATTGATTATTTTTCTCTCCTACTGTGTGACTACAACAAGCCGTCCACAGTACACTGTCCATCTCTACTGGGCCCTCTACCGACCTCTCTGGGCAATTTTTTTTTTTCTTTCAAAAATGTCGCTAACTTTTGACTGCTCAGTTACAGCACAAGATCACTATTCTTAAAAACCCGAAATTTCAGCAGCAATGCATACATTAAAAAAAAAAAAAAACACGAATATAAAACAAAGATGAGGATGTAAGGGGGCAGGGAAATTAGATTAATGGAACGAAACAACCAAAACAAAAATATAGAGAATGTTCACACATTGGGAAGAATATAACCAATGTTACTGAAGAATTTGCATAGAAATTGTTTAATGGGAACCTAAACGTCTGTGTAAACTTTCACCGAAAACATTATAAAATATTATTTAAAAGATAATAATGAAAAAACAATTAACCACTAATAAACTTTGATTTCTGCAAAAAAGAAAAGAAAGAAACAAACAAACCTGTTGCCATCGAGTCGATTCTGATTCATAGCAACCCTGTATGACACAGTAGAACTGCCCCATAGGGTTTCCAAGGAGTGGCTGGTGGATTTGAACTGCTGACCTTTTGGTTAGCAGCTGAACTCTTAACCACTGTGCCACCAGGGCTCCTCGATCTTTATACACTTGCCTATTCTAGATATTTTATGTAAGTCAGATCATATGTAAGTCCTTTTATGACTCATCAGTGGTTGCTGGGGACAGGCGGGGGTGGGGGAGGGAAAAAGAAGGACTCACTGTTTAGGGGAAACTGAGTTTCTGTTAAGGGTGATGAAAAAATTTGGAAGCAGATAATGGTGATGACTGAACAACCTGATGAACGTAATTAATTTTACTGAACTGGACGTGTGTATGAAGAATGCTGAAACGGCAAATGATTTGTTACATGTACGTTTACCACAATAAAAAAAAATTAAAAAACATTTTACTAAGTTCTTCCAAATTAAAACATGGTAACTACTGTAGCTCATGGATATGAAAACAAAGCCCAACTTGTGAGAACTAGCGTCATTGTTTCTCTGCACTGACATTCACTCTTGCAATCAATTTAAATAAGCTTGACAGGCCCATCCAGATTATATTAATTTAAAAAAAAATTAGGGGGTAGATGTAAAAAATAGCACAAATTAATAAGCAGAAGGGCCTGTTAACTCTTGGAGAACCGCATTGTGACTAAAAACCTAGATGCCAAAGAAACTCTGCTTCTGCCTTATCGCCATTAGCACTATGCCAGGTGGGGATGTTGCTGTCACTGTCACTGTTAGTAATTTTTCAAGACATTTTACAGAACATTTCAAAAATGCAGATCTCATCATATTCTCAGAAGGGTAGAAGCTGAATGGAGGCTCCTGTAGAACTATAAAAGAAAAAGTCCTACAAAATGTTGCATAAATATGAGGAAAGCCACAGGAAAAACATTTTGACACTGAGTAGATCCTATCAGAGGAAAGCATCTATCATTTTGCCTCATGGGGAAGTAGCACGTGTAACATCATTCTATAAAATGGATTAGAAAGTCTTTGAACAATGTTTGTGCAGAGTAGAGGCAGCAAATTCAAATGCCTGGAGGGGCGAGGCAGGTAGTGTAATGGGTTGGCACAGGAAATAAGCAGAGAACACAATTCTACTGCGATACACATGGAGTCACCATGAGTCAGAATCTACTTGACAGCAGCTGGGTGTTTTTGCATACCCATCTAAAAGGGTAAGGTACTTCCTGGGTCTAGTCCATTCTTGCCTCGTGGGAATGGGAGCACAAATTTCCTGGACATCTGGATTTTTTTTTAGTTTCCTGATTTAAAAATGAGGGTACCTTATTCAAAATCAGCACAAAATTAAAACGAACAAATCTATGAAAAGAATCAACCCCAAGAGGGGAGAGATGATGGAAAACTGAGACACAATAGGGGAAAAAATAGAAATCTCTAAGAAAACGTAAGGTGAAAACATAAGACTGTAGCAAATTAAAAGACCACTACAGAAAAGTTAGGCGAATCAGCAGTTAACAACCACCGTCAAACCTCAAGAGATAGCTACCAAATAGTTACCACTTGTTAAGCACCTAAATGAAAACAGCAGCATCCCTACCCTATAAATCAGTGTGATGTGCTTGGTTAATAAAGATTAGATAGAGCTGGAAGCTAGAAGACAAGTGCTCACATGCATTTTACATTCTGCTCCTTTTTTTTTTTTTTTTTAGGTTAATAGTGATTTGCAGTGACGTCCCTATTCATCAAAACACTTCCTTCCATTCTTTAGTTTATTATCTGGGTACAGTGAGGGCCAAACAATGACTTCAGTTTACAGGTTGCTTCTTGTGAAGAATAACCTACACAGACCCTGATTTATGCTGGTAACTATTTTTAAGAACTGAATATCTACACCATCCTCTAGGGAAGAAAGTCACACACAATGCATTGTGTTCCAAATGATTTATGTTAGCAAAATCAAAGAATTAGACTTTATCCTTATTGAGGTAAACACTCATTCACTGCTGTGATAGCAGTGGGTGATTAGGGCTTAGGTTAATAATGTGAACTCAATTTCTTGGCCTTTATTTGACCTGCCTATGGATAATTCAGAAAATAATGCAATAAAATCACAGTATAAATTCACTTTTGGTCAGTATTTCATGGAGAGAAGATGAATTCTACCTGGATTTTTTTCTAATGCTTATCAAGTTTTGATGTCAGATACTTTGGATCTAAAAATGCTTGATCTTGATTATTGTATTAATGATGCAACCGATAATAGGCATTTTCAACACGCTCAGTGGAAATCAATAAGTTCAGTACAATGCAATTCTTCAAAGATGGTCAATTTTTCAGAGAGCTGAAAATGTAAAATTGAAATGGAAGGCATGCTGCTAAAATTCAGTAATTGTAAGTGTTCTCTGAAAAGAAAGTCACCTGTCTGTCTGTCGATCCATCTCCTGCTTTTTTGCAAGGTTTTAAGCAACTGCCCGATACATTTTTATTGAATGAACCAGTGATGTGACAGCAGGGAAAAAAAAAAAAAAAAGCCGGACAGGAATGGAACAAAGGCCTGTAGCAGCCAGGAGCAGGAAGTGGAAGAAATAGGAGGTAATAAGCAAGGTATGTATTTACAAAGGAGCCATGGTGGTGCAGTGTTTAACAGCTCAGCTGCTAACCAAAAGATCAGCAGTTCAAATCCACCAGCCGCTCCTTGGAAACTTTATGAGGCAGTTCTAATCTGTCCTATATGGTCTTTATGAGTTGGGATTGACTCAATGGCAATGGGTTTGCATGTTTTTTGGGTATTTGTGAAAGATCTGAGGACTGTAGCAATGTTGCTTCACCAGTCCTTGCAATTTCATAGTAAACCATGCCAAGGAGGTTAACTGTATTCTTATATTAATATAGAGGAGTCCCCGAGTGGTGCAAACCATTAACATACTTGGTTGCTAACCAGTAGGTGGGTGGTTCGAGTTCTTCCAAGCTGCTTCAAAAGAAGCAGCTTGGAAGAAAGGCGTGGAGATCTACCTCCAAAAAATGAGCCGTTGAAAACCCTATGGAACGCAGTTCTATGCTGACACACGTGGGGGTCACCATGAGTTAGGGTTCACTCTACAGCATCTGGTTTTATACTATTACAGAGAGGCAAATGAGGCCTGACTCTATTTCTTTGATGCATTCATTCAACAAATACTGTGTTAGGAAACGTATTAGGCAAGAGGGAGAAAACAGAGGAAAATTAGTCTTGTGACAATCTGAGATTAGGAATAAGCTGTGGAAGCCTGGGTCTCTTCATTTACCCATGTTACTAACTCAAATACCTTTCAGATGACATGACCATGAGGTTTCAGGAGATTCCTACGGGAGGTTTCTAAAATTGAAAGACATGTTATTTAGTATCCAGATACTGTCCTTTGTCCAAACATTTATTTGCTGTAAAGATTTCTTTTTCTTAATTTATTGTAAAAATATACATAATACAATATTTCTTTTAAAGTTTCTGAAAAAAATAAAAATCCTCGTGTTGTGTGCGTGTGTTTGTGTATATATATACTTTTTCAGATTTTAAAATCTGAATTTAATTTTGTACAGCCGACTAAATTACGGCCTCTGATTTATCCAAGGAAAGGTCATGCGCTAATTCTTTTGGATTATGGTGAAGGAAAGGGAACACTTTAGTTAATTATAGAATGAGTTAGCATGATTTATCACCCTTAAATCTGTTATGGAAAACCTTCAAGGGATTCAATATACATGTGGTTATTTTTCTGGAAGATATCATTGTTATTACAGCTGGATTTCACCATCTGAATCATCTTGGGTTTATGATTAGGCCCTTAAGTGAAACATTATTTTGAATAAATCAATCTTTCCAGAATTTAAAAAAAAAAAAAAGGAATTCTGGCTCAAGCTTGATGATTAAGGCAGTGATACAAGCAAGTTTAGTTAACAGCAGAATTTAGAAGCTGGGAAGTTGTCATGTTTATGTATTTTTCTAGATGGTAGAGGATGCCAGTAAGCATCCAGTTGCCCAATAAACTAAATATAGGTTTAGTTACCTGAAAATCATTGCCTCAATTTAATTTCCTGGACCTGGTTAATTATCTGCCAAATCACAGAATTTTACCATTTATTTTTTATTCATATCTAACAGGCCTCCAATGGTGTGGAGCTACAGGAAGAAATAGACTATAGGATGTGAAAGATTATAAAGCTGGTGATAATGCTTTAGCTTGTTTTGGGGGGCAAGCTGTAAGATAAACAAAACTACTGGCAGGTTCACAGTGTCCAGTGAAGTTGGCCAGTCCTGGAAATATGAGTGGTATATTAAATGCCATTACTTGAGGACAATTTAAAAAACGCAAACATTACATATCATTGCTTTCTACCAGGTAATAACAATACTAAGTAAGCACTCATGAGGTTTCATATGTATTGCTTTGTTTAATTCTTGTACATATCCAATGAATCAGGTCTTCTTCTCCTATTGGACAGGTGTGGGAACTGAGATAGATAGATGACAGATAGATAGATAGCTGCCACTGAGTTGACTCCCACTCATGGTAACTGTTCTGAATTGAATTGTGTCCCCCCAAAATGTATGTCAGCTTGGCTAGGCCATGATTCCAGTATTGTGTGATTGTCCACCATTTTGTCATCTAATGTGATTTTCCTATATGTTGTAAATCCTAACTCTATAATTTTAATGATGCAGGATTAAAGTTACGTTAATGAGGCAGGACTCTATAAGATCAGATTGTGTCTTAGGTCAATCTCTTTTGAGATAGAAAAGAGAGAAATGAGCAGAGACAGAGGGACTTCATACAACCATGGAACAAGAGCCAGGAGAATAGTGTGTCCTTTGCACCTAAGGCCCCTGAGCTGAGATGCTCCTTGACTGAGGAAGATTCATGACAAGGACTTTCCCCCAGAGTCAACAGAGAGAGAGAGCCTTCCACTGGAGCTAGAGGCCTGAATTCGGACTCCCATCCTTCTAGACTGTGAGAGAATAAATTTATCTTTGTTAAAACCATCCACTTGTAGTATTTCTGTTATAGCAGCACGAGATAACTAAGACAGTGACCTTATGTACCACAGAATGAAACACTGCTCAGTTCTGCAACATCCTCACAATCACCAGCATCTTTGACTCCATCTTTGCGGCTATTGTGCCAATTCACCTCACCGAGGGTCTTCCTTACCCTCGCTAGCCCTCTGCTTCATCAAACATGATGTCCTCCTCCAGTGATTGATCTCTCTCTTGATGCTGTGTTTAAAGCAATGGAGTCAGACAATGTTCTGTTGTGATCCATAAGGTTTTCACTGGCTGATTTTCAGAAGAAGACTGCCAGGCCATTCTTTCTAGCCTACCTTCACTGGAGTCTGGAAGCTCTGTTGAAATCTGTCCAGGGGTAGGTAATGACCCCAGCTGACTCCAAAAGCAAATGGAGCAGAGAGACAACTGGTTTCTAAGCTCAAGGTTTGAAAAAAAAAAAAAATTTTTTTTTTTAAGAGTCAGTCTGCTGTACGCTACGACACAGTTACAGCCATCCACAAAGGTAATTTGGGCTTTTTGCACTAATACCTTTATATTTGCGTGGCAAAATTGCTTGTGAATGACAATTTATTACACTTCGTGGCAGCAATAGAAGAAAAGGAATGAGAATGTGGAAATTCTGGTCTTATCCCTCCCACTGATTGCCTGGTTAAGCTGCTGATGTTTTTTTTTTTTTTTTACACAGCACTGGCAAAAATGTCTTTCTTCATCATTTGTGAAATCCTTAAGGGCAGGCTTTCTTTTTTTTTTTCCAGGCTTTCTCTATGTCTCCGTGTGCTATGTGTAGCAGTTGATAAAAAGTGGGCCTTTCACTGTTCAAGAATGACAATAAATAGTGCATTATTGTACCTGCCTCTCAGAGGCATTTTAATTGATATGTCGCTAACAAAGGCTGTGGTGATGTTCTTGGAAATTGCTGTGAAATGTGAATAAAAAACGTCAACAGGACCCACAGGGGCAGCTGGTCGGGCATGTTTTTAATTTGCATTTATGTAACTTTCCTATTTCTGGGCATCCTTGTGAGAACACATTTAAGAAATTAAAAGGAAAAACTTATTTTTTCCAAAATGTTTCCTGACCTTCGCAGCATAAAAGCCAACGAACCTGAGCTTCTGAGATGACAGACTGTCAGGAATTGTAAGGATGATTCGGGCAGCGCATTGTTCAGTGGGAGAAGGCCAGACCTTCCCCTCACAGAAAAGTCTAAGTCAGCGTTTACTCAGAAAATTTCTTTTAAGAGTCACAGAAGCAGTCCACAAGTATCAATATTCCCTGTACAAACTCATATCTTTGTTCTGTTCTCCTGCTTTTGCGTCCTCTCTCTTTTTGAATTTCCTATAAAAGCTAAATTAGGTCTCAAGGGTTCTGCACCACTAAGCAAGGATCTCTTCTAGTCCATTGTGATGGAAGTAAATGTACTCAGGAGGGAGATGTACTTGAAGGAAAGGCTAAAGTATCTCCCTTCACTGAATTCCCCTATCTCCCACACAAACTACCCACCCTGGCTTCTCTAAACACTTCCCAAGTGGGCGCGTGCGCGCGCACACACACACACATGCTTTTCAACTAGCCTTCAGCAAAAATTGTGCAGTACATAGGATACTTATCTTAAAACAGCACAACCTTTGTGTGTGCACCCCATCTTAACTCTAGAGGGGATAGAAGAATCTCTCGCAAGCTGTCAGGCCCTCAAGGTCCCTATGAAAACACGCTCTTGGGAAAGGATTTGATAAACTCATTTACTAGGGTATAAATGATGTTGAGACTAAATTTCTCACTGGTATATTCCTTATAAAAAGAGCCCTGGTGGCACAGTGGTTAAGAGCTAGGTTGCAAACCAGTAGGTCAGCAGTTTGAGCCCACCAGCTATGCATTGGAATCGACTTGAAGGCAGTAAGTTTTTTTTTTGTTTTTTTATATACCTTATGATAGAATTTAAGAACGATCAGACTGTTCCTTGACATTGGTGACACTTACTACAGCAATTGGGTTTTTGCCTTTACTGTAGTTCTGGAAAGGAGCCTTGCTGGTGCAATGGTTAAGTGTTCAACTGCTAATTGAAAGATTGGTGGTTCAAGCCCACCCAGCAGCTCTGTAACAGAAAGACCTAGTGATCTGCTTCAGTAAAGATTACAGCCTAGAAAACCCAATAGGGTAGTTCTCCTCTGTCACTATGAGTCGAAAATACATTTGATGGCACCTAACAACAACAACATAGTTATGGAGCCCGTGAGTGGTATAATGGTCACTGTGCTTGGCTGCTAATTCATAGTTGGAGGTTTGAGTGCAACCAGAAGTACATCAGAAGAAAGGCTTCGTGATTTACTTCTGAAAAATCAGCCCCTGAAAATCCTATGGAGTACAGTTCTACTCTGACACACATGGGGTCACATGAGTCTGTGTCACCTTGACAGCAACTGGTACTGGTACTATTTATTGTCCTAATACACATTTTGTTGCTGGTGTGTTATAAGGTTATGGAATTATATAGAATTTCGCTGTAATAACAAGTTTGGGATCAGAAACGTTCGTGGGGGACAGATTGGTCTGTTGGATTTTGGAATCACAAAGAACACTCTAGTTTGGGATTTTAAGAGTCTCGTGGTTCTGATGTAGAATCCCAGTGTATATCTACCTGACTTTGGACAGGTTACCTTATCTAAAAGAGTTTCCATTTCCTCAATAATTAAAACTACTGAAAACAAATCTTAGCAGCAATGTAACAGAAATACTGTCCTCAAGGACGTGAACCTATGGACTTTGAAAGACGGAAGGGACCCTAGAGAGGATGTCATCCCTCATTCTCATTTAGAAATGAGGAGACGGGCCCGAGAGGTGCCTTGCCCAGGACACAGTCAGAGGCAGCAAAAGGCCTCTTGATTTAAATTCTAGAACTCTTTACACTGAATCCACAGAAAGTTTGTCTTTTGTGAGACAGCAAAATATCACTGTGCTGAAGGCTGCTTGCACTTGGGCGTGAGCCACATGGTCCCAAATTAAGACAGGTTGCCTCAGGGCCAGGTGTAGTGGATGGCCATTGGGGACAACTTCTAAAATGTGTGTATAATAGGAAGACATGCTTTCAAACGATTTTGAATGATCGCCCTCTGGTCCCAGATGTTCACATTAATAGTGCCGAGGAGGGAAGGCTTAACATCGTGGCTAACTTAAAGAGGGAGTTTAATGAGAGTGTTTTCCCAGACTACTCACCTAGCTTTGACTTGACTAGAGTCAGAAAAGGCATCAACTGTAGGGCAAGTGCCACAGCAAGGCCATGGAGATAAATGAGATAGACCAAGAGGGGGAAAGTCAGCTTCATGGATCTTACAGCCATAGGTGAGTGATGGGGAGACAGTAGACCACATTTTAAAAACCTGGATTCAAATCTCAGTTCCTCCAGGTGCTACCTGGGTGACCCTGGGCAAGTCACTTGACTTTTCTATGCTTCCTTTTCCCTATCTGTGAAATGCGGATTAAAAAAAAAAAATACTATTAACTTCAAGGACTTATTCTGATGATTGATGTTATTGTTAGCTGCTGTTGAGTTGATTCTGACCCATGACAACCCCATGTGTGTCAAAGTAGGACTGTGCTTCATAGGGTTTTCTTTTTTTTTTCTAAATTTTATCTATTTTGCTGTTGTTGAGAATATACACAGCAAAACATATACCAATTCATCAGTTTCTACATGTACCATTTAGTGACATTGATTACATTCTTCGAGTTGTGCAACCATTTTCATCCTCTTTTTCTGAGTTGTTCCTCATTAATATAAACTCACTGCCCCTTAAGTTTCCTACCCAATCTTGTAAATCCTAATTCCCGTATATCATTCCTTCTTTTCCTTTCATGACTACTTCATTCTCAAAAAATCTATTGGTATAGGTTCACAAATACTAATTACCACAATACCGTAGCTAAAACACCAGAAAATTTGACAAAATCAGCAACTATAAAAACACTGACAGCAATGACAACAGTAGCACATGCTCACAGCGTATGCAGACAAAACCACATGCTTGAAAGTGTCATTGTAATTGGGTAATAATGGCAGCTCTGACTGGGGCAGATTAGAATGTTCAAAAAATAAATCAGCATAGAGTTTTAGTCTTGTAGGTATATCGATATATGTAAGCTGGGCTTACAAAAAAATGTTTTTGTTGTTACAACTAACTACAGGGATATTTTTGTAAAAAATAATAAATCTCTGCTGAAACAGTGCACAAAAATTTTACAGACCACTGCTGACAGTGTCACCCAGTGCAGCCTGACTCTCCTACATCCCCGTAGTGATGCCACTGAAGGTAGACGTAACTATTGTTTGTTTTAAGATGACTTCAGGGGATATTTTTCAATAAAGATTTAAAGAGTATCTCAGGGCAATAGTTTCAGGGGTTCATCTACCCTCCATGGCTCCAGAAAGTCTAGGTCTTGAGTTTAAAATTCTCTTCTGCATTTTGCCCATTTTGATCAGGATTAGTCTATGGAATATTTGATCAAAACGTTCAGTAATGGTAGTCAGGCTCCATCCAGTTCTTCTGGTCTCATGGCAAAGTAGGCAGTTGTTCATGGAGGCAATCAGCCACTCATTCCATATCCTCCTCCTATTCCTGACTCTCCTCCTTCCTCTGTTGCTCCAGGTGAATAGAGACCAATTTTTGTGCCATGAATGGCTGCTTGCAAGCTTTTAAGATCCCAAGAACTACACAACGAACTAGGAGGTAAAACAGAAGCACTAAACATGTTATTGGGTCAGTTACTGGAATGTCCCATGAAACCATAACCCTATACCTCCAAACCAAGGAACCGAATTTCATGAGGTACTTGGTTGTACATAGCAGCCTCAGCAGTTGCTCTTTTTTTTTTTGGTAAATATATCTATCACACAACTTTTGGGAATTCAACTTTTTACAGGTACACAGTGCATTGACAGTAATTACGATAATCAGCTGTTCAACCTTATCCTTAATAATGCGATTTTCCTATCACTGTTAACCTCCCTTTTCCCCTCCCTCCTGCCCCTGATATCCACTAATAAAATTTGGTCTCTGTACATTTGCCTTTCCCTGTCTTTACATAATGTGGTCATACAATAATTGTCCTTTTGTGATTGGCTTATGTCGGTCAGCATAATGTCTTCAAGTTCCATCCACACTGTAGCATGTATCAAGGCTTCATTTCTCCTACTGGCTAAGTAGTATTCCATTGTATATATGTACCATATCTTGTTTATTGATTTGTCTGTTGATGGGCATTTAGGTTGTTTCCACCTTTTGGCTATGATGAACATTGCAATGAACATGGGTGTATAAGTCTCCGTTTGAGTCTCTGCTTTCAAGTCTTTTGGGTATATGCCTAGGAGCGAATTGCTGGGTCATGTGGTTGGTCTATTTTTTGTTTTTTGAGAAACTGCCACACTGTTTTACACAATGGCTGTATCATTTTACATTTCTACCAGCAATGGATAAGGGTTCCAGTTTCCCCACAACCTCACCAACAAATGTTATTTTCTGTTTTTTTAAACTTAGCCATTCTAGTGGGAGTGAAATGTTATCTCGTGATGGTTTTGGTTTGCATCTGTTTGATTGCTAATGATGCTGAGTATCTTTTCATGTGCTTGGTAGTCATTTGGATGATCTCTTTGGTGAAACGCTATTTAAGACTTCTCCCCATTTTATGATTGAGTTATTTGTCTTTTTGTTACTAAGCTGTAGAAGTTTTATATATATTTTGGTTATTAGATTCTTGTCAGATATATGGCTTCCAAAGATATTCTCCCAGTAGGTAGCTTGTCTTTTGGTAAAGTATTTTGATGAACAAAAGTTTTTAATTTTTATGAGGTCCCATTTATTTATTTTGTCTTCTGCTGTTTGTACTTTCGATATTATATTAGATAATCCATTGTTGAAATCTAGGCCTGATCACATTGCCCCTGCTTGTTTTTCTAAGAATTTCATGGTTTTAGATTGCACATTTAGGTCCTTAATCTGTTTTGAATTTATTTTTCTGTATGGCATGGGGGCAGATCCTGTTTCATTTTCCTGCATATGGAAATCCAATTTTCTCAGCACCATTTATTGAAAAGACTTCTTCCATTGAATGGACTTAGTACCCCTGTCAAAAAGCAGTTGACCATGGATGTGTGAGTTTATTTCTGGACTCTCAATTCTATTCCATTGGTCTATGTGTCTATTGTTATACCAGTACTAGGCTGTTTTGATTACTGTAGCTGTATCGTTGATGTTGTTAGGTGCTGTTGAGTTGGTTCTGACTCAGAGTGACCCTACATATAACAGAACAAAACATTATCTGGTCCTGCACCACCCTCACAATCATTGCTATGTTTGAGCCTTTTATTGCAGCTACTGTGTCAATCTATCTCGTAGGAAGACTTTCTCTTTTTCACTGACCCTCTACTTTGCAAGCATAATGTCCTTTCCCAGGGAGTAGGCCCGCCTGACAACATGTCCAAAGTATGCGAGACAAGGTCTCATCATTCTCTCTTCTGCGGAGCACCCTGTATTTCTTCCAAAACAGACTTGGTTGTTTTTCTGGCAGTCCATGGTATATTCTATATTCTTCTTCAACACCATAATTCAAAGGCATCAGTTCTTCTTTGGTCTTCCCTATTCATTGCCCAGCTTTTGCATGCGTATGAGGCGATTGAAAACACCATGGCTTGGGTCAGGTGCACCTTAGTGCTCAAAGTGACATTTTTGCCTTTTAACACTTTAAAGAGGTCTTTTGCCTCAGATTTGCCCAATGCAATACATCGTTTGATTTCCTGACTGCTGTTTCCATGACCGTTGATTGTGGATCCACGTAAAGTGAAATCTTTGACAATGTTCATCTTTTATCTGCTTATCATGATGTTGCTTATTGGTCAGTTGTGAGGGCTTTTTTTTTTTTTTTTTTTTCCGTTGAGGTGTAATGCCTACTGAAGGCTGTAGTCTTTGATCTTCATCAGTAAGTACTTCAAGTCCTCTTCACTTTCAGCAAGCAAGGTTGTGTCATCTGCATAACGCAGGTTGTTAATGAGTCTTTCTTCAATCCTGATGTCCCGTTCTTCTTCATATAGTCCAGCTTCTTGGATTATTTGCTCAGCATACATATTGAATAGGTATGGTAAAAGGACTCAACCCTGATGCACACCTTTTCTGCCTTTAAACCATGCAGTATCCCCTTGTTCTGTCTGAACAACTGCCTCTTGATCTATGTAAAGGTTTTTCATGAGCACAATTAAGTGTTCTGGAATCCCCATTCCACGAAGTGTTATCCACACAGCTGAATGCCTTTGCATAGTCAATAAAACACAGGCAAACATCTTTCTGGTATTCTCTGCTTTCAGCCAAGATCCAGCTGACTTCAGCAATGATATCCCTCCTACCACATCCTCTTCTGTAGCTGGCTTGAATTTCTGGCAGTTCCCTGTTGACGTACTGCTGCTTTCGCTTTTGAATGGTCTTCAGCAAAATTTTACTCGCCTGTGATATTAACGATATTGTTCAATAATCTCCACATTCAGTTGGATCACCTTTCTTTGAAATGGGTACAAATATGAATCTCTTCTAGCCGGTTGGCCAGGTAGCTGTCTTCCAAATTTCTTGGCATAGATGAGCGAGCACTTCCAGTGCTGCATCATTTGTTGAAACATCTTAATTGATATTCTGTCCATTTCTGGAGCCTTGGTTTTAGCCAATGCCTTCAGTGCAAATTGGACTTCTTCCTTCAGTACCAATGGTTCTTGATCATACGCTACCTCCCGAAATGGTTTAACCTCAACCAATCCTTTTCGGTATGGTGACTCTGTGTATTCCTTCCATCTTCTTTTGATGCTTCCTGTGTTGTTCAATATTTTGCCCATAGAACCCCTCAAAATTGTAACTTGAGGCTTGAATTTTTTCTTCAGTTCTTTCAGGTTGAGGAATGCCGAGTGTGTTCTTTCCTTTTGATTTGCTAACTCCAGGTCTTTGCACATTTCATTATAATATTTTACTTTGTCTTCACGAGTTGCCCTTTGAAATCTTCCGTTCAGCTCTTTTACTTCATTTCTTTCAACATACTGTATAACATACTGTATAAAAAAAAAATGTATAGTATGTTTTAAAATCAGGAAGTGTGAGTCCTCCTTCTCTTTCAACATTGCTTTAGCTGTTCGGGGCCTCTTGCCATTCCATGTAAGGTTGAGGATTAGTTTCTCTATTTCTGTTGGAATTTTGATTGAGATAGCATTGAATCTATAGCTCTCTTTGGGTAGCATTGACATCTGTCATGGATTGAATTGTGTCCCACAAAAATATCTGTCAACTTAGCTGGGCCGTGAATCCCAGTATTGTGTGATTATCCACCATTTTATGTGATTTCCCTATGTGTTGTAAATCCTAACACTATGATGAAAGGAAATGGATTAGTGGCAGTTATATTGATGAGATACATAGAAGATTAGATAGTGTCTTAAGCCAATCTCTTTCAGATTTAAGAGACTAGCAAGTAGTTAGACAGGGGGACCTCATACCACCAAGAAAGCAGTGCCAGAAGCAGAGTGGGTCCTTTGAACCTGAGGTTCCTGCTCTGAGATGCTCCCAGACCAAGGGAAGACTGATGACAAGGACCTTCCTCCAGAGCCAACAGAGAGAAAGTCTTCCCCTCAAGCTAATGCCCTGAATTCAGGTTTCTAGCTTACTGGACTATGAGAGAATAAAATTCTCTTTGTTAAAACCATCCACTTGTGGTATTTCTGTTATAGCAGCACTAGATGACTAAGACAACATCTTAACAATATTGTCTCCAATCCATGAACACGAGCATCCTTCCATTTATTTAAGTCTCCTTTAATCTCTTTCAGTAGTGTTTTCTGGTTTTCACTGTGTAAGTCTTTCACGGCCCTGGTTAGATTTATTCCTAGGTATTTTATTCTCTTAGATGCTGCTGTAAATGGTATTGTTTCCCTAATTTTCCTTTCAGATTTCTTATTGCTGTTGTATAGAAACCCAACTTATTTTCGTTTGTTGACTTTGTACCCTGCAACTTTACTAAATTTCTCTATTAGCTCTAGAAGTTTTCTTGTGGACTCCAGTATTTTCTACAAACAGGATCATATCATCCTTGAATAGAAATAATTTTACTTCTTGTTTTCCAATCTGGACATAGAGTTTCCATGGCTGGTTTTTCAGAAGCAGATCACTAGGCCTTTCTTCTGAGGCATCTCTGGGTAGACTCAAACCTACAAGCTTTTCATTACCAGCTGAGCGCGTTAACCATTTTCACCACGTAGGGACTATTCTGATGATTAACTGAGGTAGTTCATATAAAGTACTTAACACAGTGTCTTGCAGATAGTAGATATTCAATAAGAATTATCTGTGATGATGATGAGATAGATATAGGTCCGTGCCAAGAGAACACAGACCTTGTAACTCATTTAATTTATATTGCATAGCACATTTATAAACATATTTCAGAAGATCAGTTATCTTATAGTGGCATTTCAAAGAGAAATTTCTCGACTTTTCCTAGAAATTGAAACCAAAAAAATAAGACAGCTGTTATGGAAAATGACCACTGTTTTTAAGAGTAGTGGGCTACCCTCCCCCTTTTTTTTGTAATTAAAAATGTTTGGTAAGAAAAAATATTGTTTTTCCAGATTCAACTATAAGTTCATCAAATGTCTTTCAAACATTGCAGCTTTTATCTATATAAAACTTTGCATTCAGAAATAGGTCCTGCCTGAGAAAGCAGGTTTTTGGCTGCTAACAAGGTGCTAATAATCTGCACCACCACACCATACCTTTCTGCCAGCTGACTCAGTTTGTGTTTAATTAGACCATAAGACACTAGGCTGAGTATAGTACAAGTTACATAAGTTTACAATTTAGATCTCGTGACATCTGTACCTCACATTACAGCAGAAAACACGATTGAACTTACAGCCCTCCCAGTGGGCATCTTACAAATGAAATGATTAATACAAGCACTCGTTTGCTTTAGGAAGAAATAATAAGAGAATCTGAGAGTTTTTTTTTTTTAGATCATACATGCATTTTGCAGGTGTGTAATTGAAAGTAGACTCAGATGAAATTCTGAAAAGTTTTCCTGATAGAAAGTGTAATCTTTAGTGGGAAGATGAGGGAAGACTCTGCTATTTTCATACTTGATGGAATCTTCAAAAGTTACATGAAGAGTAAAGTAATATAAAATATTAGATAGCTCCCATTTAAAAAGTGTTCATAAAACACTCCTCTGAAAAAAACAAATCAATTCTGCATAACTACGAAGAAACCACGATGAGCATAATAATATTCAGCAAGACGATATATGGGGAAATGCAATTTGTATCTGGTAAATGTTCTACCTATAAACTTTTTCAACCAGATCATGTAAAATAAATACAAGGGGGGAAAAATCTATATCATAACAATCTTGAGTTTCTTCTCTGTACTTGGATGCAATGCCATACTCAATCAGTTTTGAAATCAAGCTCACCAGATGTGTTAGGACCTATTAGGTGCGAGTGAGGACACTTACTTATGAGCCAGGTTTTGGGGGTCAACTGAGATGTCAATTAAGCCTGTTAACAGTGTCTTATGCCAAACCAACTCTCCAAACTTCTCTTCTGCTTTTTGCTTGACTCCTCTCTTTATTCAACGACCCCTAAATCCTTAAGAGGTAAATTTTAAACCCAGGAATTGTTATACATTTCCTTTCTTCAAAAGTTCAAGCACCAGGCTCCCAATATTCTTCAATCATTTCTGTACAACAAAACTCCTATTTTTGCATTTCAGTCTCTCTGTTCTTTCCTCTATACAACAAAGTCTTTACTTTCCTGTGAGAACTCCTGGAAGGTTGCCATACTTGGAAAATCATACATGTGTTACTGACATTGGTCTGAGACCTCTGAGCCTCAGCTTTCTCATTTGCCATATAGAGATAACAATACTTCACATGTTTTTGAGTGGCAATAAAAATGCGATAAGAACAATAAACCACTTACTGAGGACTAAATGTCAGGCAGGATGCTAAACACTTCATAAAGTTCTCTCATTTAATTTAACTCTTACAACAATTACAGACCTTTATCTTACAAAAAATTTGAAGTTCAGAGAAGCTGAATAACTTACCTGAGACCACACAGTAAGTAGCAGAGGTTGGATTGGAACCTGGACTGCTGAATAGTAGGGGTAGTGCAAATCTTTGTTTCCCTTCTTAATCTTTGTCTCATTTAGTGTGGCCTACTGCCATTTTATGCCTTAAATTCTCCCCCCAAGATTTTGTCCACTCAGTCCTTCCACCTGAAAAATTTCTCTCTGAATCTTTGTCAACACAAATTTTTCAAAGATTTGGTTCAAGTGACTTCCCATAAAGTTCCTCCTAGTCACTGTAACATTGATCTCACTTCTGAACTCATCAAGTTTTACCCGTTAGAGTTGTCATTTGGCAATACCTTATTGTGCTTGGCTGATGATTTATATGTATATTTTGAAACTTAAGGGACTCACTTCTCAAGAAAAGTGACAGGGTTTTACAATTATTAAGAGCACAGACTCAGGAGATAGATTGCCTGGGTCTAACGCAAATTTTTGCCATTTACTACATATGTGACTTTGGAGAAGTTGCTGAAACTGTGCCTCAATTTCCTCACCTATCAAATGGACCTCCTAATAGGTATTCTTTTATCACAAGGTTCCTGTGAGGATTAAGTGAGCTAATATTTGTAAGGACTTAGAACCAAACAGGACACATTAAAAAAAAACCCAAAACCCAGTGCCGTTGAGTCAATTGATTCCGACTCATAGCAACCCTATAGGACAGAGTAGAACTGCCCCATAGAGTTTCCAAGGAGCGCCTGGTGGATTCGAACTGCCGACTCTTTGGTTAGCAGCCGTAGCACTGGTAGTGGTTAACTACACCAAACAGGACACATAATAAGTGCTGTATAGTGTTTGCCTGATAAATTTTCTTCATCAGATCTCTGCCAACAACTACAGAATGCTTAGAATACACTTCTTGTTTTTGTTAGGTGCCGCCAAGTCGGTTCCGACTCACAGAGAACCTACAGGACAGAGTAGAACTGCCCCATGTGGTTTCCAAAGAGTGGCTGGTAGATTTGAACTGCTGACCTTTTGGTTAGCAGCCGGGCTCCTAACCACTATGCCACCAGGGCTCCTAGAATATAGTAGATACCCCAAATATTTGTTGGTTAATTTACTGGCCATTTTGAGTTACTTTTCTTCACCCATAATTAATTCAAAGTTTCAACTACCTATTACAGATGAAGTGTAGAGTTTAGAGTTAGGGATTCAAAGATGTTGTCTGAGCTCAAGGGATTCAACACACAGAAAAGGCAAATGTGTAAGAAAGTATACTTGAATAGTAATTAACTATTTAATATGGGAGTAACCTCATTCTAGTAACTGCAGCCAAGCTGCCTGGTACTTCTAGAAATAGGGTTCCTTGGCTAATGTCTAAGCTCTATGAGGTTTATAATTTTTTTCTTATTGTTTTCTATGGTGCATTGTATTTTAGCACATTTTTTAATATACTTATTAAGGTTGAATACTATCATTAACTTATTTATTCAACATTTATTGGGTGTAAGGTTTTGTGCTAGGTGATGGGAATATGTAGATCCTGTTCTCTTGAACTTCGCAGTCCAGTGTTGATGTCAGCAAACAATTGCCTACCCAAATCCAATCTACCAACTGTTTTTATAAATAAAGTTTTATTGGTACACACCATGAGCACACACTTACATATTGACCATGGCTACTTTTGTGCTACAATAGCAAGTGAAGTAATTGCAACAGAGACTTTATGTTCCATAAAGTCAAAAAGATTTACTATCTGAGACTTTACAGAAAAGTTTGCAGACCCCTGATCTAGTAGTGGAATGTACTAAAGTACCTCTTTTGGGTAAGTATACAGTTTCTATCTCATGATTGCTGATTCTGAGGTTGGTTGTCACCCAGAACTTTTACAGAGAACTGGTGCTTTAGAAATCTGGGTGAAATACAAAAAACCCATTGCCACTGAGTCGTTTCTGACTCGTAGTGACTTTATAGGACAGAGTAGAACTGCCCCATAGCGTTTCCAAGGAGCACCTGGTGGATTCAAACTGCTGACCTTTTGGTTAGCAGCCTTAGCACTTAACCACGACGCCACCAGGGTTTCCATCTGGGTGAAATAGGTGGTTGATTATTGCCCAAAGCCTCTCGGATATGATTAAGCTTGGTCATCCAAGAAAAGTTAGTGAAGAGTGAGTTATCATTCTCAGTTGTTTTCCAAGTTTGAAACAGTTGTCTAGGTACTCCAGTTAATGCAGTTTCTAAGCAATTAGGACACCAGGTCAGTATGTACCAGAAAAAAACATGATAGATCACCATGGAATAGGAAGCATGCGTCCAAAGGCATTCTCCTTCATCACTGAACTATTGGAAAAGCAGACTGCATAGTTATACTATATCATTGCAAATGAGGTCATTTTTGAGGCATTTTATATTTTAAAATAAAACTGTTGAAGTGCTTTTTAAATATACCAATGGAATCTAAATCTCTAAATGCTTTGATATACTTATCACAATATGAAAAAATATACACAAGCTCTCCTTTAGCAGAACTTTGATATCTACTTTTCTCCTTGAATACATACTTTCATTTCACTTCTCCTGCAGAATTTTATTCTCATGTTAACATTTTCATTTTTGAAAGTGTTTTATCGATCACCTGGTTCTGCTTCCCTGTAACAAAAATAGGTATATACGTTTAAACTTAATATTTTTTTCCCCTGTCAACTCAGGTTTGAAGAGCCAAATTTTCCTTTGGATTGAGTTATCATTATTACTAGAACAAAACTGATAAAAATCACACAAGTATATTACAAATTTGATATTTGCTATACATAAAAATAAATAGTTAAAGGAAATTTATTTCTTAATGAGCTAGATAGAGCTTTTTTCCCTTGCAATGAATTCTGATACCCTTGCCTGACTATTATTTACTACTAGAATGTAATAGGGTTTAGCATTAATTCTATTCCTCGTTTGTTTTTAGAAATATAAATGCTAAAAATTTATTCACAAAAATATGTGGAGGAAAGTGGTATTAATTTTGCCATAGCAGTTGGACTCACTGCTTTAAATTCCTTTTGAGGCATATGCCTCAAAACACATAGCACTCTATTATTAAAAGCTATTTTTAATGACTAAAAAAAAAAAAAAATCCAGTTTCCATCAAGTTGATTCTGACTCATAGTGACCCTATAGGACAGAGTAGAACTGCCCCATATGGTTTTCCAGGAGCGCCTGTGGGATTCAAACTGCTGACCTTTTGGTTACAAGCCGTAGTACTTAACAACTACACTACCAAGGGTTCCCTTTAATGATCTGTAACTGGCAATTTCATTAGATCGTTTTACAATTTCGTTGAAAGTAAAGAAATAAAAACCACCTGACTTGCAAAAGGATGTTTAACACATTCATTAGAATCACTCACGTTAGAATTCGATATTAAAATATCAAATCAATATTTTGAATTGTCCTATTCGTAGTGTAATGGAGGTTTTCCCATCTTGGGAACCATGCACCATAATAAGGCTGGAAATAAGTAAGAGTTACGTCTTTCTTTTGTTGAATGGAACTTCATAGTGAAACGGGAGGTCAAAAGAGGAATCAGCTTTCTCAGAGAATACATGAGAAAACTGAGAATCCGGAAGCTGATTCTATTTAGAAAGCCTTCCTCTACACCTAGGGCAGAGCTTCTCAATCCCAGCACTACTGACATTTCGAGTTTTACAATTCTTTGTAGTTGGGGCTGTCCTGTACATTGTTGGATGTTTAGTGGTATTCCTGACATCTACCTACCGGATGCCAGTAACATCTCCCTAGTCTTGACAACCAAAATTGTCTCTAGATATTGCCAAATATCCTTAAGGGGGCAAAATTACCTGCTTTTTTGAATCACTGTCCTAGGTGTCTGAGTATCCAAGTTTGAAGGGTGCCTTAGCAGTGACTATCGTACTTGAATTCTGCCCTATTGAGTATCAACAGCAAGATTGGGAGTCCCTGGGTGGTGGAAATGGGTAATGTGCTTGGCTGCTGACAGAAAGGCTGGTGGATTAAGTCCACCCAGAGGCACCTTGGAAGAAAGTCTTGGTGATCTGCTTCTGAAATATCAGCCTGAAAAATAAATGATTGAGTAGAGCACAGTTCTACTCTGACACACCTGAGGTTGCCAGGAGTCGAGTCAGCTTGAAGGAAATTAGTAAGCATCAATGAGTTTCCAACAGTCTTCTGGGAAAATTGGTCTTATGGAGAAGCTGGGATTCCACATTTATCTCAGAGCACGGGAATATTTAAAATGTCCCTACAACTCTAGCAATAGAAATCAATTCGTTCTTCAACTTCTTATATTTTGAGACCTGCATTTGTCTGTGCTGGTATTCTTCAACACCCTTAGGAATTGCAAAGCCTCACAGTTTTGTCAGGGGATGGGTATGGGCTAGTTTAACAGAGGTAAAACAAAGTCAAGCAGACTAATTTTTCTGTGTGAGTATCCTGATATTTCCTCCAACACCTCAAAGTGAGCCATTAGAAATAGGAATGGCACGATCAACCCACTCTTAATAAGAACTTAATAAGATATAAGCCTTTTCTTTCCCAATCATGGATAAAGTTTTTTTTTTTTAACTGCACATTATTGTTACTATTAGTAGTAAAGTATTAGTATTATTACTATGTCCAGTAGTCTAGCATTAGTGGTGTTACTATGTCCAGTACCTATTGTGAATTATAGTATATGGTTTTCGAGAAGACTAGGCTTTAAGCTCTTTAGAGAATGGAAGTGAATCTTGTTCACTCATGTACCTCTGACACTTAGGATATTGCCTGGGGCATAATGAGTCCTTGATAAATGTTTGGTGATGAATGAATGAGTAGTTGTACAATTATCAAATAAGTGAATTTTCCCAATGAGTCATTAAACTTTCAACCTTAACCTTATTACCATCATGCTAGCTGACCTCAGGCAAATGAACTAAAATACAATGAGTCACAGATGAAGTACGAGCCTTGCCACTATGCCAGAATCACTGAGCATCCAATTTGTCTGACATTTCAGACTAATATACACAGAATATGTGGAAAATTTTAAAAGAACAGAAAAAAAATAAAGAAGAAAAAAATTACCACCTCTTAATGTCCAGAGGTGTCGTTTGACATCTTTATATGTTTTTTCAATTCTTTTTTAAGCATTTTCTATAATTAGGCCATATGGTATATATATATAATTTTGCATTCTGATTTTTTTTTTATTAGTCTTTAGACTTAGTGAGGTCAGGGATAATGTCTCTTTTGCTTCCCATTTTATCCCCAGTACCTAAAACTCATTGTCAGGTACACACAGACACCAAATACACAGGGAAGTATACCGAATACATGATATGTACATATCAGTAGATACAATGCATCCATACTGAATGGAAGTGTAACGGAAAGAACATTAGAGCGAAAGTTTCCCCATATTGTTAAAAACATCATAGTGAGGCTGCAAAAAGTCTTTAGGCACCAGGTTTTAGGTCTAAATTCTTGCAGGTCCTTGAGTTTATTTCTTTTGGAAAGATTCCCAGAAGGTGAATTATTGGTTCAAAGGACATGATCATTTTTAAGAGTTTAGGTTCAACATACTTTTCAAAAGGTTGTACCAATATAAACTCCCACTATGGAGCATGACAATATCGAATTCGGTGCACCCCACTATAATTTGGCAGGTGAAGATGTACTCATTACTGTTTTACCTCTTTAATAAGGAAGAGTGGACAGCTTCCCTCCCCACCCCCAAATGTTTACTATTTAATTTTCCTCTTTTATAAACTGATTGTTTATGTTTTGGGCTTGGGACCATTTTTTAAAGTGAAGACACTGCAATGTTAAGCTGTTTTAGAAAATACTCGGTTTAGATTTCGGGCTTCTCTTTGGCTCAGCTACCCAGGGTACATTTCTATTCCTACCTGTCCTGCATATCTCACAAGGCTGCTGTGTGGATCACTGAGACAGAGTCTGTAAAAACCTCATTGAGAGCTACAGAGCACTAAACACAGGGAAGGCATTATTATAAATTGTATCTGCTATTACATATGTAAAGAGGTGAGGCTGCATCTGTCAGCTCCTCTCAGGTTTACATAGTTCTTTCCTTAAAGGTTTTCAGAATTCTCCTGCAGTACAAAGACAGAATTAATGAGTATGAAGAATTATACCGCTGTTTTGAAGAGACAGAACAAGCAAAGAAGGTATTTTGTAGGCAGTAAAACAAAGATTCACTAAAGGTAAATCTACAATCATTTCCAACCTGATACTGTTAAACATAAAAAAATACTGGATACTAAATATGGAATTCAGACAACTAATGCAGATTCCGATACAATCCATTTTCTTTTTAATAGTATCTCTGGTCAAATTGAGTTGAATTGTGGGAGTCAGGACCATTATATAATAAGATCAATCTGAGTCCTGGAAAATAAACGACAGGGTGGGGTCAGTGTTTCAAGCTACGTTTTGTCCAGTACAAGTTATGCTGAAGAGGCTTGAAAAATTGGTAACAGTGGACTAATAAAGGTGCTTTTAAAGAAATGTGAATGGACTTAATTTGAAAGGATAAAAATTAACTACATAAATGATAGCCTGATGTAAACACTGTTTCAGCCAAAATGCAAAACACATTGAATTGCAATATTGTTAAGGAGGAGCAGAACTCAGCATTTTTTTAGAATCAATGTCAAATTTAATCAGTTTTTTTCTTTACATTGCTGGGCACAATTAGACATGGCACCTTCTTAATGTTGTCAAGGTTCTTTCCTTAAGAAAATATTTTGTGCTTGTACAAAACATAGCAGTGGATAGGATGATAATAGGCTTTTGATACATACAGTGTGTTGATGGAAGTCTCAATCCCAGTCAATCAGAAAAAATTAATTAATCTCAGATGGGTAAATGGTGGAAGTCCCTGGGTGGCACACAAGGTTAAAAGCTCAACTACTAGCCCAAAGGTTGGTGGTTTGAAAGACAGGCCTGGTGACCTGCTTTCGAAAGATCATAGCCTTGCAAACCCTATGGAGCAGTTCTGCTCTGCACACATGGGTCGCCATGAGTTGGAATCCATGGCAACTCACAACGACAGGTAAATTGTTGCTTGAAATGCTTATAGCTAGAAATAGATAACAACTCCTCCAGATAGGCATAAAAACCAGAGAACAGAATGATCAAGCAGAGGGACAAATGAAAGTATTAATATCATAAACTAATAGGCAGGTGTATGTTGGTATTGAATGAAGAGAAATTTCTTATTTAGACGTCAACGTGCTTTATAGTTACTTTCTATAAAATCGTCTCCTTAAAGTAGAGGGGGAAAATTTGTATTTATGCAAGTTCATAAAACCATTAAAGTCTATGTAAAAAATAAGATAGATTCGAGTTTACGAAATTAAGTTTTTGGGACTGTCCAGGCAATAATTTCGGTAAAAAAAAAAACTTACTATGCATACTTTGATTTTATTATTTTGGTTGGAGAGTTTCTATTCAAAATCTCTAGATTCTTCCATCATACTGATTATCCTAATTATTCCTGAGCTTGGTAAATGTCCTTATCATTATTTCGGGAACTTGTGACTGAATGAAAAATAGTTTTACTATACTATTCTCTATTGTTTATATGGTTGAATCATTTGTAAGTGTAGAGTTTAGTAAATAGCTTTGATCTTGAAGGCTAATACTGCTCAAATGGTAGTGGAGACTGCATCTGGATTTAGCAAGTTTGAATGCCATGATTGATTAGTAATGTCTACTATGGGCGTAGGAGTGGTGAAAAATAGCACAGCTAAGAAGGAGAGAGCACAGAGTAATGACAACAGAACCAGACTTGGAGTCAGAAGCCCTTGTCTGTAGTCAAATTTGGTCACTATATCTTTAAGAAATAATTATGAACAAATTATCTAGTTTTCTCACTCAAAAAAAAAAAGAGATATAATCAACGCTGGATGTTTGATAAATTCAAATGAAACAATTATCATCTAAGGAATTCTTTGGGAATTAAAAAAAAAAAACTATTTTTGCTGTGTTGAGACTGTGATCCTGGATAGAATTGATTCTAAGCGCTTAATAATCAAGATTCGTTGAATCACATTTAAACCTGATCTACTACTGGGGATGTCATTTACGACTTTGACACATATTTCTTTCACTTTCTAATCATTTTATTGTGATAAAACAGTCTATCTTTGACGCTAAATCAACACTCAGGTCAGCCATGTTAGATAAATTCCAAAAAATCTTTCAAGAAAATGAGGATGCAATGAAATTTTGTTGGAAAGGAATTAAAAATCAATTTATTTTGTTACAAAAGAACACTTTCTAAAGCCCATAACAATATTTTAATTTATTTTGATATGATATGGGTGGTGGCCAGAACTGTAGCTGATTTTTAGTAATATTAGTAATAAAAGCAAAAAGAAACAAAACAAAACTGGAAGGGTATTAATACTACCTTACTAGCATTCTGCGGAAAAAAGGCCTGGTATCTGCTTCCGTAAAGATCTCGGCCAAGAAAACCCCATGGAACAGTTCTACTCTGTAACACACAGGGTCACCATGAGTCAGAATTTATTCAATGGTAAAGGGTTTTGCTTTTTTTTTTTTTTTTTAGCATTCTTGTTATTGATATTTCTGGGCTGTCCTTGGAAAGATTTACTCCAAAAGCCTTGTTCCTTTGGTATCTAACTTTTTTTTTTTTTTCTTACAAGAATGAAAATATAGATGAAAGGGTAAGTGTGCTTAAAATTCAATCTAGTATAAACTAGCCAGCATTTAAAATTAAATCTTACAGTGGTTGTCATAAATTTGTTTTAGAGCAAACTAATCAATAGATTGGTATTCTAAAAAATATCTAAATGAATTCATTTAAAATATTTTGTTTATATATATATATTGCCAAGAAGCACTGTACCTTAATGATAGGATGTGTTTTTCCTGAACAAATGTTACTCTTTTCAACCAGACTGTGTGGCATTTGCTCATATTCAACAACTGTGGAAATTTGGAACAGGGTTTTTATTTCTTCTTCTTCTTCTCTCTTTTTTTAAGTGTTTAATTCCTTTGCTATGTGCCAGGCACAACTTTTGTACAAGTTAACGGGAAATGTTCTGTGTAATAATGTTACTGTTTGACCTGCAAATGCTAATGACAACCAATTATTCATTAGAAACTCAACATGTCCAATTTCTTTAAACTTTGTGGTGTGATGTTTGATTCTGGAATCTAGAAGCCAACAGTTGCTGGATGGTAAAATATAATTTAAGACTTCATTCCAGCTCAGCTATATAATGGAATTTTTATGTGGGAAATTTAAAATATGAGCTTTCATGCTAATGTGGTATTACAAAACCCTTATGAGGCACTTTTATATCCATGCCTTGGACAGGTGAAATGGAATGTATTTTAAATGTAGTTTGTCAAATAACTAGTTTCATATATATTCATCACAATATTTGCTCAAATAAAAATAGTACTACGTCTGAATTTGATGTTCTCAGAGTTAATTTCAGAGAACAACACATTCTTATTCTATTTAATAAGGTAGTATTTAAATAGTCTTTTTAATGGAAAGATCAAAACACTTGTGTAATGTTTACTAAGCACTAAGCATATTTCTGTATAAACCAGAGTGAAAAATTAGACTCATATTACATATAGCACTCCAACTAAACCCACTGTTCTCCAAACGTTCAATTTATGTTTGTCACCCAGGATAGCACACTGGCCCAGGCATAATATGAAGTGGCTGCATGTGTCCATCGTCATCGAACATGTGAGCACCAGAGAGAAATTGCATTAAGGGACTGGTGGGGGAGGGGACTCCAGAAAACCAGTTGACTTATTGAATAACTGTTCAGTCAAAGCTCTACCAGTTAGTGGAAACTTTAAATACCCTCTCCTCCAAACTTTCATCTTTTTAAAAAAGTCCCAAGAGATGGGGCCACTTCTTCAATTCTTCTAGTTCCATCCAAGAGATAAATAGATCAAGTACAATAGCCATTCTCAGGCTGTTGTTTGAGTATAATAAACTTCAGTTAATAACTGGCATTTTAAACAAGTTATCTCTTTTTCAGGACCAAAAAGGCATTAGTCTGTGATCTTGTTTATCATGTAAAAATGTGAAATTGAGGTTCATGCAAACACAGAGGGTTGTGACCAAAAGTGGCAATTTGGCTACCTGGAAATCTAAAATGGTGGCATTTATTTTTGTGAATTCTCCCCAGTCCATGGTCTGGTTTTCAGCTTTGTAGATTGAGAAACTTGATCTTGTCAGTGTTTCAGAGTGGGTTAGACTTTAGCATGAGGACTCATGCTAACTAAGCTCACAAGAGCTACTGTATAAGAACAGAAGACAAATTATGGCTTTAAAATGGGGAGCGTAACTGTGAAGTATACTCAATACTTGTTTCAGACTGATTAAGAATTCATTTCTAGATAGTTCTGGGATAGACACAGTTAATATTTGCCTCTTACTCTTGGGTTTTTCTTACTGTCTAAGAGTTCCCTGAATTTACCTTCTTTAAATATGCTTAAGAAAGAGAATGGCTCAAAAGTCAACAAGAGCATTATGTGTTCATTTTATTTAATTTTCCAAGTAGAATCTTATGCCCAAGTCCTTGGAATGGAAGAGTTTGAAGATTATCACTGTGGTCCTCAGATGCTGCCTACATACTCTTATTACTTCAAGGATTTTATTCTCCCTGATATCTAGTAATCTAAGATACTCTCTAGAGGAGATATCACCACTTTCAGACAATAACTTAAATATTGAAGAAAATGAAACCCAATATTCATCAGCCGTTACCTTATTACACAAAAATAAGAATTTCTCTTATAAAAACAAATGGATAAGGAGATTGCATTTTTCCTTATATGTTATATGATATATTTTTCACAAGTTATACTTTTGTTCACACTGATCTTTGTCTTCTTCAGTAATCTTTTTGTAATTTAAGAATTACCTTACATTTGAAAAAAATTTTACTCGACTATTATTTCACTAGTAAAATTCTATGTGAGAACAATACTGCTACTTGTTTTACATCATGATACTCTCTTTTCTGGATAGTTCTAACTCAATAAGCTAGATTTTACGAAGTAGTAACTACAAAGGTAACTGAGGACCCCACTTATGATAAGCAAATTAATCAAAAGATGGACTTCTATTGATCCTTCCAGGCCTGTCTCAATGATTACTTCACCTGTGAGAACCGTTATGACTTTCTGGTAGCTTCTCCGTACATCCTGCTCTGCTCTTGCTTAGATCTTAGCTGTGGTCACACCAGTTGACTGTGCCTTATCAACTAATTTGAGCATCCTCTGGGCTCAGTCCTGTGCCTGGCTTTGCATAGATGCTCAATAAATCACGAATAAATAAATTTGTAAGCTATGTATTTCTATTAGTATACGTAAAAAATATTTTTTTCATAAGGCTATGAAAAATGACATTTTTGAGCCTGTCTTTTTTAAAATTAAAACTGAAAATGGAAACGCTTGGGAAGCGGACCTCAGTCTCATACTCAAGAGTGTAGACTAATTTGGGCTCCTAGGAAGGAGCCGATCAATAAGTTTGGCAAAGTTTACAGAAAAGGTAGGAAACAAGCTGAGTTAATTCCAGATAAGAATGAGAGATATTTGTATTTGAATATGATATTTTTAAAAATTGGTAAAAAAATTAAAGTAAAGCAAGATTCTAAAAATTTTTTGTTTTTGTAGCCAATATCTCTCATGGCAAGTTCTGGTTATAAGTGCCAAGATCTTTTTTAAAAAAACTCTTGCCATTTCTTTTTTAAGGACAACGTTACGCCCAAATTCAAAAGCACCTTTGACATTTCTAATACAATATTAAAATATTGTATTCCTGCTGTTGTCATATAATTATGACATAGCCCTAATGGAATTTAGGGGATGGTGCAACAGTCTTTGGATGCTTTATTGGCCAGTTATATGAAAATTAAAAAATAAATATTCAAAATTGGTTTATTGTAATGGTCACTGAAAAAAGCTTCACTATGACATAAAAATCTATGTAAAATTTTTAAGCATTCTTAATCTTTCATATACCAATATGCCGGAATATTGGGCTCACATGAGCTCAAAATAATAACTAGGCTAATAAAAGAAACTTAATTCAGTAAACAACCAGATTAATTCACTCTTTTTTTTTGCTAATGTCTATGATTCTTCCAAATTAGAGAAATATAACCCAGGATTACATGAAGTGATAACTAGTCACACAGAAAAATGACATTAATGAATACCTTTCTAGTAATTTACAAAGTCAGCATACTCAGCCTGAGTGTTCACTATGCTGAAGTGTACACGCTTCAGTCAAAGCAAATTACTTTTTGCTCCTTTATGAGAGATTATTTTTGGCTAGGTTTATAGCCTTGTGTTTTGTTGAAGGGTGACACATTCATTTGGGTTTTTGTCAGAACATGCCTATGCCAAGAAAACCTCAATTTAATTTCAAAATAAAATTTTCCTATAATTGTAGTTATTATTACAAAGTTACATTCTATTTTCAATACTTAAAGAACAATCACTAACCAAGAAAAATGCAGGTTATATTAAATAAAATATAGCCTGCCTTCTAATGTTATTTTTAAATGTTTTAAATGCTTAATATACAAGGTATAAAATAATGTAGGTAAAATGCATATGGAATAACATTTTAGCTGCTCAGATAAACATGAATAAAATTGCACTTACCACTGAGGCACCAGATCTAAGACTTGAAATATTAATGGCCACGTAGATACATTTTAAGGTGAATTGAGCAAGCCAAATTTCTCAGTGGTTTGAAATGCGTGATTTTGTGACATGATAATCATGATATTTCTTTTCATAAGAATCTACAGGCTCAGTGCCATTAGCTGACCACATGGTTATTATATTTAGCTTGAGTCACTATAAATGCCGTTATAACACCTGTGGTTTCCCTCATTAGGACGTGAATGGATGGGGTCAGGGGTTGAAAGGGCAGCATATGCGCCATGAAAGAACTAGTTAACATAGCCTATTATATTGGTGCACTGGTAAATCTCATTTCTATTCATCAGATGATTAGTTCAATCAATATTTATTCCTCTATGCTCCCTTTGTCTTGTGCTACAAAGGAGACATCCTTCAAATTCATGGCATAAGCCTTGTTATCTATGAATTTGATGCTTAATTTGAGAGGGAATATTTTATTTATTTGGCAGCTCTGAATTCTTTGATTCCCTCTCCCTCTAATTATCATTAGGTAGTATAATGGAGTTTTGTGTAGATTATTTACAAATAGATGCTATTAACAGTTTCTTTCCTATGTGACTCAAGTACTCCGTGTATTCATCTCTTTCCTTTGCTCTGAGAAGTTGATGCTGTTTTCTAAATATGTTTGAGTTTGGAAGCCTGGATTGTGAAAGCAAAGATAAGAATGATTTCCTGGCAAATATTCATTCTTCTTGTCTGAAAGGGTGGTTATAGGCACATACATATACATACTGTGTATCTGTTTATCAACAGACGCCGCCAAAGACTGCTATTATCTGCTAGGGATTCTGTTAAGTCAGAGATGGTATTCAAAGTCAGGTAAATATTGGTAAAAGAAAAAAGCTGTAATTGGACAATGATTACAAACTTGCAGAATAATACATTATGTATAGAGGGTTCATTTTATGAAAGGTCATTCTTTACATCACAAAATAATTATTCCATTAGTTTGTTTAATTTCTATCCTTTGGAAAGAATGGATGGAACAGTAGAACTAGATCTAGGATAAAAAGCTCCTTTTAATTATTGAGCAAACGGTCCATTTCTAATATTTACTTTTCCAAATCTTTTAACATCACCATAAAAAGCTTTGTTAATGCCACCTGAACTAAATTAATGCCAATTTATTTAAAACCCTTTACATTTTTTTGTCCTTGTGGAGCAAACACAGAAATGATTTAATCTTAGAAAATTCTCTTCCTATTACTAGATTGATAAAAATGCATATTGTTACTTCAATCACTAATAACTTTTATACCAATAACTTACATGTTCATGAACCTTTGAGTTGTTTCAATATGGCCTGAACTTGACTGTCTTAATTTTAGCTTTAATTCTTTTATTTCCTCAAGTGTTTACCTGTAAATATTAGATTTCACTAAGGCATAATGGCAATAATGTTATTGTGCATAATTTTAAACCTCACTTTACGTATAAATTTGCAGAAATCCAGCTGACCCCTGTAAATAGGCTTTTTAACTGAATACTAGAATAATTTTACTCTCTATTAATTGAATGCCATAAATTTGCTTTAAATCAGAAGAATATTATTCATTGCAGTGAAAAGAAATCTAGTTAATGTGCTTTGATTCACACTTTTATTTCTTTGCACTATTGTAGTGAAAAATATAAAATCTATATAGGCTATATTACATTCCCAAAAGGTAAATAAAAATTTATAAAATGTAAAGGAATAGCTGAAAAGCAAAATTTTAATTTCATTTTTACATAAAAAAATCCTCTATTGAGTAACTTTATAAAATTCTGGTGATCATTCTGTATATATTACCTTTAGAAAACAGTAGGTATTATTACAAGGTTTGACTGTCTTATTCACAAAGATCGAACCTGTAAATACATGTTTTCTTGGCATCATAAAACCTTTGTTGCTGTAAAACTAGTTTTTATGACTTGGAAACACATAAATTTAGCATATAATATATGCAAATACAGACTTGAAGAAGTGCTTTTCAGGCTATTAATAGTTTAGAATTTAACAAAAAGTTACCAAAATAAGCAAATGTTAACATTTATATTAGATTAAAAGTATAAAATAAACGTGTTATTTATGTTAAAGCAAAACTATCCCATAAAGCCACTTGAATAATGATGCAAGAAACCATCTTCTAAGGATTCTCTAAGAGAAAAAGCTATACTATTGCTGATGGAAAGTCCCTTAATTCTAAGTTTTCAATGAGTGGTAACAAAGCAGTTTTAATCTTGTATTCCTCAAGTTTATGAAGCCTGATGCTCCCAGTTTCTTCCTTTACATTTCCATACTGGTTTCCCAATACTGGCTTATCAGAAAATATAGAAAGAGCCTATCCCAGAAGCCCAGAAAGTGCCACGCACTTTTGTACGGTACTTATTATGAATTCTCCCAGGATGGGGGGTGTGTGTGTGATGGCGGGGGGAAGGCGGAAGGCTGCTATGTGGGGAGCTACAAAATGTGACCATCTAAGAAAATATTTTATTTTCTGGCCATATAAGTTTTTTTTTTTAAACCATATCTGCAATACAGCTTCCAGATTTTTCTTTAAACTCTTTGAATATTTATTTTTCTAGGAATAAAGACAGTTTCCTAATGATTACTTAGTGAGAATTATTAATGAACTACTGACAGAGATGTCTTCCAACAACAACAACAACAAAAAAGTGCCTTTTTTAATTGTGGGAGGTGGAATGTTGGTTAGGTATATTCATGTAATTGGAACTTGTGGAGGAAATCAAGACTGAGAAGTTCTTTTGGAAATCTAAAGGCCCCATTACAACACATTCAGAGTTCCAGACTTCTAAAGGCTGCCATACCTCTGTGAGCAAGTTGCCCCTAATGTTAGCCATTAATAAAAATTAACGACTTGCAAATGATAGATGAGAACTGGACTTCCGAAAAGCCAAGCCTCAACTTAGTTTACAGCAAGCATAAAACCAAATTTCTCATCTGTCCTAGCAACAATTACCTATTGATAGCCACCGACATCTGTGCCCCTGCTTTTGGAAGCAGGGTTTTCTGCCTTGGCAGGACTGGAAAATCAGACGCTGGAAGTGGCCACTGACAGGCCTTTCTGGAAGGAGTCTTGAAACCCACACCTGGGCTCAGTCTTTTCTCATCTATGGACTAATCCAATTAAAAGTCTTCTCTTCTGCCTTCAGGAGTTCTTTCCAATAATACAATCCCTGGTGATCTAGAAGAAGCGTCTCCACAACTCATGTGGTACTCTCTCACAGACAAAGGGCGAAATGCTCTGTGAGCCACCAAATACACCTCCTCCTTTCTAGGGCAGATTAAGCTACTGCACTCAGTTAGGGATGTAGTTCAGCTGTTGGGGCAAGACACGGATCTGCAAGATCAGACCCTCCTCAGCCCTTTCTTACCCGAGGGATTCCCTAGGGATAAAGTCTCTTAACTATCCCAGAGAGGGTGGGGAGAGGGGTGGGGGTGTGTTTGCTGGGTCGGCTCCCAGGGCGACAACTCAATCCTGGACCACGACTGCTCCCTGACTCAGGACAGCTGCCAGCTGCAAAAGGTGGAGCCTAGGCACTGACTAAGACCACCTGGCAATGGAGAGCTTAGCGTGTGTGTGTGTAGGTGTGTGTGTGTGTGTGTGTGTAGGTGTGTGTGTGTGGGTGGGTGGGGTTATGGGGGAAGTGTAGGGAGCACACGGTAAGGTCGAGTTTAAAAACTGCTCCCTCCCGCAAAATAGGCTGCTTAGTAGCCTAGGCACAAGCGAAAGCCAATTCGTTTCCCGCTTTCACTTCTCAAGTTCACACTCAAGTTCAACTCAGACTCGCACAAAACCTCTGAAGTAGCCTGGATCTTTCTCTTGCCATCCTTAAATAACAACCCCTGATGTCGCGGAAGGGCATAGTTCGCTGTAAATGCAAAAGCACCAAGGCACAGAGGCAGTAACGGAACAGGAAAAGAGAGGCAGAGGAGGCGAGAAAGAGACTCGGCCAACGATTCTGCCTGTCTTTTCTCCAGCGCTTTACCCCCAGGACGTCTGCGAGCTGCCTCCCAGGTTAGAACTTGTCAGAAGTAGTTCTCAGCCGCCTGGAGAGGTCGCGTCCTTGGTGACGGGGGTGTGGGATTACACTGGGGTTCTCAAAGTTAGCATGAGGATAGCGCCTGGCTTTTCAACCCTGCAAACTTCTGGATTCCCGGAGCTTGGCTCTTAGGGAGCACTGTGGGTGAAGCGAGAATTTGCTTGCAAACTGCTCCTTCAGGAGTGGCGCGATCAAGCTACTATCACGCTTGCTTCGCGCTTCTCTCCCTTCTACAATGTAAGGAGAGTGTGAGCAGCTTTTACGCCCAAGGTTGTAGTGCCGGGTCGGAGCTAAGGAGACACGTGGTTTCGGACCATGAGAACCTGTGAATCCAGCCATAGGGGGAAGATTGGAAGGACAAAAGAGGGAGAAGGAAGGTCTGGCAACCTCGGACGGGAGTAGGAGGAACCGAAAAGAGATGAATAGGGTGGTGGGATGGGACAGAAAAAGAAAGAAAAAAAGACTGGAGCATCTCTAAGTAAAAGCTCTACACTCGACAGTTGCACATCTGAGTTTCCCAAAAGATTTTGGGCCTTTGAGCACGTGACCAGCCCCAAGCCCGGACACTCATCGGAACCAGCACACGCACGGGGCCCCACCCTCTGTGCGCGGGTCAATTAAGACTCTCCCACTCGGATATCCGTGCCCCTTATCTACAGCTGCCCCCACAAATGGACATACGACCTCTCTCAGCTCCTCCTCTTCCTACTCCTTTCCCCTCTTGCCACATCCCAGCGCCCAGCCGGCTAACCAATCTCCGCCCTAGCGTCCAGGCTTCAGGGATGGGGAGATGCCCAATGCACTCTCGGGACGCTCCTAGAGGGTCTTCGGGGAGTGGGCGGGAGAGGAACACAGCCCGGTGGAAGTGAAAAGAGCTTGCAGCCCAACTCTCCAAAGTGCTTCTTGCCAGTTCACCTCTCAAGGGGTCCTGGATGCCGGAAGGTTCAGACCTGGCTGTCTCCAACTTTTAGTTGCCAAGATGTAGAGGGAGGTGCGAAGGGAGGGAGAGTAGAGTCTCAGAGAACCGAAGGGTTGGTCAGGAAGAAAGAAAGAGGGTAGAGTTTGAGGGTACACAGAGGCTTGCCCAGATGCCCATGATATGCGGGCACTGACCCGCCAAGACTAAAGTTGTGGCCAAGCAAAAAAAGAAGGGCTCCGGCGCAAGGCGTAGGAACCCTCAAAATCTCGAGCACAGAAGCGGAGGAGAAGGACAAAGTGACTCCCCAAAACCGGAGGGCCATCCGTCGAGCGGCCCGGAGTGCAACAGGAGCAGGTGTCTGGACCCTGCTCCCAGTGTGCCGCCCGACAGCCGCCAGCTCACCCGGGATTCCTGCCTGTGCCTCTGCCGGAGGTCTTGGCCCGAGAGAGCACCCATCACTTGCCTCCCGCAAGCGCCCTGTGTTTACGAAAGAACTCGGGACCCTGGCTCTCCCTACCCCGGGTAGTGCGGACTCTCTTCGCCTGCAGAACTTCCTCCACTCAACTTTTTCGGGGTCGCGCTCTTCCCTGGGCTGCAGGGGCCCGGGCACGCAGACCTGTCCAGGGCGCAGTGCCGGCACGAGAGGAGCGCAAGGGCGACGGTCCCCGCAGCAGCGTCCGGCTCCATAACACCTCCCCTCTGCCTCCCACCCCTGCGAGGGGATGTGTCTGCTGCCGGGACGCTGGTGGGCCGTGTAACCAGGGCAGTGTGTGCGCCCGTGCATGCCCGCCCCACCACCCGCCCGTGCGCCCTGCGCGCCCAGCCCGGGCCAGGGGCCGCTTGGCGCGAGCACTTCCAGCTGCTTAGGCCGAGAGGCATCCCTCTTCCGCTCTCCCTCCCTCCCGCTTCCACTTCCGCGCACCAGAGAGACGCGCAGAAAAGATTCAGTGCAACTCAAGGATCCGGAGGAGGCAACCAACATCGCTCCCTTCCCAAAAAGCGCCCTCCCGCGTCCCTCCAGAACTCCCGAGAGGCGTCAACACCTTCCCACAACTTTGTACGCCGAGGCCATTTGCAGTTCCGTCTGCGAAGGCGAACTCAGGGAACTACGCCCCGCCAAGCTCTTTCCCCTTCAACTGGGTGACCTCCCCTCCCCCATCGCTCCATCTGGCTGCACTTGGCCGGACCCGGGCGCCTCGGTGCCGGCGGGCTCGCTTACCTCGCATGGTGTAGCCGCTCTCCCGCTCCGCGTAGTCATGAAGCTGCTCCCAGCCCGAACCCCGGAGAGCCCCAAAATCCCCGCTCAGCACAAGTGCAGAAGGTGGTCGGTGAAGAGCTGCTCTGCCGAGAAAACCATCCCTTTAGGCGAACGCCTTGGCCGGAGGGTGACGCTTGCCGCCGCCGCTGCTGTTAAGCTAACAGTTTGGAGGAGGGTGGTGGTGACTGTTTTGTTTTGATGGTTGTTTGTCTGTTTGTTTGTTTTCGGGAAGGGTGGAAAAAAAAAAATGTCCTGGCTGGCTGGTGCCTGGGTTTTG
Source organism: Elephas maximus indicus (assembly GCF_024166365.1). Classification (NCBI taxonomy): domain Eukaryota; kingdom Metazoa; phylum Chordata; class Mammalia; order Proboscidea; family Elephantidae; genus Elephas; species Elephas maximus. The sequence continues at coordinate 90,660,156 of NC_064827.1, read as the reverse complement.
TTTTGCTTTTTTCTCTTTTCCTTCTCTCCAATGTGCTTGCTTTTAAAAAATGCCACTGCCTCCGGCTCAGAAGATTTCTTTTGTGATCACTTGGACTGAGGAGGAGGAGGAAGGGCAGCAGCGGGAGGAGGAGTTGGTGGTGGTTTTGTTAGTTACAAAGAAGAGGGAGAAGGAGCAAGGGGAAAAAAAAAAAAGGAAGCAGAAAGAAAAGAAAGGCGGTGTGGATGGCAGAGCATGTGCGTTTTCACATGACATCTGTGCCTGTTAGCGGATCCACAATGTGAATTTTCACTGTTCAGTTACAGGGAGGAAGGGAGCGAGAGAGAAAGAGGAGAGAGATGGAGAGAGAGAGTCGAGAAGGGGCTTATACGCCAGGGCGGGTTTGGCCGCGACTTCCAGGCCCCGCCTCCTGTCAGCGCCGTGGCCAATCAGCTCCCGGCAGCGCTTGGCGGGGCTGGAACCGCGGGGGAGGGGACCCGAGGAGCGGGTGGGGGTGGCGGCGGTGAGGGACACTGGAGCCAGAGGTGGACGGGGCTGGAACCCGGACTGTCCCAACAGGGCAAAGGAGAAGGACGGACGCACCCAGGGAGTCGGGCGGACCTGCAGGTGACAGTCACTTCCGACTCCAGCGGGAGGGAGGAGAACACTGGCCAGAGCTCCGCGAGCGAGGGACGCGAGGCTCCCCGGTCCCACGGTCTGTCCTCTCTCGCAGCGCTTGTGAGCCCCGGATAGTTAGTTTTGAATTGATGGCAGCTCTCTGCCCAGTCCTTTTCGGTAAACTTCGCTTCTCTGGCAGGGCCGTTTCCATGTGCCAGGACCCTTCAGTTTCAGTGGCGGAAGAGTGCAAATCCACTTCCATCACTTTTTGCGGAACTAAAATACAATCCCGTGCAAGTAACCGTCCACTTCCTTTAAAAACATTTTTCAGATGCTCCCCCGTCCTAAAAAAGACAGGGGACTGACAGCTTTCCTCTTTTTTTTTTTTTTAAGTGCTTTTCTTTTGTCAAGGAAATGCATTTTTATCAGCATGTGGCTAATCCCTGGGGGTATTGGGCTACTGGACTCAAGGATAACAGGCCAAGTTGATCAGTGTGGCCACCTAAGTGACGGGTAGTCAAAGGGGCTGAGGGCAAATGTGTGGGTGCTGCTCTTTAGTTGATGAAGATGGGGAACTCCAGGAGGAAGGAACTGTTAACCTTAGTTGCTGCCAGAACACATTTACCTATTTAGAAGAGATTGGCAATTAAATAGAAGTGTTATTTGTATTCCTTAAGTGAAAATTATCATCTGTGACCTTTTATTCATATCTTAATAATGACCTAATGCCTATCAGGAAAACTATTATTTTGCAAGTTTTTCCCTCTCTGTGGAGAAATAAATACATTATATAGATGACTACATCTGCTTTCCTCCCTATAGTAGGGAGCTTCTTAAATATTTTGGCTAATTGGTCACCCTAAAAGACCAAAAAACCAAAAAAACCAAACCCAGTGCGGTGGAGTCGATTTCTACTCATAGCGACCCTAAAAGGCAGGGAGGTGAAAAAATTGGTCACTGTGACATCAGAATAATTCAGGGCAACTAGCAACAACAATAAGTCAATTTTAAGGCATCGAGGCTTTAACTTAATAGCATACCTGTTGGCAGAGCAGGCCTCATCAACGTTCAGGCATCTAAATAATTTGATTTTTACTAGTATTTACTCATTTTATGTCATATAGCACAAAATACAATGTAGACTTGGCAATTATTTAGTTAATTAGATCACTCTACGCTGCCAAAGCAGGTCCTCCCTCCCTGATTAAATAAAAAGTGGATTACTTGCTGAGTCTTCACTAGTGTTAAATTGATATAGTCTGCTACTTGCCCTCCCATTTGCAAGCCAATGTGTAATTTAGGAAATTTTTAGTATTAAGTGTGAAAGCTGATTGAGTCATTAATTAAATGAAATGAACAAAAGGAAGTTACTGTTCAGAATAGTTATTCCCTTATAAATACCTTTTGCCTAGATTTGTAATTGACACAGTAGTTAATCTTTTAAGATAATATTTAAGGCTCCCTGGTTTGATCATTTTTAATCAAGTAAAATATATTCATCATAACTACATTAAAGCTGCACTAAGTTATGCCTAATTTAGTTGCTTCATTAAAAATTACTGAATATAAAATAGTCAAGAAACAAATTGTGACTATGTCATTTTAATTTCATGTGAGCTTCAAGCAGAGACAGACGAGTGTTGAAAATTCCAAATCTTTTGTAAATATTGTTATTGTTGTTATTATTTTAGATTTATATTTCCCATTAGAGGAAAGAGGAATTTCAAAATTCAAGAATTTTAACTCTGTAATGTAGTCTTAAATTTTTAAACATTTGTTGGATTCTGAAAGTTCTTTTTACTCCTTCAGTATCTGTAATCCTTAAAAGAGTAGTCAACATATATATGAAAAGTACTTTTTCCCCGTAAGATACTTTTGTGTGTCGTTTGCTTTGTGAGTTCAAGGATGTATAATTTTGCTTAGGGATATATCTTACATTTCTTAATCCCTTCTGAATATCATTGGGAAAACTGTTCACTAGAAATAAAGACTATAAACATGTTATTCATTTTTCAAAACTGTGTGTGTAATATATTACATGTATGATGATATACAAGTTTTTTCTTCTTTTAGGGTGGAATAAATGTTGCTCATTGGTTATCGTGATCTGGGTTGTCTTAGTTATCTAGTGCTGCTATAACAGAAATGCCACAAGTGAGTGGCTTTAACAAACAGAATTTTTTCACAGTTTCGGAGGCTAGAAGTCCAAGCGCAGGGTGCCAGCTGCAGGGGAAGGCTTTCTCTCTCTGTTGGCTCTGGAGGAAGGTTCTTGTCTCTCCTAGCCTCTGCTCCTGGGCGGTCCTCGTGTGGCTTGGCAGTTCTCTTCCCCCATCTCTGCTTGCTAGCTTGGGTTTATTCCCTTTTATATCTCAAAAGAGATTGACTCAAAACACACTCTACACTAATCCTATCTCATTAACGTAACAAAGACAACCCATTCCCAAATGAGATTATAACCACAGGCATAGAGTTTATGATTTACAACATGTATTTTTGGGGGACACAGTTCAATCCATAACATGGGTCATTGTATATCTTCCTAAGAATTTAAAAAATGAATTCTTGAGTGTTTTCTAATAACTTCCAAATTTATTTCAACTGGGTGGGACCTGTTTCTGTAAAATAAATATTCATGATCTAAATGAAAGAAATCTACATTTTCCAAGCAGTGACAAAACACTTATATATAACTTGATGTTTTGTAACCTATGTGAAAGCAAATATCCATATTGCAAATGACAAAACAATGATACATCTATATTATTGTCCTTGTTCATATGAAGTACCCAGAAAAAAACAAACCCAGTGCTATCGAGTCGATTGTATGTGAAGTACAGTGTCAGTAATTTAATTTGAATGACTATGGAACTGTCTGGTTTCCTATAAGCTTGAAACTTTGCTTTGGGCTCTGGATCTGAAGCACATCTTAAATTAATAGCTAAATTCTGATAAATTTATATGACAATTAGTAAGTCACACAGCACTACATAATCACAAGAATTGATAAAATTTCACTCAGGCTTCCCTGTTTGCTTGCTTTCTCCACATGTCATCAACCCTCAGGCTTAGCTAAGAGGCTTTGGAGTAAAAATGACAAGAAGTATTCTGACCAAGCGGAAGGTTTAATATAAGCCAAAAAGGTAGGGTAGCCTTGAAAAAAAGATATTTCAATCTCAAACTGCTTCAACCCAAATAAGTAGGAATGTTTCACTATATTCGGAGCTGGTCAATCTCCACAGAGAGAGTCTTTTCACTAATTATGAATCTTAGAGGGACACTGGCAATATTGATAACAATATTACGTAAGCAATGATGGAAAGCTTCGTATATCTAGTCCAGTGTAGGGAGTGGTAGTAGCTGTGAAAATTGAGAAAGAGACATAAAGCTGCCTTTAAATACTGGAAACACCAGAAAAATATAAGAACTTAACAGCTGAACCCATAAAAATGGAAATAGCAAAGTGGTGAGTTCCTTGTTGCTGGAAACATCTAAACAAGAGCGGCATGGAAGACCCTAGGAAAGACGTTCTAGTAGAGATGATCCTGCAGTAGGTTGGAAATTGTCTGGATTGCCTCCAAGATCTTCTGTAACTCTGAATGTATCCGCATGTAGTCTATGACCACTGCACCAGAAGTTGCAACAGAGATGCACTTTCTCCGCTGAAATGCAAGCTTCGTGAGAGCAAGAGCCGGAATATCCTTAGAGTTTGGAAAAGCTCCTGGGACTTGGTAGTGCTTGGTAATTATTAGTTGAATGAATGCTTCCAAGTCCTTTGCCCACTGGTTCTGAACCAGAAATGGAGCAAAGACCTGAATAAGGTTTCTTTCTTAGCATCTAATTAAAAGAGAAAGAGATAGATAGATACGTACGTAGGTAGATAGATACAGATAAAGAGAGAGACTGCATTTTAAACTCTTCCAATTTGGGGAAGAGAAAAATGATGTTTGAGATTGGTTACATAATTATTAAAGAAAACTGAATCTAGTTTTTTTTATATTCATGATATTCTCAATTTTATTCTAATGTGGAGAGTTTTCTTTTTGTACTTTAGGGTCTGTTTCATTTTAAAGTATGGATGCAAGTCGAACATATTTTCACAATGAAAAAATGCAAAATTTTCAAAAAAATGTATAGTTTGTGCTTTAGGCAATAAAATGGAAAGTGTGTTTTTGGGACAAAACATAAGATGAACCATAATATGCGGGATACAAAGTGAGTAGTGTAAGCTTTAGGAAGAGGGCAAGATACACAGGTCAGGGGAAAAAGTTAACATTGGTCACATGAATCATGTGATCCAACAGCCTATCTAATTTCTAATTCTTTTAAGAGTCTGCATGTTTTATATTCTCTCCCATTCTATCTTTCTTAAACAGATAATGGAACAGAGCCTTAGAAAGATTAACTTATTTGAGACCACAAATATAAACATGCTGGATCCACTATTCAAACCCAGATCTAGCCACTAAAATGTAAGTTCCATCAGTGTAGGGACTTTTCTTGATTTTATTTCTTTCCTTATTGAATCCCCAGAATCTAGACTCTTGACTGGTGAACAGTAGATGCTTTAAATACCCTTGGGGATGAATAACTGGACATTTGAACTCTTGCCCACTACAGGTACTACATACCCATACCCTCTGACTAAAGCTAATTGTGCCCTGAATGGCATTCAATAAGGAACAGTGAATTATAAATTTGAAAATAATATGATATTATAAAAAATGCATGAAATAATAATCTAATGCCAGATTCAGTTCTATCTTGGACTCTAGGAAAATACTTTCATAATAAATATTTTAGGTCAGAGATAATGCGAGCCTGAATTAAATTGGCAGTGGTAAAAATGGAAAAAATGGAAATGTTAGATGCAAGACAGTTTGCTGACAGAAGCTATTGATTAGATAGAGGTGCTGGGGGGGCAGAGTGTTGGATAAGATGAGGGAAAAGTCAAATCAAAGCTACATGAGTAGGAGGCTGGTAGGATGAATAGAACATTCATATAAAACACACAAACAAAACAAAACAACAAGTAAGGAGGAGTACATACTTGTTTAAATAAGAGGAAATGTTGAGATTAATTTTCAATTTTGATGCATTTCAGTGATGGTGTCCAACAGATAGTTGTATATGTACAACTGGAGGTTTGGAAATTGGCAAGAGCTGGAAGTAAGGATTTACAAGACATCCATACACACTAAGCAGAACAGAAATCGTATAAGAGGAAAGCAAATGTTTCTTTTTGTAGGTAGGAGGTGGAAAATAAGCCAGTGGATGAGAGGAGAGATGAACTATGAGAGGAAAGAGGAATGAGGAAAAGAGACGAACTGTAATGCTATTTGGAACCCTGGTGGCACAGTGATTAAGAGTTTGGCTGCTAACTAAAAGGTCAGCAGTTCGAATCCACCAGCCACTCCTTGGAAACGCCATAGGACAATTCTATCCTGTATTACAGGGTCAGTATGAGTTGGAATCGACTGGATGGCAATAAGTTATAATGCTACTGTATTAGAGAAGCCAAGGTGGGGAAGAACTTAAAGAAAGAAGAGTTGATTAACAATGTCAGAGAGGCAGAGAAGTCAAGGGCCACTGAATTTGTTAATTAGAAAGTTTGTGATCTTCTGAAAACCTTCAGGACTGAGAAGCTAAAGGTTGTTAAGATGTGGAAGCAGGGTAGTGTTTGGATTACTCTTTCAAGTTTTTCAGTGCCTGAGAGGAGAGAAGGATGGACTGACTATTAGTTTGAAAAGATGGTAGACCAATTTATTCTTTCTCTCTCTCTCTCTCACACTTCTTTCCATATAAATTTGGAAATGAAAAGAATAATTTTTCATATGAAAAGCAGGCATAAGAAAGAATATCAAGGGTCATAGGTCAGCTTTGATAAGAGGGACCACCTTTTCTTCTGAGACAAAAATCAAGAAACAGAATAGATAGAAACAGACATAAAAACACCTTGGCAGAGTTAATGGAATTTGAAGCCAAGTGAAGAGGGGAAGGGATATTGTTGGCTCGGTGGAGTTCTCACCTTCTGCCTGGGCGGTGCACCTCGTGAACGGCCATCACTTGTCTGCCAGTGGAAGCTTGTGTGTTGTTGTGCTGCTGAACAGGTTTCAGGGGAGCTTCCAGGCTAGGAAGAAAGGCCTAGTGATCCTCTTCTGAAAATCACCCAACAAAAACCCTATGGATCTCAAGGGTCAGATCTGCAAGCAATCGTAGGGATGGCACAGGACCAGGTAGCTTTTCTCTCTGTTGTGCATGGGTCTCCATGAGTCCGGGGCCAACTGGAGGGCAGCTAATAACAACAGCTAGCAATACTTTACCTGCATGACACCAAACAAGTCACATTATTTCTGCACTCCAGTTTCCCCATTAGACAGTTAACAACTCGAGGCTACAAATCTGTCATTTTTATCTTAGTTTCTAGCACCTAGTATTCTAAACAGCTTGTTAAATTATTTGGTTAAGTTTTAGGGTTGGATCATTAGTGAAAGTTGCTCAGTTTAGCCATTTTCCTGTTTTTGTATGTTGGTGAGCTTCCTTCCCATTTATTATGACCCTTGAAGACTTACATGTAACAAATCCCCACTTACATGAGTTAGATTGAATGGATCTCCTTTCTTTGATCCATACAAGCTCTACCAAAACATGTTGATTCAAAAAACATCTAAGGATCTACTGGCTTCCAGTGTGTTCCACACATTAGATATTAAAAGAGAAGTTAAAATATTTTGAAGTTTCTTTACAAGAATAACTGTGAATAACTAATAAAATTATAAAAAAGTAAGACTAGTCAAGAATGAATTTAAATGTATAAAAATGCTTAGCCAAAAATTTGGAAGAAAACAAACTAACATTTTAACTAGTTAACTAGAGAAATAGAGAATAAGGATTATAACATTTGTGCCATATATTTTGCGTTGTTTGATTTATTACAAGAAAGAGACATTACTCTGTGTGTCTGTGTGTGTGTGTGCTCATGTACACATATGTATGACTACAAAGTTTTTCAAGAGGACAAGAAAAAAAAAGGGAACTTCCTTGCCAAAATTTACTCTAAGGCCATTGCAATAAAAAATACAACATATTGGCGTAGAAATAGATAAATAATAGAGCATTGATGAGCAGAAAGTAATTTAAGACTGTATCAGAACTTTACGTAAAAACCAAAGTGGAATTTTAGTTCCAATTGGAAAATATGATGATTTTAATATTATGATAGCATAATTATTTAAAATATAACAATACTATATTCCTGTTTCATATTATATACAAAAATATATTTCAAATTTAAATGTAAACAAATAAGTGAATGCATAAAATACTAGAATTACATTTAGGTGTATGTTTTGAATCTTTTGAATAGGGCAAATCTTTCTAAATCCAGAAAGTCACATGTCATAAAGAAGTTCCCAAAGCCAACTCTTTAGACAGGGATTGGACTGGACAATGGGATGGAGAGGGTTGCTGGTGAGGAGTGAGCTTCTTGGATCAGGTGGACACTTCAGACTGTGTTGGCATCTACTGCCTGGAGGGGAGATGAGAGGGTGGAGGGGGTTAGAAGCCGGAGAAATGGGCATGAAAAGAGAGAGTAGAGGGAGGGAGCGGGTTGTCTCATTAGGGGGAAAGCAACTGGGAGTATGCAACAAGATGTATATAAGTTTTTGTGTGAGAGACTGACTTGATTTGTAAACTTTCCCTTACAGCACAATAAAAATTAAAAAGAAAAAGACATTTTTCTATATACAAACTTAAAAATAAGTCTTTAGAATGTCAAAAGACCCCAAAACAAAGTCAAAGTACAAATAATAGGATGGAGAAAATATTTACCATGCATGTGACAGATAATGGACTACTAGCCTTTATAAATGAATATGTACAAACTTACAAATTGATAAGAATTAGACAAAAAACTCAACACTGGGGTTGGTAGAGAAGGAAGGGGAGCTAGCTTCATGGATGACTATTCTCATTTTTTTATGTTATGGTTTTGGTACAGATGAACAATTTCTCCTTCATGTTTCTAATTCTGTTCATGCTGGAAAAGTCCTTCCCAAATTGCTTGACAGAACTTTAAGAAAATTTCCTGTGTGTTTACTAATGTATGAATTCAAATGTAAATAAAATATTTTGTATCAATTCATCTTCCTTGCTGACACACTCCAAAATGTATCTTGAATTGGCTACTTGTTTTATCATCTTCACTGCCTCATCAGTCCAAGCTACTGTCCTTCTCCTACCTAGATGGGTACAGTGTTCTCAGAGTTTGTCTCACCACCTCCACTCCTGCCTCCTACCCCAACTATTTGCCACTTGGCAGTTAGAGAAAACTTAGAACTGTAAGCCAGATCGTAAGTATTCACCTGCTAAAACACTTTAGTGTCCTCCCATTTTATTTAGAACAAAACCCATATTTCTTCCTTTGGCTTATAAGTAGGGTGAATACATAATCTGGTTTGCCCAGAAAACCTGCATAATTATTACAAATGACCCTTTTCATTCTCGAAAGTGTTCCATTTAGGGCAATAAATAATTTAGTAACCCTACCTCTAAAGCTCTGCTGGCTTAAGTCATGTTCTCTGAGAAACTGGCCCTCATCATATTACTTACAGGCGGACTCGTTTGTGCCATATATTTTGTATTGTTTGAGTTATTCCAAGAAACAGACATTACTCTGTGTGTGTGTGTGTGTGTGTGTGTGTGTGTGTGTGTACTCATATGTATGACTAAAAAGTTTTTCAAGAGGACAAGGAAAATAGTGCAGGGAACTTCCTTACCAAAACTTACTCTAAGGCCATTGCAATGAAAAAATAGAACATACTGGCACAGAAATAAATAATTCCTTATCGGAGCATTCCTTTGTTTTCTTCGTAGCACACATCAGATATATACTCATTTATTTGTATATTTTCTTTTATTATTGCCTTAATAAAGGGAATACATTAATTTCTTCTGTTTCAGAGAAGATTGGAACGGACAAAGAAAACAGAGATGCGAAGACAGTTTTGAAGATTTGAGTTTGAAAAAAAAAATCTGTTAAAAGGCATACATATGCACCAAACTTGACCCAGCGCATTTCCCATTAAAATTAAAGAACTTCTTGAATGTTTCCAGTTCCCAAATATCAAAATAGTTACTGGTTTATATTATATTGGTTTATTATATTATATATATACTTATTATACACAATTTATTTTATTGGTTTATAATATCACAAGAAAGACTACTCCTTTTTTCAACTCGCTCATTAAAATCAGCCCATTTTAAATCTTTCTGTTGCTCAAAGGAGTAGATGGGTGGATTTTGCTTTTTAAGGTGTTGTAAGGGCTCATCTTTGGGACTTGCTGTGACATTTCTTTTCTTGAAGTAGAGAATACACAGCTAACTGCAGCTGCTTTGAGGAGCAAGATTATAATACAATTCCCCGCCTTAAGGTGAATCCACATACTTGCCATGGGATTGCCCAGTTTAAATGCTTGGCAGACCTGGGGCATAGGGGCTTTTTGACAAAAGATGCACATGTGTAATTGGTAAATCTAAAATGCATTGACAGAGCTCAGGAGATATTCATGTTAATGAAAGCATGATTTTCTTTATCAAAGCAGACAAGGAAGGCCTAATTCTCTCAGATGAGGAGGGCTGCAGAGTCTGTTTAGTGAATGAAAATAAAGGTTGATTCAAGATGAGCCCTTTGAATAAGGGCAAAGTGCTTTATCAATCCAAACCAATTTTCAAATAGTCCATCCTCCTGTCTGGAAAGACACTGGTAGTAAAAGGATAAAGTCTGCATGCTTTTTATAAACTCTAAGCAAGTATGGCTTAGTGGTTGAGTGCTACGGCTGCTAACCAAAGGGTCGGCAGTTCGAATCCGCCAGGCGCTCCTTGGAAACTCTATGGGGCAGTTCTACTCTGTCCTATAGGGTCGCTATGAGTCAGAATCGACTCGAGGGCACTGGGTGGGTTTTAAGCAAGTATATGTGAACTCCCTAGTGGGATGCTTACAATCTCAGTCAGCTGCTATCAAAATGTGGAGAAAAGGTCTTATTTGAGTACAAATTCTGTTCAACTCAACAGCTAGGATTTAGAAGAGGGAGAGAAAAAACATGAGAGTGAGATGAAAGGTAGGAGTAAATTATTAAGAGAAGAATAGAGAATTCAAGAGTTTTTTTTTTAAAGCCTTGGAAGAAAGGAGAATGCATACGGGTGTCTTTAATAGAGTGACAAATATTGTGTATTGCATAGTGTAAAAAAAAACCCACAAACAATTCTTGAGTCTATTCCAACTCATGGTGACCCTGTGTGTTTCAGAGTTTTATTCTAACTTACGGAGCCCTCGTGTGTTTCAGAGCAGAATTCGGCTCTGTACAGTTTTCAATGGCTGTGATTTTCAGAAGCAGATTGCCAGGCCTTTCTTCTGAGATGCCTCTGGGTGGACTTAAATTTTCAAACTTTCCATTAACTGTTTGTGCCATCCAGGGACTCCATATTGTATAGTTAGAGGGAAATATTTCAGCTTAATCATTCTAGGATGAGTGAAGTCATTCTATGATGGGGCATAAAGATGGAGAGCAGAAAAGAAAGAAGAGGGGATAAAGAAAAAAGAGAAGGAGGCAATGACTGGTCTGGGGAATATTTTTTGTTTGGCTTGGCTTATTGGCATCTGTGAAAGCGTGGTTGATTAATTCGGATGGGAGCCAACTGTTTGTTTTCATCAGGAATGGTGCCTGGAATGAGTTTTTAATTTTTGTGTAATTCATTCCCAAGGATGTTCTCACAGTGGTACTCCTAGGCCACTGGTCTCTATCTTTAACCACTATAATCTACCATGGGAAAAGGCCATGTTGGGTTTTCTGCCTGGGTTAGGTTTATGGGCAGCATACAAATATGAAACCAGTAATACAGGGCAACAGTCACAATTCCCAAAAGAAGTTTCAGAAATGACTGTTTTGCTTTGCTCTGCAAAGTAAGCATGTATCCATTAAGTACATTGTTTTATGAGCTTTTTTTATTGGTGTATTTATTTTTTGGTAAAGCTAATATTGCTCAATTGGGGATTACTCAAATTTAGTACAACTAAATGTTAGCATGTTATCAGGAGGGGTCAGTCCCTGGAGGAGGACATCATGCTTGGTAAAGTAGAGGGTCAGTGAAAAAGAGGAAGACCTTCAAGGAGGTGGATTGGCACAGTGGCTGCAACAATGGGCTGAAGCATAGTAAAGACAGGGAAGGACTGGGAATGTTTTGTTCTGTTGTACACAGGGTCACTATGAGTCAGAACTGACTTGATGGCACCTAACAACAACAGCACTATGAACCAGTTATATCTTAAAAAGGAGGAGAAGAGCTCCTTCCAAATATCAGTGAACTGACCAAAGGTACAACACATTCAAGTGAACCATTATTTGTTTATTTTTGCTTGATACGTTTGTTTTGCTCAGAGTGTACTAGAAGCAGGAGCAAAAGTGTTTTCTAAAAGCAAAATGCTTTCTAAAAGTCTTGAAGGGCTATGTAATCAAAGTTAAAGCAGAAAAATATGATGACATATTTGGAAAGAACTTGTACCTAAGTCATACTTCAACTCATATGCAATTGGGTCTCCAGAAAAACCTAGTGAGGTTATTTTATGCATTTAAACTGGAAGATAAATTGATAAACAGTTGTAGAGATCTGCTTAGATCTCTTGTATCCTCTATCTTGGCTTCCGGAAATACAGGTAGAATAAAAATGACATGGGTAAGTTGAGGGATTTAGTGCAACAAATAAGCTTAGTGTTCTCTGCCCTACGGAGTTGGTTGCATTTACTCCTGTCCCAACAGGCTTGGAAATAGAAGAAGTGTCCAGCAGAGGGAGCCCTGCTGGTGCCAGGACTGCTGGACCTGGTTTACCAACTACCCTAAATCTATCGGTTTAGCAAGGAGCCAGAGAACCTGACCACATGGAAGTGATGGTAATAAAAGGGACCAGCAGATTCCCACACTTGAGGAGCTGATTGTAACCAATCATACCCATTTACTTAAAAGTTTTTTTTTTTTTTTTAACTAAAGTAGAAGCATGTATGAATGAATGAGAAGCTACCAGGGAAATACAGACAAGCTATTAATTTTTCAAAGTTGCCTTAAGAATAGTTTATTACAGTGTCCCTTATATTTCTTGTATGTTACTTATGCACAGACTACCCGCCCCCCCCCCACCGGAACATCCTATATTTGTTTTATTTAAATGTTGAAATTGCTAGGCCTTTAGTGACCTGGCTAGACATTTGCCTTTTTACCTTGGGAGGCTACCTCTCCTGGGTGATGTCAGACTCTTACACTATCTCACAGGAAGCCCCATACTCTCCTGAAAAGAACATTTCTTTTCCTAAAGAATTGAAGAACCTGGCAGTAAAAAAAAAGTACAGTAAGTGGAAACATTAAAATACCTACGGGAAAGGCAAGCAGGTTTTGATCCTGTGGACTTGATGGACAGTGCCTGCAAGAATCTTGGACTTGATAGAAAAATGTGGACAGTGTAGTTACAAATTATTGAGGTGAAACTCAAGGAAAGAAAAAAGAAATTATTTTTAAAAGAGCATAGTTAGAAAAACAGACCTCATGCAGCTATTGCTGTATTTACTGGTGGGTTTTTCATTCATTTAAAAATTCATGAAATATAGATTTAAATAAAACCTGTCATTTCAATCACCAATAGATTTTAACAGAAGTCAGATCTTGAGTAAATTCAGTTACAAAGACAATACAAGTTGTTTTTAAAAATTTAGAAGCTATCAGATATTTTTTAATAGAAATGCTTCTACAATATATTCTAAGATTCACATAAGCTTGAAAAATCATTCTTAAATCTTTGCTTTAAAGAAATTATGCAGAACATTTATAAGAATCTTACAATTGAGAAGAAATACTCTAAAACCAAAAAATTAGGCAAACTAAATTAAAAACTTGAAATTTCTTACAACATGATTTATAAACTACATTAAAATGATCATTTTCGACTTATAAAACATACGACAATCAACACAGAAAAGTTGGACAAAAGAAAAAATGTTTTCCATGGTCGTATTTAGCCACACAACTATTGTTACTTTTGGATCCTCTCCCGTCTAGCTTTGTTTCCTAAATGCGCAGGGATTTTGCACAGCTATCATTATGTACATATAATTTCATATGCTAGTTTTAATATTTTATAATTATTAATGTAACTTATTATAAATGAGCAGATATACTACAATTTACTTAATCGTTTGCTTGTATTAGATATTTCTCTCACCAACATAAATGGCGACTATACACATTTTTTTTTTTTTCTATACACATGGACCTCCCCAGATGGAATGCACAAAAATCAAACTGACTACATCTGTGGAAACAGAAGATGGAAAAGCTCAAAGCATCAGTCAGAACAAGGCCAGGGGCTGACTGTGGAACAGACCATCAATTGCTCATACTCAAGTTCAAGCCGAAACTAAAGAAAATCAGAGCAGGTCCACGAGAGCCAAAATATGACCTTGAGTATATCCCACCTGAATTTAGAGACCATCTGAAGAATAGATTTGACGCATTGACCACTAGTGACCGAAGACCAGACGAGTTGTGGAATGACATCAAGGACATCATCCATGAAGAAAGCAAGAGGTCATTGAAAAGGCAGGAAAGAAAGAAAAGACCAAGGTGGATGTCAGAAGAGACTCTGAAACTTGCTCTTGAACGTTGAGAAGCTAAAGCAAAAGGAAGAATAGATGAAGTAAAAGAACTGAACAGAAGATTCAAAGGGCCTCTTGAGAAGACAAAGTAAAGTATTATAATGACATGTGCAAAGAGCCGGAGATGGAAAACCAAAAGGGAAGAGCACACTCGACGTTTCTTAAGCTGAAAGAACTGAAGAAAAAATTCAAGTCTCATCAAACGACACAGGAAGCATCAAAAGAAGATGAAAGAATACACATGATACCAAAAAGAATTAGTCGGTGTTCAACCATTTCAAGAGGTGGCATATGATCAGGAACCGATGGTACTGAAGGAAGAAGTCCAAGCTGCGCTGAAGGCATTGGCAAAAAACAAGGCTCCAGGAACTGATGGAATATCAATTGAGATGTTTCAACAAACAGATGCAGTGCTGGGGGTGCTCACTCATCTATGCCAAGAAATATGGAAGACAGCTTCCTGACCAACTGACTGGAAGAGATCCATATTTATGCCTATTCCCAAGAAAGGTGATCCAACTGAATGTGGAAATTATAGAACAATATCACACGCAAGCAACATTTTGCTGAAGATCATTCAAAAATGGCCACAGCAGTATATTGACAGGGAACTGCCAGAAATTCACACTAGTTTCAGAAGAGGACGAGGAACCAGCGATTTCATTGCTGATGTCAGATGGATCCTGGCTAAAAGCAGAGAATACCAGAAGGATGTTTACCTGTGTTTTATTGACTATGCAAAGGCATTCGACTGTGTGGATCATAACAAACTACGGATAACATTGCTAAGAGTGGGAATTCCAGAACACTTAATTGTGCTCATGAGGAACCTTTACATAGATCAAGAGGCAGTTGTGCAGACAGAACAAGGGGATACTGATTGGTTTAAAGTCAGAAAAGGTATACATTAGGGTTGTATTCTTTCCCCATACCTATTCAATCTGTATGCAAAGCAAATAATACGAGAAGCTGGACTATATGAAGAAGAACGTGGCATCAGGATCGGAGGAAGACTCACTAACAATCCGCATTATACAGATGACACAACCTTGCTTGCTGAAAGTGAAGAGGACTTGAAGCACTCACTAATGAAGATCAAAGACCACTGCCTTCAGTATGGATGACACCTCAACATAAAGAAAACAAAAATCCTCACAACTGGACCAATGAGCAACATCATGATAAACAGAGAAAAGATTGAAGTTGTCAAGGATTTCATTTTACTTGGATCCACAATCAACAGCCATGGAAGCAGCAGTCAAGAAATCAAAAGACGCATTGCATTGGGTAAATCTGCTGCAAAGGACCTCTTCAAAGTGTTGAAAAGCAAAGATGTCACCCTGAAGACTAAGGTGTGCCTGACCCAAGCCATGGTATTTTCAATCGCATCATATGCATGTGAAACCTGGACAATGAATAAGGAAGATCGAAGAAGAATTGATGCCTTTGAATTGTGGTGTTGGTGAAGAATATTGAATATACCATGGACTGTCAAAAGAATGAACAAATCTGTCTTAGAAGAGGTACAACCAGAATGCTCCTCAGAGGCAAGGATGGAGAGACTGCGTCTTACATACTTTGGACATGTTGTCAGGAGGGATCAGTCCCTGGAGAAGGGCATCATGCTTGGCAGAGTACAGTGTCAGTGGAAAAGAGGAAGACCCTCAATGAGGTGGATTGACATGGTGGCTGGAACAATGAACTGAAGTGTAACAACGATTGTAAGGGTGGCTCAGGACCGGGCAGTGTTTCATTCTATTGTTCATAGGGCCGCTATGAGTCGGAACCGACTCGAAGGCACCTAACAACAGCAATAGATATTTCTGTCACTTCCAGTTGTCATGTTACATTTTTTTTAAACAAAATTAATTTATAGTTGTATTTATTTTTATTTTTTTATGTAGATTGATTTTTAAGCTTAAAAATGAAGATTGTGCTAACTTATACTTTCGGTAGATTAAAATTTACTACGTGTGAGTTAAGGAGCCTTGGTGGTGAAGTGGATAAGTGCTTGGGTGTTAGCTGAAAGGTCAGTGTTTCAAACCCACCAGTCATTCTACAGGAGAAAGATATGGCAGTTTTCCTCGGTAAAGGTTTACAGCCTTGGAAATCCTATGGGGCAGTTCTACTCTGTTCTTTCTGGTCACTGTGAGTCCGAATGGACTCCATGGCAATGGGTTGGGTTAATGTTTGAAATGCAGAATTATATTGTAGAAATTCATGTGTGGAAGATATTTTTTAATGATGCTGCTGCAAATAATGCCAAGGCTGGGAGATCTCTTATATCAATAGGAGACAGTATGCAGACAGATAGATACTTTTAACATGCAATAAAATTCTGACAAGTTTTACTTCCTGATGGAGTGTCCAACATTTAGTATTTAATAGGGTTGTTGTTCTTGTTAGGTGGCTGTCGAGTCTGTTCTGACTCATGACCCCATGTACAAAGGAAGGAAACTCAACCCGGTCCTGCACCATCCTCCCAATCATTGTTATGCTTGAGTCTATTGTTGCAGCCTCTGAGTCAGTTCATCTCTTTGAGGGTCTTCCTCTTTTTTGATGACCATCTACTTTACAAGCTTGATGTCCTTCTCCAGGGACTGGTCTCTCCTGATAACATGTCCAAGGTATGTAAGACGCAGTCTCACCATCCTTGCTTCTAAGGAGCATTCTGGCTGTACTTTTTCCAAGACCCCAAAACAGAGTTGTTCATTCTTCTGGCAGCTCATGGTATATTCAATATTCTTCGCCAACACCATGATTCAAAGGCATCAATTCTTCTTCCATCTTCCTTACTCATTGTCCAGCTTTTGCATGCCTATGAGATGATTGAAAACATCATGGCTTGGGTCAGGGGCACCTTAGTCTTCAAGGTGACATCTTTGCTTTTCAACACTTTAAAGAGGTCTTCTGCATGGATTTGCCCAATGCAATAAGTTGTTTGATTTCCTGACTGCTGCTTCAATGACTGTTCATTGTGGATACAAGTAAAATGAAATCCTTGACAACCTCAATGTTTTCTCCTTTTATCATGATGTTGCTCATTGGTCCAGTTGTGAGGATTTTTGTCTTCTTTATGTTGAGGTGTAATCCGTATTGAAGGCTGTAGTCTTTGATCTTCTTCAGTAAGTGCTTTAAGTCCTCTTCACTTTCAGTAAGCAAGATTGTGTCCTCTGCATATCACCGGTTGCTAATGAGTCTTTCTCCAATCCTGATGCCCTGTTCTTCTTCCAAGGTTTACAGCCTTGGAAATCCTATGGGGCAGTTCTACTCTGTTCTTTCTGGTCGTTGTGAGTCCGAATGGACTCCACGGAGTCCAGTTTCTCAGATTATTTGCTCAGCATACAGATTGAATAAGTTTGGTGAAAGGGTACAGTCCTGATGCACATCTTGCCTGACTTTAAACCACGCAATATCCCCAAAGACTGCCTCTTGGTCCATGTACAGGTTCCTCATGAGCCACAATTAACAATTTTGGAATTCCCATTCTTTTCAATGTTGTCCATAATTTGTTATGATACACAAAGTCAAATGCCTTTTTGGAGTCAATAAAACACAGGGCAATATCTTTCTGCTATTCTCTGCTTTCAACCAAGACCAATCAGACATTGGCATCAACATCTCTTGTTCAACATCCTCTTCTGAATCCTGCTTGAATTTCTGGCAATTGAATTTGGTGGTTGTGCGAAAACCAGAAGGTAGGAATTGTCCACTAGGGGTACAACTCTTCTATCATAAAAAAATAAGAAAATAAATTTTTATTTATTTATTTATTTATTTATTTATTTTATCATGGGGGCTCTGAATTCAGTCACTGCCTTGAATTTCTCAGATGTGGTGCAGATTTGAACTTCGGAGGTTTTAACATATTCTCAGTGCTCCTGGTATTCCTCCTTAAAACCTTAACACTACTTGTGACTTATCAGAAATCCTCTGTGGGAGGGGAGCTCTGTAACCACTTTACTGTGCTAGAAGAACCTGGTTAACGTCTCAGTCTCTGAGCCAGAGAAAGGATTAGGCCAGAAAAACAGTCAGAAGCCAGCCATTAACTTCTCTTTTTCCTTGTTCCTCATCTGTAGTTCCAGCATGTTGTTGTTGTTGTTAGGTGCCGTTCAGTCGGTTCCAACTCATAGCGACCCTATGCACAACAGAATGAAACACTGCCTGGTCCTGTGCCATACTTACAATCTTTGTTATGCTTGAGCTCATTGTTGCAGCCACTGTGTCAATCCACCTCGTTGAGGGCCTTCCTCTTTTCCACTGACACTGTACTCTGCCAAGCATGATGCCCTTCTCCAGGGACTGGTCCCTCCTGACAACATGTCCAAAGTATGTAAGACGCAGTCTCTCCATCCTTGCCTCTGAGGAGCATTCTGGTTGTACCTCTTCTAAGACAGATTTGTTCGTTCTTTTAGCAGTCCATGGTATATTCAATATTCTTCACCAACACCACAATTCAAAGGCATCAATTCTTCTTCGATCTTCCTTATTCATTGTCCAGCTTTCACATGCTTATGATGTGATTGAAGATACCATGGCTTGGGTCAGGCGCACCTTAGTCTTCAGGGTGACATCTTTGTTTTTCAACACTTTGAAGAGGTCCTTTGCAGCAGATTTATCCAATGCAGTGTGTCTTTTGATTTCTTGACTGCTGCTTCCATGGCTGTTGATTGTGGATCCAAGTAAAATGAAATCCTTGACAACTTCAATCTTTTCTCTGTTTATCATGATGTTGCTCATTGGTCCAGTTGTGAGGATTTTTGTTTTCTTTATGTTGAGGTGTCATCCATACTGAAGGCAGTGGTCTTTGATCTTCATTAGTGAGTGCTTCAAGTCCTCTTCACTTTCAGCAAGCAAGGTTGTGTCATCTGCATAACGCAGGTTGTTAATAAGTCTTCCTCCAATCCTGATGCCCCGTTCTTCTTCATTATAGTCCAGCTTCTCGTATTACATACAAGATTTTTTTGAGAATTAAATGAGATACATGAAAGCAATCAGCACTTTATTACCAGAGTCTTAATCTGTTTCTTTGCATGACTCCTCTGACTAACTTTTGCTTGTCCATGGTTTACTGAAATTCCTTTTGTGTAGGAAAAGCCATTCTATGTTATATTTGTGTAATCAGGATTTTCTGGTTTGCAAGTGACAGAAACAGCACTCTAGCTGGCTTAAGTGAAAAAGGGAATTTGCTGGCTTATATCTGGAAGTGACATAATAGGATTCAGGACCTCACACAATGCCATCAGACTTGTCTCTTTCCATCTTTTAACTCTGCCTTACTCTGTGTTGACATTCTCAGGTACCATAAGGTGTGTTAAAACAAAAATCCTACCAAGCCAAAAATAGAAATTGAAGTTTGTTGAATATACAATTTGCAAATTGGAGTAACATTTTGACTAGGGAGTCAAAAATGTTCTGAAGACAAAAGAACTTCCAAAGATTTTTTTTTCCTTTTACAGTCCTTGTCCATATGACTATATCGTTTAAAAAAAAAAAAAAATTGCTTTTGATGACAGTTTATCCAGCAAATTAGGTTCCAATTTAATAATTTCTATACATATTGTTCAGTGACATTAGTTAATTGGTTACATTTCCCACATTCTGTCACCATTCTCATTTCAGTTCTAGTTGTTCCATGTCCATTCATCCAGCATCCCTGCCCACTCCCCACCCTCTTACCTTCTTATCTTTGCTTTAGGGTAAATGTTGACCATTTGGTCTCATAGAGATTTTTTTTTTCAAAGAAACACAATACTCATACGCGATACTGTTTGTTTTATGAGCCATTCTGTTATTTAGCTGAAAGGTGACGTTCAAGAGTGGTTCCAGGTCAAAGTTCAAAGCCTATCTCAGGGCGATAGTCTCTGGGGTTCCACCAGTCTCTACTGTAAGTCTGGCCTTTTTTTTTTTTTTAAGAGTTTGAGTTTTCTACAATTTTCTCCCATTGTATGTTGGACCATCTATTGTGTCCCTGGTCAGAATGGTTGGTAGTGGTAGCTGGACACCATCTAGTTCTTCTGATCTCAGGATAGATGAGGCATCATTCATGTAGGCAATTAGTATTGTAAACTAGCTTTTCCTTTAAGTCTTTGGTGCCTTCTCTCTCTTTTGCTCCAGAAGAGTAGAGACCAATAGTTGTATCTTGGGTGGATTCTAGCAAGCTTTTAAGACCTCAGAAACTATTTACCCAAACTAGGATGTAGAACATATACTTGTGCCAACTGACTGAGTTGTTCCCTGAGATGATGGTCCTCAGCCTTCAAACCCAGTAAACCAGTCCCTCAAGGTGTTTGGGTATGTCTGAGAAGTATCTGTGACTGTGCCCCTGTGTTTTACTATATATGTGAATATATGTGCAGCACATACAAACATGTATGTGCACTGCCTACAGATACATGTACACATGCACGCGTATATACACACATATTCCTTTGCATACACATATATGCATACATATCTACCTATGTAACCACTCATATTTTTTTGTTTGTTATTGCAAAGTTGTATACATTATTAAAAAAAAAAAGCGTTGCCGTTGAAGTTGATTCCAGCTCATTGTCACCCTATAGGACAAAGTAGAACTGCCCCATAGAGTTTCCAAGAAGCAACCAGTGGATTTGAACTGCCAACCTTTTAGTTAGCAGCTGTAGCACTTACCCACTACGCTACGAGAGTTTCCTATATATATTATAGTACTTACCAATAATGTCCTCTATTCTTGTACACTTCTTAGTGTCATCATTAACCTTGGTCAAGTTGTGCGCACTTCACCCACATTTGATATTGCCTTTCCTAGGTTGCTACGAGTCGGAATCGACTCGACAGCACTGGGCTGGGTTATCACCAAAAATAACAAGTATCTACTGTCCAGAGAGTGATTTTCCCTCACTCCCCCTTCCATCCCTGGTAATTACCAAAGAACATTGATTTCTGTATATGTACCTCTTTTTGGCTTTTTATAAAAGTGGGATCATCCAATATTTGTCCTTTTTTGATTGATTTATTTTACTCAGCATGATGTCCTCCTGGTTCATCCATGTTATGTTTTACAAACTCATCATTATTCTTTAGTGCTGCATAGTATTCCATTGCATGTATAAAAAAAATATATGCACCACTTTTTTTATCCATTCATTCACTGATGGGCATTTAGGTTGTTTCCATCTTTTTGCTATTGTGAACAATGCTGCAACGAACATAGATGTGCGTGTCTATTCATGAAACTGCTCTTAGATCTCTAGTGTATATACCTAGGATTGGGATTGCTGGATCATAAGGTATTTCTATTTCTAGCTTTATGAGGAAGTGCCATTCCATTTTCCACAGTGGTTGTACCATTTTGCAATCTCACCAGCAGTGGATAAGGGTTCCAATCTCTCCACAACCTTGCCAGAATTTGTTGTTTTCTGTTTTTTTGATCAATGCCATTTTTGCAGAGGTGAGATAGTATCTCATAGTTTTGATTTGTATCTTTCTGATGGCTAATGTTCACGACGAGCATTTTTTCATGTTTTTGTTGGCCACCTGGCTGTCCTCTTTGGTGATGTGTCTGTCCATGCGCTTTGCCCATTTTTTAAATGGATTTTTTATCTTTTCGTTGTTGAGTTGTTGAAGTTTTTTATATATTTTAGAGATTGGGCCTTTATTAAATATGTTCTTCCCAAAGATTTTTCCCCAAACTCTAGGTTCTCTCTTATCTCTTTATGAGCATAAGCATTCAATTTTTAGGAGGTGTCAGTTATCTAATTTGTCCCAATGATTCTTATACCCCATATTATGGACATTGGCATGGAAATAGGACCAGAACAGTGTGTTTATATGATAACAATTTACTCTAAAATGCAGCTTCTGGTCTAAACTTAGAGCTCTGTTTCTAGAAACTGAGTGCACATACATAATTCTTCAAAACAGCTCGATGCCTAAGGCAAAACGGTCTTACTAAGTTACTTACAAGGCTGTTGTTTGACTTAAAGGCCACTTTAGGAAACCAGATTTCTCAATGCTCAAGGTTCAAAAGAAGATCTCAGGGCAATGGCCTGGGTGGGTCAACTCCATGGACCCCAGAAACCTGGATTCCAGGAGAATTAAAACTGTTGTTCAGCTGGTGAAGACAATTATCAGATGATCTAGCTTACATTTTACTATGTGGATAAACTCAATGGAAATAGAGCATCTTTTCTCATAGTTCCAGTGGAAGTCTCAGATCTGACATTGATTGGCTCGACTTGTTTCAGGGTACTACCCTTGAACCAATGGTTGTAGGACTTATTGGTAGGTCTGAGTCATATGCCTACTTTGGAGAGGGTCAATTCTATGGGAATTATCTGAAAAGGGCCCCCTTCCCCAAAGGAAAACTGAGTTGGGTGGGCAAAATAGCATGTATATACTGCACGTCCTTGCAGGGACGCCTTCTGTAGCCATTTCTAAGGAACACTACAGGGTATGGAGAAAAAAAATACATCTATTTCCATTTGTTCTACCCCGAGGAGAGTTAAGAACTCCTGAACCAGCTGCCAAATCATTTACAAGAGAGCCACCCTGTAGAAGGGGCAGAACAGTCACAGCCTTCTTTCTCTACCTCACTACCTGGTCCAGTTCCATCACATTTCCCTGGATTTCTACTGGGAGCTGTGAATAAGTAAGTGTTGTGTTCATGAATAACAGAAAGACCAGTTTAACTATGAATTAATCAGATAGAGTGTAATTGTTTTTACAAGAATTCCATAGGTAAACAGGCAAATACAGTGTCTTCATGATGCCACTGGGGACATGGGTATCATCTTCCTGTTCCTCAGATAATTACAGGACATAGTTTTTGTCCTCATGCTTTTCCCCTTGAGATCTCAAGATATTTTCTCCACCTCTAGCATTACAACAGGAAGAAGTGGAAGAGCAGAGGGCAAAAGGTACATGACAGGTAACTGTTGTCCCTGAGAAAGAGAAAAGGTTTTCCTTTCCTAGGAACTGGTCTGGTACTATTAATTGGGCCTTGGTGTTGCTAGGAGCTGGCCTGGTACTCACAGCTAGGCCTGGGCAGCTCAAGAGAGAGCCCAAGAGATACCAGTATTACAGAAAGGGTTGCAGAGAAAAGAGGTGAAAAAACCATTAGATTCTTTCACAAGTTGAGCTGGGCTTGACCTTATTTCACAGTGCACTGCCCAAGTGAACCACTGTGAATGTGGTCAAAAAAGCAATGGATTATGTTATCGTCGCTGGATTATATAAACATTACCTCTGGATTGTGTAAACAATCTCAGGGAAAGCAAACTGAGAGAGCAAATGGTAAAACTGTGAAATACAGTTTCATCTGCAAACAGAAAAACTTAGTTTTGACATTTTCTTAAATAGCCAAGATTTATTCTTAAAAAAATTAAAGAACACAAGTGATATATAAACACATATGCATTACGAAAAATCCAAATAATATATAAGGATGTAGAGTAAAAATTGTCCTCCTCTTTCACTTCCTCCACAATCCTCACCTCTCACTAGCAGGAACCACAGCTAAATATTTGTGCATTTATTATAAAAGGAGCCCTGGTGGGACAGTGGTTAAGAAATCAGCTGCTAACCAAAAGGTGGGCAGTTCGAATCCACCAGACACTCCTTGGAAACTCTATGGGGCAGTTCTTCCCTGTCCTGTAGGTTCAGCTATGAGTTGGAATCAACTCGACAATAGCGAGTTTGAGTTTTTTCAACCAAAAGGCCAGCAGTTCGAATCTACCCACTGCTCCTTGGAAACCCTATGGGACAGTTCTACTCTGTCTTATAGGGTCACTATGAGTCAGAATCAAATTGATGATAATGGTTTTATTATTATCATTATAAACATTTTATCTTTATATTCATTCTCATAATTTTAGTTTCTCTTTTGTACGTATATGCAATATTCTACAAAGTGCTTTCTTTCTTCCCATAACAAGTGGAACTGCTGGGTCAAAGGTTTAACATTTTACATTTTGGTGGCTGTGGCCAAACTCCAAAATGTCTTTTTCCAATTTCAGTTGCCAGGAATGCTGTATGTAAGTACTCATTTCCCCTTATCCTCACTAACCCGAAGTTATTCTTCAGTTAAGCACTTGGTATCTCACTTTTTTTGGGGAGGGTGGTCACATTTCCTTTTTTCTATGCATATTATTCAGTGGCATTGGTTACACTTTTCACAATGTGTCAGCACTCTCATTATTTCCTTTCTGGTTGTTACATTTCCATTAACCTAGCTTCCTTGTCCCCCCCTTACCTTCTCATCCTTGGTTGAGGGTAAATGTTGATGGTGAGGTCACATTTAGATGTTTGTTTAGAGGAGCACAATACTCCCAGGGGATATTGTTTATTTTATGAACCGCTCTGTCTTTCGGCTGATAGTTGACTTCTGCGAGTGTTTTGAGTTCCAAGTTTAATGGTTATCCCAGGGCAATAGTCTCTAGGGTTCCTCTAGTCTCTACTGGTCCAGTAAGTCTGGCCTTTTTAGGATTTTGAGTTTCGTTCTACATTTTTTCCCTCATTCTGTCTGGAATCATATATTGTGTCCCTGATGGGAACGGTTGGTTGAAGTAGCTGGATACCATCTAGTTCTCATGGTCTCAAGGTAGGTAAGGCCATGGTTAGTATAGACTATTAGTCCTGTATACTTGTTCCTTCTTTGAGTCTTTGGTTTCCTTCTTTCTCTTTTGCTCCAGACGTGTAGAGACCAATAGTTGTATCTTAGATGGCTTTTAAGACCCCTGATGGTATTTACCAAACTAGGAGGTAGAACTTTATCTTTATGAGCTATGTTATACCAACTGATCAATTCATCCCCTGAGACTATGGTCCCACTGTTGTGTTAATTTGCATTTACTTGATTACTACTGAAATTGAGGACCTTTCCATGTGTTTATGGGCCATTAGGAATTCTTGTTCTAGGGATTGGTCTTTGTTTTTACCATTCCCTTGCTAGTCTATAGAAACTGGTTACGTAGTATGGATATTAATCCCTTGCCTGTTACGTAAATTGCAAACATTTCCTCACAATCTGAAGTTTGTCTTTTAATTTTTTAAACCCGTTGCAGTCCAATCGACTTCAACTCATGGTGACCGCAAGTGTGTCACAGTAGAACTGTGCTCCATAGGGTTTTTAATGGCTGTTTTTTCCAGGCTTTTCATCTGAGGTGCCTCTGGGTGGACTTGAACCTCCAACCGTTCAGTTTGTAGCTGTGATGAACCATTTGTACTTCCTAGGGACTGTCTTTTTTCTTGTAAGATATTTTATTTTTATACAATGATGTTAAAAAATATTTTCCTTTTAGCTTCTGGAATTTGTGTTTATTTTTAAATGAAAATTTTTCTTACCCCACCATTATAAGACTATTCTCCCATATTTTATTGAAATACTTTATAGTTTGGCTTTAGCTTTAGCCTAGAATCTGAACTCTATTGTTTGGTATGGTGGAGGACAGCACCTAAATCACCTTTTCAACATGGTTTAACAGAGTCAGAATGCTTGGGTTTGTTGTCTGGCTCTGCTACTTGCTGGAGATCTGCATTACTAGCCTCTCTCTGCCTCAGTTTTATCATAAAAAAATGTGGGCAACATCTTTACCTACCCCCTAGGATTGTGGCTTAGATGAAATGAGCTAATACGTGGAAAACTGAAGAGTTTTTTGACTATTGTAAGACTTTCATAATATACACCATCAAAAAAAAAAAAAAAAAAAATCTTCGAAACAAATCCCAAATATGCAACCACAAAATCAACAAAGCAAATCCAAACTCTTCTCTACTGAATTGATATGCCACATTTATTATAATTTACAGACCTAAAAGAGTCTGTTTTTGGATTCTATTCTGCTCCATTGATATCTTTGTTTGTTTTTGTGCCAATTCCCACTATTTTAAATACTACAACTGTAAGGTATACAGGAGCGCTGGTGGCATAGTGGTTAAAGCACTCAGCTGCTAACTGAAAGGTCAGCAGTTTGAACCCACCAGCTGCTCTGGGGGAGAAAGATGTGACAGTGTGCTTGCATAAAGATTTATAGCCTTGGAAACCCTAAGGGGCAGTTCTAGTCTGTCTTATAGGGTACTATGAGTTGAAATCAACTCAATTGCCACAGATGTGGCTTGTTTTGATAAGGTATATTTTGCTATCTGGAAGGGCATATGCCTCTCATAGTTCTTTTTTTGCTTGTTTTGACTCTTCTTGCATGTATTTATTTATTTACAGATGAGTTTTAGATTTATCTTAAGTCCCTTAAGAGTCATCTAGTGAAATTCAATAAGAAACTCTAAATTTCATAGGAATTTGGTTTAGGTTTGCATTACTTTTGTAAATTAATTTAGGGAGAACTGATATCTTTACAATTTTGAGTTTTCCTGTTGTCCTAGTTACCTAGTGCTGCCATAACAAAATAAATAAATAAGTGGGTGATTTTAAAGAACAGGAATTTACTGTCTCACAGTTTTGGAGGCTAAAAATCCAAATTCACAGTGTTGACAGGGCTAGGCTGTCCCTCTCTCTGTTGGATCTAAGGGAAGATCCTTCCTCGTTGGTAGCCTCAGGCATTCCTTGGTTCCTTGGCTTGTAGACCAATGTTCATGTGGTCTCTTTCCCTTGTTTGCATTTGTATCTCCTCTGCTCTTTTATAAGACACCACTCAGAAGGGATTAGGTTTTGGACACATCCTACTCTGGTATGACCTCATTAACACAATACAACTTCTTTGGGGGCACAATTCAATCCATAACCCTGTGAAGGTGGGAAAATGGTATGTTGTTTCTAAAATTTAAGTCACCTTTTTTGTATGCAGTGGAGACAAAGGAAGTAGTTTATTTTCCAATTAGTTGGTGGGGATTTCTTTAGTAGTTTTTTTTCCCAGGACTGTGAGTAACAACATGGCAGGGATACTTTTTCATGAACCTAGAGGACCCTCTTACCAATCTTTTGGGACTTTTAGAGAGCCTCAGCAACGAAGTTCTCTGCCCCATGTGTTGCCACAGAGGCAGGAAGTCTGGGTCCCCTTGCACTGTGGAGCACAGGAGCTTCCTATAAGTCCTGTGTGGTCACTGCTGTAACCAAATCCTCAGATGCTTGCAGGGTCTCCTCCAGGCTTTAGAAGTATGCCACACTCCCCGTCTCCTCCCTCAACCCTCGATATACCTATTACTGCTTGAGTCACCTCAGCTGTAAGTTGGCCGAGAAAGGAAGCAAATGTATTTGCATTCAAGCCACCATCTTCTGAGAATTATTTCTGATTTGTCTTTTGGTTGGGAATGTATTCAAGAGGATCTGGAGATACTCTAAGTCCATTCTTCTTAGGCAAATACAAGGTGCATTTTCCATTTTAATATATCACTTAACTTTTGGAAAACTGTTTATATTCCTGAACCCTTGTAATCTGGGATAATTTATTTCTCTTTGTTCAAGTTAATGTTAAGCATCTGGGCAATATAAGAGTTTTTCAGAATGTATTAGTAGTTGACCATTGTTTAGTTGCCAAGAAAGTGCATTCTCAAAATCAAAATCTCTGGAGAGATGTCACATGAACTTCTCTGTTCCATCGATCACTTCAATTACAGTTTTCATTTATCAACTTAAAAAATGTTTCATAACCTTTGTGATAGATTGAAAACGTGGCCATGATCCTTCACTAGCCCCTATGCCCAAAATCTTTACCATGTGGCTTTATAGTGCCTCCCATGAAGAGATGGTCTATTTCCCCATCCCTTCAATCTAAATCAGCTTTGTGACTTACATGTGGCAGAAGTGACAATGTATCAGTTTTGAACTTAGGCCTTTGAAAGTTTTGCATGATTCTACTCTCTCAGACCCATGATCACTATGTGAACCAGTCTGGACTGGCCCACTGGAGTAGAGGTGAGTGGTTCCAGCTAAACCCAGAAGAACCACCCAGCTAAGCTTAGCCCAAATTGCCCATAAATTGCCAGAAGAACCACCTGGGTATTCTTAACCCAAATTGCCTGTAAATATGTGAGCGAAATAAATGATTGTGAGCTACATAAGTGATTATTTTAGGCTACTAAGTTCTGGGGTGTTTTTTGTGTAGAAAGAACTAGCTGATACAATATTGAAGTAAAATCAATAATTTCATTATATTTACTTCTAATAGAATCTGTGTTAGGTATAGGAAACTGGTCTCAAAGTGACTATGGACACTTTATTTCACTTACTTGTGCTTTCATTTAGCCTTTATCTGCATCTATATTATGTATATTTAACAATAGGTAGGCAGCTGCCTTTGAGGTGACTGTGATTGATGGCAACCTTATGGACAACAGAATGGAACATTTGCCTTATTCTGTGTCATCCTCACCATCACTGGTAAGTTCATGTCCATGATAGTAGCTATTGTGCCAATCCAACTCAGTGAAGGTCTCCGTTACCCTTACTGGCCCTCTACTTCATCAAACATTATGTCCTCTTCCAACAATTGATCCCTCCTAATGACATGTCCAAGGCAAGTGAGTCAGACAAAGTTCTGTTGTGATCATAAGGTTTTCATTGGCTAATTTTTAGAAGTATGTTGCCAGGCCTTTCTTCCCAGTCTGTCTTAGTCTGAAACCTGTCCACCATGGGTAACCTGGCTAGTTTTTGAAATATGGATGGTATAGCTTCCAGCATTACAGCAACACACAAGCCACCACCATAGCATGGCAGACAGATGGATGGTGGTTATTTAACTATATTTGTCTGTATCTCCATCTATATTAGGAAGGCCAGTTCAGTCTAAACTGGAAACAGCATCTAATGAATCTCATAAACCCCTGAGCTGAAAGTTATCATAGCATATATTTGGATGAGTTAATTTGCATTAAAAGGAAGAGAGGCTGGGAGGAGAACATTTTGGAATGGACACCTCAAGAAAGAGATGAGGAAAACATAAGTCCAATGTAATGTAGGAGTGAGCTCCATGATATTCTCCCCATTCTGTGGAACAGAATTTGGTTTCAATGCATTGATAATTGAAAACAAGATGTCCCTGTTTTGATAACTGAAGGTTCTGAAGGTTCTTGTACCAGGAAGCTCCAGTTCAAGAAATGGCATCAACAGAGTGGCAGTAGAGTAGTAAAGGGGAGTTACAGGCAATGGAGAAGAGTAGGGTGAAAGAAGATGAGAGGACTGTTGGTGAGTTCAGTGTAACACCATGAAGAGCGACAAAAATAATGGTGGGGGACTTGGCTGGGGAGAGGTAGAAAGATAGCGCTTGTGAAGACACTGAGATAGTGAAATCAGAGCTTTAATATTCATATGAACTTACTTGCACCCATTGACTGGTGGATTCTGAAGTTTTTAGGTTACCGTAATAAGAAATCATTTACCACTAATGGTCCTGTTGTTGTTGTTAAGTGCCTTCGAGTCTGTTCTGACTCATAGCGACCCTATGCACAACAGAACAAAACACTGCCTGATCCTGAGTCATCCTTACAATCATTGTTATGGTCCTATTCATTTTCTATTTATATGCTAGAAATTAAATATGAAAAAAAGAAAACTTAGACCATTAGAGGGAAGATATTAATAAAAATAATTCACCTAATGCCAAATAATAACAGATTTTAGAAGTGAAGACAACCTGAAGCAAAAACAGTCACATGGCAAGTAAAATGTAATTATTTGTCACAAATGATATACAGAATGAATTAATGGAGAGAGATTAATATCATATTACCCAGAAGTGCTGCATTTTAAAAAATGTTTCACTAAATATACCAC
The DNA here is from genome assembly GCF_024166365.1 of Elephas maximus indicus. Lineage (NCBI taxonomy): Eukaryota > Metazoa > Chordata > Mammalia > Proboscidea > Elephantidae > Elephas > Elephas maximus. The sequence continues at coordinate 90,630,151 of NC_064827.1, read as the reverse complement.
GATTTAATTTAGTTTCCCTTAAAAAAAAAAAAAGTTCATCACTGGAGTAATATGTGTAACTATTGAAACATTCCTAACAGTGTCAGATTCTTTTTATTGAACTTTCCTTCCTTAAAACCAACCAAGCAACCAAACAAACTACCTGATGAACAAAATAATTATTATGTCAGAAGAAATTATAATGACTATTTCTGGAGAGACATTTACCCCCATTACATTGAGTTCTAATTGAAAAAAAACTAGCTAAAGACTAAGGGAAACAGTGGCATTTGAATGGAGCTCTGTCATCTTTTGGATTCCTCCAATTTCCCTTAGTTCTCCTCCCACTTCATTGACTACTCCTTTTTGGTGATCTACTGCCACTCAACCCTACATAAAAATGTTTTTTAAGGGCCTATCTTTATCTCTCTTCTCTTGTTATTTTTCTCTGATAAACAAAACCAAACCAAATTGTCCAGTCAATTTGGCTCACAGTGTCTCTATAGGACAGAGTAGAACTGCCCTGTAGGATTTCCAAGGCTGTAATCTTTAAGAGGGCAGATTGCCACATCTTTCTCCATAGAGTGGCTGGTGGGTTGGAACCACTGCCCTTTCAGTAAGCAGCCCTGTGCTTAACCACTGTGCCACCAGGGATCCTTTATTTAGTAAATCTCATCTAATCTGGGTGGGGCGCAGATGGCAGAATAGACAGATGCTTCCAGAGAGCCCTCTTACAACACAGACCCCCCAAAACAAGTGAAACGAGTATATTTATGACCAGCTAGGAGCCCTGAACATCAAAGGCAAAGTTAGAAAATGAACTAAGTGGCAGGGGGAGGAAGAGATGGTTCAGAAACAGAGAGGAGTTACCAGACCTGAATTGCTGGAAGCCCTCAGGCACCATTCCCGGAGTGGCTGTGGTGGGCTGGTACCAGCGTTCAACTGCAGTTTCCTCAGGAAGAAGCAGCCAGCCACACAGCCTACTCACACCTCCGGAACCAGAGAAGAATGGCGCTTTCAACAAAAGCTAAGTACTTGTGTATATTTTACAGTGCCTCCAGCCCCCAAGCCAGCTTCGGTGGCTATTGATTTCCCTGGGCCTGAGATAGGCGCTGTTAGTGCCTGGAGCCACCCTCCCAGCCTTGGAGGAGGAATAAATTTGCAATTGAGGGAAAAGATAATTTGCGAGCTTCATTAACTGGGGAATCTCAGGAGAAAGTGGCTCCTGTCCAGGCATAAATGATCTGTGGACTTTGAATAACTTTCCCCCCGTATAGACCTGTGTGGGCCTATTTCAGGAGAATAGGCCCACGTTGGCAGACTACAACTGTTTCAGCTGTGCGGTGGAGAGGTGGGTGTTTGATGTTTGACATTGCTTTGCCTATTAAACAGGGTCCTCACCTACCCACATCAGAGGCCTAAGGACTGGTGGTTCTACTCAGGTCACCCACCCATCTGCAAAAGGAGTCCAAGGATATTAGTCCCTCCCAGGCCTTACAACCAAAAACATTGGGTGATCATGGCCCATCTGCAGAACCCACCCACTTGTACACTCTAAGGAAGAGGGACAAGCTTTCCTTAGATATTCTTGGGGGATGACTCTCAGACCCCTGCTTTGTTCATAGCATGACCCCCTGCTGCAACCAGATACCAGCACCTACACCAATCACTCCTGCCCTTCAAAAACTGTAGGCCAGAGCCTGTACCTCACACTTGACGATCAGCTACCTAGACACCTGAGCTGAATTCATACAAGAAAATTGAATGGACTCCTAGACTGATATACCTGATAACAGCTCTAGCTACCTGGGATAGGACGACAGGGGTCCAAATGTTAAAATAATCAAGCTAGCTCACTCAGGCAACACATCTGGGCATATCAAAACAAAACAAAGCAAGAAGCTACAATATAGTAAGCAAACATAAATAAAACTAATACAATAACTTATAGATGGCTCAGAGACAATAGTCAATATCAAGTTACATAAAGAAATAGACAGTGATCACCTCAATAAGCTCTCAAAACAAAGAATCAAGGGATCTTCTAGATGAAAATGCATTCCTAGAGTTACCAGATGCAGAATACAAAAGATTACTATACAGAACCCTTCAAGACTTCAGGAAGGAAATCAGGCAATATGCAGAAAAAGCCAAGGAACACACAGATAAAGCAGTTGAAGAAATTAAAAAGTTATTCAGGAACATAATGAAAAATTTAATAAGCTGGAAAAATCCATAGAGTGACACCAATCAGAAATTCAGAAGATCAACAATAAAATTGCAGAATTAGACAACCCAGTAGAAAGTCAGATGAGGAGAATTGACCAAGTATAAGGCAGAATTTCTGAACTTGAAGATAAAGCACTGGGTACCAATATATTTGAAGAAAAATCAGATAAAAGAATTAAAAAAAAAAATGAAGAAACCTTAAGAATTATGTGGGATTCTATTAAAAGAAATAAGCTACGAGTGAATGGAGTACCAGAACAGGGAGGGATAACAAAAAATACAGAGAGAATTGTTGAAGTTTTTTCGCAGAAAACTTCCCTGATGTCATGAAAGATGAGAAGATATCTATCCAAGATGCTCATTGAACTCCACATAAGGTAGATTTTAAAAGAAAGTCACCAAGACATATTATAATCAAACATGCCAAACACAAAAATAAAAAGAATTTTAAGAGCAGCTACGGATAAATGAAAAGTCACCTACAAAGGAGAGCCAATAAGAATAAGCTCGTACTACTGAGCAGAAACCATGCAGGCAAGAAGGCAATTGGATGCCTTATATAAAGTATTGAAGGAGAAAAATTGCCAGCTAAGAAGCATATATCCAGCAAAACTGTCTCTCAAATATGAAGGTGAAATTAGGACATTCCAGATAAACAGAAGTTTAGGGAATTCGTGAAAGCCAAACGAAAATTACAAGAAATACTAAAGGCATTTCTTTGGTTAGAAAATCAATAATATCAGGAATCAACCCAAGACTATAACACTGGACAGAGCAAACAGATGTCAACCCATTCAGGGAAATAACAAAAATAAATCAAGATTAAAAAAACGCTCGAAACAGGGAAACACCAATGTAGAAGAAGAGAACATTAAAATAATAAACAGGGACTAAGAAATGTAGTCAAAGATTTTTCATGTGGAGAGGAAGACAAGGCAATACAAAGAAATAAAAGTCAGTTTTAAGTTCAGAAAAATAGGGGTAAATATTAAGGTAACCACAAAGGAGACAAACTATCCTAACCCAGTGCCGTTGAGTTAATTCTGACTCCTAGCGACCCCATAGGACAGAGTAGAACTGCCCCATAGAGTTTCCAAGGAGCGCCTGGTAGATTAGAACTGCTGGCTCTTTGGTTAGCAACCCTAGCACTTAACCACTATGCCAGCAGGGTTTCCCACAAACTATCCTACACATCAAAATAAAACACAAGGAAAATATAGAGACTCAGCAGAAACAAAATCAACAACAATGAATATGAGGAAAAGACAACATATAAAGATAAATTACTCAGCACAAAAAATTAAGTGGGAAAAAGAAACTATCAACAACACACAAAAAAGACATCAAAACGATACCATTAATTCATACCTATCCATAATTACCCTGAATGTAAATGGACTAAATGCACCAATAAAGAGACAGAGAGTGGTAGAATGGATTAAAAAACAAGATCCATCTACATATTGCCTACAAGAGACACACTGTGGACTCAGAGACACAAACAAACTAAAACTCAAAAGATGGAAAAAAATACATCAAGCAAACAACAGTCAAAAAAAAGCAGTAGTGGCAATATTAATTTTTGACAAAATAGACTTTAAAGTTAAATCCATCAGAAAGGATAAGGAAGAACATTATATAATGATTAAAGGGACAATATACCAGAAGGATATAACCATATTAAGTATTTATGCACCCAATGACAGGGCTGCAAGATACATAAAACAAACACTATTAGCATTGAAAAGTGAGATCGCTCCACAATAATAGTAGGAGACTTCAACACAACACTTTCGGTGAAGGGCAGGATATCCAGAAAGAAGCTTAATAAAGACACGGAAGATCTAAGTGCCACAATCAACTAGCTTGACCTCATAGACATATACAGAACATTCCACCCAACAGCAACCAAGTATACTTTCTTTTCTAGTGCACATGGAACATTCTCTAGAATAGACCACATATTAGGTCATAAAGCAAGCCTTAACAGAATCCAAAACATTGAAATATTACAAAGCATCTTCTCTGACCATAAGGCCATAAAAGTGGAAATCAACAACAGAAAAAGCAGGGAAAAGAAATTAAACACTTGGAAACTGAACAATACCCTGCTCAAAAAAGACTGGACTATAGAAGACATTAAGGTTGAAATACAGAAATTCATAGAATCCAATGAGGATGGAAACACTTCCTATTAGAACCTTTGGGACACAGCAAAAGCAGTGCTCAGAGGCCAATTTATATCAATAAATGCACACATCCAAATAGAAGAAAGGGCCAATATCAAAGAATTATCCCTACAACTTGAACAAGTAGAAAGAGAGCAACAACAGAAGCCCTCAGGCACCAGAAGAAAATAAATAATAAACAGTAAAGCAGAATTAAATGAAACAGAAAACAGAAAAACAATTGAAAGAATTAACAAGACCGAAAGCTTGTTCTCTGAAAAAATTAACAAAATTGATAAACCATTGGCCAAACTGACAAAAGAAAAACAGGAAAGGAAGCAAATAACCCGAATAAGAAATGAGATGGGCGATATTACAACAGACCCAACTGAAATTAAAAGAATCGTATCAGATTACTATGAAAATTTGTACTCTAACAAATTTGAAAACCTAGAAAAAATGGATGAATCCCTAGAAACACACTACCTACCTAAACTAACACAAACAGAAGTAGAACAACTAAGTAGACCTGTAACAAAAGAAGAGATGGGAAAGGTAATCAAAAAACTCCCAACAAAAAAAAGCCCTGATCCGCTTGGCTTTACTGCAGAGCTCTACCAATTTTCAGAGAAGAGTTAACACCACTACTACTAAAGGTATTTCAGAGCACAGAAAATGATGGAAAACTCCCAAACTCATTCTATGAAACTAGCATATCCCTGATACCAAAACCAGGTAAAGACATCACATAAAAAGAAAATTATAGACCTATATCCCTCATGAACTTAGATACAAAAATAGTCAACAAAATTCTAGCCAGTAGAATTCAACAACATACCAAAAAAAAAATCCACCATGACCAAGTGGGATTCACACCAGGTATGCAGGGATGGTTCAACATTAGAAAAACAATTAATGTAATTCATCATATAAATAAAACAAAACATAAGAATCACATGATTTTATAAATTGATGCAGCAAAGGCATTTGATAAAGTTCAACACCCATTCATGATAAAAACTCTCAGCAAAATAGGAATAGTAGGAAAATTCCTCAACATAATAAAGAGCATTTATACAAAGTCAACAGCCAACACCCGTCCTAAATGGAGAAAGTCTGAAAGCATTCCCCTTGAGACTGGGAATTAGAGAAGGATGCCCTTTATCACCATTCTTATTCAACATTGTGCTGGATGTCCTAGCCTGAGCTATTAGGGTAGATAAAAAAATAAAGGGTATCTAGATTGGCAAGGAAGAAGTAAAAGTATCCCTATTTGGAGATGACATGATATTACACACAGAAAACCCTAAGGGATCCTCCAGAAAACTACTGAAACTAATAGAAGAGTTCAGCAGAGACAAACATACAAAAATCACTTGGATTCCTCTACAACAACAAAAAGAACATTGAAGAGGAAATCACCAAATCAAATACCATTTACACTAGCCCCCAAGAAGATAAAATACTTAGGAATAAATCTTACCAGAGCTGTAAAAGACTTATACAAAGAAAACGACAAAACACTTCTGCAAGAAACCAAAAAAGACCTATATAAATGGAAAAACATACGTTGCTTGTGGATAGGAAGACTTAACATTGTAAAAATGTCTAACCAAAAGGGATCTATAGATACAATGGAATTCCAATCCAAATTACAGCAACATTTTTTAATGAGATGGAGAAACAAATCACCAACTTCATAAGGAAGGGAAAGAGGCCCCAGATAAGTAAAGCATTACTGAAAAAGAAGAACAAATTGGGAGACCTCACTCTACATGATTTTAGAACCTATAATACCACCACAGTAGTCAAAACAGCCTGGTACTGGTACAACAGCAGATACATAGACCAATGGAACAGAACTGAGAATCCAGACATAAACCCATCCACATATCAGCAGTTGATATTTGACAAAGGACCCAAAGTCAGTTAAATGGGGAAAAGACAGTCTTTTTAACAAATGGTGCTGGCATAACTGGATATCCATCCTCAAACAAATGAAACAAGACCTATACTTCACACCAGGCACAAAAACGTGCTCAAAATGGATCAAAGACCTAAATATAAAATCTAAAACCATAAAGATCATGGGAGAAAAAATAGGGACAGCATTAGGAGCCCTAATACACTGCATAAACAGTATACAAAACATTACTAACAATGCAAAAGAAAAACTAGATAACTGGGAGTTCCTAAAAATCAATCACCTATGCTCACCCAAAGACTTCACCAAAAGAGTAAAAAGATTACCTACAGAGTGGGAAAAAGTTTTTAGCTATGACATTTCTCATCAGTGCCTGATCTCTAAAATCTACATGATACTGCAAAAACTCAACTGCAAAAAGACAGATAACCCACTTGAAAAATGGGCAAAAAATATGAACAGACACTTCACTAAAGAACACATTCAGGTAGCTAACAGATACATGAGGAAATGCTCACAATCATTAGCCATTAGCCATTAGAGAAGTGCAAATCAAAACTACAATGAGATTCCATCTCACTCCAACAAGGTTGGCACTAATCCAAAAAACACAAAATGATAAATGGTGGAGAGATTGTGGAGAGATTGGAACACTTATACACTGCTGGTGGGAATGTAAAATGGTACAACCACTTTGGAAATCAATTTGGCGCTTCCTTAAAAAGCTCGAAAGAGAGCGGAGCCAAGGTGGTGGAATAGGCAGATGCTTCTGTCGAGCCCTCTTTACAACAAAGACTGAAAAAAACAAGTGAAACAAGTATATTTGTAACAAACTGGGAGCCCTGAGCATCAAAGGCAAGCTTAGACAATGAACTGGGGGGCAGAGGGAGGAAGAGGCCGTTCAGAAGTGGAGAGGAGTTACTGGACCTGAAGCACTGGGAGCCCTCAGGCACCATTCCCGGAGTGGTGGCAGCAGCAGTGGTGGGCTGGTACTAGCGTCTGGCTGCAGTTTCCCCAGGGAGAAGCAGCCAGCCACACAACCCACTCACATCTCTAGAACCTGGGGAGAATGGCATGCTCTCGGCAAAAGCTAAGTACTTGTGTATATTTTACCATGCCCCCCCACCCCCAAGCTGGCTTCGGCGGCTGAATCCCTGGGCTTGAGATAGACCCTGGTGAGCACCTAGAGCCATCCTCCCAGCCTTGGGGAAGGAAAAAATTTGCAACTAGGGGGAAAAGATAATTTGCTAGCTCCATTAACCAGGGGAGCTCAGGACAGAAGCAGCTTCTGTCGAGGCATAAACCATCTGTGGACCTTGAGGACCTTTCCCTTCTGCATGGACCTGTGTGGGCCTATTTTGGGAGAATAGGCCCCTGTTGGCAAACTCCAACCATTTTAGCTGTGTGGTGGAGAGGCGGGTGTTTGATGTTTAACATTGCTTTGCCTATTAAACAAGGTCCTCACCTACCCACAACAGAGACCTAAGGACTTGTACCTCCACTAAGGTCACCCAGCCACCCGTGACAGGGGTCCAAAGATAACTGGTACCTCCTAGTCCTTACAACCAAAAACTTTAGATGCCCATGGTCCCTCTGCAGAACCCACCCACCAGCACGCTTTAGGGAACAGAGACACACTTTCCTCAGAGACACGTGGGGTTGGTTCTCAGCCCCCTACCTTTTTCAGAGTGTGACCCCCTGCTGCAATCAGATACGGGTATATACGCCAATCACCCCTGCCCCTCTAAGACTGTAGGACAGAGCCTGTACCACACACTTGATGATCAGCTACCTGGAAACCTGACTGAATTCATACAAGAAAACTGAATGGACTTCTAGACTGATATACATGATAACAGCTCTAGCCAGCTGGGGATAGGACACCAGAGCTCCAAAGGTGAAAATAATCAAGCTAGCTCACTCAAGCAACCCTTGGGGTATAACAAAACAAAACAAAGCAAGCAGCTATGACACAGTAAGCAAGCATAACCTAATAAATTAACTTATACATGGCTCAGAGACAACAGTCAATGTCAAGTCACATAATGAAACAGGCCATGATCACCTCAACAGGTTCTCAAAACAAAGAATCCAGGGATCTTCTAGATGAAAGTGCATTCCTGGAATTACCAGATGCAGAATATAAAAGTTTAATATACAGAACTCTTGAAGACATCAGGAAGGAAATGAGGCAATATGCAGACCAAGCCAAGGAACACACAGATAAAGCAACTGAAGAAATTAGAAAGATTATTCAAGAACATAATGAAAAGTTTAATAAGCTGGAAAAATCCATAGACAGAAGCAATCAGAAATTCAGAAGATTAGCAATAAAATTACAGAATTAGATAACTCTACAAAAAGTCAGAAGAGCAGAATTGAGCAAGTAGAAGCTAGAATTTCTGAACTTGAAGATAAATCACTTGGCACTAATATATTTGAAGAAAAATCAGATAAAAGAATTAAAAAAATGAAGAAACCTTAAGAATCATGTGGGACTCTATCAAGAGAGTGATTGGAAAACCAGAACAGGGAGGGATACAGAAAATATGGAGAAAATGGTTGAAGATTTGTTGGCAGAAAATTTCCCTGATATTGTGAAAGATGAGAAGATATCTATCCAAGATGCTCATCGAACTCCACATAAGGTAGATGTTAAAAGAAAGTCACCAAGATATATTATAATCAAGCTTACCAAAACCAAAGATAAAGAGACAATTATAAGAGCAGCAAGGGATAAACAAAAAGTCACCTACAAAGGAGAACCAATAAGAATAAGCTCAGACTACTCGGCAGAAACCATGCAGGCAAGAAGGCAATGGGATGACGTATTTAAAAAATTGAAGGAAAAAAATTGCCTGCCAAGAATCATATACCCAGCAAAACTGTCTCTTAAATATGCAGGTGAAATTAAGACATTTCCAGATAAACAGAAGTTTAGGGAATTTGTAAAAACCAAACCAAAACTACAAGAAATAGTAAAGGGAGTTCTTTGGTTAGAAAATCAATAATATCAGGTATCGACCCAAGACTAGAACACTGGGCAGAGCAACCAGAAGTCAACCCAGACAGGGAAATCCAAAAAAAAAAAAAAAAAAAAGCAAGATTAAAAAAAAAAATCCCAACACAGAGTAATGGCGATGATATTATATAAAAGAAGACAACATTAAAATAATAAAGAGGGACTACGAAATGTAATCATACACCTTCCATATGGAGAGGAAGACATGGTGATACAAAACAATAAAAGTTAGTTTTTAATTTAGAAAAAAGGGGTAAATAATAAGGTAACCACAAAGGAGAAAAACTATTGTACTCATCAAAATAAAATACAAGGGAAAAATACAGACTCGGCAGAAACAAAATCAACAACAAATATGAGGAAAGGACAATATATAAAGAAAATCTACTGAGCACATAAAACCAAGTGGGAAAAAGAAACTGTCAACACACAAAAAAAGACACCAAAATGATAGCACTAAATTCATACCTATCCATAATTACCCTGAATGTAAATGGACTAAATGCACCAATAAAGAGACAGAAAGCGGCAGAATGGATTAAAAAACAAGATCCATCTATATGCTGCCTACAAGAGACACACTTAGACTCAGAGACAAAAACAAACTAAAACTCAAAGGATGGAAACATATATATTAAGCAAACAACAATCAAAAAAGAACAGGGATGGCAATATTAATTTCTGACAAAATAGACTTTAAAGTTAAATCCATCAGAAAGGATAAGGAAGGACACTATATAATGATTAAAGGAACAATATACCAAGAAGATACAACCATATTAAATATTTATGCACCCAGTGACAGGGCTCCAAGATACATAAAACAAACACTATTAGCATTGAAAAGTGAGATAGACAGCTCCACAATAATAGTAGGAGACTTCAACACACCACTTTTGGGGAAGGACAGGACATCCAGAAAGAAGCTCAATAAAGACATGGAAGATCTAAATGCCACAATCAACCAACTTGACCTCGTAGACTTATATAGAACACTCCACCCAACAGCAACCAAGTACACTTTCTTTTCTAGTGCACACGGAACTTTCTCTAGAATAGACCATATATTAGGTCATAAAGCAAGCCTTAGCAGAATTCAAAACATTGAAATATTACAAAGCATCTTCTCTGACCATAAGGCCATAAAAGTGGAAATCAATAACAGGAAAGGCAGGGAAAAGAAATCAAACACTTGGAAACTGAACAATACCCTGCTCAAAATAGACTTGATTATAGAAGACATTAAGGACGGAATAAAGAAATTCGTAGAATCCAATGAGAATGAAAACACTTCCTATCAGGATCTTTGGGACACGGCAAAAGCGGTGCTCACAGGTCAATTTATATCAATAAATGCACACATCCAAATAGAAGAAAGGGCCAATATCGAAGAATTATCCCTACAACTTGAACAAATAGAAAGAAAGCAACAAAGAAACCCATAGGCACCAAAGAAAACAAATACTAAAAATTAGAGCTGAACTAAATGAAATAGAAAACAGAAAAACGACTGAAAGAATTAACAAGACCAAAAGCTGGTATTTTGAAAAAATCAACAAAATTGATAAACCACTGGCCAAACTGACAAAAGAAAAACAGGAGAGGAAGCAAATAACCCGAATAAGAAATGAGTTGGGCGACATTACAACAGACCCAACTGAAATTAAAAGAATCATATCAGATTACTATGAAAAACTATACTCAAAGAAATTTGAAAACCTAGAAGAAATGGATGAATTCCTAGAAACACACTACCTACCTAAACTAACACAAACAGAGGTAGGACAACTGAATAGATTGAAAAAGTAATCAAAAAACTCCCAACAAAAAGAAAAAAAGCCCTGGTCCGGTTGGCCTCACTGCAGAGTTCTACCAAACTTTCAGAGAAAGCTTAACACCACTACTACTAAAGGTGTTTCAGAACATAGAAAAGGACAGAATACAACCAAACTCATTCTATGAAGCCACCATATCCCTGATACCAAAACCAGGTAAAGACACCACAAGAAAAGAAAATTATAGTCCTATATCCTTCATGAATGTAGATGCAAAAATCCTCAACAAAATTCTAGCCAATAGAATTCAACAACATATCGAAAAAATAATCTACCATGACCAAGTGGGATTCATACCAGGTATGCAGGGATGGTTCAACATTAGAAAAACAATTAATGTAATCCACCACATAAATAAAAGACGAGAAACACATGATTTTATCAATTGATGCAGAAAAGGCATTTGACAAAGTTCAACACTCATTCATGATAAACACTCTCAGCAAAATAAGAAAAGAAGGAAAATTTCTCAACATGATAAAGGGCATGTATACAAAGCCAACAACCAACATCACCCTAAATGGAGAGAACCTGAAAACATTCCCATTGAGATCGGGAACAAGACAAGGATGCCCTTTATCACCACTCTTATTCAACATCATGCTGGAAGTCCTAGCCAGAGCAATTAGGCTAGATAAAGAAATAAAGGGCATCCAGATTGGCAAGGAAGAAGTAAAAGTATCTCTATTTGCAGATGACATGATCTTACATACAGAAAACCCTATGGAATCCTCCAGAGAACTACTGAAACTAATAGAAGAGTTCAGCAGAGTATTGTGATACAAGATAAACATACAAAAATCAGTTGGATTCCTCTACACCAACAAAAAGAACATTGAAGAGGAAATCACCAAATCAATGCCATTTACAGTAGCTGCCATGAAGATAAAATACTTAGGAATAAATCTTACCAGAGCTGTAAAAGACTTATACAAAGAAAATTACAGTACACTTCTGCAAGAAACCAAAAGATACTTACATAAGTGGAAGAACATACCTTGCTCGTGGATAGGAAGACTTAACATTATAAAAATGTCTATTCTACCAAAAGCAATCTATAGATCTAATGCAATTCCGATCCAAATTCCAACGACATTCTTTAATGAGATGGAGAAACAAATCACCAATTTCATATGGAAGGGAAAGAGGCCCCGGATAAATACGGCATCACTGAAAAAGAAGAACAAAGTGGGAGGCCTTAAACTATATCTTATTTTAGAACCTATTATACTGCCACAGTAGTCAAAACAGCCTGGTACTGGTACAACAGCAGATACATGGGCCAATGGAACAGAATTGAGAATCCAGACGTAAATCCATCCACATTCGAGCAGTTGATATTTGACAAAGGCCCCAAAACAGTTAAATGGGGGAAAAGACAGTCTTTTTAACAAATACTGCAGCATAACTGGATATCCATCTGCAAAAGTATGAAACAAGACCCATACCTTACTCCATGCACACAAACTAACTCAAAATGGATCAAAGACCTAAATATAAAATCTAAAACAATAAAGATCATGGAAGAAAAAATAGGGACAATATTAGGAGCTCTAAAACATGGCATAAACAGTACATAAAACATTATAACGAATGAAAAGAAAAACTAGATAACTTGGAGCTCCTAAAAATCAAACACTTATGCTCATCCAAAGACTTCACCAGAAGAGTAAACAGACTACCTAGAGACTGGGAAAAAGTTTTTAGCTATGACATTTCTGATCAGCGCCTGATCTCTAATATCTACATGATATTGCAAAAACTCAACTGCAAAAAGACAAATAACCCAATTAAAAAATAGGCAAAAGATATGAATAGACACTTCATTAAAGAAGACATTCAGGTAGCTAACAGATACATGAGGAAATGTTAACGATCATTAGCCCGTAGAGAAATGCAGATCAAAGCTACAATGAGATTGCATCTCACTCCAACAAGGCTGGCATTAATCCAAGAAACACAAAATAATAAATGTTGGAGAGGCTGTGGAGAGATTGGAACACTTATACACTGCTGGTGGGAATGTAAAATGGTACAACCACTTTGGAAATCGATGTTGCACTTCCTTAAAAAGCTAGAAATAGAACTACCATACAATCCAGCAATCCCACTCTTTGCAATATATCCTAGAGAAATAAGAGCCTTTACATGAACAGATATATGCACACCCATGTTTATTGCAGCACTGTTTACAATAGCAAAAAGATGGAAGCAACCAAGGTGTCCATCCATGGATGAATGGATAAATAAATTATGGTATATTCACACAATGGAATACTACACATCAATAACGAACAGTGAGGAATCTGTGAAACATTTCACAACATGGAGGAGCCTGGAAGGCATTATGCTGAGTGAAATTAGTCAGTTGCAAAAGGACAAATATTGTATAAGACCACTATTATAAGAACTTGAGAAATAGTTTAAACTGAGAAGAAAACATTCGTTCATGGTTACGAGAGGGGGAGGGAAAGAAGGTGGGAGAGGGGCATTCACTAATTAGATAGTATTTAAGAACTACTTTAGGTGAAGGGAAAGACAGTACACAATACGGGGGAGGTCTGCACAATTGTACTAAACCAAAATCAAAGAAGTTTCCTGAATAAACTGAATGCTTCGAAGGCCAGCGTAGCAGGGGCAAGGGTCTGGGGACCACGGTTTCAGGGGACATCTAAGTCAATTGGCATAATAAAATCTATTTAGAAAACATTCTGCGTCCCACTTTGAAGAGTGGAGTCTGGGGTCTTAAACTCTAGGAAGCATCCATTGGTCTCAACCCACCTGGAGCAAAGGAGAATGAAAAACACCAAGGACACAAGGTGATTACGAGCCCAAGAGACAGAAAGGGCCACATAAACCAGAGACTTACATCATCCTGAGACCAGAAGAACTAGATGGTGCCTGGGTACAACTGATGACTGCCCTGAGAGGGAACACAACAGAGAACCCCTGAGGGAGCAGGAGAGCAGTGGGATGCAGACTCCAAATTCTCATAAGACCAGACTTAATGGTCAGACTGAGACTAGAAGGCCCCCGGTGGTCATGGCCCCCAGACCTTCTGTTGGCCCAGGAGAGGAACCATTCCCGAAGCCAACTCTTCAGACATTGATTGGACTGGACAATGGGTTGGAGAGGGATGCTGGTAAGGAGTGAGCTTCTTGGATCAGGTGGACACTCGAGACTATGTTGGCATCTCCTGCCCAGAGGGGAGATGAGAGAGCAAAGGGGGTCAGAAGCTGGCCAAATGGACGCAAAAAGAGAGAGTGTAGGGAAGGGGCGGCTGTCTCATTAGGGGGAGGCATTTAGGAGTATATAGCAAGAAGGTGTATGTACATTTTTGTGTGAGAGACTGACTTGATTTGTAAACTTTCACTTAAAGCACCATAAAAAGTTAAAAAAAATGAGAAAGCAAAAAAAAAAAAAAACCCATCTAACCTAATGATTTTAAGAACACAGATAACTCCCCCCTCCCACATTTTTTTTAACCTTACCCTCTATTCTTTTCCAAGAGTGCTTCCGTTTCTAAGTTCATTGGCACAACTCTCATATCCCATCTGTGTCTCAAACACTATCCGTCCAAATTTGAATTAATCAACTCATGTACATCACTTCACTTTTTCCTTAACTTCCTTTCTTTGCTGATGACATTCAATAATGATTATCAACTACACTCCAAACCTTAGACTTTGACTCCTCCATCTTTTTGTCTACTAAACCAAAAGTTTGCCAAGTCCGGAGGCACCTATGGTCTATACATATCTTGTAGCTGTTTTTTCCTTCTTATTCCCTCTGCAACTACCCTAGTTCAGACTTCATTACCTTTTACCTGGACCACTGCACTTTTCATCTCACGAGTCTTCATTTTTTATTCCCTTCCATTTTGTAATTTATTTGTCCTCCAATTAATTAAATTATGTATGTTTTTATTTACAATAATCTTCAAATGTTTCCAATTGCTCCTGAATATAACCTCCAAACCTCACATACCATTAAAGTCCCTTCATGTGTGCGCCCAAGACCTACCATTCTGGACCTATTTCCAACTGGTTTTCTTTTGGTGCCATAAGATCTAGTCAAACTATACTACATAAGCTTCCCTGTACATGTACAATGACTTCCTGCCTCTGTTCCTTTTTTCTTCGTATTTTTGTAGTCCCAGATATTATTTTCTTAATCCCCATATCAAAATGCTCAAAGCATTCTTATCCACAAAAGCCTAGTTCTAAGACAATCTCTACTGAATTCAGTTAAAATCTATTGAGCACTTACTTTATGCTAGATTGTGTGCTACGTAGGTTATCTTACTAAATTTCATAACATGTTATTAATAGTTCCATTTTACAGATGGGAGATTGAGGCACAAGGAGGGTAAGTGATGTGCTGAAGGTCATACAGCTAGTAAGCCCCAGCATTTATTGTTTTATTCCACCACATAGCCCTTATCATTTTCCTCCTACCAAGGAGAATTTATATCTCTTTTCTCACTCCCATAGTGTATTATTTGTACCTTTGTGTATTTCCTTTTTATGTGTAGGTTTTGTGTCTTTTACAAAACTAGGGTAGAGGCCATATTTAAATCATATTAGTAGCTCTTACACTTCTTTGGAGAAGGTAGATGCTTAATAAATATTAATGAAAAAGTAAAATATATTGGTAATGTATTTGATGGTTCTGTTCTATTTACGCTTATCCTGTATTGTCAAAATGATCTAAGGAAGCTTAAAATTTTTCTAATACAATTTTTAAAGGGAAATAAAAACAAAGAAAGAAAAAATAACATAACCCATATGTAAGATTGGTTCCTAGTAACCATGTGATGGGTTTTATATAATTTGTCAGGGACAAGCCACAAATTGGGTGGTAAGCCAAGGCAAAGAGAGAAATGTAATCACTTATTTACAGTACAACCAATGCTCACGAGATGAAAACAGATTGTCACTTAGGAGAAAACCAATTATTCTTGGTACTAGGACTTGGAAGAGGACGTGGTACTAGGGATATCATTGCTGATGTCAGATGGATCCTGGCTGAAAGCAGAGAATGCCAGAAATATGTTTACCTGTGTTTTATTGACTATACAAACACGTTTGACTGTATAATAACAAATTATGGATAACATTTTGAAGAATGGGAATTCCATTGTGCTCATGAAGAACCTGTACAAAGATTAAGAAGCAGTCATTCTAACAGAACAAGGGGATATTGTGTGGTTTAAATTCAGGAAAGATATGCTTCGGGGTTGTATTCTTTCACCATATCTATTCAACCTGTACGCTGAGCAAACAATCTGAGAAGCTGGGCTGTATGAAGAACAGGGCATCAGGATTGGAGGAAGACTCATTAACAACCTGAGTTATGCAGATGATACAGCATTGCTTGCTGAACGTGAAGAGGACTTGAAACACTTACTGATGAAGACCAAAGACTACAGCCTTCTGTATGGATTACACCCTAACATAAAGAAAACAAAAATCCTCACAACTGGGCCAATAAGCAACTACATGATAAACAGAGAAAATATTGAAGTTGTCAAGGATTTCATTTTACTTGAATCCACAATCAACACCCATGGAAATAGCAATCAAGAAATCAAAAGACACAATGCATTGGGCAAAACTGTTGCAAAAGACCTCTTTAAAGTGTTGAGAAGCAAAGATGTCACCTTGAAGATGAAGATATGCCTGACCCAACCCATGGCATTTTCAATTGCCTCATGCATGGGAAAGCTGGGCAATGAATAGGAAAGACAGAAGAAGAATTGACGCCTTTGAATTGTGGCGTTGGCAGAGAATATTGAATATACCACGGACTGCCAAAAGAACAAACAAATATGTTTTGGAATACGAACAGCCAGAATGCTCCTTAGAAGCAAGAACGGGAAGATTACGTCTCACATACGTTGGACATGTTATCAGGAGGGATCAGTCCCTGGAGAAGGGCATCATGCTTGGTAAAGTAGAGGGTCAGTGAGAAAGAGGAAGATCCTCAAGGAGATGGATTGACACAGAGGCTGTAAAAATGGGGTTAAGCATAACAACGATTGTGAGGATGGCACAGGACTGGGCAGTGTTTTGTTCTGTCGTACATAGGGTCGCTAAGAGTCAGAACAATCTTGACAACACCTAACAACAACAGGACTTGCAATGTATTTTTTTTTTTTATTCTAAGATGTCTTCATATGCAGGAGCCTGTATGATGTAGCAAATAACGCCATCTACAACATGCTTAAAGTGTAAGAGAAGTGAGTTAGCTTCAAACCAAACTTTCCCTGATACTGCTCTCTCAAGAGTGATAGGTGAGTTCTCATGGGATAGAAATAACAGTACAAGTAATGGATTACTTCAGGGGGTGGTAGAAATGATCATACATTATTCAGGTGATTATGGTATTGAGCTATTTCGCGCAATTTGTAGAGGGCATGATGATATACTTTACATCATCTTTTTTCTTCTTTCGTTTGTCTTTTTCAACAGAAAGTAAAAGAGCAATTCAGTGTTGTGTTGGGTTTCTCAAGATTCTTGGATGTTGTTAGCTACATAGGGAGTCTTTGTTAAACCCTTCCACACAATGGAAAGAATGACAAATACTATCAAAATGTTATTATACGTGTCTTTGATATAAAAGCTGTAACCACAGGTGTTGTGGCCAGCAATTGCAGACAGTGATAATACTATATACACATAAATATATTTTCAGTGTTACTTCATAAAATATTTCACAAAATATTCTATCACAAACTCTTTAACTCAGCTTTCTTTTCTCTCAGGGCCTAATCTTTTTTGTCAGATAGTTGTCAACTCACGTTGATTATCCTGCCTTTGAGATGATTAGACATATTTCATTACTGCAAATAAAGAAAAAAAAAAAAAACCCAAACTCTTTAACAAATTATTCTTCAAAAGTGAATAGGAGAGTTTTGTGTTGACTCAAAAAGCCCTTGAATTCCCTACCTGGTGTTAACTGTCAAAAAGGACAATATACATTCAAGCAGATTCTCATAAGGAAAAACTCTTTATTTTGTCACACTTTTTCCATTAGTTAAAAAAAAACAGTGAAAGCCTGAAAACATTGGAAAGTGTGGAAATAACCCCCAATTTTGAGTTTTCAAAATGCTCTCAGGAAGAAAATTTTGTGGATAATTGCAAATGCTTTGTGAAAGAGCTTCAGAACTTTGTGAGCTTCTGGATTAAGTATGTCATTTTAGGGAACAAAAAGTCTTTCTTCTGCTGACTCACAGTCTTTGATGAGGCTCATCAACCTATGCCAGTGGTGAAAACTGGTTGGCTTAGTTGAACAGCTCTATAATACTTGTTAGTTAAATATCTGCTCAAAATCATGAAAATTATCTAAACATCTTTTAAAGTCCTGATAATTAAACATATCCTGAAACTCTGAAAATTAGCCAAAAAAAAAAAAAAATTATGATACCTTATATAAACATGTTTTTTTTTTGTGAAACCTGTATATCTATACATTGCAGGTGTCATTGTGGATTGGCGCAACCCATTTGGAAAGTATTTCATATTTAAAAAGTAGTTGCTGTCAATTTGACTCCAACTCATGGCAATCCCATGTGTGTCAGAGTAAAATTGTGCTCCATAGGGTTTTCAATGGCTGATTTTTCAGAAGTAGATGGTCAGGCTTTTCTTCCGAGATGCCTCTGCATTGACTTAAACCTTTAGCCTTTCATTTAGCAGCAAGTGTGCCCTTTGTACCACCTGGGGACTCCGTTATAATTTTACGTAGCATCATGCATTGCCATCTAGCATATGGTGTACTTGAGCCACACAAAAGTCCATTCTCTTCAATACTACAATTTCTTCCCCTGATGGCCCTACTCTAGACTTGGTTAGATAACAAGTCTAAACCTCTGTTTATATTTTTCATATGATTAGTGCAAACTTCTCTCCCTTAAGACTTCAAACTACCTGAATGTATGAGTGTGTGTGTGTGTCTGTGAGTGTGTGTGTGCATGAGTATGCTTGTTTTTTGAATAATAGGTGCCATTATCTGGTAATTATTTTTTACTGAGAGCTGTGATACACACTTTACTTGCATTACTTATTTTAATTTTTATGATAATCCGGTGTGGTAGATATTATTATACAAATTTTAGGGAAGAAACAACTTGACCTCGAAAAGATTAATTAACCTATGCATATCAGAGCTAGCAACTGAGAAGATGCTAGGACTGGAACATAGGTACCAAGTATATAGACTTAACCATTGAACTTTCAATTTTTTTTTTTTATTTTATTTTTTTACCAGGCAGGCTAGTATTTGAATTCATTGCACACAAATCTTACTTCCCCAGACTTGGAGCAAAGCAGAACATTTAGAGTTGGCGCTCAAAGTATGAATCACATTTAAAGAAGCTGTTAACACTACATGTGAACCTTTTGTGTGTGAAAGGTCTCACCTCCTTTTCCAGCTGTCTATAGTTAAAGGAAACCCCGGTGGGATAGTAATTAAGAGCTACAGCTGCTAACCAAAAGGTTGGCAGTTCAAATCCATCAGGCGCTCCTTGGAAACTCCATGGGGCAGTTCTACTCTGTCCTATAGGGTCGCTATGAGTCAGAATTGACTTGATAGCAGTGGTGGGTGGTGGGATACAGTTAAGAGCTAGGGTGACCAAAAGGTCACCAGTTCAAATCCACCAGCTGCTCCCTGGAAACCCTATGGGACAGTTCTACTCTGTCCTATAGGGTCGCTATGAATTGGAATCAACTCAACAGCAGTGGTTTTGGTTTTGGTTTTATACAGCACCAGGAGCTTATCTGTATCTCCCTCTTCAAGGCTCTGGAATAGGAAAGCCTGTCATGTGTGCATGGAACATTCCCCTCTCAGGGTTCTGCACTGTGTTTCAGTGTGAGCTGCAGCTCTGGCACCCATAACTCAAACCCTATGCCCTTAAGCTCTTCAATGGGATGGATTCATTCTCTTGCTGACAAGTCTGTGGTTCCCAAGAAACTTCTTCTGCCCTTTGATTGGTTTTAAACAGCAGATGCCTTAGCAGAACCTAAGTCAGAGCTGCCCTGTAGTCAATGCTCAAGTCCAGCAGTTCAGAAGAGCATCAGGTAGATAGGAAGAAATACAAGAAGGATCATTAGAGAGGGCCCTTACACTAAAGAATTAAAGAAATGTAAACTTGCACAGTGAACAGCAGATGGTAAATTGAGGCAATTAGAAGTGTCTAAGTAACAGGCATTTCATAGGAATAATCTCATTTAATCCTCACAATAGCCCTATTGTTTACATGTTCGCCATAACATTCACCATGTTGTGATGCAAAACTTGTTTGTTCATTTTCTTTGCTATGTGGTATTCCATCAAATGATTAATCCACAATTTTACTGACAATTCTACTGTTGATGGACATCAGAGTTGTTTCTAGTTTGGGATATTACAAATTAGGCATAGGCAATTCTTGCTGAATTATGCCATACAGACTTACACAGTAGTAACATATTGAATCACGTGAGATATAAAACCACAAAGAAGATACTCTTAACAATTGCTTGAAGAAAAATTGACCAAATTTTTTATTTCAATTTTTTTAAAAAATTTTTTGGGAGTAAGGAAAGAATCAAAATGCAAAGAAAGAAGCAGGGGAAAAAAAAAAAAAAAAAGCTGGGTCTTCAGAGTTTGAAAAATATTACAGACATGTTTTCATGATATGCCTCAATTTCCTTCACTGCCACGGATGCCTTTTGCATAAGGCAACAGTGAGTTTTGTTGAGAAGGTTACAAACAGGCTTTTCCAGTTTTCATTTCCTCAGTAGTGTGAAAGCAGTTCACCTTTTAGCAGTGACAGACCCTTCATACTTTATACATTTTTCATTTTAAAGAAGAAGAAATTTCAAGGAACCAAAGGAATATCAATAGCTATTTGACATCCTAAAAGACGAAAACTTTCAAGGAAATAAACATCAAAGCCCTTATTACTTGTGATGGAATGACATCTAACTCACATCCTACCAGTAGTAAGCCAGTACTAGGACATGTGAGATTTTTGGCATTCAAGTACACAGCAGAATATTTTAGCATATAACACCTAAGAAAAGGTTATTCCGCTCAATAAACAAAATATAATTATTACACTGAGTAAATTTAACATTGATAATTCTATTAGCGTACAACTGTCTCAATGATATCTTATATAACTTTCTGTTTTTGTTTTAATTCAAGATCCAGTCAAGAAACATACGTTACATTCTATCACATCTCTTTAATCTTTCTAATCTAATACGGTACGCAAACCTTTTTTGTCTTTTATGATATTGGCATTTTTGAAGATTTTTTTTTTGTGTGTGTTGAAAAATGTCTCTTATTTTGGATTCTATCATAAGATTCGATCCAGGTTAAGCATTTTTGGCAGAAATAGTGTATAGATGATACTGTGATCTCTGTGTTTCACAGACTGTTAAGTTTGATCATTTTGGTCACAGTGGTACCTGCCCGATTTTTCCATTGCAATTAATAAGTAGGCTATAAAGTGATACTTTGACACAGTGTGAATATCTCATTCCCTAACATTTTTCACGCTTTTGTTTTCTTACCAGAATCAATCATTATGATGGTGAATCCAATGCAGTGATTTCCTGTTTCTACTGCCTGAGGTACTTGGCTGTCTTTTATGCTGAGTTAAGGTAGTATGTACGTTTTGGTTAGGGTTGTCCAGTATCTCTTTCCTTTCCTAACATTACTTCAAGTTTCCTTCAGGAAACCACCACCCCCCTATTCTCTCTTATGTGATTTTGGAGGTACTTATGCCAGGTCTAATGCTGGACCAAAGAGCTCTGGTGGCGCAGTAGTTAAGTTCTCGGCTTATAACTGAAAAGTCAGTGGTTCAAACCCATTAGCAGCTCTGTGGGAGAGAGATGGGGCAGACTGTTTCCATAAAAACACAGCCTTGGAATCCTTATGGAGGCAGTTCTACTCTGTCCTATAGGGTTGCTATGAGTCAGAATCAACACGATGGCAACAGGTTTTTTTCAGAATAAGCCCAGATGATAATCTAATCCCTGGCCATCAGGAGTGCTTCAGGAATGGACACATGACCCCAAACCTCTTGTCTTAGTTTCCTAGTTCTGCTGTAATAGAAATATCACAAGTTGGAGGTTTTAAAAACAGAAATTTAATTTCTCAAAGCTTGGGAGGCTGATAGTCCAAATCAGGGTTCTGGCCATGTCTAGTCCTACCTGGTAGGTAGCTCTGGACATTCCTTGTCTCCTTGGCTTGTAGATAATTCTCACATGGCATCTGTCTTCCCTAGTATGTGGTCAACTCTGGGCCTAATCTGCTCATTTATAACTCCGAAGTGATTAGGTTTAAGACACACCCTATACTGATGTGGTCTAATTAATATAACAAAGAAAACAGTACTTCCAAACTGGATTACATTCACAGGAATAGAATTAGGGTCCCAACACACATTTGCAGGGACATAGTTCAATCATAACACCACTGATGACGTGTAACTACGTCTGAGACTTCTGGAAAACTAAAGATCTCTTTCACAGGAAGTACAAAAGACGGCCATCACTCTTTCCCAGGAACTTCGTGCCATGTGTCTAAATTGCCCAGTTGCCCACCTATCCAGTATCATTTTAATGTGAGGTCTGGATGATGAGACTCCTGAGGTATGGGAATAGCCTTTGGAATTGGGGCATGAAGACAAAGCTTCAGAAAACAGAGTAGAGAGGTCAGAGAGAAAGCTCTCAATCTACCATTAACTGAAGCCAACCCTCCTGCTAAATACTGAGTTATGTGAACCAGTAAATTCTCCTAATCATTTAAACCAGTTTAAATTGGATGTCTCCGTTTGCTTCCCACCCCCAACCCTGAACTGCAGACTCCTGTAGATACACGTAGTATAGCCTTAGCACTCCAGCCACTTTCTACCCAACCTGGACCATCTGACCAGTTTCAGGTGATCTGGGTTACACAGGGTAGAGTTATACTCCCAGAACAGGGGCAAACTCTCAGGAGGAGTCAGAGGGAGTAAGTAGCTCAAGAGTTTCCAAGGGAAGGCATGAGATTGTTTGGTGACAGGGGCCTGGGTCTTTAGATGATGGGTGTGGCCTTCCTTAAAGACAAAGGCAAAGGCTCAGGTTACAAGTGACAATTCATGAGGATGTTCCAAAGTTTAAGGAGTAAAAATCACAGAGGAACCCATAGGGAACTGGGTTTTACTCCTTGTTCAGATAATGACTGCTCTGCTGTTCTTTCCAATTCCTTTTTTATACCTTGCCTTAGTTTTCTGTCCTTAAAATGGAAGTTATCCTTATTTTCCTGTATTAGGCAAGGTGTGAGAATAAGTTGGACAGTTTTCAGGCCGTTTCAAGTTTCTTAGAGAAAAATCTCATATAGATATAAGTCCATACATTTTCCTTATTTAATGCATCTGTGATGGCACTTTAGGGTAAGTACCTGTACCTGTGCAAATAAAACACATGATGCAAAGACCTATAAATAACTTATAAGCTTGTTTTAACTCCCCATGCTAACTAATAAGTGTATGAATTCTAGAGACTTATGTAGTAAACTAACTTTTCCCTAAATATGCTTATATTTCATACTTTCGTAAGAGTTACTGTAGAAAGTCTAATAAAAATTTTAGATGCAACTTTTGTGAACATAGAGTACTTGCACTCACTTATGACTGTTGACTTTAAAAATAGGTGTAGTTTCTTTGGTTTTATAAATCAAAACTTCACATTTGAAATACAATTATTTGTGACAAATGAATACAAAAAATATCCTATCAAGCCTTCTAAAGTTCAGAGAAAGAGGCTGTCAATCTAGTACACATTTTAAGCTTAATGAGCTTCATTTAGAGCCAGAGTTTGCTAAAATACATAGCAAAGGTGGCACACCCTTGGAAGGTATAAGCGTCATCTCAGTTTCTAGCAGTCCCATCTTGACGTCTTCGCCTAGGAATCCTTTTTTTTTTTCTTAAGGGAATGCCAGATGTACCAATGTTACCAAGCACTTTTGTTTCAGAAACGACGTTTTCCTGCCCATCAGAAAACCAGGGATTGTGTGTGTGTGTGTGTGTGTGTGTGTGTGTGCTAGAGATAACCAACAGCCATTCTTATTGTCTTAGATACTAATATAAACTTGGAGGATCAATTTTAATAAGTCTAGAGGTTTTTTTTTTTTCCTCAAAGTTACACTAACCCTTCCTTGAGGGTTCTGCAGTGGGTTTATTGCTCAGTAAGACCTTTTTGGAGTCCCTGAGTGGTGCAAATGGTTAACACACTTTTCTGCTAACAAGGCGTTTAGAGGTTTCAGTCCACCTGGAGGTAGCTGGGAAGAAAGGCTGGTGATTCTACTTTTGAAAAATCAGTAGAACTACAGAACACTGTTCTACTCGGACTTATTATGGGGTTACTATTTTATGAGTCAGAATACACTTGACGCTAACCAGTTTAAGGATTTTTCCAGAACCCTCTCTGAAAGTGGTCCACTTTGCATTGCTCTGTGGTATTATCTTGTTGCTGCTAAATTAAAATGAGTCAGTACCAAGAGCCCAGGCTCCCTGTATTGATCACGAAGTACAGCTGAATCAGATTTACCTTCTTCTGTAACTCCTTCCTTTGACTGTTATAAGGGACGTAGTCCTCACCGATCAATGAGTGTGCCCCATTCTGAGTGGTCTCAGTGTGAAAATAATACTTATTTCCTTTCATTTTGCCAAAAAAGCCAAAGGCACTTCTTTTTTTCCCTCAGACAGCGATGAATGCATATTAAATGAGCTGTAATTGTCTGCTAAATGCGTTTCATAAACAAGCAAACCAGAGCTAGATTTTTCAAAGCCTTTAAAATTCTTGGGATACTAAAAATATCTTGTCAACCTTGAGCACAAAGCTGTCAAGCTAGAAACATTAAGTATTTCTGAAAAAGAATTCGGAGGAGTTTGGTGGGGAAACATTGAAATTCATTGTGAATCTCATTTTTTTTTTTTTTTAAGAATGAGGAGGCAGCTATAACACGGATGTGTGTTTATCCTAAATGAAAAGAGTGAATGAATTCCACTCACAGCGAGGACACACAACTCAGTGAGATTCTGCACATTATGGGATTTTCTCCTTTCGCTTTTCAGGAATATTATCTGTTGGTCGCCTTGTCAAACAGGTATGTGTCACCAGAAGCTTAACGTTTAAAATATAAGAACATATCTCTCTGTTTATACACATTGGAGAAATTCTCTTAACTAGGAAAATGTCTCAAAATATTTTGCACAGCCTTGACAATTTTGTTTTAAACACTCCCATTTGAAAGGTATTTAACAGTAATGAACTGCCAGTCAGAAAGAAAACTGAGAAAGGAAAAAACCAAAGATATAAAGGAAAGGCGGGAATGATTCTCACTGAAGAAGAGGATTTTTTGTTGGGAAGTCCATTGGCATTCAGTTGTCTCATTTAATTATTCCTTCTGTGAGTCAACCATTATTTATGAGCTTCTTGTTCTTCAAGAGCTCTGGGCTCTGCTTGCCAATGTTATGGCATATGAGGAGGCACAGTTATGCAGCAGGGGTGTGTGTGTGATAATGCATTGGTCCACACTCCTGGCATGTTTTCTATCTGAACTCATCAGCTGCCAAAAGGATGCGAGCTCTCTCTTCAAAGATAAAACACTAACTGGGGTGTCAGTTGTGTGGGGTTTGGCAGTCATCACATGCTCCTGCATTATTTAGGTAGAGCACAGTCACTAAAAAGGTGCACAGTACATGTTCAATAAAAATCACCTTCGTGGGATGGTTAAAACCACTTCCTGTCTGATTGCATCTCGGTCACTTGCAATGAGGAAACAAGTTCATAGAAAGAGGCTAGTTTTAGTTAACGTAGGTGTTGAACATACATGCAAGTGAAGCATTTTCCCATTCAATGCAAACCCCTCTCTCCCCAGTTTGAATTAAATGCTCCATTGTGAATCTGCCTTGCTTTCTGCTGAGTGACAATGTTGGTATGAAATACAAAAAAACCAAACCAAATCTGCTGCTGTCGAGTCAATTCTGACTCATAGTAACCCTATAGGACAGAGTAGAGCTGCCCCATAAAGTTTCTAAGGAGCACGTGGTAGATTTGAACTGCTAATGTTTTCTTAGCAGCTATAGCTCTTAACCACTACGCCACTAGGGTTTCCATGAAACGCAAAAGCAACCCAAATATCCTAATAGCTTCTGGATGAAAAAAAAAAACGGGGGTAATGATTAGTAGTGAAAAAAACACTGAAAAGATTGTTTATACTTTTGCCAGCAGCCTCATAGAAGTTTAAAACAAAACAAATTAGTACCAGTAATTTAGAATATGATACAGAGATAAATGGTCATTAATGAAGTTAACAATGTTTGGTATTAATAGCTGAACTTGGCTTTATCTAAGCTAAGTAAGAATTATCACTTAATAAAGTTTTTTTTCCCCTGAAAATTATTGCTTCAGTTAGAAGGAATTGGTAGTCAACAGCTTTTAATTAAAATGCCATGTCTAATAAGATTCTTTTTTTCCCTTTTATGCAGGAAAAGTGGATTCCCAACACTGAAAAATCTCTAACTGACCGTGTCTGAAGGATGCCAGTAAACAGATTGTTAAATAGAAAAAGCTAAGCAGATTGGGGCGAATCACTGAATCTGCCAGTCTGTAACAGTTCACTAACCAGTACTGCCAAGCTAGATTGGCATCATGCAAAAGATACAGCTATAACTGAAAAAGAAGTGTACTTAGGGCGACGGTGGTTCAGTGGTAAAGTTCTTGCCTTCCATGTGGGAGACCTTGGTTTGATTCTCTGCCAACACACCTCATACGTAACCACCACTCATCTATCAGTGGAGGCTTGCATGTTGCTATGGTGCTGAACGGGTTTCAGCGCAGCTTCCACACTGAGATCAACTAGGAAGAAAGGTCTGGGAATCTACTTCCAATAGCGCAGCAGCATTTCTTTCCATTGTGCATGAGATCATGACTCAATGGCAGCTAACAACAATAACAACGATATGTTCTTATCCACATTTTGAAAGGACTATGAATATCAGCCCCACGTGTCTGTCAGTTTGTCATACTGTGGTGGCTTGGGTGTTGTCACAATGCTGGAAGCTATGCTACGGGTATGTCAAATACCAGCAGTGTTACCCTTGGTGGACAGGTTTCAGTGGAGCTTCCAAACTAAGACAGACTAGGAAGAAGGACCTGGCAGTTTATTTCTGAAAAAATCGGCCAGTGAAAACCTTATGAATAGCAGTGGGACATTGTCTGATATAGTGCCAGAAGATGAGCCCCTCAGGTTGGAAGGCACTAAAAAAGACAACTGGGGAAGGGGTGCCTCCTCAGAGTAAGAGTCGACCTTAATGACATAGATGGAGTCAAAATTTTGAGACCTTCATTTGCTGATGTGGCAAGACTCAAAATGAGAAGAAACAGCTGCAAACTTCTGTTAATAATCAAAATGTGGAACATACAAAGTATGAATCTAGGAAAATTGGAAGTCATAAAAAATGAAATGGAATGCGAAAGCGTCAATATTCTAGGCATTAGTGAGCTGAAACAGACCAGTATTGGCCATTTTGAATCATACTGTCATATGGTCTACTATGACAAGAATGAAAAATTCAAGAGGAATGGTGTCATGTTCACTGTCAAAAAGAACATTTCAAGATCTATCCTGAAGTACAGTGTTGTCAGTGATAGGATAATATCCATACCCCTACAAGGAAGTCCAGCTAATGTGACTATTATTCAAATTTACACACCACCACTAAGTTAAAAGAGGAAGAAATTGAAGATTTTTACCAACTTCTGCAGTCCGAAATTGATTGAACATGCAATCAGGATGCATTGATAATTACTGGTGATTGGAATTCGGAAGTTGGAAACAAAGAAGAATTGGTAGTTGGAAAATATGTCCTTGGTGATAGAAACAAAACCGGAAGCACATGATAGAATTTTGCAAGACTGTGACTTCTTTATTGCAAATAGCTTTTTTCACCAACATAAACCGTGACTATACACGTGGACCTCACCAGATGGAGTACACAGGAATCAAATCCACCACATCTGTGGAAAGAGATGACGGAGTAGCTCAATATCATCAGTCTGAACAAAGCCAGGGGCTGACTGCGAACAGACCATCAATTGCTCATATGCAAGTTAAGTTGAAGTTGAAGAAAATCAGAACAAGTCCACAAGAGCCAAAGTACTACCTTGAGCATATCCTACCTGAATTTAGAGGCCATCTGAAGAATAGATTTGACACATTGAATACAAATGACCAAAGACCGGAAAGCTGTGGAATGACATAAAGGACATCATACATGAAGAAAGCAAGAGGTTGTTAAAAAGACAGGAGAGAAAGAAAAGACCAAAATAGATGTCAGAAGAGACTCTGAAACTTGCTTTTGAAGGTCGAGCCGCTAAAGCAAAAGGAAGAAACGATGAAGTAACAGAACTGAACAGAAGATTTCAAAGGGTGGCTCGAGAAGACAGAGTATTATAATGAAATGTGCAAAGACCTGGAGTTAGAAAACCAAAAGGGAAGAACACACTCGGCATTTCTCAACCTGAAAGAACTGAAGAGAAAATTAAAGCTTTGAGTTGTTATACTGAAGGATTTTACAGGGAAAAAATTAAACAACCTAGGAAGCATCAAAAGAAGGTGGAAGGAATACACAGAGTCACTATACCAAAAAGAAATAGTCGATGTTCAACTATTTCAGGAGGTAGTGTATGATCAAGAACTGATGATACTGAAGAAAGAAGTCCAAGCTGCACTGAAGGCATTGGTGGAAAACAAGGCTTCAGGAACTGATGGAATACTAATTGAAATGTGACAACAAATGAATGCTATGCTGGAGGCATTCCACCTATTCCGAGAAATTCAGAGGGCAGCTACCTGTCCAACTGACTGGAAGAGATCCATATTTGTGCCCATTCCAAACAAAGGTGATCAAACAGAATGAGGAAATTATTGAACGATGCCATTAATATCACACAGAAGTAAAATTTTGCTGAAGATCATTCAAAAGCATTTGCAGCAGTATATCGACAGGGAACTGCCAGAAGTTCAAGCCAGATTCAGAAGCAGATGTGGAACATTACTGATGTCAGATGGATCCTGGCTGAAAGCAGAGAATACCAGAAAGATGTATGCCTGTATTTTATTGACTATGTAAAGGCATTCGATTGTGTGGATTGTAACAAATTATGAATAACATTGCGAAGAATCGGAATTCCAGAACACTTAATTGTGCTTGAAAGGAATCTGTACCTAGCTGAAAAGGCAGTCATTCAAACAGAACAAGAGGATACTGTGTGGTTTAAAGTCAAGAAAGGTGTATGTCAGGGTTGTATCCTTTCACCATACTTATTCAATCTGTATGCTGAGCAAATAATCTGAAAACCTGGACTATGTGAAGAAGAATGAGGCATCAGGATTTAAGGAAGACTCATTAACAACCTGTGATATCCAGATGACACAACCTTGCTTGCTGGAAATGAAGAGGACTTGAAGTGCTTACTGGTGAAGATTACAGACCACAGCCTTCAGTATGGATTGCACCTCAACATAAATAAAACAAAAATCCTCACAACTGGACCAATAAGCAACACCATGATAAATGGAGAAAAAGATTTCATTTTACTTGGATCCACAATTAACATCCATGGAAGCAGCAGTCAAGAAATCAAACGACGTATTGCATTGGGCAAATCTGCTGTAGAAGACCCCTTTAAAGTGTTAAAAAGCAAAGATATCACTTTAAGGGCTATTGTGCCCTTGACCAAAGCCTTAGTCTTTTCTATCACCTCATATGCATGTGAAAGCTGGACAATGACTAAGGAAGAATGAAGAATTGATGCCTCTGAGTTATGGTGTTGGGGAAGAATATTGAATACACCATGGACTGCCAGAAGAAAGAACAAATCTGCCTTGGAAGAAGTATAGCCAGAACGCTCATTAGAAGCAAGGATGGTGAGATTTCATCTCACGTACTTTGAACATGTCAGGAGGGACCAGTCCTTGGAGAAAGACATCATGCTTGATAAAGTAGGGGGTTATCGAAAACAAGGAAGACCCTCAAAGAGATGGATTGACACAGTGGCTGCAACAATTGGCGCAAGCATAACAATGATTGTGAGGATGGCATAGTACCAGGCAGTGTCTTATTCTGTTCTACAAAGGGTCACTATGACTCGCAACTGATTCTGTGACACCAGACAACAACAACAGCAACCTGTGATACTTGCTGCCTTCTTCCCTCACCTCTATGGAATGGCTTCAAAAAAATAACTAGTTTTAAGAAATAATTTTAGTAGTATTAATAATGGCAATACCACCATTATGTTTCAAGCACTTAAATATGGGTGAATACATTTCAATAAAAAAGAAACTGTCAATTAATTTCGGCATTTCTCTTCATTTTTAATTTCAAAATGAATGATTCCATATGATCTATAATTATTTTATAAAATATGATTACTTTTGCTGTTAATGTAAAATGTTAAATACGTTTTTCCTCTATAAAATGTTACATACATTTTTCCTCTATAAAATGTTAAATACATTTTTCCTCTATAAAATGTTAAATACATTTTTTCTTTATATAAACCCCTTTAAATTGTTTTTCCACCATGTGTCTGTCAGTTTGTCATAACTGTGGTGGCTTCTGTGTTGCTGTGATACTGGAGGCTTTGCCACTGGTACTTCAAATACCAGCAGGGTCACCCTTGGTGGACAGGTTTCAGCGAAGCTTACAGGTTAGGAAGAAGGACCCGGTGGACTATTTCTGAAAAAAAAACCGGCCAGTGAACACTTGTCAATAGCAGCGGAATATTGTCTGATATAGCGCTAGAGGCCGAGCCCCGTATGTTGGAAGGCACTCAAAAGACGACTGGGGAAGAGCTGCCTCCTTAAAATAAGAGTCGACTTTAATGACACGGATAGAGTCCAACTTTCCAGGCATTCATCTGCTGATGTGGCAAGGCTCGAAATGAGAAGAAACAGCTGCAAACATCCAGTAATAATCAAAACTTGGAATGTATGAAGTATGAATCTAGGAAAATTGGAAGTTGTCAAAAATGAACTGGAATGCATCAACATTGATATCCAAGGCATTAGTGAGCTGAAGGAGCCCTGGTGGCACAGTGGTGAAGCATTTGGCTCCTGTCATGCATTGAATTACGTCTCCACAAAAATGTATCATCTTGGTTATGCCATGTGTGGTTGTCCTCCATTTTGCGATTTTCCTATGTGTTATAAATCATAATCTTTGCCTGTGGTTAAAAGGATTAGGTCGGGATTGTAACACTACCCTTACCCAGGTCACCTCCCTGATCCAATGTAAAGGGAGTTTCCCCGGGATGTGGCCTGTGCCACCTTTTATCTCTCAAGAGATAAAAGGAAAGGGAAGCTACCAGAAAGTTAGGGGCTTCATACCACCAGGAAAGCAGCACCAGGAGCACAGCGTGTCCTTTAGACACAGGGTCCCTGTGCCTGAGAGACTTCTCCACCAGGGGAAGTTTGAGGACAAGGACCTTTCTCCAGAGCTGACAGAGAAAGAAAGCCTTCTCCTGGAGCTGACGTCCTGAATTTGGTCTTGTAACCTACTAGACTGTGAGAAAATATATTTTTCTTTGTTAAAGCCATCCACTTGTGGTATTTCTTTTGTGGTAGTACTGCTAATAAAAGGGTGGCCAGTTCGAATCTATCAGCTGGTCCTTGGAAATCCTATGGAGAAATTCTACTCTGTCCTACAGGGTCACTATGAGTTGGAATCGACTTAACAGCAACAGGTTTTTTTTTGTTTTGTTTTTGTTTTTAGTGAGCTGAAATGGGCTGGTATTAGCCATTTTGATTCAGACAATCATATGATTTACTCTACCAGGAATGACAAATTAAACAGAAATGGCATTTCATTCATCAGCAAAAAGATTTCAAGATCTATCCTGAAGTACAATGCTATCAGTAATAGGATAATATCCACAGACATTCAGCAAAAAAGAAGACCCAATGAAATGGATTGACACAGTGGCTGCAACAATGAATGCAAGCGTAACAGCGATTGTGAGGGTGGCGCTGGACCATGCAGTGTTTTGTTCTCTTGTACGTAGTGTCGCAATGAGTTGGAGCTGACTTAACAGAACCTAACAAAACCAAATCTTTATTGAAAAAGACTGAGCTGGGAATACATGAATTAATAAATAAATACACTTTGAAGATAATTTGTTTTCTTCCCAAAAATAATTTTGTATTTTCAATCATTTTTAATGACATATTTCAAATGCAGGGGAAACCACTGAGGAGAATGTAACAAACTCCTTTGTACAATGTTAGCCAAATGTTCGCATTTGTCATATTAGTTTAATATCTTTTTGTACTTGTCCCTAATCCAATACTCTCTCCTTCAGGTAACCACGATTATGAAATTGGCATGTGTCCTTCTTAACTGTGCTTCATACTTCACTGCCCATAATACTATATTGTATTATTTTGTTTTCAAACTTTATATAATTGGTATTAGGTCATATACATCATTGTGCAGCTTAAGTATTTCACTTGGTATAGTTTTCCAGGTTTAGTCATAATGCTACATAAATACCTAGTTCTTTCAATTTAAATTTCATATAACAGCCGTCCTTAAAGTGTGGATCAGGAGCTTTAGCACCACCTGGGAACTTGTTAGAAATGCAAATTCTCAAGTCACACCCAGGATCTACTGAATTAGAAGCTCCAGAGGTGGGGTGAGGGCATCAACGTTTTGATAAGCTCTCCATTTTTTAATATTGCAAGCAAACTTTAATGAACACTCTAAAGCACATACCTAGATGTGGACTTGCTGGGTGGGAGGTACGGGTGTTTCAGATCAGACACTTGCTATCTCAGTTTGGGCTGAATCCTCAAGACCCTGATAAGCAGAGATTGTAAAGGAGATGGCCACAAACTGGGCTTTTAGATGATCACATACATCCATCCTATAAAAGAAGTTAGCGGTGCCATGAGAAAAAGAGTTGAAGAATAGAAAAGGATTTATTTTTTGGCCAGAGTATTTGGAACTGTGAGTTCCATTCCCATCATCTGGGGCTTTTCTCTCTTCAAGAAGTGAGTTCAATGGGAGCCCCAGGGAGCATCTCCTGCATCCCAAAGAGCTGAAGGTGCAGCAACTGGAGTCTAAGTGAGGATAAGAGATTCTCTGCTGTGACTACAGTGTGAAGAGAATCGTCCTCTCAGAAGTTGTCAGGACAAAGGATGGGTGTGTGCTCTCTGAGCACCAGATGTGAGCCACGTGAGAGGGAGCGGGGAGCTGGCCTTGAGTTGTCTTAGGTCCAATTGCAGACAGTCACTTGGAGATGTCAGGAGACACTGGCAGAAAGAAGCTGGAGGGTGATAACAGATTTCTGGGGCCAGAGGAAAAACTTGTAACTGTTGGCTGCAGATGCATTTATCTCAACCAAAGTCAGTGCTGATGAGCAATACCACGATGAGAGTTTCCTATGAACTCACAAAAGCACCCATGAAAGAATTAGCTATCATTTCCTGCCCAGACCAGAGAGGTCGATGCCATCTCATGACTGTACTGTACTAGTGAAGTCAGCAATCCTGGCCCCTCTGTGGAGCCATGGTAGTGCTCCTCTCAAATCTCCCTTCAGGAGAGAACTTGTGAGACTTGCTGTTAGCTGACAGCCTAGGCCTGCAGTAGCATTAGGATTCCCGGTAGCATCTGAGCCAATGCCACGATCTCCTTAGGTGCCTCTCAACCAGTGTCTGAGCTCGTCAAGTGTAGTAGTGCCTGACCATTTCTGCCCGATGAGGGACTCTCTGATGGGCAATCTTTTTTTGCCAGAGCACCCCGCTTAGCTTGTCAAGATGTTTTCAGATCTACATTGCAGACTGAGGGGCCTCATACTCAAGCTACCTTTCTTACTCCTCTACTTTTACTGATCTAAATGAGGTCTAGAGCCTTTCCCCATCTACTCTTTCTTCCTTTCTATCTTTCACTGGTGTTATCCACAATAAATCTTTTATACTTCTTATTCTATCTTGGGATCTGTATCTC
Source organism: Elephas maximus indicus (assembly GCF_024166365.1). Taxonomy (NCBI): domain Eukaryota; kingdom Metazoa; phylum Chordata; class Mammalia; order Proboscidea; family Elephantidae; genus Elephas; species Elephas maximus. The sequence continues at coordinate 90,595,947 of NC_064827.1, read as the reverse complement.
TTAGGATCCTATCTGACACACTCCCCTCCCCCACAAAATTATTTCTATAAGTCAAGACTGCTATTTGTCTTCTGGGGGAGGAAGCATAGAAGCAAAATAACAAAGGAAAAAAATAAGCTGAGCTGCCCAGAGCAATTTTACAGAGCTTGTCACCAGAGGAAAAACACAGTTGTTATATGTTTGCATCCTGCTTGTTAAAAGTAAGAATTACACAAATTTCTACCCTTACTAGACCTTGCCAAGTTGCTCTCTGTCTTCATTTCCAGGGCTGCCGTAACAAAATACCACAAATGGGTGGTTTTAAAGAACAGAAAGGTATTTTCTCTCAGTTCCGCAGGCTGAGGTCCAAACTCGGATTCGCCAAGGCTCTGCTCTCTCTCTGTCAGCTCTGGGGGAAGATTCTTCCTTGTCTATTTCAATGTTGGTAGCCCCAAGAGTCTCTTGGTGGTTCTTGGTTTGTAGGTGGATCCTCACATGGTGCCTTCCTTCTGTGTGTGACTGTGTCTGTTCTCCCATTTTATAAACAGTGACTTAGAAGAGATTAGGATTGGGACTTACCCTACTCTGGTATGACATCATTCAATTTAACAGATAACCCACTGCCATTGAGTCGATTCTGACTCATAGCGACCCTATAGGACAGAGTAGAACTGCCCCATAGAGTTTCCAAGGGGTGCCTGGAGGATTTGAACTGCTGACCTCTTGGTTAGCAGCCATAGCACTTAACTACTACGTCACCAGAGTTTGCAATTTAACAGATAATAATAAGAAGAAGAAGAATAAAAACCTACTTCCTCAAACTAGGTCATATTCATAGGTACAGTGTTTATGACATCAACATACCGTTTTGGGAGACATAAGCCAACCCATAACACTCTCCAATGCAGCAGTTTCAATACACATATGCTTGCAAGAATGTTGTTGTTGTTGTTAGGTGCCGTCAAGTCGGTTCCGACTCATAGCGACCCTATGCACAACAGAACAAAACACTGCCCAGTCTTGAGCCATCCTCACAATTGTTGTTATGCTTGAGCTCATTGTTGCAGCCACTGGGTCAATCCACCTCTTTGAGGGTCTTCCTCTTTTCCGCTGACCCTGTACTCTGCCAAGCATAATGTCCTTCTCCCGGGACTGATCTCTCCTGACAACATGTCCAAAGTATGTAAGACACAGCCTCACCATCCTTGCCTCTAAGGAGCGTTCTGGCCGCCCTTCTTCCAAGTCAGATTTGTTCGTCCTTTTGGCAGTCTGTGGTATATTCAATATTCTTCACCAACACCGCAATTCAAAGGCGTCAACTCTTCTTCGGTCTTCCTTATTCATTGTCCAGCTTTCACATGCATATGATGGGATTGAAAATACCATGGCTTGGGTCAGGCACGCCTTAGTCTTCAGGGTGACATCTTTGCTCTTCAACACTTTTGAAGAGGTCCTTTGCAGCAGATTTACCCAATGCAATGCGTCTTTTGATTTCTTGACTGCTGCTTCCATGGCTGCTGATTGAGGATCGAAGTAAAATGAAATCCTTGACAACTTCAGTCTTTTCTCCGTTTATCATGATGCTGCTCATTGGTCCAGTTGTGAGGATTTTTGTTTTCTGTATGTTGAGGTGTAATCCATACTGAAGGCTGTGGTCTTTGATCTTCATTAGTAAGTGCTTCAAGCCCTCTTCACTTTCAGCAAGCAAGGTTGTGTCATCTGCATAATGCAGGTTGTTAATGGGTCTTCCTCCAATCCTGATGCCCTGTTCTTCTTCATATAGTCCAGTTTCTCATATTATTTGTTTAGCATACAGATTAAATAGGTATGGTGAAAGAATACAACCCTGACGCACACCTTTCCTGACTTTAAGCCAATCAGTACCCCCTTGTTCTGTCCGAACAACTGCCTCTCGATCTATGTAAAGGTTCCTCATGAGCACAATTAAGTGTTCTGGAATTCCCGTTCTTCGCAGTGTTATCCATAGTTTGTTATGATCCACACAGTCGAATGCCTTTGCATAATCAGCAAAACACAGGTAAACATCCTTCTGGTATTCTCTGCTTTCAGCCAGGATCCATCTGACATCAGCAATGATATCCCTGGTTCCACGTCCTTTTCTGAAACTGGCCTGAATTTCTGGCAGTTCCCTGTCGATATACTGCTGCAGCCGTTTTTGAATGATCTTGAATGATATTACAGACTAAGACAGACTAGGAAGAAGGACCTGGCAGTCTACTTCTGAAAAGCATTAGCCAGTGAAAACCCTGATATAGTGCTGGAAGATGAGCCCCCAGGTTGGAAGGCACTCAAAAGATGACTGGAAAAGAGCTGCCTCCTCAAAGTAGAGCCAACCTTAATGATGAGCATGGAGTAAAGCTTTCAGGACCTTCATTTGCTGATGTGGCACGACTCAAAATGAGAAGAAACAGCTGCAAACATCCGTTAATAATCGGAACCTGGAGTGTACGAAATATGAATCTAGGAAAATTGGAAATAGTCAAAAATGAAATGGAACACATAAACATCGTATATCCTAGGCATTTGTAAGCTGAGATGGACTGGTATTGGCCATTTTGAATTGGACAATCATATAGTCTACTATGCTTGGATTTACCTTATTTTTAGTGAAGTTGAACATCTTTTTGTAGTTATTGGTAACCAAGCTTCCTTTCCTATTAAATTATTTTTGATATTATAGCCCCATTTTCTTATTATCTACTTTTATTGATTTGCAGAATTTCTTTATGTACTTCTGATATTATTCATCTCTTGTTGATTGTATGTAATGAAAATACCTTCTCTCAGTCTGTAGGAAGTGTTTTTAATTTGTTTTTTGGGTATTTTTTTTCTTAAAGATGATGGCAATGTTGCTAATATTCCTTTTATGGCTAATGCTTTTTGTGCTCTGTTTAAGACAATCCTTGCCTAACCTGAGTTCAAATAACCCATAAAAATATTCTATATATTTTTCTAAAATTTACATTTTTATACTTGTCTTCGATATTTCTGAAAATAAATCTTGTGGCACTGGGAAAGAATCTAAATTTTTATTTTCCACTTAGAAAGCAAACTGTTAGAGTTTTATTAAATTTTATTGAATACCCCATCCCTTAAAAAAACCTTTTTTTTTTTATTTTATCCGAAGACTTGTAATACCACCCCTGTCAAAAGCTAGACTTCCACACAAGGGTGCATCTCTGTCAATTGTGTTCTGATGTTCTACTTGCCTATCTCTGCAATATTACTATCATATTTTAAAAAGCATAGATTTATAATAGTTTGGATAGCTAGTAGGATGAGTCTTCCTTTCCTCTCCTTCCTATTTTCTTTTCCTCCAAATACTTTATACTTTGTGATTTTCTTCTGATCTTCTGGGCTGTTTTTGAGTATGTTTCTTAGGTTACAGACATAACCTCAATTTTGTTTTGCCTTAGTTTTCTGCTTTTATTGATTTTTTTTATACTTCTAAGAGTGCCAGATTTAGAAAATAATTTGAATTTCAAATAAATAACAAACTTTTTTAGTATAAGCATTTGCCAAATATTTTATTGGATATGCTTATGCTAAAAAATTATTTAGTATTTTTCTGAAGTTTTTATTGGTTTGTATTGTCTTCTTTTGGTTGGTATTTCCCTTTTATTACTTGTTCTATTCATTTTTTTTTAAAGTGTAGTGGCTAAGATTGTATATCAACTGGGCTGGATCATGATTCTCAGTGGTTTGACAGTTACGTACTGATGTTGTTTGGCAGTTATGTAATGATGTAGTCATCCTCCATGATATACTCTGTATATATATTGGCATTCTGATAAAGCTCACTTATTTGCTCTGAATCCTGCACCTGGCTCATCATCATACGACCTGCAGTTCTTGGAACTTGAGCCAGCAGCCTGCTGTATTGCCTGCCAATTTGGGACTTGTCAGCCTTCGCAGCCCATGAGCCAGTAGCCTGCTGTTGGACCTGCCAATCTTGAGTTCATCAGCCCCTCAGCTACATGAGTCAGGAAAAGCTTCCAGCCCAATGCCTGTTCTATGGACTTTGGACTTCCCAGCCTCTACAATTTTGTGAGCTATTTTCTTGAAGTTTCTCTCTCCCTCTCACTCTTTTTATATATATATGGTTCTCTGGTTTTGCTTCTCTAGAAAGCCTAGCCTAAGACAAGTACCATGGACCTTGACATGCCTTTTTGATTTCAATTTTCTTTATCAAAATGCATGAATCTAACAAAATGAGTCCTTTTTGAGAAAAAATTTTAGGTACTCAAGCTATATGCCACTGAGTAATGATGTACCTTTCTAAGAGGAAATAATATTCTCATTTCCTAAAATTCTCCCTAGAGAATAGAGAGGGAAAATCTAATGCTGAAATCAAGGAATGCAAAAATGAATGTTCAAGGAACTTTGATTTGTAAAAGGGCAAGTCCCTTTTACACACATACACACATATATATAAAGAGAGAGAGAGAAAGAGAGAGAGAGATTTATTTCAAGAAAATGGCTCATGTGGTTGCAGAGGAGGCTGGCAAGTCCTAAGTCCATGGGTCAGGCATCAGGCTGGAGGCTCCTACTGACTCACATAGCTGCAGGGACTGATGAACCCAATATCGGCAGATCAGATGATGATGAGCTGGATGCAGGATCCAGACCTACAGTCTTGTTGGAACATCACTATACTGGAGGCAGGCCACATCCCTAAGGAAACTCCCTTTCAACTGATTGGCTGCTTATAGCAGATCTCATCATGGAGTTGATTACATCATTACATAAATGACAAATTACATCATATATGTAACCGCCAAACTCTATCATAAATGCCAAATCACTGAGAATCATGGCCCAGCCAATGTGACACACACCCTTAACCTTAACAGTACTAGACAACACCTACTGGCAACTTTTAAAGAAAAAGTGTATATATTGGACCTTGTCAACATGCATTATTGTATAAATTATACAAAGGGGAGAACTGGATTTCCCTCTACAGTTAGTATATCCTTTTGTGATAAAAACTCAATATACACATAAAACTGCTTAAGTAAAACAAAACAAAATAAAAAGCTAGTATAATAAAAGAGATTGCTCTTTGTAAATTCCTTTGAAAAGATTTTGCTTAAAATAACCTTTTATAAGGATAATGTGTCTTTTTGAAAAAGGTCATAGGTTTACTACCTTTATATTATGTTAAACATTCCATCATGTTTTGTGAAATGCACCATTAAAATTGTGTCTTGAGTCCAGGTTGTCATAGTAATTGATTTCCTTTTTGGGAGTACATTGATACTGAAATATATAATGCCATGAAAAAATATGGAACAAATCTGAACTGATAGGATAGTCCCAATTCTACAGAATTCCCCCAAGTCATTCGAAGGCAAGTCTCACACAAATAAAACACCAAGAATACCTGAAATAGGCTACATATGAACAGCCCTTCTCTGAGGTATATAAGAATGTTACGATTGTGATTTAATATGTGGATTTCTGTACTGAAGAGAGTAATTTCCATAAACACTCTGAATTTAGTCAATAGAACAAAGAAATCTAAGTCTTAGAAAAATTGTAAGGTAGAATTGGAAACCAAATATTGTTTCTTCAATCAAAATCATAAAGATGTATACTTTACACTAGTGTATACTTAACACCAGCATGGATGATAGATTGGGATTGGAAAACTCTCAGCTTGGATCTGGTTGGGTTGGCAATATAAGGAGTGGTCATTAAACATATTACAGGATATGACAGTTGTCTAGAAAGAGTCAAAATGGTATAGTGCTTCTTCTTCCCTCTCAATTGCCTGACTCTCAACACTCCTGAAGGGAAGAGCTGTCCATCCATGCAGTTGTCCAACCTACCTGTCCTCAAAAATTTATTGGGTATCTATTTTTTTTATGATATTATAGTCATTGTGCCTGGTGCTGGCTGGAGTGCAGAGGACATAAAGATGAGTGACAGGAAAACCAGGTTTTCCTTTTTAGCAGTTCGCTACTCTATCCCCAGTGCTCAGCACAGTGCCTGACACATTGGGGCTGGGGAGTGCCAATAAATTTGTGTTGAGTAAATGAAGGAAACCCCTTCAAGTAGATTAAAAATGGCTGTTAATTCTTTGGTTCTCTTTCCTTTGAGAGGTAGAGTCTGATTCTCCTCCCCTTGAATCTGGGCTGGCCTTACTGACTTGCTTGAACAATACAATGTGATAGAACTAATGTTCTAGGACTTCCAAGCCTATGTCATAAAAAACCATGCTGTTTTCCCCTGTACCTCTTAGAACAACCATTATTCTGAAAGTTTGGAGCAGGGATTGGATTGAGGAGAAAGATAGTCCCTAAACTCTCCTCTAGTATTCAAATCCTGCTTTGACTCCTTAGAGCATGTTTGGACTTACCTGTCTGATTTTCCTACAGTGGTATGGTCAATCTGAAGTGGTAGGTACTTGTTACACTCTGGGAAGAAAATTGGGAGAGAGATTAAAGTACAATGTTTGGTATGGCAAGCTGGTGGGCTGGGCCAGACCAGGGTTGAATCAGAGACCTGAGATCAGCTAATAGGAGAAGCTCCAACAAAGACCATCACTGGTGCCAGGTATGCTCAGAAGGAACAAGTGTTCCAAGGAAGAAGCAGGTAGACGCAGTCTTTTATCCTGTGAGATCAAGGTCCTCTTAGTCATTCTCGACTATCAACACTACTTCTGTGGCCTCATTCTTAACCTTGGCACCCGGTGCACTGATACCCTCAATTGTCACTATTTACTACAGTTATGTTTTATAAAGACCCCAGATACACTGAATTATCCAACACCAAACCAGCCTTGTTCTACCTCAGCTGGGAACATGCGCATAGGGCCACTTAAATTTTTTGCTGCTCTATGCATTTGCATGCCCATGAATGACAGATGAGTATTGGTTTGGGGGTTACAAATAAAGTTTATCAAGTAGCCAAGTCCACAAATATGGAATCCATGAATAATGAGAATCCACTGTGTTTACACAGCATTCCCTCTGAATATGCCTTTGCTCAACAAATCCTCAAACTACAGCCCCCTCTCCTTTCACTGATGTTTATGTAGAGACAGCCCTGTTTTGACCTAGCTGTTGTGTGGAAAATAATTTTATGTTCCTGGAATATTTGAATTTTGATTGACCAGTGAAATTTTGACCTTTTCAGGCTATCAACTAACCAACCAGTTGCCATAGGGTCCACTTCAACTCAGCAAACCCATGTGTGTCAGAGTAGAACTGTACTCCATAGAGTTTTCAATGGCTGATTTTTCAGAGCTAGATCATCAGCCTTTCTTCGGTGGTACCTCTGACTGAACTTGAACCTCAACCTTTTGGTTAACGCCAAGCTCATTAACCACTTACACCGCCTAGCTTGTTTCAGGCTATAACACTAGCCCAGTGAAGTAAGCCCACTCTCATGCAATAAAAATGCTATCAAGCACAGTATTCTTCAGAAGAGTCTGAAGCTGGTTCTCAGACCACCTTTCCCTCACTAGGAAACGTTGCCTATTATTTTGTTTACGTCATGGGCTGGCCAGCCTTGCCTATTATCAAAAGGAAGCCCAAATCAGAGAGTGCTACTTTCTAGATTACTTTCTAACATAACTCCTCAGTCTGCATCCATTTTCCCCAATTCTAAGAAAAATCGAGAAACTTGAGAAAAGATCCAAGTGGGAATTTATAAGGGGAAGATAGGAAATAATTATTGACTTGGATTTAATTTACTGCCATGGGCAAATAGAAAGTTCTGTTTCTTTCTTTATATTCTTCATATCTTTGGGCTGCAAAGTGAGGCAAGAAAAAAACACAGCTGAAATCAATAATATAATTGCAATACTTAAAACTCCGAGATAATACAGGCTTCCCTTGCCTCTAACTCTGAGATATCCACCCTTCTGGATAAGGCGCCCTGCCAAGTGGATAATGTCACCAAATTAGTCTTTTCAGGGTATATTAAAAACGTGTAGAATTGGTATGGCTCGCAAAATGTAGGTAAATGCAAATATTAGATTAAAATGGATGATAAATAATGTTTGTGTCTTGTTCTACTTTTTTTCCCCCATAAAATATTTAAAATGGACTTTCACTGTATCCTAGTTGCAACTAGTACCCTGGAGTACTTGTTCTCCGTTTGTAGTCAGATTCCTTCTATTAGTGAAAGCAAATTTATATAACTTATTTATCCTTTTTGCTTCAACTTTTTTGAAAAACAAACACATACACATTTGTCTCTGTATGATAACTTCTTAGTCTTAGTAAAACTGCACTCCATAGTGTGTTCAACACTGTGACCTTTGGAAAGCAGATCTCCAGGCCTTTCTTCTGAGGTGCCTCTGGGTAGGTTGGAATTGCCAACCTCTCAGTTTTGTGTGTGTACGTGTGTTTTAAGAACTAGGCCCTTTATTAGGGAGGGGGGAAAAAAACCTCAAACATTGGGAAGATTTAGAGACAACATTCCAATAAAATTACTCTTGATGATGCTTGTTATTTTTTATTTGAATGACTGGTTTTTCTTAAGGATTTATTATATTGAACTATACTCATTTGAATTAAATTTAAGAACTTAAATTTAAGAGTTTACTACTAGAAAACATACATAAAAACAATAGGAAATGGAAAGAACCCTCTATCCACTAGTTTATCAGGCTTTCAATAAAAATCGTCAGTTATATATAAAATAACATGAAGCTAAGAAGTGTGGCGAGTGGGGAGCCCAGCACTTTGGGACAGCTTCTTTTTTCTTTGGGAACCTTATCATTGTGTTCTTTTCAGGTCTAGACATGCTTCCCAAGAAAAACTCTAGCACTAATTCACAATTCACACCATAATGGAAATAACTGCCTCTTTAAAGCTTTTCTTCAGAGAAGTATATTTGCATTATAGCAAAGTACATTCTTTTAAGCCACTGTGGGTCAACCTTCAGCAGAGGTATTTTCAAGCATTGGCCATCAGATGGGAGAGATTGCTTTGGCTGAGGAGCGAGGAGGACAAGAGGACTAGGGGACGTCGCACCCTTGCAGAAAGATTCCTGTGCCCCTCAGTGTGGTGCATCAGCAAAGAGCCATGGGATTGGGGTGATGGCTATGTCAGTGGACATGTGTGATCAGCTGCCTCAGACACGCAATCTTTCGCTTCCCTTTTGGCACTGAACAAGTCCCTTAGAACCCTGACACAACCCTAGGGGACAGGAATGAGATTAAGAGTTCTTGCCAGCCTGTTTGGAAAGGGTCTTGAAATAACAAATAAAAATTAAATTGAATTATGAGTCAAGAAGATATCTTTTTCTGCATATCATAATTTTTGGTCTGAGATTCAGGTTTTATTTACATAAAATATATTTCCTTCACTCAAGGAGCTTATGAAGATAAGAAAAAGCAGCATTTAATAATAAATTCTTTACCAATAGCTTTCAGCATAAAAAAATTCCTAAGGAATGCATTTGCAAAAGCACTGCTTAACCATTTGACTATTTACTCGGCAGAAAAGGGGCTCAGTAAAATGCATGCACTCGATTTCAAAGGAGGGGAGCTCTGGTTTCAGATACACTCGAATGTACCTTTTGATCTTTTGATGGTATAAATACATACAGGACACTGGGGAGCTAATTAACCTAAAATCTGGTTAGGCTGCTTATCACCAGATGGGCCTTCAGTTTAACTTTACTGTACAGAAACAATGTGGTGAGATCTCAATTATCAAATCACCTAAGAAGTAAATTACTTTGAGCAGACACCTATTCCTTGCCTAACGACTTTAACTCATTTCTGAAAAACCTGCCACTAAGTGAAAAGCTGTTAAATGGAAAAAAAAAAAAAAAAATTTTTTTTCTATGAATTCTAATAGGAAAATTTATGAGGAGTTTCACCCCAAGTCACAGTAGGAAAAAAAACAAACAAAAAAACAAGCCATCAATGAACAATGAAAGGCAATTTTATATAAACGCAGGAGACAATAATTTGAAAGTAAATAGCTATAGTTTAAATGTAAAATGCAATGCAATAACATCAAAGAAATGAGACCCCAAAGTGGTTGGTGGTAGGCGGGAAAGGTCATTCTTTGAGTTATTTTTATTTCTGTACTATTTTATTCACTCAATTTCCAGTTCTTTTGGGGGGGGCTTATTGTTATCCTGTATTCAGCCTGCACTTAAATATAATTTTAAACCATATATATTCTCAACAACAAAAACAAAATAAATAAAATTTAGAAAAAAAAAATTAAACCAATACCAGATGCCATGGAATTGACTCTGACTCGCGGTGACCCCACGTGTGTCAGAGTAGAGCTGTGCTCTTAGGGCTTTCAGTGGCTGACTTTTTGGAAGCAGATCACCAGGCCTTTCTGCTAAGGTGCCTCTGGGTGGAGTCAAACTGCAACCTCTTGGTTAACAGCCAAGACACTTAATTGTTTGAACCACTCAAGGACTCCAAAAATTATATTAGTGAACAGAGTTACATTTCTGTCTGAAATAGAACTTCTTCAGTGTATTTACTTAGTATGTTTTTAGGTAGAAAAGTCATTGCACCAGTAAAAGTGAGATAAGACAATGTAAGAAGTTTGTTGGAGGTTTTTGGGAAAGTTATCTTCCTCATTCTACTAGGAGATCTTTTGGAAGCGAGCCTTTTCCCTTCCTGTGGGAATTATTGATTAGGACTGTGAGGCCTAGAGCCACAGTAGGAATTTCAGAGACCAGTTTAAGGGTGAAGCTGACCTAAGAAGAAGACAGAAGTAAGAGACTCGCAGGGAAGAAGAGCCAGCAGTTTAAGGCAATTCTGTTTAAAGCTACTTGGAGCCTAAGGCGTTCAAAATCATACAAGCAAGATTCAGGATGAGAACATTGGTAAGGGAATCACATCAGGGACAAGTTAGAGGGATACACAGTCCCAAAGACACATAGATCCAAGCAGAGAAGATGCTGATTGCACTATGCCTGTATGTCCAGACTGGATGGGTAGGCAAAAGGAGAAAGGGGAATGCTGGAAGCCAAAGAAAGGTAAATATTTTCCCTTCATGTGCTCACGGCCATTGTTTGTGGTTTATCTATTCAGAAGGGCTTATCCGTATACTGGGCCAGAGGTGTGACTAAGGCACTGCTTAGACTCTTTCTAAAGAAAAGAATCATTGGTAAATCACAGTAGGAGTATAAGAGAAACATCGATACTTTGCAAGTCAGTTGGGGGTAGGTAGAAATACTCCTGAGGTCTTAGAACTTTGGATAAACTCATAAGAATGTCTAGATTCTGACCAGAGTTTTATTATGTCATGGACTAAGAAGCTGATATGTGGTATGAGATCATAGGTACCAAAAGAATTGTGATCTCCAAGTATTCTTCCTAGTTGAGTCTGCCATATTGCATTAAATTGGCACCAATAGTCAGTCCTTAGGGATAAAAGAATGAACATCTCTGTTAAAATTCAGAACTGTTAATAGAGGTAACACATTAAGCCCATGGTTCCCAAACTAAGCACTGAGGTGACCTGGGGCTCCGCTGCAAACTCAAAGAGGCACCTCAGGATATTTTAAAATTTCAGGAGAAACCACAGTAACATCTCAGACATCGTGTGAACTTCCAGCTCAAGGTAGTTAACGTTTTTAACATTGGACCACTACATTCCTTTCAAAGAATATAGTGGAGACCAATCAGTTTGTGAAGCTGCACAGTGTCCAGTAGGCCCTAAGTTTTTAGGCCTTAAGTGCTTATAAAAGTGATTAGATCTAAGTCTTTAAAAAACGAAACTGTTAGATTTTTTCCTTTGGCCTAGGGATGCCATGGTACAATTACTATTGAGATACTTAAGGGTGCCATTAGCCAAGGAGAGGCTTTGCTTTCAGCTATTATCACCTAACAGATATGTAGCAATATTTTGCCGCTTAGTTGGATCAATGTACACTGGACACAGGTTTCTTGAGGAGGGAAGCAGAACAGGTCCTTGGCAGATGGGTGTGGAGTTTCGAAGAAAGCTTCCTTGGAGATCCAAGGGACAGCATGAGAACTTTGGGTGCCTGAAGATAACAGAGAGGCAATAAAGAAGTGGCGTAAGGTTCGTGAGCAAAAGGTTCACAACCTTCATGGTTTTGTCTAGCACTGGCTTTGCTACTGAGCTGGTGGACCTCAGGTCTGGTATGATCATCCCACATTTCTGAACCTTGGACTGAAATGGAATGTCTTTAAACACAGAGTATGGCAAATGACCATTCTGCTTACTATATTCTATTCTTTTCTGGCGTTGAGCTCTCCACACCCTCAACATTAGCTATGCCTTCATTGGCTATCATTTGAGTTTAATAGGCTTTTATGAAACAGTCCTTTTTCTTCACAATGAAGTTCAAGCATGAAACTGTATCACTGATACTCCAATGTCTATTGATTGTGAGGTATCTTCTTTTCTCCATGTGAAGTGATACCCATTTCTCAAAAGCAAACACTAGAGAGCCATGATTATAACCACCCAACACCCTTACCATCCTAACTGGCAGCACCCTGCCTGATTTAGCAGTTATGACAAGAAAACTTCATTTGTCTTAGCTTCATTACGCAAGTGACAACCACTCTTAAGTACTGAACTTTTGAGTGTAGGCATTGACTGCGTTCAGGTTAAAAACCAGAGTAATTTTTACCACGGCTTTGCTTAAACTCTACTATTTCAGAATTATCATAAAGTTTAATGTTAAACAACAGAAGAACCCTTGGGATTTCTTATCAACTGATCCAGACAATGATGGAAACCATTCATAAACGAGAATTTTTTTTTTTCCTGGATGGATTGAAGCTATTCTAGTGTCAAAACTTTCCTCTAGAATTTTCTCTTTCAAGTTATGTCATCATGACTGGTACATTGGCACTTTTTCTCTCTGTATCTGTCAAACAACTGAAATGATCTTATGGGATTTTTTCCCCCATGTTAAATAGAAGCTTTTTTTTTTTTAATTCATTGAATTTGAGCATGTCATTTATCCATCTGCCCATTTTTCTTATATTAAAAGGTCTCCTGCTGGAATTTAATTTCAAGTTAAATCTTTACCCCACCCTCAGGCTGTGAGGCTGAATTAAATAAATCCCACTAAAAGTAATAAACCACTCTTAGCTGTGGTCTTGTGATATCAGTTGTCAGCCTGTCGGAGCAAATCTGAGTGTTAAATCCACTGCCTCTGCTAGTGAGGAAAGAATCTGAACACCAAAAGCCTGGGCTATCAGAGCTGCTACAGTCACTCCAGTTTCATCTCAGCAGCAGCACTTAGGCATGCAAGAAAATATCTTTGAAGATGATTTTCTTGATCACACTCTTTTAAAATTCATATTGATGGTAAAACCTAAAGGCTCAGCTACGGTTATTACACTTTATTTAGCAATGTTGCCAGCCTGTGGGATCTATTAACAAGAAGGTAGAGTGACTTCTTTTTGGGGAGGAGGGACCAAACAGGGATATGGTACTGATGGGAACTGACGAATTTTAAAACTGAAGTGTTAGTCTAGACTGGTGTCCAAATGCATGAATGAAAGGCAGACAATTGGAGAGAGGGAGAGAAAGATTATATATGCCACCAATTTCCCCTTATGAAAATTTGCAAAGAAATCAATCCACAGAACACAGCCAGTCACTCAGCCTTCCACATAAAATGCTCTAAAAAGGGGGCGATAACACTCTGTCCTCCCAATGGGCTGCCTGCACCAGGCTGGATTTATGGGTGTGACGAATAAAAGGTGACAGCTGGCTTCAAATCTGTTGGCTTGTCACTGAAATTAAAAGAGTATTATGTTTGGAACCTATAAGATGATCTGACTTTCTGGGCAAGAATTCCTGTAAACAAAAAAGAGAAGATGGAAGATGAGATCACGAACGATTATGTGCTCACTTTAGGGGACCCTCTAGGATGTGGTGAATGACTTTTTGTTTATTTCATAAATAAAACTTAAAAAAAATTACCATAAACCATTTGTTTTACTATTCATTTAATTCAGTACGGCCAAAAGTGTGAAAGTGTTAAAAAGCAAAGATGTCACCTTGAGGACTAAGGTCCGCCTGACCCAAGCCATGGTATTTTCAATCACATCATATGCATGTGAAAGCTGGACAATGAATAAGGAAGACCGAAGAACTGACGCCTTTGAATTGTGGTGTTGGTGAAGAATATTGAATATACCATGGACTGCCAAAAGAATGAACAGATCTGTCTTGGAAGAAGTACAGGCAGAATGCTCCTTAGGAGAGAGGATGGTAAAACTTCGTCTCACATACTTTGGGCATGTTATCAGGAGGGACCAGTCCCTGGAGAAGGTCATCGTGAATGGTAAAATAGAGGATCAGTGAAAAAGAAGAAAAGCCTCAATGAGATGGATTGACACAGTGGCTGCAACAATGGGCTCAAAATAGCAACGATTGTGAGGATGGTGCAGGACCAGACAGTGTTTTGTTCTGTTGTACATGGGGTTGCTATTAGTCGGAACCGACTCAATGGCACCTAACAAAAACAACAACAAACGTGACAAGAGGGACATAACCGACAATTTTTCAGACTTACTGAAATATATTTCCTTGAGTTTCTTTATTTTTTAAGAAACAATAATTGTGATTTAGCAACTTAAATGTATGCACGATTTTTCAGGGACCCAATCACACAGTAAATTTATAGGCTGATGGATTGGTAATCTGTACACTAGATGATAAACTTCCTCTTAGATAATGTATTTTTCTCAATGTCTAGCATAGTGCCATGGATGTCTTTGGTGTCCAGTGGACATCTCTTGATTGCTTGATGTGTGATTACAATATAAAGATTTCTTTCCAGCTAAATGCTAAGGAATCACAACATTCTCGTCTTCTGTTTTACAAATACCGATGTCTTCCGAAGATCAGAAAGTTTTTGCCTTTAAAATGAATTTCTTTTCTTCATATCAAATTGTGAGTTAGATTTTTTTTTTCCTGCAAAGTTTTGATGGCTCTGGGTACATATTTTAGTAATTCTAAATCAAATAATCATAGAGTATGAGAGCTGAAACTTTCTGCAGCATTGTGTCTAGGGATTACAAACTCAAATGCCTCCAAGGGTCAGGCAGGAAACATAAATATGTGAATCTGGCTGGACTTAAGATCACAGGGAAGAGGAAAGCTAAGCCTGTAGCAAACTAGAGATTGCATGACCTGCCGAATCAACCCAGTTCTGACCACAGGAAACAGGTCTGAGGGCTATATTTGGTCTGCCAGCTACTTGTTTGCAAATGCTGAACTTAATCTCTTAATTTTGATTATGAAAACTTAGTATTTACCACTTTTGCGGGAAATTGAAATGCCATTATATAGTCTCAGAGTCAGAAAGAGCCTCAAAAGACCTTTAGAGAAATGACCTTAAATTGACTTTAAGTTACACAACAAAACCAAACTCTTTGTCCCCGATTTCCACTCATGGCAACCCCATGTGTCGCAGAGTAGAAATGAACTCTGTAGGGTTTCCTTGGCTGTAATCTTTATGGAAGCAAATAGGCAGGCCTTTTTTCTGTAGTGCTGATGTGTGGATTTGAACAGCCAACCGTTCAGTTGGTAGCTCAGGGACCTTAGATTATGCCACGTAGCTGGTGTATTTATCCTTTGTGTATTATTATCTAAGTAAATATGCACAGGGAGAAAACCCCCTACCCATTGCTTTTGAGTTGATTCTGACTCATAGCAACCCTACAGGACAGAGTAGAACTGTGCCATAGGGTTTCCAGGGAGTGGCTGGTGGATTTGAACTGCCGACTTTTTGGTTAGCAGCTCAGCTCTTAAACACTATGCCATCAGGGCTCCATCAGGGACAAAGGACCTTAAAATTATTTCCATTTGTGCATTTTTGGTTTTTGAAATAAAGATGGAAAAATATTCTGAGGGATTTCTTTATGTGTCCTTCACTGGCTTTAAAGTCAAGAAAACCTAGGCAAGTTCCTAGCACAACATTTTAGGAACAGTGACCTTGGACAATTTGCCAGGTTCACTGAGCTTCATTTTCCTTAACACCAAATAGGGTTTATTTACCATAAAGTTTTAGGATTCAGTAAGAAAATGTATGTAAAGTGCCAAGCATAAAGCTTCTTCATATTTGGTGGCCAGAAAATGTGAGTTTCCTACCGTCTACACACCCTAAACCTCTTCCCTTCGCCTTTCTCTCTGGATCCGGGCCTATAACTCCTTTAAACCAGTTGGCAATAAATTGGTCCTCTTTCTATCCTTTCACTCCAGCAGAGATCATCAACAGTGTTGTGGGTTTTGTTTGTAATGCTTTGTTAGATGAATCCTTTTATATAAAAAAAATGAATGTAAACATTTCCTTTAAGGAGCTTCCTTGGAAATTTCCACCTCCTGGTTAAATAACAATTTGTATTCTTCCAAGCCCATTATTTTCTTGGTTAATGTACCTTCCCTCTTTGTATCCTTTCTTTCAGGAAAAATAAGATGTTACAGAAGGCCTCCAAATGTTATGGGGCCTTTAAGTGCTCACTGTGGGAAATCTAGGTCTCTAAAATTAGCGCTGGTGATTTGACAGGGCAAGGAGCTGCTTGGTTATGATTCGTACATGCTTTCAGAATGGCTGCAGCCCAGACTCCTGACTGGATTCTGCAGAAGAGAAGCTCAGCCGAGTATTTTCTTTGAAGACATCATAGCTTTTTAAATTCATTAAATTTGGTCCATGGTTCTTTGGTGTTTTTATCATAAAAAAGGTAAAAATGGGCAATCACCAAAGAGGAGTGGCTTAATTAATTCAAGACTTCACTTTGGATAGTATCAGTTGGACAGTGACTCTTGTTTTAGGCTTACTAAGTAGGTCTTTTTTTTTTTTGCTTACCTGCCATCAAGTCTGCAGGGACTTATGGCAACCCCATGTACAACAGTCCCATGTCAGTCATGATTGTTGGTATATCTGAGTCCATCATTGCAGCAACTGTATATTTTGAGTGCTTTCCAAACTAGGAAATTCATCTTCTAGGACGATGTTGGACAATTTTGTCGTGATTCATGGGGTTTGCATTGGATAATTTTTGGAAGTAGATTGCCAGGCCTTTCTTCCTAGTTTGTTTTTGTCTGGAAGTGTTGCTGAAACCTGTCCACCATGGGTGACCCTGCTGGTATTTGAAATACGTTTGACACAGCTTGTAGCATCACAGCAACATGCAAGCCACCACAGTCTGACAAACAGATGGACAAGCGGTGGAGGCTTTCTTTAGACATGGATAAGTGGAGAGAAATGGACTTTTCAGCAAGCAAGAAGAACCCAGATACGTTTTCCTCTCAAAACAGTCATCCGTCATTAAGAAATCCTCATATCAGCATTTGTTATATGTTTGGTTTATTCCTTATTTATCTGTAACCAATAGATCAGATGTTTAAAAAGGTAAAAAGGGTTAACATCTAAGGACAAATTTGGTGACCTTGCTTACCTAAATGGTATTCATGCCACTTATCTGCAACTTTGGTTACTATCATCTACAAGCAGGCTGTGTTTCTCATAACTCTTAGCCACATCTGATCTGTAATCGCTTTTCTATGGCCATTCAAAAGGAGGATACACATAACCTCTCAAATAACTCTTTCTTTGGCGAGCACTGAATATCCTTAATTTTGCTGTACCCTTCCAGTGGGTCAAAACCATCCTTTTCCAATGGTATTGTATCATCTCTAAACCACCCATCCAGTCACTTCATCTCACTGTTCTGTAATTTGTGATTTCTACTGTATTTCTATTTTGAACGGTGTCCATCAGAGTTTGTTTTTATTTCTTAACCATTCTTTCATAGTTCTTGATGATGTTAATACTGACAGCACCTTCACTTGCTCTGGGTCATATTTTAGACCTGTCATTACCAACAACTGCACCTGCTGTGTAATCTTTCTTTGTCATTCTCCTCTCTGATCACCACTGCTTGTCCCTCTGGCTCATGCCCTCTACTCTCCCACCTCCAAAAATTCTGCCCTTCCACCCTCTTTTCTTGCACCCCTTTTCCCTGTCTCTCCTCCCCATTCATGTCTTCATTTCCTTGCACATTAGGTTTACTTTCCAGCTACTGTCATTATGCTACCTTCCTTGCATATATTCTGTTTATTACCATCTTAGCAAAAAGCCAACACAAGATAAATCTAACTCTGCCCAGATGCTCTGTTCACGGGGCTGGACATGGCCAGGTGAAAACACACACCTATGCAGACTAGTCTCACTTTAGCTTCAGGACCTCTAATCATGTTTGACCAGCACTTGTCTGTTTGTTGTACTATGGTGGCTTGTGTGTTACCATGATGCTGGAGCTATGCCACCGGTATTTCAAATGCTAGCAAGGTCACTATGGTGGGCAGGTTTCAGGGAGCACATGCACATACGCACAGGCACACACATACGTGGTTTTATATACATGGATCACACCATATCTGTGTTTTTGTTATTGTTGTTTTAGTGAAGTTCTTTTTTTTCTCATTTCTTGCCTCTCACTGATAGGTTGTTGCTCACATTCCCTGTACTAACCTGTTGAATATTCTTTCCTAAGTTTTTCCATGTTCATATATGTATGTAAGCACACACACACACGCACACACACACACACACACAAAACCCAAACCCCTTGGCACCAAGTTGATTCCGACTCATAGCAACCCTATAGGACAGAGTAGAACTGCCCCATAGGGTTTCCAAGGAGTGGCTGGTGGATTGGAACTGCCAACCTCTTTGTTAGCAGCCAAGCTCTAAACCACTGAGCAACCAGGGCTCCATATATATGTATGTAAGACATGCATAACCATGTACAGTAAAGGCATTTTTTGTTTGTTTCCTTAATAGATTTTATTATGCCAGTTGGCCTAGATGTCCCCTGAAACCATGGTCCCCAAACCCCCACTCTGACTGCTCTGGCCTTTGAAGCATTCTGTTTATTCAGGAAACTTCTTTTAAAGGCACTTTTTATCTTGTTTGCTTATTAAAAATGGGATCATATTAAACACGTGAAGGAAACTTTTGAGAATGGCTCCTGATGATCCCACCTCGTGGTACTCATGGCCTTGGCTAATCCCTAGGCTTGACCGTGGGCTGAAGCTAGTGGCTTGCTTCTAACAAATAAAACATGACAAAGGTTATGGCATATCAATTTTAGGATTAGTTTGGTCATAAAAGACTGATTTCAGTCTCTCTGGCACTCTCTTGTGCTTGCTAATTTTGAAGAAGCCAGATGCCATATTGTGAATTGCCCTGTGAAGAGGCTCAAGTGGCAAAGGCGAGGGTGACCCAGGCAATAGAGAGGAACTGAGGCTCTCAGTCCAACAATCTTCAAGGAATTGAATCCTGCCAACAACTATCGAGTGAGCCTGGAAGCGGATCCCACCCCAGTTGAACCTGGAGATGGCTGCAAATGTGGCCAACATCTTGATCTTGGCTACGTGAGACACCCTGAGCAGAAGACCCAGCTAACTCGTGCCTAGTTTCTGGACCCACAGAAGCTGTGAAAAACTGTTGTGCTTTTAAACCACTAAATTTTCAGTTAATTCTTTTTATTCATCAATAGATAAATAATATAACACAATTTTCTAAGTATTACTTATCCCATTTAAGAGCCCATCCTGGAAATGTGTCCAAATTAATTGACTTAAGTTTGATTCATTCTTTGTAATGGCAGCATCATATTACCTGGTTTGAATTTACCATAATTTATTCCAATGTTTCTCTATGGTTAGGCATTAATTTGCCACTGTATTTCTGGTGGCAAAAGCTCTAGATTAATGAAGTGTTTTCAAAATATAATTAAAGGTTTTAAATCCATTTTCTATATAACAGATGTTCATTGAGAAAGTGGAAAAAATACAAAAGAAAATCTGAAACAGATCACAATAAAGTAATTTTAGTACAAAATACCAATGAGGTAGAAGTGTGTTTTGTTTGTTTTAGAGAAAGCATTTTGACACTTTTTGAAAAAAGTTAAAATAAAAAAAAAAACCTTTATTTTTGTTAACTTTACAGACATATGGATTCTCTTCGAATTCCCTTTGGAAGTACAAAAATATAATTATTTAACCTTAGGATGGAAGGGAAGTTAAAAGTTACCTACTGCAATCATTCATTTCATATTTCAACTTCCACTAAAATTTTGTCATTGAAAGACGTTTAAATATTTTAAACTGTAATTTCTAATTATATACATAATGCATGTATAGATTCTCTACAGAAAAACTAAACATTAGAGATAATACTGGAGTCTGCTAATCTCTTGACTTTCATCCTTCCCAGAGGAAACCAAGGTTATTGGCTTGTGTGCATCTTTTGTACACGTATCCAGGCCTTTAATGCATCCATATATGTGTATATACCTATTTTTTTTTGTTGCTGTTATTTGCTGTCGAGTCAATTTTAACTCATGGTAATCCCATGCGTATCATTCTACAAGTTGCTTTATCAAATGGCATTTGAAAATATAATTTAAATACTGCCTTCTACACTCTTTTATGCTTGACGATTAAGTTTGGGGCATGAAGAATGATAAGGTTCTTTTATTTTTCATTTTCACCTTTATGTTGAGTTAATTTTTATTTTTTGTTATGTTATCATATGGAATCAATATTATTTTTCCTTTTCAACAACACACTGGCTTCCATGTGAATGAAATGATGTTAGTACCTAAACTGGCAGACAAAATTCCTTCAATTTAAAGTGTCTCTAAATACATTTCCCCCCAAGGAAACATTTTGAAACCGTGTGAAGACGAAACCTTGCCTGCAAACATTTCTATTGGCAATCACTTTCCTAGTTTAAGCAAAAGCTAGCCATTTTTTTTTTTAAAAGATTCGATGTCCTAATGCCTTTAAACAATTTTCTTTTCAGCCTCAACAGTAAAAACACATTTTAGAAATGCCTGTTAGTAGAGCAAACATTTCAACCAAAAACACATTTGAACTGTTAAATTCCCTTGCTGAACCAAATGTTTTGCTTCACAAATGATTTTTAGATTTGTCTTGGTTTAACTCTACTCCTTTTTAAGCATTTCTGTGAGAATTTCATAAATTAAGAACTCTTACTTCTTGGAATATGTGAGCAATTTAGATTCAGCTTGGCAGATGTTTATGGAGTACTCTCTTTGTGCTGGCTACCACGGCAGGTTCTGTTACAGTGATAAATGCCACACAGTCTCTGCCTTTAAGGGACATGTTACTAATTGGAGAGATAAAACAAAAATCAAACAGTAAATCCAATATAATATATCAAGTGGGAGCTATTCCATCAATTAATTAGTGAATTCATTAATCAATCAATTAACTCTTATTTCTAGAATTTTTCCCATGGGCCAGGCATTATATTAGACGTACTATAACTCTGTTGTTGTTTGACGTCAAGTTGACTCCGACTCATAGTGACCCCATAGGACAGAGTAGAACTGCCCCATAGGGTTTCCAAGGCTATGCTATAAATCTTTACGGAAACAGACTGTCACATCTTTCTTCTGCAGGGTGGCTGGTGGGTTCGAACTGCTGACCATGGTCAGCAGTCGAGCACCTGCCAGAATTAAGAAGGGACATGAAAAGGGTGCAGGAAATAGACACCCAATTCCTGCGGACTGAGGTAACACTTGAAGCAGGACTTGAAGGAAAGAAAATAGATATTGAAAAGGGAAGAAAACTCTGTCAGCAGACATGTGGAGTCAAGAAAGCACTGCATGCTGGAGAAATACTGAAGTGTATTTTGGGGATGGGGATGGTGGAGATGGAAGACCAGCCTGGAAGTGTAGGCAAGGGCCACATCATGTAGGATTCTGCACCCTATGCTGAAAAGCTGAGAAGTAAAGAGCTTAGATATCCACTCCAAACTTGTGCTAGATATTTGCTCTGAAGTTCTGCTGCTTACTAATTCAGTGATAATAAAGTTTAGGCTCTTTACTACCTTAATAACCCTTGAAAAAGAAAATCTGGCAAATATTCAATGGACTGAAAAAAGAATACTCAGTGAATTATAACTAGTAATATATTGGTACTTAGGGCACAATATGAGTTACCATGACATAAAAACGTTCAGAGAAAGATGGATGAAGTTTATACCCATATTTTGGGTTCCTCTATAACATGGGATTTTGGCAAGGGCCTTAAACACTGCTTTAATTGTGTGAGCGTTTTCCATGATGCTTTTGACTTAGGTTGGCCAACAAGGAGTTCATCTAGCAGCGGCCTACAGGATAGACTGACAATTCCAAAATGGCTTTCAAAGTGATTAAGGTGATATTAGGTGTCCCCAGGTGGCACAAATTTTAAGCGCTTGGCTGCTAAACAAAAGCTTGAAGGCTTGAGTCTTCCCAGAGGTACCTCAAAAGAAAGGCCTGGTAATCTACTTCCAAAAAATCAGTCATTGAAAATCTTATGGATCACTGTCCTACTTTGAACATGGGATCACCAAGAGTAGGAGTTGTCTCCGTGGCAACTGGTTCGGTTCGGTTTTGGAATTCTTATTAAGTCTTCTGACCGTTGCTTGGTGTGATTATATATTTGGTATTTTGGTATAAAAGTACTTGGGGCCTATCAGCACATCCAGAATCCTGCTGTTTGAATTAGATAAGCTTTTGTATTCTGTTTTCTACTTATTCTCTGTATTAAAAAGGCCATGATACTTAGAAAATACACCTGAATAAAACACATACACACGCAGTTTTTGTTTGGATGGTGAAGAGGACTAAGAACCAAAGAGTAAGTAACTTCCAATTGGTATCTTTCAACTATAATTTCACTGTGTTGTTGTCTGGAGCATTTTTATGTCGTATTTTTCAAACTTTTTTCCCTTTATAATGGTAAAATAGTGGTCATTTGGTATTTTTTAAATCTGTGTGTATGTGTGTGCCAATACAACTGTCTATCATGGGACATGTTACAAGAAAGACCCAGAATGGTAAATTTGCTTTATTTTTAAAGACTGTATCTTTGTGATTCTGCATATAAAACTGTCTTCCAAACTTGCACTTAGAACTTCCATAATAGCTTACTATTCTAAATTAAAACAAAAACAAACTATGTGTTCAATTAAAATATCCTAAATATTTCTATGTTCTTATCTGAAGGGAGCCTAAAAATTTGCTACCCGCCAAATAGTGACCATAAGCAACTATAAGTGAATATAATACTAATTCTGGGGACTATATTAATTATAATGACTGTCACTTTAATTGAGAGCACACAGGAAACGTACAGTGCAAGAGAGCAGGAGGTACAGGCTTCTGGGTTCGGGCAGATCTAGGTTTGAACTTCAGTCCCGCCACTTGCTGGCTTCATGGCCTTGAAAAAGTTATCCAAGCTTGCGGAGTTAACTTTCTTACCTATAAAATGGTGGATTTAAAATAATGCGTATAAATAATGCCTGGCATGTATTGTCATTAAATGCCATCAAGTCTATTCTAACTCATGGTGACCTTCTGTACAACAGAACAAAACATTGCCCAGTCCTGTATCACCCTTAAAGTTTCCAAAATGTTCAAGTCCATCATTGCGGTTACTGTGACAATCTGCTTCATGAAGGGTCTCCTGTGCCCTCATTGGCCCACGACTTCACCAAATACGATGCCCTCATCTAGTGTTTGAGCCTTGTGATGACATGTCCAAAGCAAGCAAGTTGGACAATGTTTTGTTGTGATCCATAAGGTTTTCATCGGCTGCTTTTCAGAAGCAGATCATCAGGTCTCTTCTTATTCTGTCTTAGTCTGTAAGTTCTGCTGAAATCTGTCCACCATGGGTGACCCTCCTGGTATTTGAAATACCGGTGGCAAGTCTTCAGTATCACAGTAACACATAAGCCACCATAGTATGACAAACTGACAGGTGGTGATGACATGTACTAGGTGTTCAGTAATGACCACAATTATTAATAGATTAGCTCTTTTAGCCCTAATTATATGTGTAAGTTTTGTCATGTGAGAAATGCTTGAATTTCATAAATGTGAAGATTTTTTTCTGATGTTTTAGAATCAGTTAAGAGTGGTGATGTTAGGAAGAATTTTATATAAGTCAGCTCTTGCCCTGATTAAGCTATGTAACAAACTACCTCAAAACCTAGGGTCTGACAATGACATTTATTGTCATGCTCTAAGGTCTAAAAGTCAACAGGTAGGTCTAACTTAGGATAGAGTAATCTCTGCAGGTCTGGTTTGGTGGCAGGTCAGAGGCACTCAGCTCCAGACACTGCTTTGGATTTAAGTCTGCTCAGTGTGTCTTTATTCTGGGCCCAGTAGAAGGACGAGCATCTATCTGAGATGAACTCTTCTTAGGGTGGATCCTTAGAGCACAAGAAGCCAGTTTAACTATGCAAGCTCTTTTAAGGCCTCTGCTTGTGTCAAAGGTGCCTGGGTGGTGGAAAGGGTTAAATGCTCTACTCCTAGCTGAAATGTCGGTGGTTTAAACCCATTCACAGGCACTTTGGAAGCCAGGCCTGGTGATCTGCTTCCAAAAGTTCACAGCCTTGAAAACCTTATGGAGCACAGTTCTACTCTGCACACTTGACAGCAACTAACAACAAAAACAAAACTTGTGTCATATCTGCAAATACCTCATTGAAAGCAAGTGGCATGGTCAAAGCTCAAAAAGCAAAGTTTGAAGGCTTACTTGCAATGGGGAAGAGAGGTGAGTGAGTATTTGTGCAACACTACTTCAAAATATTACTTGATTTCAGGGTACAGGGCGTAGTTTGGGTAATCGCCACAGACATTTCAAACAGAGAGTGTTGTTAGACCCTCGTCATAATGAATAGAAATAGAATGAGATAAAGAAGAAAAGAAAAAAAAAAAAAGAGGAGAGAAAAAGGAAAAAGCAGTTCTGAGAACTGAAATACAAGAACACTAAAGGGACAGATTTAGTCTTAAAAGAATAATTTTAAAAGTAAAAGGTCGAGGCCCCAAGTAGCTAAAGCAATGTTGAAAGAGAAGAACAAAGTAGGGCTCACACTTCCTGATTTTAAAACGTACCATATAGCTACAATTTACTGACTACGCATAGGCATTTGACTGTGTGCATCATAATAAATGATGGACAACACTGAGAAGAATGGGAATTCCAGAACTCTCAATTGTGTTCGTGAGGAAACTTTACATAGATCAAGAGGCAGTTGTTTGAGAGAACAAGGGGCTACTGATTGGTTTAAAGTCAGGAAAAGTGTGCATTAGGGTTGTATCCGTTCACCATACTTATTCAATTGGTATGCTGAGCAAATTATCTGGGAAGCTGGATTATATTGAAACGGAAAAATACTGCTTGAAATTCCAGATGGTAGAATAGGTTAGTGTTTATGGGGACTGATGAAACCCCTGTGAGCTATAACATGCCTTGCGTTCTCTTCTCTCTGATTGTTCTTTCATGACATCTTAAAAGTTTAAGATTAACCTGTGTTTCTCTCTAAAGATGAAAAAGAGTGACAGGATCTGGGAACCAAGGAGTCAGGAGACAGTGATATCAGAAGATCAAGCCTCAATGACTCTATGAGGGGCTCCAAGAATACTCTGAAAAGGTTATCATGTCTTGCACATGATTTGCAAGACCACCTCAAAGGGGAATTAAAAATTCTCCAGATTCCTTGGACTCAGCCTTTCTTTCCCATAAAACCCTCCAGCTGGCCCTTTTGGGGCAGGCAGAATTTGGGAGGAACCTATCCCCTCTGTCTCTTCATACCAGTATTCAGTAAAGCCCTCTTGCTGCTTACCTCCCTCCTGTCTCAGTATTGGCTTTGCGGCAGGCAGCTTGAATCCACAATGTGCAGTAACAACATGAAGAAGAATGGGGCCTCAGGATTGGAGGAAGACTCATCATCAACCTGCATTATGCAGATGGCACAACCTTGTTTGCTGAAAATGAGGAGAATTTGAAGCATTTACTGATGAAGATCAAAGACTACAGCCTTCAGTATGGATTACACCTCAACATAAAGAAGACAAAAATCCTCACAATTGGACCAATAAGCAACATCATGATAAGTGGAGAAAAAACTGAAGTTGTCAAGGATTTCATTTTACTTGAATCCACTATCAACACTCATGGAAGAAGCAGTCAAGAGATCAAAAGACGCACTGCACTGGGCAAATCAGCAGCAGAGATCTCTTTCAAGTGTTCAGTGAATAAGGAAAACCAAAGAAGAATTGATGTCTTTGAATTGTGGTGTTGGAAAAGTATATTGAATACACCATGGACTGCCAAATAAATAAATAAATAAATAAATAAATAAATAAATAAATAAATAAATAAATAAAACAAACAGATCTGTCTTGGAAGAAGTACAACCAGAATGCTCCTTAGAAGCAAGGATGGAGAAACTGCATCTCACATACTTTGGACATGTTGTCAGGAGGGTTCAGTCCCTGGAGAAAGACATCATGCTTTGTAAAGTACAGGGTCAGCGAAAAAGAAGAAGACCTTCAACGAGATGGATTGACACAGTGGCTGAAACAATGGGCTCAAGCATAGTAACAATTGTGAGGATGGCACAGGACCAGGCAGTGTTTCATTCTGTTGTGCATAGGATCCCTGAATCAGAATCAGTTCAATGGCACCTAACAACAACAACAATATGGGCAAAATGGAGCCCTGGTGGTGCAGTGCTTAAGAGCTCTGCTGCTAACCAAAAGGTTGGCAGTTCGAATCCACCAGCTGCTCCTTGGAAACCATATGGGAGAGTTCTACTCTGTTCTATAGGGTCGTTACGAGTTGGAATCAACTTAATGGCAGTGAGTTTGGATTTATGGGCAAAATATTGAATGACACATGAAGCATCAAAGAAAGATAGAAGGAATACACAGAGTCACTGTACCAAAAAGAATTGATGTTCAACCATTTCAGGCAGTAGCATACAATCAAGCATTGGTGGTATTAACAAAGGAAGTCCAAGCTGCGCTGAGGGCATTGTTGAAAAACAAGGCTCCAGAAATTCATGGAATACCAACTGAGATGTTTCAACAAATGGAAGAAACACTGAAAGAGCTCACTCATTTATGTCAAGAAATTTGGAAGACAGCTATCTGTCCAAGCGAATGGAAAAGATCCATATTTGTGCCCATTCCAAAGAAAGGTGATCCAACAGAATGCAGAAGTTATTGAACAATATCATTAATATCACAAGCAGGTAAACTTTTGCTGAAGATAATTCAAAAATGGTTGCAGCAGTACATTGACAGAGAATTGCCAGAAATTCAAGCTGGATTCACATGAGGTTGTGGAATGAGGGATATCATTGCTGATGTCAGATGGATCACGGCTGAAATCAGAGGATACCAGAATGATGTTTACCTGTGTTTTATTGACTACGTAAAGGCATTTAACTGTGTGAATCATAACAAATTATGGATAACATTGAGAAGAATGGGAATTCCAGAACACTTGATTGTGGTCATGTAGAACCTGTACATAGAATAAGAGGCAGTTGTTGGAAAAGAACAAGGGGATGCTATGTGGTTTAAAGTCAGGAAAGGTGTGCGTCAGGTTTGTATCCTTTCACCATACTCATTCAATCTGTATGCTGAGCAAATAATCTGAATAGCTGGACTATATGAAGATGAATGGGGCATCAGGATTGGAGGAAGGCTCATTAAGAATCTGGGTTATGGTGATGACGCAGCCTTGCTTGCTGAAAGTGAAGAGGACTTGAAGCACTTACTGATGATTATGAAAGACTATATCCTTCAGTATGGATTGCACCTCTACATAAAGAAAACAAAAGTCCTCACAATTGGACCAGTAAGCAACATCATGATTAAGGGAGAAAATATTGACCTTGTCAAGGATTTCATTTTATGTGGATCCACAATCAAAGCCCATGGATGCAGCAGTCAGGAAATCAAAAGACATATTACATTGGGCAAATCTGTGGCAAAAGACCTCTTTAAAGTGTTAAAAAGCATTTTGAGGATTAAGGTGTACCTGACCCAAGCCATCATATTGTCAGTCACCTCATATGCATACAAAAGCTGGATAATCCATAAGGAACACCCAGAAGTATTAATGCCTTTGAATTATGACATCGGTGAAGAATATTGAATATGGACTTCCAGAAGAAGGAACAAATCTTTCTTGGAAGTACAGCCAGAATGCTCCTTAGAAGGATGGCCAGACTTCATCTCATGTACCTTGGACATGTTATCAGGAGGAACAAGTTCCTGGAGAAGGACATCATGCTTGATAAAGTAGAGGGTTTGTGAAAAAGAGGAAGACCCTCAATGAGATGGATTGACACAGTGGCTGCAATAATCTGATGAGGTAGAGATTGTTAGTCTCCTCACTTTACAGGTGAGGAAACTAAACTGAAATATGAAGCAGAACAGTCTAACCTTAGGGCCCATGTGGTAATCAAGGACAAAGCCTATTGGAAAGATTAATCTATTAGTTGCAGAGACCATTGATTGCTTTTGGACAGTGAGGAGAGGCAAAAAAAAAGTTATGAGGTTGCTATAAGATAGGTAAGACATGGGCTGGCCTAGATTAAATGAGACGATCTTAATGGACTAGGGTCGTGGCAGTGAGGATGGTGGAAGATGACTAATTCAAGAGATATTTAGGAACTAGATGACTAATTCAAGAGATATTTAGGAACTAGAATCAATAGGACTAGGAAATGCAGAGGGGAAGGTGGTTGTCTGTGATTTCTCTCAGATTTCTGCCTAGAATAAGAGGGTAGATAGTGGTGCTAGCCCACACCCTGAATCAGTGGGCCCTTGAGTGGAAGTTGGGAAGTGACTGCATGCAACACCACCTTTCTTGCTCTCCTCAGTTCCTCTTAGTCTTCCTTCCCTCAACTTCACACCCCTGGACAAGGATGATTATACATTAGATCTGTCTATCTATCTGTCTGTCTATCATCTATCAATCGATCTATCTATCTATCATCTATCTATCTATCTATCTATCTATCTATCTATCTATCTATCTATCTATCTATCTATCTATCTATCTATCATCTATCTATCTATCTATCTATCTATCTATCTATCTATCTATCTATCTATCTATCTATCTATCTATCATCCATCCATCATCTATCTATCTATCTACCTATCTATCTATCATCTATCTATCAATCTATCAATCTATCTATCTATCTATCTATCTATCTATCTATCTATCTATCAATCATCTATCTATCTATCAATCATCTATCTATCTATCTATCATCTATCATCTGTCTGTCTATCTGTCTATCACCTATCTATGTATCTGTCTATTATCTATCTACCTATCATTGATTTATCTATCTATCATCTATCTATATATCTGTCTATCTTCTATCCATCCATGTATCTATCTGTCATCTTCACGCCCCTGATACATAGATACTTGAAACTCAAAAAATGTGGAGTCAGGTTCTTCCCCTCTGACCCCTCTGTCTTTCTGCTTTATCCTTCCTCACTGACGCAACGAATGGAGAATGTTTTTCTGCCTGAAAAGTAGAATGGCCAAGAGGAAGGAGAAATTAGTGAAAACAAGAAACATAAGGGATACTACTTCAAAATACTGTCTTACCACAATTTGTAGGGGTGGGGAGAAGCTAATTGCTGGTAGGTTAAGGAGTAAGTAAAGGGTAATTAAGTGAATAAATTAAGACAAATATAGATATACCTAGTCTTTTAAGCCATTTCCATTGAAAGTTAGGCCACAGTTTGGAGCATGCAGCATAGGTAAGGGTAAAGCTTTAACTTGGGTAAAATTGGTGAGGATTTGGGCACTAAATGTCTTTGCATGCATATCTTCTTGAAGCTCTATTTCCGGTCCCTATATAGGCCTCTATTCCTTCTTGAATTGTCCCTGGGTGGCGCAAATGGTTAAGCATTTGACTACTAACTGAAAGGTTGGTGGTTGAAACCCACCCAGAGGTACAGAAGAAAAGCTTGGTGATATGCTTCCAAAAGGTCACAGCCTTGAAAACCCTTTGGAGTGCAGTTCCACTCTGCAACACATAAGGTTGCCATAAGTCAGAATCCACTCCAAGGCAGTTTTTCTTTTTTCTTTTTTTTTTGGTTTGATCTTTCTTGACTCAACTGTGTGACAACAGCTCATACTCAGCACTTGCACCTTTCATCCTGGTGCTTTATTTTTTTTTAATTAAAAAATTTTTTTTGTGTGTGCTTTAAGTGAAAGTTTATAAATCAAGTCAGTCTCTCACACAAAAACTTATAAACACCTTACTACATACTCCCAGTTGCTCTCCCCCTAATGAGACAGACCGTGCCCTCCCCCCACTCTCTCTTTTCGCGTCCATTTTACCAGCTTCTAACCCCTTCTATCCTCTCATCTCCCCTCCAAGCAGGAGATGCCAACATAGTCTCAAGGGTCCACCCGATCCAAGAAGCCCACTCCTCACCAGCATCCCTTTCCAACCCATTGTCCAGTCCAATCCATGTCTGAAGAGTTGGCTTCAGGAATGGTTCCTGTCCTGGGCCAACAGAAGGTCTGGGGGCCATGACCACTGGGGTCCTTCTAGCCTCCGTCAGACCATTAAGTTTGGTCTTTTTACGAGAATTTGGGGTCTGCATCCCACTGCTCTCCTGTTCCCTCAGGGGTTCTCTGTTGTGTTCCCTGTCAGGGCATTCATCGGTTATAGGTAGGCACCATCTAGTTCTTCTGCCTCAGGCTGATGTAGTCTCTGGTTTATGTGGCCCGTTCTGTCTTTTGGGCTCATAATTACCTTGTGTCCTTGGTGTTCTTCATTCTCCTTTGCTCCCGGTGGGTTGAGACCAATTGATGCATCTTAGATGGCCGCTTGCTAGCGTTTAAGACCCCAGACACCACTCTTCAAAGTGGGATGCAGAATGTTTTCTTAATAGATTTTATTACGCCAATTGACTTAGATGTCCCCTGAAACCATGGTCCCCAAACCCCAGTCCCTGCTACACTGCCCTTCGAAGCATTCAGTTTATTCAGGAAACTTCTTTGCTTTTGGTTTAGTTCAGTTGTGCTGACCTTGCCTGTATTGTGTGTTGTCTTTCCTGTCACCGAAAGCAGTTCTTATGTACTATCTAATTAGTGAATAACCCTCTCCCACTATCCCTCCCTCCTCCCTCTTTTCACCATCAAAGAATGTTTTCTTCTCTGTTTAGATTACTTCTTGAGTTCTTATAATAGTGGTCTTACACAATATTTGTCCTTTTGCAACTGACCGATTTCACTCAGCGTAATGCCTTCCAGATTCTTCCATGTTATGAAATGTTTCACATATTCCTCACTGTTCTTTATTGATGCATAGTTTTCCATTGTGTGAATATACCATAATTTATTTATGCATTCATTCATGGATGGGCACCTTGGTTGCTTCCATCTTTTTGCTATTGTAAACAGTGCTGCAATGAATATGGGTGTGCATATATCTGTTCGTGTAAAGGCTCTTATTTCTCTAGGGTATATTCCAAGGAGTGGGATTGCTGGATCATATGGTAGTTCTATTTCTAGCTTTTTAAGGAAGCGCAAAAATGATTTCCAAAGTGATTGTACCATTTTACATTCCCACCAGCAGTGTAGAAGTGTTCCTATCTCTCCATGGCCTCTCCAACATTTACTGTTTTGTGTTCTTTGGATTAAGGCAAGCCTTGTTGGAGTGAGATGGAATCTCACTGTAGTTTTGATTTGCATATCTCTAATGACAAATCTGGGTTTAATGGCAAATGATCGTGAGCATTTCCTCATGTCTCTGTTAGCTACCTGAATGTCTCCTTTAGTGAAGTGGCTGCTCATATCTTTTGCCCATTTTTTAATTGGTTTCTGTGCCTTTTTGCAGTTGAGTTTTTGCAGTATCATGTGGATTTTAGAGATCAGACGCTGATTGGAAATGTCATAGCTAAAAAATTTTTCCCAGTCTGTAGGTAAACTTTTTATTCTTTTGGTGAAGTCTTTGGATGAGCATAAAAAAGGTGTTTGATTTTTAGGAGCTCCCAGTTATCTAGCTTTTCTTCTGCATTTTTAGTAATGTTTTATATACTGTTTATGCCATGTATTAGGGCTCCTAACATTGTCTCTATTTTTTCTTCTGTGATCTTTATCGTTTTAGATTTTATATTTATATCAACTGCTCATATGTGGATGGATTTACATCTAGATTTTTAATTCTGTTCCATTGGTCTATGAGTCCGTTGTTGTACCAGTACCAGGCTGTTTTGACTACTGTGGCAGTATAGTAGGTTTTAAAATCAGGTAGAGTAAGGCCTCCCACTTTGTTCTTCTTTTTCAGTAGTGCTTTACTTATCTGGGGCGTCTTTCCCTTCCATATGAAGTTGGTGATTTGTTTCTCCATCTCATTAAAAAATGTCTTTGGAATTTGGATCGGAATTGCACTAGATCTATAGATTGCTTTTGGTAGAATAGACATTTTTATAATGTTGTCTTCCTATCCATGAGCAAGGTATGTTTTTCCACTTATGTACGTCTCTTTTGGTTTCTTACAGTAGTGTTTCGTAGTTTTCTTTGTATAAGTATTTTACAGCTCTGGTAAGTTTTTTCTGAAGTGTTTTATCTTCTTGGAGGCTACTGTAAATGGTATTGATTTGGTGATTTCTTCTTCGATGTTCTTTTTATTGGTGTAGAGGAATCCAACTGATTTTTGTATGTTTATCTTGTATCCTGATACTCTGCTGAACTCTATTAGTTTCAATAGTTTTCTTGAGGATTCATTAGGGTTTTTTGTGTATAAGATCATGTCATCTGCAAATGGAGATACTTTGACTTCTTCCTTGCCAATCTGGATGCCCTTTATTTCTTTATCTAGCCTAATTGCTCTGGCTAGGACCTCCAGCACAATGTTGGATAAGAGTGGTGATAAAGGGCATACTTGTCTGGTTCCCGATCTCAGCGGGAATGCTTTCAGCCTCTCTCCATTTAGGGTGATGTTGGCTGTTGGCTTTGTATAAATGCCCTTTATTATGTTGAGGAATTTCCCTTCTATTCCTATTTTGCTGAGAGTTTTTATCATGAATGGGTATTGAACTTTGTCAAATGCCTTTTGTACATCATTTGATAAAATCATGTAATTCTTATGTTTTGTTTTATTTACATGCTGGATTACATTAATTGTTTTTCTAATGTTGAACCATCCCTGCACACCTGGTATGAATCTCACTTGGTCATGGTAGATTATTTTTTTATATGTTATTGAATTCTATTGGCTAGAATTTTGTTGAGGATTTTTGCATCTAAGTTCATGAGGGATATAGGTCTATAATTTTCTTTTTTTTGTGGTGTCTTTACCTGGTTTTGGCATCAGTGATATGCTGGTTTCATAGAATGAGCTTGAGAGTATTCCATCCTTTTCGATGCTCTGAGATACCTTTAGTAGTAGCGGTGTTAACTCTTCTTTGAAAGTTTGGTAGATCTCTGCAGCAAAGCTGTCTGGGCCAGGGCTTTTTTTTTGTTGGGAGTTTTTGAATTACCTTTTCAATCTCTTCTTTTGTTGTGGGTCTATTTAGTTGTTCTACCTCTGTTAGTGTTAGTTTAGGTAGGTAGTGTGTTTCTAGGAATTCATCCATTTCTTCTAGGTTTTCAAATTTGTTGGAGTACATTTTTTCATAGTAATCTGATATGATTCTTTTAATTTCTGTTCGGTCTGTTGTAATATCGCCCATCTCATTTCTTATTTGGGTTATTTGCCTCCTCTCCTGTTTTTCTTTTGTAATTTTGGACAATGGTTTATCAATTTTGTTAATTTTTTTAAAGAACCAGCTTTTGGTCTTGTTAATTCTTTCAATTGTTTTTCTGTTTTCTATTTCATTTAGTTCAGCTCTAATTTTTATTGTTTTCTTCTGGTGCTTGAGGGATTCTTTTCTTTCTCTCTTTTATTTGTTCAAGTTGTAGGGATAATTCTTTGATTTTAGCCCTTTTTTCTTTTTGTATGTGTGCATTTACTGATATAAATTGACCTCTGAGCACTGCTTTCACTGTGTCCCCCAGGTTCTGATAGGAAGTGTTTCCATTCTCACTGGATTCTATGAATTTCTTTATTTCATCCTTAATGGCTTCTATAACCGAGCCATTTTTGAGCAGGGTATTGTTCAGTTTCCAAGTGTTTGATTTCTTTTCCCTGCTTTTCTGTTATTGATTTCCACTTTTATGGACTTATTATGGTCAGAGAACATGCTTTGTAATATTTCAATATTTTGGATTCTGCTGAGGCTTGCTCTATGACCTAATATGCGATCTATTCTAGAGAATGTTCCATGTGCACTAGAAAAGAATGTATACTTGGCTTCTGTTGAGTGGGTGTTCTGTATATGTCTATGAGGTCAAGTTGGTTGATTGTGGCATTTAGATCTTCCATGTCTTTATTGAGCTTTTTTCTGGATGTCCTGTCCTTCACCGAATGTGGTATGTTGAAGCCTCCTACCATTATTGTGGAGCTGTCTATCTGACTTTTCAGTGCTGATAGAGTTTGTTTTATGTATGTTGCAGCCCTGTCATTGGGTGCATAGGTATTTAATATGGTTATATCTTCTTGGCATATTGTCCCTTTAGTTATTATATGGAATCCCTGGTGGCATAGTGGTTAAGTGCTATGGCTGCTAACTGAAGGGTTGGCAGTTCAAATCCGCCAGGCGCTCCTTGGAAATGCTATGGGGTAGATCTACTCTGTCCTATACAGTCTCTCTGAGTTGGAATCTACTCGATGGCACTAGGTTTTTTTTTTTTGGTTAATCATTATATAGTGTCCTTCCTTATCATTTGTGATGGATTTAACTTTGAAGTCTATTTTGTCAGAAATTAATATTGCCACTCCTGCTCTTTTTTGATTGTTGTTTGCTTGGTATATTTTTTTCCATCCTTTGAAGTTTAGTTTGTTTTTGTCTCTAAGTCTAAGGTGTGTCACTTGTAGGCAGCATATAACTGATTGTGTTTTTCTAATCCATTCTGCCACTCTGTCTCTTTATTGGTGCATTGAGTCCATTTACATTCAGCATAATTATGGATAGGTATGAATTTAGTGCTATTATTTTGATGTCTTTTTCTGTGTGTTGTTGACAGTTTCTGTTTCCCACTTAATTTTATGTGCTGAGTAGATTATCTTTGTATATTGCCTTTTCCTCATATTCGTTGTTGTTGATTTTGTTTCTGTTGAGTCTCTATTTTTTTCTTGAATTTTATTTTGATGTTTAGGATAGTTTGTCTCCTTTATGGTTACCTTATTATTATTATTTACCCCTATTTTTCTAAATTTAAACCCAACTTTTATTTCTTTGTTTCACCTTATCTTCCTCTCCATATGGAAGGTCTATGACTACATTTCTTAATCCCTCTTTATAGTTTTTTTGTTATCTTCTTTTATATAATAACATCACTGTTACCCTGTTTTGAGCATTTTTCTTTTTTGTCTTGATTTATTTTTTTGTTTTTCCTGTCTGGGTTGACTACTGATTGCTCTGCCCAGTGTTCTAATCTTGGGTTGATACCTGATATTATTGATTTTCTAACCAAAGAACTCCCTTTAGTATTTCTTGTAGTTTTGGTTTGGTTTTTAAGAATTCCCTAAACTTCTGTTTGTCTGGAAATGTCCTAATTTCACCTTCATCTTTGAAAGACAGTTTTGCTGGATACGTGATTCTTGGCTGGCAATTTTTTTCCTTCAAGTTTTCATATAAGTCATCGGATTGCCTTCTTGCCTACATGGTTTCTGCTGGGTAGTTCTAGCTTATTCTTTTTGGCTGTCCTTTGTAAGTGACTTTTTGTTTATCCCTAGCTGCTCTTAAAATTCTCTCTTTATCTTTGATTTTGGCAAGTTTTATTATGTCTTGGTGACTTTCTTTTAACACCTACCTTATGAGGAGTTCAACGAGCATCTTGGATAGATATGTTCTCATCTTTCACAATATCAGGGAAGTTTTCTGCCAACAAATTTTCAACAATTTTCTCTGTATTTTCTGTTATCCCTCCCTGTTCTGGTGCTCTAATCACTTGTAGGTTATTCTTCTTGATAGAGTCCCACATGATTCTTAAGGTTTCTTCATTTTTTTAATTCTTTTATCTGATTTTTCTTCAAATACATTGGTGCCAAGTGCTTTATCTTCAAGTTCAGAAATTCTGCCTTCCACTTGCTCAAATCTGCTTCTCTAACTTTTTACTGAGTTGTCTGCTTCTGTAATTTTTTGTTAATCTTCTGAATTTCTGATTGCTGTCTGTCTATGGATTTTTCCAGCTTATTAAATTTTTTGTTACGTTCCTGAATAATCTTTTTAATTTCTTCAGTCGCTTTATCTGTGTGTTCCTTGGCTTGTTCTGTGTATTGCCTCATTTCCTTCCTGATGTCTTGAAGGGTTCTGTACACTAATTTTTTGTATTCTGCCTTTGGTAATTCCAGGAATGCACTCTCGTCTAGAAGATCCCTTGATTCTTTTTCTTGAAAGTTTGTTCTGGTGATCAAGGTCTGTTTCTTTTTGTGACTTGATATTGACTTTTGTCTCTGAGCCATTTATAAGTTATTGTATTAGTTTATTTTATGTTCGTTTACTGTGTCATAGCTTCTTGCTTTCTTTTGTTTTGGTATGCCCAAATGGGTTGCTTGAGTGAGCTAGCTTGATTAGTTTCGCCTTTGGATCTCTGACTTCCTGTCCCCAGATGGCTAGACCTGTTATCAGGTATTTCAGTCTAGGATTCCATTCACTTTTCTTGTATGAATTCTGCTCAGGTGTCCAGGTAGCTGATCATGAAGAGTGTGGTATAGCCTCTGTCCTACAGTCTTAGAGGGGCAGGAGTGATTGGTGTAGGTACCGGTATCTGGTTGCAGCAGAGGATGACACTCTGAACAAGGCAGGGGGCTGAGAATCATCCCCTACATGTCTCTGATGAAAGCATGTCCCCATTCCCTAGAGTGTACAGGTGGGTGTGTTCTGCAGACGGACCATGGCCACCCAATGTTTTTGGTTGTAAGGACTGGGAGGTACCAGTTATCCTCGGACCCCTGTCACAGGTGGCTGGGTGACCTGAGTGGAGCTACCAGTCCTTAGGCCCCTGATGTGGGTAGGTATGGACCCTGTTTAATAGTCAAAGCCATGTCAAATGCCCACCTCTCTGCCAAACAGCTGAAATGGTTGGAGTCTCCCAACAAGGGCCTATTCTCCTGAATTAGGCCCACACAGATCCAGGCAAAGGGGAAATGTACTCAAAGTCCATGGACCATTTATGCCTGGACGGGAGCCGCTTCTGTCTTGAGCTCCCCCAGTTAGCGGAGCTGGCAAATTAACTTTTCCCCCAATTGCAAATTTATCAGTTCTCCAAGTCCAGGAGGATGGGTCTAGGCACTCAACAGGGCCTATCTCAGGCCCAGGGAAGTCGGCTGCTGCTGAAGCCGGCTTGGCAGTGGGGGGCGGGGGGGAGGGAGAGGAGAGCCATGGTAAAATATACACAAGTACTTAGCTTTTGCCAAAAGAGCCGTTCTTCTCTGTTTCCAAAGGTGTGAGTAGTCTGTGTGGCTGGCTGCTTCTCCCTGAGAAAACTGCAACCAAACACTAGTACCAGTCCATTGCCTCTGCTCCTGGGAATGGTGCCTGAGGGCTCCCTGCAATTCAGGTCCAGTAACTCCTCTCCACTTCTGAACTGTCTCTTCTTCCTCTTGCCCCTCGGTTCATTTTCTAAGCTTACCTTTGATGTTCAGGACTCCTGGCTTGTCATAAATATACTTGTTTCACTTGTTTTTTCAGTCCTTTGATGTAAAGAGGGCTCACCAGAAGTGTCTGTCTATTCCGCCATCTTGGCTCCTTCTCTCTCCATCCTGGTAATTTTAACAAATTTTAGCTTCACTCCTTGACCCACTCACTATAGGTTGTGTTTAACATTGCTCTTTACTGCTTTGAAACTGCCTCACCCAGGTGTCTGGCTTCTGTCTTGCTGTACTTCACTCCACAGTGGATATATAACAAAGCCTTTTTTAATGTTATTTATTTGTAGTGTCCATACCTTTTCTTCCACATTTATGGTGTACTGTGATTATTTGAGATGACTATAAATAGGCCTTTTGGTTAATCTAAGGTTCTTTTAGAGAGTTTTCAAATAATTATCCCAGTCCTCTGTTTCTGTAATCAAACAATGTCTCTTCTTTTGTTGCCCCCAACATCCAACGAAGGTGATCAACCATCCTGGTTTGCCCACAAATGTTCTGGTTTAAGCACTGAAAATCTTGTATGTCTGGAAAATCCTCAGTCTCAGGGTGACTGGGATGCTTGGTCATACTACGTCTCCACATAACTATGTTTATCCTTCATCTCTCCCTTCCACGATCAGAGAACCAAGTTAAGGTACCTTTTTTTTTCCTTTTCTTTAGATTATTTCAATATCCTCCTATCTGGTCTCCACTCATCCTTTATTAAAATCTAAACTGCCTTTGAACACCAGATTAATTTTCCTACAGGACTGCTTTGGTAACTTCATTGCTTTGTTCAAACACTTTCAATGCCTCCCTTTTACCCATCAAATGAAGCTTAAATGCCTTAGACCGATATTTGATGTCCTCCATAAACTTTCACAAGCCAACGTTTCTTCTCTTCTCTTTCAGTAACTCAGAAGCCATTTCAGTGTCTTTTAGTGCTTTGCAGCCATTATTATAAACATCAGTACTTTTTCTTTTTTTTCTTTTTTTGTTTGTACTGTCCATTAGAATACTGAAGTGACTTCGTACAGATTTCTAGTTGATCAAATTTGAATAAAGCAACCTTTTTTTTGTTTTGTTTTCTTGGCCTATCTATTGACATTTCTTACCACTTCTTCCTAAATATTTGGGTTGGATTACAGAGCAGGCCTTAAAAAACAAATTTCTTTGTCATACAAGGTCAGTTTAGAATAGCTGGTACAGCACACCTGGTAAGAAAATAACCATAAGACAATCAGGAAACTGACACTTTTATTTTTAATAGGCCATAATTATTTTTTAGTCATTTTTATTGTCAAAATTAACTCTGCCTTACAAATTATTATATTGCTAATTTAAAGAGGCTCCACTTACATCACATTTTTGTAATTCTGCTTCATTGTTCCTTTTGTTGTTACTAGAAACCAAACCAAACAACAACAACAAAAACCCTCCTGAATAATTTTATTTGGTTTCATAGTCATTGTTTAATGTCCTAAAGAAAATAACCTCAGGGGGCCATAAAAACAATACCCTGTATGTTTCTTTTCTCCATGGCCTTTAAGAGGTCTTTTAATGGTCTTCTTCATGTGGAAAAATAACTTAGAGCTTATTTATTCTGAGCTTTTTCTCTTCCTGGGATTTTTAGACTGTTTCTTCTTGTTGTTAGTTTTATTGATGGGTTTACCTTTGTCTGCTGAGGGGTTTAGGACATCTCTATTTATAACCCTCCAAGCCTGGTCTAAACTCCTGAGGGGTCTGCTTGCTCATCCACTGTTGCTCTCCTCTTTGTAAGACGCTGGTGCAAAGCCAGTGTTGCCCTTCAAAGCAGGCGAGTGGCTATTAGCAGTGTTTGGTCCTTGCTAATATGCATACTGCCATCCATCATCTTTTTGTCCTTTTGTTACTCAGGTGCCAGGAATCCCAGTGCTGGTCTCTGCTGTGGTTTTTCTCTTACTTTAGGTGTAATTCTCATAAAGTACAAAAGTGTGTAAACATTTTTTTGCTTTAGTGTGAATTGACTGTTTAAAGCCTATTCTTAGGTTGGTTTTGTGTTTCAAATGAAAATGCCTTTGAGTTACAAATTCCTTTATTTTCTTAAGATTGCTTTGCTAGAGTAAAAGTCTGTTATCAACTACCCATTCTCTCCTACTTCCTCCAGAAATAACAATCTCTAAATACCTAGGACTAAATATTACATCTGTATGAAGAAGAATGCAGCATCAGAATTGAAGGAAGATTCATGAGCAGCCTGCAATACACAGATGGCACAACCTAGCTCGCTGAAAGTGAAGAGGGCTTGAGGCACTTACTGATGAAGATCAAAGACTACAACCTTCAGTATGGATTATACCTCAACATTAAGAAAACAAAAGTTCTCACAACTGGACCAATAAGCAACATCATGATCAATGGAGAAAACACTGAAGTTGTCAAGGATCTCATTTTACTTGGATCCACAAACAACATCCATGGAAGCAGCAGTCAAGAAATCAAATGACGTCTTTCATTGGGTAAATCTGCTGCAAAAGACCTCTTCAAAATGTTTAAAAGCAAAGATGTCACTTTGAGGATCAATGTGTGCCTGACCCAAGCCATAGTGTTTTCAATCACCTCATATGCATGTGAAAGCTGGCCAATGAATAAGGAAGACCAAAGAATTGATGCCTTTAAATTACGGTGTTGATGAAGAATATTGAGTATATCATGGACTGCCAGGAGAAAGAATAAACACATCTTAAAAGAAGTCCAGCCAAAATGCTCCTTAGAGGCAAGAGGCGAGGATGGTGAGGCTTCATCTCACATACTTTGGACATGTAATCAGGAGGCAGCATTCCTTGTAGAAGGACATCATGCTTGGTAAAGTAGATGATCAGCAAAAAAGAGAAAGACCCTCAACGAGATCCATTGATACAGTGGCTGCAACAGTGGGCTCAAACATAGCAACGATTTTGAGGATGGTGCAGGACAAAGGCAGTGTTTTGTTTTGTTGTATATAGAGTCATTATGAATCAGAACCAACTTGATAGCATCTAACAATGACAAATATCACATCTACCACTGTCTGTTAATTTGTCATATTGTGGTCACTTGAGTGTTGCTGTGATGCCAGAAGCTATGCCACAGGCATTTCCAATACCAGCAGGGTCACCCGTTGTGGACAGGTTTCAGAGGAGCTTCCAGGCTAAGATAGACTAGGAAGAAAGGCCTGGCTATCTAATTCAGAAAATTAGCCAATGAAAATCCTATGGATGACAACTGAATATTGCCCAATATAATGCTGGAAGATGAGCCCCCTGGGTTGGAAAGCACTCAAAACACTCAGTGGCTACAATGAACTCTAGCATACCAATGACTGTGAAGATAGCACAGGACCAGGCATCATTTCATTCTATTGTATATGGGGTCACAATGAGTCAGTGCCGACTCATGGTAACTAATAAATAACAACAAATATCACATACTGTCTTGGAACAGGGGCTTTTCAGTTTGTGCCGGTTTTAAAACATGGCTGTAAATACTTTGATATTCCTGCTATCGAGAGGTGGGATCAAATTCCCAGTCCTTGGCCCTGGGTGGAGTTATGACTTTTTTGACCAACAGAGTATGATAAAAGTGGCACTGTGACTTTAGGGGCTAGATCATGAAACATCTAGCAGCTTCTGTCTTATTTGCTGGAACACTTGCTCGTGTGGTCCTGAGTCACCATGCTTCAAATAAGACTTTCCCAAGGAAGTCGAGCCACATGGAAAGGCCACATGTGGGCACTCCAGCTGACAGGCCCAGTTGAGCCCAGTCTTTGAGTGTCCCCTGCCTCAGGCGCCAAATATGTGAATGAAGAGGTTTCTAGATAATTTCAGCTCCCAGTCATTTGAGTGTTCCCAGCTGAGGTACCAGATATCTTTGAACAGAGATAAACCATAATCTCTGTGTTCTGTCCAAATTTCTGACCCACAGAACTCATTCTACCCATTAAGTTGTGGGTGTTCTTTTTTATACTGCAGTGACTCTTAAAGTGTCAGATGTGATTAAGTTATTTAATTTCTAATTTTCAGTTTCCTCATTGGTAAAAAAGAGAAGAGTAAGAATGATTTTTTTTTTTTTTAAATTCAGTGAGTGAATGCGTGTAAAATGCCTGAGGCACATTGGCTCAATAAATGCTAGCCAGTATTATTGTTATAGACAATAAGAATACACATTTTTCTGCTTTTAGTGAGACCAATGGGATTTTTTTGGTAAAAATCTCAACATATTACTAATTCAGTAAGAATCAAGTTTTTTTTTTGAAAATGCATCATCATAATTGTAAATATGACAGTAGAATTAACCTTGAATCAGGAAGGACCCTCACGTTAAATCAGGCTTCGCTTTGAGGCTCTCAGGACGGATAGTGTTGATGAGACAATTAGGCAAGCCGGGGAATATCCTATGCTAACATGACCTATCTTTTCAGCAGCAAAGGAATATTCTTCTGTTCTTGGTATTTTGTTAGTGCCAGTTTCTAATGAAATCAGCAGTGTTTACCAAGTTCTGTAGTGGTGCTCTCATTGCAACTCACAGAGACTATTGCACCAACTTCTCCCCAGCATGCCTTGCAACTGGTTGATGGAAAACCTCTGTAGTCACTTGTTGCCCTTGAGGTATATGCAGTACCGTAGTGTAGCAGTTATTGATCTTATTTTGGCTTCAGGTGTTGAGGTATAGCAGGAAGATCAGTTTTTCTTTTAAGGAATTCAGCTTACTTTTCCTTGGTGTTGCTTTGTAATTATATAACTCAAAGTATGGCTTAATTGATCACTTGATGTTTTCTCCATCCAGGTATCTATAAATCTCCATATGCCTACTTTAGCACAGATGCTTTAAATAAAGATTTATGTGCACTTCAGGTTCACCAGTTAGAAAATGCCTTCTCCTTTAGCCAGGGAGGAATCAGCATGAGAGTTCTATGTAGGATTTTAAAAAATAACAGGAAATTCTTATGGAAGTTTAAAATGTGCTAACTTTCAGGCAAAGTCTCGACCTTTTTATATGTGCAATATAGTGGGAGAAGCTTAATATATATATGTTAAGTAACCAGTCAATAAAAAATTATTGCCCACGGTTTGAAATTTCACCCACACCTTAACCTTCTAAAGTCAATATGGTACCCGCTTTCTTGAACGTTGTACACTACATGATGAGGGTAATTTGTAAGATTTTTATTAAAATTCTTACATGTATGCAGCTCAATTCTTTTTTTATATATTTTATTTGCTTGTTCACTTTTTTATTGTGCTTTAAGTGAAAGTTTGCTGCTCAAGTTAGTTTCTCATGCAAAAATTTATATACATATTGTTATGTGACCCTAGTTGCTATCCCTATGTCAGCACACTCCTCTTGTCCACCCTGAATCTTCTGTGTCCATTCAATCAGTTCCTGTCCCCCTCTGCCCATTTAGTCCCATGTGTCTACTTGAACTAAGAAGCACACTCTTCACAAGTATCATTTTATGTCTTACAGTCCAGTCTAATCTTTGAAGAGTTGGCTTCGGGAAGGATTTTAGTTCTGGGTTAACAGAGAGTTTGGGGAGCATGTCTTCCAGAATTCCTCCAGTCTCAGTCAGACCTTTAAGTCTGGTCTTTTTACTAGAATTTGAGTTCTGCACCCCACTTTTCTCCTGCTCCATCAGGGGCTCTCTGTTGTTCCCTGTCAGGGCAGTCATTGGTGATAGCCAGGCACCATCTAGTTCTTCTGGTCTCAGGGTGATGGAGTCTCTGGTTTATGTGGCTCTTTCTGTCTCTTGGGCTAATATTTTCCTTGTGTCTTTGCTGTTCTTCATTCTTCTTTACTCCAGGTGGGTTGGGACCAATTGATGCATCTTAGATGGCCGCTTGCTAGTTTTTAGGACCCCAGACACCACTCACCAAAGTGGGATG
Source organism: Elephas maximus indicus (assembly GCF_024166365.1). Taxonomy (NCBI): domain Eukaryota; kingdom Metazoa; phylum Chordata; class Mammalia; order Proboscidea; family Elephantidae; genus Elephas; species Elephas maximus. The sequence goes on along the minus strand of NC_064827.1, from coordinate 90,552,517 downwards.
CAGAACATTTTCTTTCTTTCTTTTTTTTTTAATTGTATTTTAGATGAAGGTTTACAGAACAAACTAGTTTCTCATTAAACAGTTAGTACATATATTGTTTTATGACATTGGTGAACAACCCCACGACATTTCAACACTTTCTCTTCTCAACCTTGTTCCCTCCTGCCTTCCAGTCTTTGCCCCTGGGCTGGTGTGCCCTTTTAGCCTTATTTTATATTATGGGCCTGTCCAGTCTTTGGTTGAAGGGTGAACCTCAGAAGTGACTACATTACTGAGCTGAAGGGGTGTCTGGGGGCCATACTCTCAGAGTTTCTCCAGTCTCTGTCAGGTCAGCAAGCCTGGTCTTTCTTTTTGAGTTAGAATTTGTTCTACATTTTTCTCCAGCTCTGTCCAGGACCCTCTATTGTGACCCCTGTCAGAGCAGTCAGTGGTGGTAGCCAGGCACCACCTAGTTTTACTGGCCTCAGTCTGGTGAAGGCCATGGTAGATGTGATCCGTGAGTCCTTTGGACTAATTGTTTCCTTGTATATTTAGTTTTCTTTATTCTTCTTTGCTCCCAAAGGGGTGAGACCAGTGGAGTATCCTAGATGGCCGCTCACAGGCTTTTAAGACCCCAGACACTACACACCAAAGTAGAATGTAGACCATATTCTTTATAAACTATGTTATGCCAATTGAGCTAGATGTTCCCTGAGACCATGGTCCAGAACATTTTCTTAAACCTTGTCATACCAAATGACCTAGATGTTCCCTGAAACCATGGTGCCCATACCCCACCCCTGCTACGCTGTCCCTCTTAGTGTTTGGTTGTGTTCAGGAAACTTCTTAGCTTTTGGTTTGGTCCAGTGGTGCTGACATCCCCCGTGTTGTGTTGTCCTTCCCTTCACCTAAGATAATTCTCATCTACTATCTAGTTAGTAAATTCCCATCTCCCTCCCTCCGCACCCTCATAACCATCAAAGAATGTTTTCTTCTGTGTTTAAACCTTTTCTTGAGTTCTTGTAATAGTAGTCTTATACAATACTTGTCCTTTCATGACTGACTAATTTCACTCAGCATAATACCTTCTGGATTCATCCATGTTATGACATGCTTCATGGATTCATCCTTGTTCTTTATTGTTGCATAGTATTCCATTGTGTGAATATACCATATTTATTTATCCATTATTCTGTTGATGGGCACCTAAGTTGTTTCCATCTTTTTGCTGTTGTGAACACTGCTGCAATGAACACGAGTGTGTATATATCTATTTGTGTGATGGCTCTTATTTCTCTAGGATATATTCCAAGGAATAGGATTGCTGGATCCTATTTTTTTTTTTTTATTATGGTAGTTCTATTTCTAGCTTATTAAGGAAGCGCGAGATTAACTTTCAAAGTAGTTGTACCATTTTACATTCCCACCAGCAGTGTTTAAGTGTTTCAGTCTCTCCACAACCTCTCCAACATTTATTATTTTATTGTTTTTTGGATTAATGGTAGCCTTTTTGGGGTGAGATGGTATCTCATTGCAGTTTTGATTGGCATTTCTCTAATGGCTAATGATTGTGAGCATTTCCTCATGTATCTGATAGCTGCCCGAATGTCTTCTTTGGTGAAGTGCCTGTTCATATACTTTGCCTATTTTTCAATTGGATTATTTGTCTTTTTGTTGTTGAGGCTTTGCAGTATCTTGTACATTTTAGAGTTTAGATGCTGATCAGATTTGTCGTAGCCACAAATTTTTTCCTAGTCTGTAGTTTGTCTTTTTACTCTTTTGGTGAAGTCTTTGGACAAGCATAAGTGTTTGATTTTTAGGAGCTCCCAGTTATCTAGTTTCTCTTCTGGTGTTTGTGCCTTGTTAGTAATGTTTTGTACTCTGTTTATACAGGTATTAAGGCTCCTAGTGTTTTTCCTATTTTTCTTGTATGATCTTTATTGTTTTAGGTTTTATATTTAGTTCTTTGATCCATTTTGAGTTAGTTTTTGTGCATGGTGTGAGGTATAGGTCTTGTTTCAGTTTTTTTTGCAGGTGGATATCCAGTTATGCCAACACCATTTGTTAAAGAGGCTGTCTTTTCCCCATTTGATGGACTTTGGGCCTTTGTCAAATATCAGCTGCTCATAGGTGGATGAATTTACGTCTGGATACTCAATTCTGTTCCATTTTTCTATGTATCTGTTGTACCAGTACCAGGCTGTTTTGACTACTGTGGCTGTATAATAGTTTCCAAAATCAGGTAGTGCGAGGTCTCCCACCTTGTTCTTCTTCAGTAATGCTTTACTTATCCAGGGCCTCTTCCCTTTCCATATAAAGTTGGTGATTTGTCTCTCCATCTCATTAAAAAATGCTGTTGGAATTTGGATACAGATTGCATTGTATCTGTAGATCATTTTGGGTAGAACAGACATTTTCACAATGTTGAGTCTTCCTGTCCTGTCCATGAGCAAGGTAGTATATTTTTCCACTTATGTAGGTCTGTTTTTATTTATTGCAGTAGTGTCTTGTAGTTTTCTTTGTATAGGTCTTTTATGTCTCTGGTTAGATTTGTTCCTAAGTATTTTATCTTCTTGGGGGGCTATTGTAGATGGTATTAATTTGATGATTTCCTCTTAGAAGTTCCCTTTATTGGTGTAGAGGAATCCAACTGATTTTTAAATCCTGATACATTGATCCATTTAGGATGATGTTAGCTGTTGGCTTTGAATAACTGCCCTTTATTATGTTGATGAATTTCCCTTCTATTTCTATTTTGCTGAGAGTTTTTATCATGAGTGGGTGTTGAGCTTTGTAAAATGCCTTTTCTGCATCAATTGATAAGTTCATGTGGTTCTTATCTTTTGTTTAATTTATGTGATGGATTACATTGGTTGTTTTTCTAATGTTGAACCATCCCTGCATACCTGGTATGAATCCCCTTTGGTCATGGTGAATTGTTTTTTTGCTATGTTGTTGAAATATTTTGACTAGAATTTTGTTGAGGATTTTTGTGTCTATGTTCATGAGGGATATTGGTCTGCAGTTTTCTTTTTTTGTGTTGTCTTTACCTGTTTCTGGTATCAGAGTTATGCTGGCTTCATAGAATGAGTTTGGGAGAATTCCATCCTTTGCTCTGCTCTGAAATACCTTTAGTAGTAGTGGTGGTAATGCTTCTCTGAAAGTTTGTTAGAATTCTCCAGTGAAGCCATCAGGGCCAGGGCTTTATTTTGTTGCCAGTTTTTCAGTTACCTTTTCAATCTCTTCTTTTGTTATAGGTTTATTTAGTTCTACCTCTGTATTAGTTTAGGTAGGTAGTATGTTTCTAGAAATTTGTGTATTTTCTCTAGGTTTTCAAAGTTGTTGAAGTACAATTTTTCATAGTATCCTGTTAGGATTCATTTAATTTCAGTTGGATCTGTTGTGATATCACCCATCTCATTTCTTATTCAGGTTATTTGCTTCCTTTCCTGTTTTTCTTTTGTAAGTTTGGCCAATGATTTTTCGATTTTGTTGATCTCTTCAAGGAACAAGCTTTAGATCGTGTTAACTCTTTCAATTGATTTTCTTTTCTCTGTTTCATTTAATTCTGCTCTAATTTTTGGTATTTGCTTTATTCTGGTGCCCGAGGGCTTCTTTCGCTGCTTTCTATTTCTTTGATTTGTGGGGTTAATGTTTTGATTTTGGCTCTTTCTTCTTTTTGGATGTGTGCATTTATTGCTATAAATTGACCTCTGAGCACTGCTTTTGCTGAGTCCCAAAGGTTCTGGTAGGATGTGTTTTTGTTCTCATTAGATTCTGTGAATTTCTTTATTCTGTCTTTAATTTCTCCTATAACCCAGTAGTTTTTGAGCAAGGTGTTCTTCAGTTTCCATGTATTTGATTTTTTTCATTGCTTTTTCAGTTATTGATTTCTACTTTTATGTCTTTATGGTCAGAGAAGATGTTTTGTAATATTTTGATGCTTCAGATTCTGTTAAGGCTTGCTTTGTGGGCTAATATGTGGTCTATTCTGGAGAATGTTCCATGTGTGTTGGAAAAGACAGTATACTTAGCTGCCTTTAGGTGAAGTGTTCTGTATACGTCTATGAGAACAAGTTGGTTGATCGTGGCATTTAGATCTTCCATGTCTTTATTGAGCTTCTTTCTGGATGTTCTCTCCTTTACCAAAAGTGGTGTGTTGAAGTCTCCTACTATTATTGTGGAGCTGTCTATCTCTCTTTTCAATGCTGTTAGAGTTTTTTTTTTTTTTTTTTTTTTACGTATTTTGGAACCCTGTCATTGGATGCATAAATATTATGCTTCTGTCCTGGTGTACTGACCCTTTAATCATTATATAGTGTCCTTCCTTATCCTTTGTGGTGGATTTTGCTTTAAAATGTATTTTGTCAGAAATTAACATTGCCACTTCTGCTCTTTTTTGGTTGTTACTTGCTCGGTATATTTTTTTCTCATCCTTTGAGTTTCAGTTTGTTTGTGTCTTTAAGTCTAAGGTGTGTCTCTTGTAGGCAGCATATATATGGATTATTATTTATTTATTTTTCTTTAGTCCATTCTGCCACTCTCTGTCTCTTTTTTGGTGCATTTAGTCTATTTACATTCAGCATAGTTATTGATAGGCGTAAGTGTAGTGCTGTCATTTTGATGTATTTTTTGTGTTTGTGTTGTTAGTTTTTTTGTTCCATTTAATTTTCTGTGCTGAGTCCTTTTTCTTTATGTATTTTTTTCATCTTTTTCATTGTTGCTGATTTTGTACTTGCTGAGCCTTTATGTTTTTCTTGTTTTTTATTTTAATGTGTAGGATTGTTAATTTCCTTTGTGGTTACCTTAATATTTACCTCTATTTTCCTAAGTTTAAACCAATCTTCTATTTTTTATATCACCTTGACTTCCTCTCCATATGAAAGATCTATGATTACATTATTAGGCCCTCTTTTTTTGTCTTAATGTTGTCATCTTTTGCATATTGATGCCTCTGTTTTCCTATTTTCTGTGTTTTAGCTTTGATTTATTTTTTGTGACTTCCCTATCTGGGTTGATATCTGGTTGCTCTGTCTTGTGTTCTAGTCTTGGGTTGTTGTCTGATGTTACTGATTTTCCAACTGGAGGTATCCCTTTAGTATTTCTTGTAATTTTGGTTTGTTTTTGCAAATTTCCTAAACTTCTGTTCATCTGGGAATACCCTAATTTTGCCACATATTTGAGAGAGAGTTTTGCTGGATATATAATTCTTGACTGGCAGTTTTTTTCCTTCAAGGCTTTGTATATGTCATCCCATTGCCTTCTTGCCTGCATGGTTTCTGCTGAGTAGTTAGGACTTAGTCTTACGGACTCTCCTTTGTAGATGACTTTTTGTTTATCCCTACCTGCTCTTAAAATTCTTTCTTTATCTTTGATTTTGGCAAGCTTGATTATAATATATTTTGGTGACTTTTTTTGGGATCTACCTTCTGTGGGGTTTGATGAGCTCCTTGGAGAGATATCTTCTCACTTTTCACGGTGTCAGGGAAGTTTTCTGCCAACAAATCTTCAAGAACTCTCACTGTATTTTCTGTTATCTCACCCTGTTCTGGTGCTCCGATCATTTATAGGTTATTCCTCTTGATAGATTCCCACATGATTCTTATGGTTTCTTCATTTTTAAAAAATTCTTTTATCTGGTTTTTCCTCAGAAAGTTGGTGTCAAGTGTTTTATCTTCAATCTCACTAATTTTAACTTCCTTTGCCTTGATTCTGTTCCTCTGATTTTTATTGAGTTGTCTAACTCTGAAATTTCATTGTTAATCTTTTGGATTTCTGTTTGCTTTCTCTCTATGGATTCTTGCAGCCTGTTAAATTTGTCCTCATGGTCTTGTATAACATTCTTAAGTTCCTCTACTGCTTTATCTGTGTGTTCCTTGGCTTGTTCTGTGTTTTGTCTGATCTCCTCCCTGATCTCTTTAAGAATTTTGTATATTAATCTTTTGAATTCTACCTCTGGTATTTCCAAAAAATTATCTTCCTCCAGAATGTTTTTCAATTCTTTGTTTTGGGCACTTGCTGAAGACATCATCATTTGCCTCTTTATTTGATTTGATATTGACTGTTTTCTCTGAGCCATCAATAAGTTATTGCATTCATTTATTTTATGTTTGCTTACTATGTCCTAGCTTCTTGTTTTTTTTTTTTTTTTTTTTTTGATAAGACCAAATATGCTGGTTGTGTGAGCTGGTTTGATTATCAGCACCTCTGAAGCTGTAATATCCTGTCACCAGGTGGTTAGAGCTGTTACTAGGTGTGTGAGCCCAGAAGTCCATTTACTTTTCTTGTATGGATTCAGCTCAGGTTTCCAGGTAGTCTGTCACCAAGTGTATGGTGCAGGCTCTCACCTACAGTTCTAGATGGGCAGTGGTGATTGGAGTAGGCACAGGTATCTGGCTGCAGTAGGGGATCATGCACTGAGCAATGCTGGGGGGTGACAGCTGCCCTTAAGTGTCTGGGAGGAAAGTGCATCCCTGTTCCCTAGCATGCATAGGCAGGTGGGTTTTGCAGCCGGACTATGGTCACCAATGCTGTTGGCTCTAAGGACTGGGAGACTCCACTTATTCTTGGGCCCCTGCCACATGTGGGTAGGTGGAGTGGGTTGAGCCACCAGTCCTCTGAACCTAGTGTGGGTAGGTGAGGACCCTGTTTAATAGGCAGGGTGTTGTCAAATGTCAGGAATATGCCACTTCCCGTTATAGCTGATATAGTTGAAAATAGGCTTCAGGTATATACCCTGTTGTACTGTGATAATGAGGGTCTACACTGTCAAAATTGGCCCATACAGGTCTATGCAAGGGTGAAAGGAATTCAAAGTCTGTGGACCACTTATGCCTATGCCTAGGAAAAGGGGATGTGCCTTCTCTTAGTTTCTGGCTCAGGGGAGCTGGCAGATTATTTTTTTCCTGTTTGTTAATTTGTTCCCTCTCCAAGCCAGAAGAATGGCTCAGGACATGACAGGTCTTACTTCTGGCCCAGGGGATGTGGAAATCACTGAAGCTGGCCCAGACTCAGTGCAGAGCAGGGAGGGGGCAAGTAAATGAGAGAGAGGCTCTTTCCCAATGATGTGTTTTTGATCTGTGTGATAGGTTATATGCATGTACTTATGTTTTGCCGATTGAAAGCCACTTCTCTCTGATTCTGGAGGGTTGAGAAGACTCTTTCTTGCTCGGCTTCTCTTGATGTAGAAAACATGTCCTGAGTGCCACTGCTTGCCTCACTGTGCACGCCAGTTGATCTAGCCTGGAGGGTGCTGATTTCTGCCAGGTCAATCTGGCAATTCCTCGCTGCTTCTGCACTGTCTTTTCCTCCCCCTGCTGCTCAGCTCTACTCTTCATCTTTGTCTTCCATGTTCAGTGCTCCTAGATTGTCATATATGATCGATTCACTAATATTTTGGGCCTTTTTTGTAAGAGGGACCACAGGAAGCATCTGACTACTCTGTCATCTTGGCCTCATCTGCAGCTGAATTCTTGATAGGTTCAATTTACTTCCTTTCAGACTCTGAATCTCTAGACCTTTAGAAATATTTAGGTATGCATTAATTATACATTTGTCCTGAGATACTAATAAGAGTGTATTAGAAAGAAGACAAAACAACAACAGTTACTGTCAAGTCAGTTCTGACTCATTGCAAAGCCATGTGTTTTAGAGTAGAGCTGTGCTTCATAGAGTTTTCAATGGCTGTGTTATTTTAAAAGAAGATTGCCAGGCATTTCTTCTGAGGCTCCTCTATGTGGATTTGAACCACCAACCTTTCCATTAGTGGTTAAGTGTTTGACGTTTGCACCACCCAGGAACTCCAAGAAGGCTATTAAAAAAAAAAAAAAAAGTATTGCTCTCAAGTCCATTCCAACTCATGGTGACCCCATAGGAGTGGATATTTGCATGTTGTAAAGAGAGGTAAAAGGAGCCAAGAAATTCCAGAAACCTGGGTTCTAGGTTTCATTCTGTACATAAATTTCTGGGACTGTAGACAGTCACTCACACTTTCAAGGTGTTAGTTCCTAGTTATTTAAGCCCTTTCAAGGCTCTAACATTTTATTCTATGCCTACAAAATCTTACAAAAAGGTGGGTAAAATACTTTCTGTTTACACACACACACAGCCTTTCCTAAGTTGTCTTAATTCATCTCATGTCAATAGTTTGGTCTTTAAACTTATCCCATTTTTTATAACAGTGCACAAACAATGCTTACTTGCTTAATTATTTATATATCATGCTCAGAGGGCACACTTTGATGAATCCTTTGTGTATGCAGAATGGACAGGATGAATGTATTATGGATCATGTCCTTAACAGTCATAATTTCTGATGCATATCTGCAGTACTCTGGCAGGGCATCAAGTGATAGTCAAGTATATCAAAATAAGAAAAAGTAGGTATTAATATGAAAAAAGAGGAAGTGATGGCTTCCACTGCAGTTTAATGTGGATATTAATTTCATCACAACCAAGAAAATTGTGGTAATTCTGTTTTTATCATTAATGTCTAGATAAAATACAGAGGAAAGTGACCAGGAAGGAGAAAGGATTGAGAATCATTGGCATAAACAGAAAGGTTAAAATAATTATGATGTTTAGCTTAGATGGGAAAGTCTTGGGAGAAATTGATGACTATTTGTTAGTAATTAAAGCAGTACCATTTAGATTTGGGAGGCGAGCATGGTGCAGGACCGGGCAGTGTTTCATTCTATTATACATAGGGTCATTATGAGTTGGAACTGACTCAACGACACCTAAGAAAAACAGTGTAGGAACATTTTCAAACAATTTAAACACTATACTAATAGGATGTGTTGCCTTGTGACACTGGCCATTTTCCATGATGGGAGTTGTTCAAGTGGAGGTCGTTGAGTAGACCAAACTCACACGAGTTGCCAGGCGGGTAACCTAAGTGAGTTAACTGGGGGCAAATGGGCAGTGTATATTCCATTTAAAGTTTGCCAGATCTTCTGATTTTTCTAAAGAAGCAGAAAATCAGGATTTTTATGTTAGTCTCCTGTTATGTACAGGCTGATTTAAAATTTTTCAGACACTCTGTGGACAAAACAGGATTCATCTCATTTGAGCACAGACTGATCCATGTCTGACATTTAGTAGCCATGCCATCTATAGATCAATTGCAGGACTGAATCTGTGATTGGAAACACTCAAGTGGTGGAAATACTAAAAAGTTGGGGTATCAGGTCACAAAACTTAAGAAATGAGTAGTATTTGTAACTAATTTATGACATAAAGTCATTGCATGCACTAAGTTATGCATATACATAAATTTATAGGACCAAGAATCATCTATCCCAACAAAATCTGTTAGTATGAGAAAAAGCTTAAGGCTATGAAATTTCCCCAATTGAGGTTTTCAAAGAAAACTGTGTAAAGGTAGAATGGGAGGAGTAAGGTTCAAATAGATTCTGTAGATATGCACAATGCTTCAGGAAATGAAATCTTAGGATTCAAGGGCCACTAATTAGCGTAACTCAAGAGTCAGCTGCCTGTGTTTTCCCAATTTCTTCAACCTTAAGAGGTCAATACTTCACTACCTTAAATAAAATGGCATTATACCCCTTCCCAGGAGCCCTAGTAGCACAGTGGTTAAGCACTTGGCTGCTAATTGAAAGGCTGGCGACTCAAACCCAACAGCTGTTCCATGGGAGAAGGATGTGGCAGTCTGCTTCGATAAACATTTGCAGTCTTGGATACCCTGTAGGGCAGTTCTACTCTGTTATATACTGTTACTATGAATCTACTCAATGGCAACAGGTCTGGCTTGGATATTGCTTCCCATTGGGAGTCCGTTGACTTCTCCAAGATTTCTAGAAATTCCTGGGTCTTATGTTCTCAGAACCTCTTTTTTTTGTTCTGTTAACCTCTTCCTTTCACTCATATCTTATTTCCTGTGACTGTTGCTCCTCTCTTCCCTGTGTCAAACCAAAAGTGGCTCAGACAGGGGAAACTATCCAGGTATGTGCTGTCTAAAGAGGGTGTTAGTTTCAGCCAATTGTTGCCATAAGGTGAGGCAGAACTTTTATTTTCCCATTGCGTCTTAAACAAGATAGTTGTATCAGACTTTTTAATGGAGACTTGGAAGATAACTCATAGCTTAACATTGATTATTAGACATCCCTGTACTTAAAAATTCCCCAGTCATCCAATAGAAATGTGTCACTTGCAAATTTTCTTCTTTGCATTTTAGACTTCTCTCATTCTTCTGGCTCCTTCTTCCTCCTCTCTATAGTTCCTCTGCCCCAAAATCTACATTCAATATTTCATGCTTTTTCGTGAAGTTCAACTCTTCGCCTCTCTTTGTCAAAACTCCCTCTAGTTCTACTTTTGCTTATCCAAAATTACTACACTCCAGGTTTAGGCCCTTCAGTCAAACACAGCACTGTCAGAATCCCTGAAATCATTGTTCTTTCGTAAGACTCATTTCTTGGGCATAACTTCCCCTCACACCAGTCTATGTAAGTGAAAAGTGACTAACCATAGGTTTATCTTTTTCCCTGCTATGAATTAAATATTCCTCCTAGAAAGGAAGAATGTTCCGCTGCTATTCATAAGGTTTTCACTGGCTAATTCTTTTCAGAAGTAGTCTGCTGGGTCCTTCTTCCTAGTCTGTCTTAGTCTGGAAGCTCAGCTGAAACCTGTCCTCCATGGGTGACCCTGCTGGTATCTGAATACCAGTAGCATAGCTTCCAGCATCACAGCAACACGCAAGCGCCCAAGGTATGACAAACCGACAGACACATGGGGGGGAACATTCCGTTGTGTGTAGGGTCACTATGGGTCAGAGCCTACTCTACAGCACCTGACAACAACAGAAAGAAAGAATATCAACAGTCAGTTGTATTTATTCTAAATTGCATTTTTTCTTTCAATTACATGAGGTAGCATATATGAATCTATTTTGCAAACATTTCGAAGCAGAGTAATTTCTGCTTCCTAAAGTCTTTTCAAATGACTGATTCAGAGTAGACCTTAGGAAAAAATGGATAATAGGGAGATGTTCAGGGTTAGTTGGGGATGGTACAAAAAGAAAATCTAAGAACCTGACATCCTGGGGAAAGAAAAATGGAAAAAGAGAATATAGAGAATACAGATTCAGTAGAATAACAGAGTTACCAAGATTGACGTAGGGTTGGAGAAATTCTTTCCTTTTTTCCTCATATTGCTACTTCACTTTAGTGCATAGAAACCTTAAAAAAAACCTAGTGCCATCGAGTCGATTCCAACTCATAGCATATAGAAAAAAAAAAATAGAGGGGAGACTAATTAATCCTTTTTGTTTTTCCATCTTTTCCCTCTTCTGACTCACTTCTATTACATGTGTTGATCCAGATAATTATTAAGTCAATAATAAACAAAGCAACTTCTCTATTGACTTAACTCTTGCTGTTTGACCTACTGGCATGCAAATGAGGTAGCTTTCCTCTTGGCTCCCTTTAAGTATGCAGCAAACCCTCTAGCTCACCATTCTCAAAGTGTGGTCCTCAAAAGCAACACCTGCATTACCTGGGAACTTGTTAGAAATGTAAATGCTTGGACTTTACCTATACTTAGTGAATCAGGAATTCTGGGGGTGGAGCCCAGCAATCTTTCTTAACAAGCCTTCCAGGTATTTCTAATGTTTGCTCTATATGAAAACCCAGGCCAAGCCTCTAGCAAACCCAGCCTGCCCTCTGCACTCTTTAATTAAACTGTTTAGCCTGAGACTGAGTGGATAAATCTGATTGATTTGCTCTATGGGCTTGGCCAGGCTCAATTCCTATGTGAGGTAGAATTTAGCCCTAGATCTGTGTCTGCTTTTCCAATCCAGCTTTGCCAGGAAGTTCTATACTTTAGGCAATAAAGCAGATGCCTTGCTTCATTTTGTTTAACATTTTCATACATACTTTTATATTCTAAAGGAGAAGAGTGTTAAGATTTGGGTACCAAGTTCCTCTAACCTGGTATGTCTCCAAATATCTTAACTCCTTAGAAGATGTTTTGGCTATGAAATGAGAATAAGAAGTAAAGGTAATAATCTACTTTGAACTCAAAGGAGCAGAGGACATTCAATCTTGAGGACTGATCTTAATGTTTTCTCAGCAGCTGCTTGTCCAAGAAATACTGAGTAGGACTTGGTGCTATAAGTTGGAAATTCAAGTAATTGTACAGAAGCAGCAGGTATTTTCATCTAGGTCTATATGATTTGTGGTGTGTTTTGATGGGTATTTCTGGGTAGGGGGTCTGGCACAGGGATTTGTTTGGACCAGTTTTCTGCCAATACGGTTCACCAGTATACAATGAGAATCACAGAAGATTGCTGCTCACAAAATCAAAGTTCAGATTTCTCTCACTCAAGCAGAGAAAGGGAGAAAAGACTGGAGGTGAGAGTAGATCTACATGGTTTCAGTGGGAGCCACCCTGGTAACACAACATGATCTTTCCTTCTGAACATCCTTGACTGCTCCTGAGAAGAGCACCTGACCCGTTCAGGGCCAGTCTTGCTGTTGTGTGAGGGTTCAAGACCAAGACCACAAAATCTCATGGCGTTTGTGTACCAAATGTATACAGATAATAGACAAATCCATTAAAAAAAAAAAAATTCCTTAGAATTATAAGGAGAAATTCATGATTTAAAAAATGGTGAGTAATCTCACTACTTAGGTTCCTGAGCTTTCCAGGCCAACAGATAATGCATAAGAAGGGAAATGAAGACGATTTTGATTAACAGAATCAAAGTTAAGGATTTATTTGTTAATAGAGTCAGAATCGACTCAACAGCAAGAGGTTTGGTTTTTATTATTATCATTAAAAAAATGTTTTTTTCTTGATCACCAACAATATGCTAGGTGACTTTCCTAAGAATTCTTTTAAAATGAATGGAGAAGCACTTTCATATGGCTGTTTCTGGTAAAATCAATGAAGGTTATTCTTCCCAGGATCATAAAGCACTATTTGGTACTGGGTACACTTTCAACTCCTACAGCCCTCTTATGAAATGGAGAATGCTTATAAAAAGCTACTTTTACTTCTTCAGGGCTTCACTAAGTCAACTTCCTAGATATTTTTGACTTGAGAACCACGCTGTCTGCTGCATTCAATGTCACCAAGTCTTGCCATTTCTAACTCTACTATTATTTAAAAATTATGCTCTTCATTCTCTCTTGTTGCTAAGCTCTCCTTATTTCTCACGTAGACCTCTGCAACAGCTTCCAAACTTTGGTCCCTTCAAATCCAGTCTTAACACAGCCACCAGAGGACCCTTTTCCAGCCACAAATATTATACCCCAATGTATAAAATCCAATGTTTCAGCATCACCTTAAGCTTTGACCATATCAAATTATTTAGTATTTTTTTGAAAATGCCATTATTTTAGGCATTTCTGCTTCTGCAAATTGCTGTTTGCTCTGCTTAGAATGTTCTATCCTCCTTATTAGCCTAGACAAATCCCAGCCATTTCTTATCTCTATTGCCGACAAGTCGATCCCGACTCATAGTGACCCCAGAGGACAGAGTAGAACCATCCCAGAGGGTTCCAAGGCTATAAATCTTTATGGAAGCAGACTACCACGTCTTTCTTCTGCGGAGCTGCTGGTGGGTTCAAACTGCTGACCTTTGGGTTAGTAGTTGAGTTCTTAACCACTGTGCCACCTTAGTCTCTCCTTAAGACAACCACCTCTGTCAGACCTTTCCTGACACACATAGGCAAACAGCCGCTCCTTCCTCCTTGAGTGCTAGAGTCTGAGATTGGGATACAAGGTAGAAATCACAAATTATAAGTACCCTTGAAAATTCTTTAAATTGTCCATCAGGCAGAGTATGTAAGTCTGTATCATGTTACATTAGAGACTGACACACTATTGCTCAGTGAGTCCAACATAGCCGTTTTTTCTCAGATATTAGAGCAGTTTGTTCTTTTATTAATTAAGCACCAGCTAAAAAAGTTGGCTTATGTTTAGCTTATGTTTCATGTTTTACATATATTTAAACAGTATCTTTAAAGCTACACTCATAGTGAAAAGTTTTACACTGAGAGGCATATGCAAGATGAGGCTGACTAAGGGAACTGTTGGCTGCTATCTTCAGATACACACAACTCAGGGTACATGCTCATTGAAGGAGTCGGGTGCTATTATCTGCACTGTTTAAATTGTTTCTTTCTCCCTTCCTCTCTTGCTCTTTTATTTTTGTGCCATGTTTACATAGTTTGATTCATGTAGATTAAATGATTGCATTTGATTCTTTCATGACCTAATTATTTTATATTTGTAATTTTTCGGTGATGCAATTTTTTTTTCACTAATGGAATGCATGCTGAATCACTGAGTGTTGGTAATTTTTTGTCCTGCAAGATGGATTTTTATAAATATTATGTGGTACACATATGCACCAGTGGACTCTGGAGGTAGGATAGGTGGAATGAGCCAGGGGAAAATTTGTTTTATCTTAGTTTTATTTTATTGAGTGAAACTTTTGAAAACATAGGGTAACACATAAATGCACCCTGCACTGGCTGCACATTATTGTTTTTGGAGGCTGCATCTTTTTAGTGCTGCATTCTAGGCAGCACCTTCTAGTTCCCTTGACACATGAATGATTTCCAACCTGTTGGACCCAGATGTCATTTGGCACTCCACTGACTTCTGGATTGTTCTTGACAAAAAAGGAGGGTCTTCCTCTTCTCTTGATTTCCTGGCCCACAGTAAACTGCCTAATGAGAGCGATCCAGAGGACAGTGGGTCACATCTGCTCCTGTTGTTACAGTTCCACATTGTAAAACTGTTTACAATGCCAAAGTAAATTAAGAAATACAGCAATCGATGTCAGGATCTGACAGAGAGCCTTCCAGTTGCTTACCTTTCGTGCCTCTGGTTAAAGCGGTCCTCTTTTCCCATAATTTTGTTGTGTTCTGCAACTGCTCTTGGGCAAGGGATTACTGAGGAGGAGTGGTTTTTGTTCTTTCCTCTGACAATAGTGATGTCCTTTGGATCAGGGAACATGTGTAAAACTGTCACAGGTTTACTGTCTGGCTACTTTACTACCAACACGCATCCCTTAGTACAAAACAGAGATTCTCCCTGCCGTATTTTATCTTACCTCCTCATAATTCCTTGTAGGCCTTTTTGACCACACTGTGCCTACAGCATACAGTCACTTGTTCCCAGTTTTCATCAAGTGACAGGAAGAAAAAAAATTTTTGAAGGTAGTGATCCTATGAAAATGGTCATACAAGTGATATAGTCCAAATACAACACTCACTGAGGGAGAGAGATGAGTCATTGCCCATGCCTTTTTTTCCAGAATAGATTTAAAATGACTTACTAAGCCATTAAGTGAGTGAGCCAAGCACCAAACTGTGTAACTGCACTTGATGGACTTCATTGGCATATACTAGTTTATTGATGAATGGTCCTTGAATAGCACCATGATTTTATCAACTGCCATGACACTTGATAGCATATATACTTTCTTTAGGCAGTTATTGAAAGCATTGATAATTGGGTACAATTCATAAAGCCAGTCTTAGCTAGGTTGTCCTTTGTGTATGGCTTTTGAATTGTCATGGCAGTATACGCTCTCAGTCAGTTTCTTGAATATTTTTTAGTGATAAGTTCTGGCATAGAAGTAATACCAAAGATGGGGTCACCAGACCAGTAATGTCTGATCTCCAGTGAGACCCATCTACCCATCAGTATATGCACAGCAATGAATGTCTTTATCTCCTCTATAGTTGTAGGTTACCAGTTTTTACTTAACATTCTAATCTCCTGCCCTCTATATTGTCTTGTGCATTCATGGGTCACGTATAGATTTACCTAGTGCTTTATAATTTCCATTATCTCTTCCATAATTACATATAAAAAATAATCTACTTCTATATCTTACTGGGTCAAGTCCAGGTAAATTTTGGCATCTTGCTCAAGCCAGCTCATTGTCTGTTCAAAGCAGGAGCCATCTTCACACTATTCCCCTTTGTTTTCATGATGGCTGTCATCATGGGCATTATCATCCGGTTGACCTTTTTTTGTGTAACATCAACTGCTTCTTCATCCTCTGATGCCATGTCCCTGTTGCTGTTGTTATCAGTACAACGAGCTTCAGATTTCTCAAGATGGGAAAGCTCCTTCAAGGCATCTTCGTCACACACCTCCTCAGAATCATCCTCATTCTCGGATAGAGAAAATAAAAGCCCTAGAGGTTCAGTGTTATATCAGAGCATTGTCTGGTATAGTGCTGGAAGATGAGGCCCTCAGGTTGGAAGGCACTCAAAATACATGGAGAAGAACTACCTCTTCGAAGTAGAGTGGGCCTTAATGATGAGGATGGAGCCAGGCTTTCAGAACCTTAATTTGCTGATGTGGCATGACTCAAAATGAGAAGAAAAAGCTGCAAACATCCATTAATAATCAGAATGTATGAAGTATGAATCTAGGAAGATTGGAAGTTGTCAAAAATGAGATGTAATGCATAAGCATTAATATCCTAGGCGTTAATGAGCTGAAATGCACTGGTATTGGTCATTTTGAATTGGACAATCATACGGTCTGCTATGCCGGAAATGATAGCTTGAAGAAGAATGGTATTGCATTCATTGTCAAAAAGAACATTTCAAGATCTATCCTGAAGTACAACACTGGATTCAGAAGAGGAACCAGGGATATCATTGCTGGTGTCAGATGGATTCTGGCTGAAAGGAGAGAATATCACAAAGTTGTTTACCTGTGTTTTATTGGCTATGCAAAGGCATTCGACTGTGTGGATCATAACAAATTATGGATAACACTGCAAAGAATAGGAATTCTAGAACATTTCATTGTGCTCATAAGGAACCTGTACATAGACCAAGAGGCAGTTGTTCAGAGAGAACAAGGGGATACTGCACAGTTTAAAGTCAGGAACAGTGTGCATCAGGGTTGTATCCTTTCACCATACCTATTCGATCTGTTATACTGAGAAAATAATCTAAGAAGCTGGACTATATGAAGAAGAATGTGGCATCAGAATTGGGGGAGGACTCATTAACAACCTGTGTTATGCAGATGACACAACCTTGCTTGCTGAAAGCAAAGAGGACTTGAAGTACTTACTAATGAAGATCAAAGACCACAGCCTTCAGGATGGATTACATCTCAACATAAAGAAAACAAGAATCCTCACAACTGGATCAATAAACACCATCATGATAAACAGAGAAAAGATTGAGACTGTCAAGGATTTCATTTTCCTGGATCCACAATCAACACCCATGGAAACAGCAGTCAAGAAATCGAAAGAAGCATTGCTTTGGGAAAATCTAGTGCAAACAACCTCATTAAAGTGTTGAAGAACAAAGATGTCACCTTGAAGACTAAGTTGCACCTGATCCAAGCCATGGTGTTTTCAATAGCCTCATATGCATGAGAAAGCTTGGAAGATGAATAAGGAAGACTGAAGAAGAATTAAATTCTTTGAATTGTAGTGTTCGTGAAAAATATTGAATATACCATGGATGCCAAAAGAATGAACAAATCTGTCTTGGAAGCAGTACAACCAGAATGCTCCTTAGAAGCAAGGATGGTGAGACTATGTTTCACATACTTTGGACATGTTGTCAGGAGGGATCAGTCCCTGGAGAAGGACGTCATGCTTGGTAGAGAGCCAGTGAAAAAGAGGAAGACCTTCAACAAGATGAATTGACACAGTGGCTGCAACAATGGGCTCAAGTATAACAATCATTATGAGGGTGGTGCAGGACCAGGCAGTGTTTTCTTCTGTTGTACATAGGGTCGCTACGAGTTGGAACAGACTCTATGGCACCTAACAACAAGAGAGCTTCTTCATCTGTGTAAGTAGCTGTTTCTCAAAAAGAGGAGTATTTCAGGAAAAGGTAATTCCAGGGCCAGTAAACCAGGATAATGCCAGTGCCATACAAGGGGAGACATTGCACAATTCTAGCCTCCAGTAAAAATAAAAGCTCCAAAAGGAAGTGCTATTGCGGGAACATTACTAGTGCAATAAGTTACTTCTTACTGCATATCTACTACTTACAACTTATAAACCAGAAGATAGGTCCTTGAAAATTGAATGAAACATACATGCAGTACTTCAAGGACACTACGATGTGTGCTTACACTGTATTGCACCTGAAAATAACTTATTCACTTGAATATCACCCAACCCTGAAAAGCACACCTTCCCAAGAACATACAGGACAGAGTACATATACTTACAAGACTTATCTCAATGTACAGAAACCCAAAGGGATAAAAGTTTTACAAATTTGCTCCTCTAGGATGCACCACCTCATACAGTAACCTCTCAATACAGCAATATGGCGCCGATGAACTTCCTTCTGTTTTAAGCAGTTATGAAAGTCCTTGCCCCAGTGCCAGCATGTACTGTAAGTAGGAAAAAAGTCTCCCAAGAAAACCCAGAAGCAGAAAATGTAAGTGGTACTTATATGTACCTGTATATAGCACTCAACCACGTTGTGATGCAAATCTCTCTTTTACATGCATGAATCCCTGGTCCACTCCAGAGTGGAAAGCTCCATGAGGGCAAAAACCAAAATCCATTGCATCCATTCTAACCCATGGTGGCCCCATGCGTGTTAGAGTAGAATTGTGCTTCATAGGGCTTTCAATGGCTATGATCCTTCAGAAGTAGATCCCCAGGCCTTTCTTTTGAGGCACTTCTGGGTGGACTTGAACCTTCAACCTTTGGGTTAGCAGCTGAGTGCTTAACAGTTTGTTCCTCCATGAGGGCAGACCTGTGCTATTCTTTTCTGCTTCCTTTCCTCATATGTATTAGGACTTTACTGGGTATTGATTGAGTGAATAAATAAGATCAGCTAATAAAAGGCAAAGAACTAGGCATTAACATTCCCTTCAGGCTCGAACTACCAACTTTCAGGGTGATGCGGTAGAAGTTGAATCCTCTGGCCATCTGTGATCAGGTTTCACATCGGGATAAAATTAGGCTACTTGATAGGCTTGTGGAAAATAATATAGGAAAAATAGTATAGCACATAAATGCTAAATAATAAAGTGACAAGCACAATATGTCAGGGGATGCATGGTAATGCAACTATGTCTGTAAAACATTTACTGTATTTTGTCTCTAAAATGTACAACAACAACAACCCACCAAATGGTGGCATCTGTGCTTATTTCCTCCCGGGCCCTCGATATTTGGAATCTTTTCAATGTTCAATGCTTAGGAATGCAATAAATATTTTTACTTTGGTACATCCTTATTTTAAGACTGGAGTTGGTACCAGCCAGAATTATGGGGTTACTCACATCGTATGACTCTTCTCCCAATGCCTAATGCCTTTACAAGTGAAAACTGATCAAAGGAGCATCAAAACCAGCTTGAGATGGGGGAGCGAATGGGAACAGGCATGGCCAAATGCATCCTGTGGGCTAAGTGTGGAAGGACTAAGAGGTGTGCTATTTATAGGCCAGTTGCTGTCGATTCTGACTATGATGGCCTCATGTATGTTAGAGCAGAACTTTGCTCCAAATGGTTTTCAGTCGTTGATTTTTTTGGTGATCTAACCAGACCTTTCTTTCGAGGTGCCTCTGGGAAGACTCAAGCCTCCAGCTTTAGGATTCCCTGGTGATGCAAATGGTTAATATGCTTGGCTTCTAACCAAAGCGTTGGTGGTTCAAGTCTAGCCAGAGGCACCCCAGGAGAAAGACCTGGCGATCTAAAAAAAATCTACTTCTGAAAAATCAGGCATTGAAAACCCTATGGAGCCCAGTTCTACTCTTGACACACATGGGGTCACCATGAGTCAGAGTCTACTAGATGGCAACTGATGTTTACAGGCAATTTTGTTAGAAGTAGTGGTTCGGGGGCAGGATTAGGAGGGGAGATAGGAGGTATGTATGAACTCTGGTGCGTCAGGTGACACCAGTGCCTTCTCTCTGGCTGCTGACTACCTGTGTCAGGAACATTTCCAGAAACATACATTTTGTAGGAAAAGCTAGGGGCATGATGTAGGTCAGAAGAGAAATGGCTAGAGGATATGGAAACTAGAATTTTTCTTATTTATCACATCCCAGGAATGACCCTAATGATGGGACGCTACCAATCCTAAATCATTCACAAAGTAAAATAGGACATGATTTGATATTATTAAGCTCAAAGTTATGAACAGGAGCTATGGTTTAACTGAGGGTATTACTAGTGATTAAAAATTTAATACAGAGTTGGTTAGTCAAGATCCTAAAGGCAAAGAAACACCTAGAAAACAAAGTAATCCTTTGGAAAAAAATTAAAGCATATCTTCTGTAGTAACTGATTTCTTAAAGGGGCATGTGAATGGTATAACTGATTAGCAGTTCCTGGGGGTGAGGGGAGGAAATATATACCTGCTTGTACTATCACCAGACTATCCTTGGAAACCCTATGGGACAGTTCTACTCTCTCCTATACCTGTTGATTCCGACTTATATCAACTCTATTGCTCAGAGTAGAACTGCCCCATAGAGCCTCCAAGCAGTGCCTGGCAGACTTGAACTGCCGAACTTTTAGTTAGTAACCGTAGGACCTAACCACCACCCCACCAGGGTTTCCCTCTGTCCTATAGGGTTGCTGTAAGTTGGAATCAACTGGACAGCATTGGGTTTAGTTTTTTGGTTTTGTGGTATCAAGAAGATATTTTATCCTCTGTAGCAATTGCTTCCTTCAAGAGACTGTGAATGGTATTATCTCATCAGATTTCCCTTTTCTCTTTGCTGCTAGTAAGTTTAGAAGCAAATATGGGAAACTTCTGTGGCAAGTACAATATTTTACAGAATGGTAAGCATATTTTAGTCATATCTCTGACTTCATCTTACATCTTCTAGATCTTGCGTCTACGCCTTATATTCTTTTTTTGAAATTGTTATTTAGGCGAAGCAAATTAGTTTCTCATTAAATACTTAATACACAGACTGTTTTGTGACATTGGTTGCCAACGCTGTGATGTGTCAACACTCAACACTCTCCCCCTCTCCACCCCAGGTTCCCTGTTTCCAAATGTCAGGTTTTCCTGTTCCTTCTTGCCTTCTTGTCTTTGCTTTTGGGATGGTATATACATGATTGAACTGTGAAGCATGTTCCTCATGTGTGTTATTGTTGGTTCTATAGATCTGTCTAATCTTTGCCTGAAGTGTGAACCTCAGCAGTGACTTTTATACTTAGTTAAAAGTGCATCCCGGGGCCACGTTCTCAGGGTTTCTCCAATCTCTGTCAGATCAGCAGGCCTGATTTCCTTTTTTTGGAGTGGGGGATTTGAATCTTGTTCTACATTTTTCCCCCACTCTGCCTGGGACCTTTTATTGTGATCCCTGCCAGAGCAATCAGTGGTGATAACCCAGCACCATCTAGTTGTTCTCAGTCTGGTGGAGGTTGTGATAGTTGTGGTCCATTAGCCATTTGGACTAATCTTTCCCTTGAATCTTTGGTTTTCTTCATTTTCTTTTGCTCCAGCCAGGATGGGATCAGTAGATGTGTCTTAGATGATTGCTTGCAGGCATTTAAGACCCCAGACGCTACTTACCACCATCGGATGTAGAACATTTTCTTCATAGACTGTGTTATGCCAGTGGAGTTAGATGTCCCCCAAGACCATGGTCCCTAGCCCTCAGCCCAGTAACTTGACCCCTTAGGCCATTTGGTTGTGTCTGTGAAGCTTCTATGACTTTGCCCAGGTCAAGTTATGCTGACGTCTCTAGTACTGTATACTGTCTTACCTTTACCGAAGTTAGCACTTATCTACTATCTAATGTTTTTCCCTCGCCATTCCTCCCCTCCCTTGTAACAATCAAAGGTTGTTTCTGTGTGGAAACATTTTTATGTGTTTTTATAGTAGTGGTCTCATACAGCATCTGTCCTTTTGTGACAAATACTGTTTCTTCTAACTCATGCTATCGTGTCGTAGTTTATATTCTTTTGAAAGCTTCTGTAGAGGCTTTCTGAAAAAAGGAGGGGCAGGCATATTATTAATAACATAATTCTAATATGTATACATTGTTAAATGCCAAGAATCAATAACGACGGCAGTGGTTTTTTTTTGGGCTTTCAAGAAGTTTACAACCAAATGATAGACTTAAGAGGAACTGGGCCTTAAAGAATCTTTTTAAAATATAAGTTTTAGAAGTAGAGGTATCTAAGAATAAACTCAAGGGAAGGAGGAATGCTTAATTCCACTAGTAACCTTGTAGTTTTACTGTTGGCTTTGCGTGGCCTCAGGCAAGATGGACCAACCTCTCCAAGCATCAATTTTTCATTAGTGAAAGGTAGATTCATCTTGGGATAGTCAAATGCTTGGATAATGTAAAGAAATGAAAGACACGGTGTGTTATATCTGACATTGTTATATAAAGTATAATTATAATATCAATGCCAGCAAAACTAATATAAAAAAGGTCAATATAAGCCACATCCAAAAAAAGAATAGAAGTGTTATAAAATTCAGCACATTGTCAACAGGAAAGTGTCACACCATTGAGGCTGCAAGTATGGTAAATGCTGTCTTCATTTTAAGCTTCTATTTTCACTAGCTTGAGACAAATATTTAGGATTGTGTGAAAAAAAAAATACAAACTTAAGTCTCTCTTAGGTTTTAACCCTGGAAAAGAAGGAAGCTGGAGAGAATAAAATTAGGAATCTTTTCCACAGGTCACTTTTAGGTAAATTTTAGAATAATCAAGAACAAAAATACCTGGCATTTGCATTGAAATTATCATCCCAAATATGTCTTTTTTTATAATTTGTTAATTCTTTGCTAATATATTCACTATAACTGATGTTAAAAAGGCACATTACTAGTGGTAAATGACAATGATATCATTTGGGGACAGATAGAGAAGAAAGGAGGTGAAAGGTGAAGGGAGAGTCAGGTTTTTGATTAACTTTAGGCTCAGGGACTTTGTGGAAAACTATGGGCTAGCAACAATGGAACAAAGTGGGCTCTGGAGTCAGGTAGACCTGGGTGAATCCCATTTGTGAAATTGAAAAAAAAATCCCTAACCTCCTTCAGCCTTGCATAAAATGGGCACAATAACAACAGCCTTGTTGAAAGAATGAAAACATGCAGAAAGTTTCTAGTCTAGCATAGGCCAGTGGTAGAGGCTCAGTGTTGCTGTTAGTTGCCGTCAAGTCTGTTCTGGCTCATGGCCACCTCAGGGACAACAGAATGAAAACTGCCTGGTCCCGTGCCATCTTCATGATTGTTGACATGCTTGAGTCTATTGTAGCCACTGTATATTTTGAGCGTCTAATCTAGGAGGCTCATCTTCCAGCACTGTATTGGAAAATATTCTGTTGTAATCCCGTAGGGTTTTTATTGGATGGTTTTTGGAAGTAGCTTACCAGGCATTTCTTTCTAGATTGTCTTAGTCTGAAAGCTCTGTTGAAACCTGTCCATCATGGAATACTAGTGGCATAGCTTCCAGCACCATAGCAACACACAAGCCACAAGAGTATGGCAAACTGACAGATGGGTGATAGTAATTGGATTTGATTGTTGGTGACTTCATCTATCAGTGCTGACACCTACTGAAACATCTTCATACAGGTCTGGTCCTTAGATTTCAGTCTGTAAAATTTGGTCTCTAAAATTTTTAGTCATCATAAAACCTTTTAGTCTAGGCAGGGCCAAATGGCAGACTAGTCAGATGCTTCCTGTGGTCCCTCTGATGGCAAAGACTGAAAAAAGAAATGTATAAATTATATATGGCAATCTAGGAGCCTTGAACATCAAAGGAAAAGTTGAGTAATCAGACTGAGCAGCAGAGGGAGGGAAAGATGGTTCAGAAGCAGAGGGGAGTTGCCAGACCTCACCTGGTGGGAGCTGGCACCCTGCAGGCTGGATCGGCTGGCATGCATGGTGAGGCAAGTAGTGGTGCTCAGGACACGTTTTCCACATTGGGAGAGACAGAGCAGTGAACATTCTACTCAAGCCTCCAGAACCAACTAGAAGTGGCACTCAATCAGCAAAAGATAAATACATACATCTAACCTACTGCACAGATCAAAAAACACCCTTTTTGGGGAGAACGGCTCTCCCACTTACCTGCCCTCTCCCTGCTCTACACTGGGTCCTGGGCTGGCTTCAGCAATTGCCCCATCTCCTGGGCTAGAAGTAGGACCCATCACTCACCATGAACCATTCTCCCAACCTTGGAAAGGGAACAAACTAACAAACAAGATAAAATAATCTGCCAGCTTCCCTAAGCTGCGAACTCAGCTCAGGGACAGCTCCTTTGCCTAGGCACAAGCATAAGGGGTCCATGGACTTTGAATGCCTTTCAACTCTGCATAGACTTGTGTGGGCCCATTTCAATAGCCTAGGCCCTCATCAACACAGTACAACAGGGTATATACCTGAAGCCTATTTTCAACTGTATCAGCTATAAGGTGGAGTGACAGATGCATGACAGTTGACACCAGTCTGCCCCATTAAGCAGGGTCCTCACCTACCCATATCAGGGGCTGGAGGACTGGTGGCTTCACCCACACCACCTAGCCACCTGTGACAGTGGTCCAAGAATAAGCGGTGTCTCCCAGTACTTACAGCTGAAGCATCAGGTGGCCACAGTCTAGCTGCAAAACCCACTCACCGACATGCTCTAGGGAAGAGTGACACGTTTTCCTACCAGAAACTCAGGGGCAGCTGTCAGCCCCCTGCATTGCTCAGTGCCTGACTCCCTACTACAGCTGTATACATGTGCCTACTCCAATCACCCCTGCCCACCTAGGACTGTAGGTGAGAGCCTGCACCACACACTTGGTAACTGAATACCTGGACATCTGAATTGAATCCATACAAGAAAAGTAAATGGACTCCTGGGATCACATACCTAGTAACAGTTCCAACCACCTGGTGACAGGACATAAGAGCTTCAAAGGAACCAACAATCAAACTAGCTCACACTACCAGCTTATTTGGGCATATCAAAAGCAAAACAAAACAAGAAGCTAGGACACAGTAAGCAAACATAAAATAAATAAAAATAAGTTTTTGATGGCTCTGAGACAACAGTCAATATCAAGTCATATAAAGACGCAGACCAAGATGACTTCAGCAAGCTCCCAAAACCAAGGATCAAGAAACTTTCCAGAGGAAGAGAAGTTTCTGGGAATTACTGGAGGTAGCATTCAAAAGGTTAACATACAGAGCTCTTCAAGACATCAGGAAGGAAATCAGGCAAAACACACACAAGTCAAGAAACACACAGAAAAAGCAATAGAGAAACTTAAGAAGGTTTTACAAGAGCATAATGAAAAATTTAACAGGCTGCAAGAATCCATAGAGAGATAGCAAACAAAAGTCCAAAAGATTAACAAAAATTTCAGTATTAGACAACTCAATAGAAAGCCATAGGAGCACAATTGAGGCAATGGGAGCCGGAATTAGTGAGATTGAAGATAAAACACTTGACGCCAACTTATTAGAGGAAAAATCAGATAAAAGAATTAAAAAAAATTAAGATACCCTTAAGGATTATGTGGGACTCTTTCAAGAGGAATAACCTATGAGTGATTGGAGTACCAGACAGGAGGGGATAACAGAAAATACAGAGAGAATTGTTGAAGATTTGTTGGCAGGAAACTTCTCCGATATCATGAAAGATTAGAAGATATTTATCCAAGAAGCTCATCAAACCCCACACAAAGTAGACCCCAAAAGAAAGTCACCAAGACATAATCAAACTTGCCAAAAACCAAAGATAAAGAGAGAATTTTAAAAGCAGCCAGGGATAAACAAAAAGTCACCTACAAAGAAGAGTCAATAAGACAAAGTTCTGACTACTCAGCAGAAACCATTCACGCAAGAAGGCAATGGGATGACATATAAAACCTAGAATGAAAAAAAAAAAATTGCCAGACAAGATTTATATATTTACCAAAACTGTCTCTCAAATGTGGCAAAATTTGGGAATTTCCAGATAAACACAAGTTTAGGGAACTTGTGAAAACTAAACCAAAATGACAAGAAATACTAAAGGGAGTTCTCTGGTTAGAAAACCAATAACATCAGATAACAGCCCAAGACTACAACGCAAGACAGAAAAAACAGAGATAGAGAAGTCACAAATATATCAAAGCTAAAACACAGAACATAGGGAAACATTGATGTCAATATGTGAAAGATGACAACATTAAAACAAAAAAGAGGGATTAAGTAATGTAGCCATAGATCTTTCATATGGAGAGGAAGTCAAGGCGATATAAAGAAATAAAAGATTGGTTTAAACTTAGAAAAATAGGGGTACATACTAAGGTAACCACAAAGGAAACTAACAATCCTACATTTCAAAATAAAACAAAACAAAACAAAAAAAAACAAGAAAAACATAAAGACTCAGCAAATAAAAAATCAACAACAATGGAAAGGATGAAAAGAAACTACATGAAGAAAAACAACTCAGCTCAGAAAATTAAGTAGAACAAAGGAAATGTCAACAATACACACAGACAAAATACATCAAAGTGTCAGCACTAAACTCATACCTATCCATAATTGCACTAAATGGAAGTGTACTAAACGCACCAATGAAGAAACAGAGAGTGGCAAAATGGAATAAAAAATACAATTTGTCTATATGTTGCCTACAAGAGACACACCTTAGACTTAAAGACACAAACTAAAATATATCAAGCAAACAACAATCAAAAAACAGTAGGAGTGGTCATATTAATCTCTAAGAAAATAGGCTTTAAAACAAAATCCACCACAAAGGATAAGGAAGAACACTATATAATGATTAAAGTGTCAATACACCAGGAGGACATACCATAATAAATATTTGTGCACCCAATGACAGGGCTCCAAAATACATAAAACAAACTCTAACAGCATTAAAAAGAGAATTAGCTCCACAACAATAGTAGAAGACTTCAACACACCACTTTCAATGAAGGACAGAACATCCAGAAAGAAGCTCAGTAAAGACAAGGAAGATCTAAATGCCACAATAAACCAGCATGATCTCATAGACATATACAGAACACTCCACCAAACAGCAGACAAGTGTACTTTCTTTTCCAACACACATGGAACATTCTCCAGAATAGACTACATATTACGCCATAAAGCAAGCAAGCCTTAACAGAATCCAAACCATTGAAATATTACAAAGCAACTTTTCTGACCATAAAGCCGTTACAGAAGAAACCAATAACAGAAAAAGCAAGGAAAAGAAACCAAACATATGGAAACTGAATAACATCTTGCTCAAAAACCACTGGGTTATGGAAGAAATTAAGGACAGACTTAAGAAATTCGCAGAATCAAAGGAGAAGGAAAACACGTCCTGCCAGAACCTTTGGGACCCAGCAAAAGCAGTGCTCAGAGGTCAACTTAAAGTAATAAATGCACACATCCAGAAAGAAGAAAGTTCCAAAACCAAAACATTAACCCTACAACTCAAACAAATAGAAAGAAAGCAACAAAAGAAGCCCTTGGCACCAGAAGAAAGCAAGTAATGAAAATTGGAGCAGAATTAATGACATAGAGAATAGAAAAACAATTGAAAGAGTTGAGAAGACCAAAAGTTGGTTCTTTGAAAAGACCAACAAAATTAATAAACCATTGGCCAAATTGAGAAAAGAAAAACAGGAAAGGAAGCAAATAACCTGAATAAGAAATGAGATGGGCTATATCACCACAGACCCAACTGAAATTAAAAGAATCACAACAGAATACTATGAAAAACTGTACTCTAAAAAATGTGAAAACTTATAGGAAATGGACAAACTTCTAGAAACACACTGCCTACATAAACTAACACAAACAGAGGTATGACAACTAAATAAACCCATGACAAAAGAAGAGAATGAAAAGGTAATTAAGAAACTCCCAACAAAAAAAGCCCCGACCCTGGTGGCTTCACTGGAGAATGTTACCACACTTTCAGAGAAGAGTTAACACCACTACTACTAATGGTATTTCAGAACATAGAAAATAGCGGAATACTCCGAAACTCATTCTATGAAGCCAGCGTAATCCTGATACCAAAACCGGGTAAAGATACCACAAAAAAAGAAAACTACAGACAAATATCCTTCATTAACATAGATGCAAAAGTCCTCAACAAAATTCTAGCCAATAGAATTCAACAACATATCAAAAAAATAATTCACCACGATCAAGTGGGATTTATACCAGGTATGCAGGGATGGTTCAACATTAGAAAAACGATGTAATCCATCATATAAGTAAACCAAAAGACAAGATCCACATGATCTTCTCAATTGATGCAGAAAAGGCATTTGACAAAATCCAACACCTATTCATGATAAAAACTCTCAACAAAATAGGAATAGAGAGGAAATTCCTCAACATAATAAAATGCATTTATAAAAAACCAACAGCCAACATCATCCTAAATGGAGAGAGTCTGAAAGCATTCCTCTTGAGAACGGGAACCTGACAAGAATGTCCTTTATCACCACTCTTATTCAACATTGTGCTGGATGTCCTAGCCAGAGCAATTAGGCTAGAAAAAGAAATAATAGGCATCCAAATTGGTAAGGAAGAAGTAAAAGTACTTCTATTTGCAGATGATATGATCTTATACAAAGAAAACCTGGAAGAATCCACAAGAAAACTACCGGAATTAATAGAAGATTTTGGCAGAGTATCAGGATAAACAGACAACAATCAGTTGGATTCTTCTACACCAACAAAGAAAATGTTAAAGAGGAAATCAATATCATTTACAATAGCACCGAGAAGATAAAATACTCAGAAATAAATCTAGCCAGAGACATAAAAGACCTTTACAAAGAAAAGTACAAGACACTACCACAAGAAACCAAAAGAGACCTACATAAGTGGAAAAACATACCTTGCTCAGGGATTTGCTCAGGGATCGGAAGACTCAACATTGTGAAAATGTCAATTTTACCCAAAACAAAGTAGAGATACAATGCAATCTGGATCGAAATTCCAACAACATATTTTAATTTCATTTGGAAAGGGAAGAGGCCTGGGATAAGTAAACATTACTGAAGAAGAAGAACAAAGTCAGAGGCCTCACACTACCTGATTTTAGAACCTATTATACTTCCAAGGTGATCAAAACAGCCTGGTACTGGTACAACAGCAGGTACACAGTCCGAAGAATTAGTATTGAGAATCCAGATGTAAATTCATCCACCTATGAGCAGCTGATATTTGACAAAGGCCCAAAGTCCATTAAATGGGGAAAAGACAGTCTCTTTAAGAAATGGTGCTTGTATAACCGGATATCCATAAGAGAAAAATGAAACAAGACCCATACCTCGTACCATACACAAAAACAAGCTCAAAATGGATAAAGGCCTAAATATAAAATTTAAAATGATAAAAATCATGGGAGAAAAAACAGGGACAATGCTAGGAGCCCTAATACATGGCATAAACAGAATACAAAACATTACTAACAATGCACAAAAACCAGAAGAGAAACTAGACAACTGGGTTGTTGTTGTTAGGTGCCGTTGAGCCAGTTCCGACTCATAGCGACTCTATGCACAACAGAACGAAACACTGCTCGGTCCTGCGCCATCCTTACAATTGTTGTTATGCTTGAGCTCATTGTTGCAGCCACTGTGTCAATCCACCTCATTGACGGTCTTCCTCTTTTCCGCTGAACCTGTACTCTGCCAAGCATGATGTCCTTCTCCAGGGACTCATTCCTCCTGACAACATGTCCAAAGTATGTAAGACACAGTCTCGCCATCCTTGCTTCTAAGGAGCTTTCTGGTTTTACTTCTTCTAAGGCAGATTTGTTCGTTCTTTTGGCAGTCCATGGTATATTCAATATTCTTCTCCAACACCACAATTCAAAGGCATCAACTCTTCTTTGGTCTTCCTTATTCATTGTCCAGCTTTCACATGCATATGATGGGATTGAAAATACCATGGCTTGGGTCAGGCACACCTTAGTCTTTAGGGTGACATCTTTGCTCATCAACACTTTGAAGAGGTCGTTTGCAGCAGATTTGCCCAATGCAATGCATCTTTTGATTTCTTGACTGCTGCTTCCATGCCTGTTGATTGTGGATCCAAGTAAAATGAAATCCTTGACAACTTCAATCTTTTCTCTGTTTATCGTGATGTTGTTCATTGGTCCAGTTGTGAGGATTTTTGTTTTCTTTATGTTGAGGTACAATTCAAACTGAAGGTTGTCGCCTTTGATCTTCATTAGTAAGTGCTTCAAGTCCTCTTCACTTTCAGCAAGCAACGTTGTGTCATCTGCATAATACAGGTTGTTAATGAGTCTTCCTCCAATCCTGATGCCCTATTCTTCTTCATATAGTCCAGCTTCTCGGATTATTTGTTCAGCATACAAATTAAATAGGTATGGTGAAAAAATACAACCCTGATGCACACCTTTCCTGACTTTAAACCAATCAGTGTCCCCTTGTTCTGTCCAAACAACTGCCTCTTGATCTATGTAAAGGTTCCTTGTAAGCAGAATTAAATGTTCTGGAATTCCCATTTTTCGCAGTGTTATTCATAGTTTGTTATGATCTGCACAGTCAAATGCCTTAGCATAGTCAATAAAACACAGGTAAACATACTTCTGGTATTCTCCGCTTTCAGCCAGGATCCATCTGACATCAGCAATGATATTCCTGGTTCCACGTCCTCTTCTGAAATCGGCCTGAATTTCTGGCAGTTCCCTGTTGATATACTGCTGTAGCCATTTTTGAATGATCTTCAGCAGAATTTTGCTTGCATGTGATATCAATGATATTGTTCTATAATTTCCACATTTGGTTGGATCACCTTTCTTGGGAATAGGCATAAGTATGGATCTCTTCCATTCAGGTGGCCAGGAAGCTGTCTTCCATATTTCTTGGCATAGACGAGTGAGCACTTCCAGTGCTGCATCTGTTTGTTGAAACATCTCAATTGATATTCCATCAATTCCTGGAGCCTTGTTTTTTGCCAATGCCTTCAGAGCAGCTTGGAGTTCTTCCTTCAGTACCATTGGTTCCTGATCATATGCCACCTCTTGAAATGGTTGAATATTGACTAATTCTTTTTGGTATAATGACCCTGTGTATTCCTTCCATCTCCTTTTGATTCTTCCTGTGTCATTTAATATTTTCCCCATGGAATCCTTCACTATTGCAACTTGAGGCTTGAATTTTTTCTTCAGTTCTTTCAGCTTGAGAAACGCCAAATGTGTTCTTCCCATTTGGTTTTCCATCTCCAGCTCTTTGCACATGTCATTATAATACTTTATTTTGTCTTCTTGAGAGGCCCTTTGAAACCTTCTGTTCAGTTCTTTTATTTCATGAATTCTTCCTTTTGCTTTTTGCTTTTGCTGCTCACAAAAGGAAGACAACTGGGAGCTCTTAAAAATCAAACACGCTCATCAAAAACTTCACCTAAAGAGTAAAAATACATCCTACAGACTGGGAAAAAAAATTTGGTTATGACATATTTGATCAGGGTCTAATCTCTAAAATCTACAAGGTACTGAAAAACTTCAACAACAAAAAGACAACCCAATTAGAATATGGGCAAAGAATATGAACAGTCACTTCACCAGTGAAGACATTCAGGTGGCTAACAGATACACGAGGAAATGCTCATGATCATTAGCCATTAGAGAAATGCAAATCAAAACTACAATGAGATACCATCTCACCCTGCCAAGGCTAGCATTAATCTAAAAAATACAAAATAATAAATGTTGGGGAGGTTGTGGAGAGACTAGAACACTCATACACTGCTGATGGGAATGTAAAAGGGTACAACAACTTTGGAAATCGACTTGGCACTTCCTTGAAAAGCTAGAAATAGAATTACCATACGATCCAACAATCTCACTGCTTGGAATATATCCTAGAGAAATAAGAGCTGTCACATGAATAGATATATGCACATCCATGTTCATTGCAGCAGTGTTCACAACAGCAAAAGATGAAAACAACCTAGGTGCCCATTGACAGATAAATAGATAAACAAATTATGGTATATTCACACAATGGAATACTACGCAACAATAAAGAACAGTGATGAATCTGCAAAACACCTCATAACATGGATGAATCTAGAAGGCATTATGCTGAGTGAAATTAGTTTGCTGCAAAAGGACAAATATTTTGTGAGATGCCTATTATAAGAACTCAAGAAAAGGTTTAAAGGCAGAAGAAAACATTTTTTGATGGTTACTAGGGTGGGGGTAGGTAGAGGGGTATTCACTAACTAGACAGTAGACAAGGATCATCTTAGGTGAAGGGAAGGACAACACACAATACAGGGGAAGTCAGCACAACTGGACTAAAACAAAAGCTAAGAAGTTTCCTGAATGCAACCAAACACTTCGAGGAACAGAGTAGTAGAGGCAGGAGTCTTGGGACCATGGTTCAGGGACATCTAGGTCAATTGGCCTAACAAGGTTTTTAAAAAAAATGTTCTGCATCCCACTTTGGTGAGTGTTGCCTAGGGTCTTAAAAGCTTGCGAGCAGCCATGTGAGGTGCATCAATTGATCCCAACCCACCTGGAGCAAAGGAGGATGAAGAACACCAAATACACAAAGAAAATATTAGCCCAAGAGAGAAAAATGGCCACATAAACTAGAGACTCCATCAGCCTGAGACCAGAAGTACTAGATAGTGCCTGGCTACCATCAATGACTGCCTTGACAGGGAGCACAATAGAGAGTCCCTGAGGGAACAGCAGAAAAGTGGAGTGCCGAATTCAAGTTGTAGTAAAAAAGATCAGACTTAATGGTCTGTCTGAGACTGGAGGAACCCTGGAAGACATGACCCCTGGACTCTGTTTACCCAGAACTAAAACCATTCCCGAAGCCAACTCTTCAGAAAAAGATTAAACTAGACTTTAAGACATGAGATGATACTCCTGAAGATTGTGTTTAGTTCAAAGAGATACATGAGACTAAATGGGCAGCTCCTGTCTGGAGGCTAGATGAGAAGGCAGAAAGGGACAGGATCTGGTTGAATGGACACGGGAAATCTGGGGTGGAAAGGAGGAGTGTGCTGTCACATTATAAAGAGAGCAACTAGGATCACATAACAATGTGTACATAAGTTTCTGCATGAGAGACTCACTTGAGCTGTAAACTTTCACTTAAAACACAATTAAAAAAAACAAAAAACTTTTTAGTCTAAATCTAAGTCCGTACCACTTTCAGGCTCTCAGAGCATATTTGATTGTTCCCTACCTTTCTGGGGAGGCAGCACCACGTCTATGTATCTGAGCTCCTTCCTTTGCTGCCATTTAATCCACACATACCTGGGAGAGAATGTCTAATTAAATCCATTTTTGAGAAAACCGAGGCACAGAGAAGTTCAGGAACTTGCCTATTGTCATATATTTCACAAGTAGATGAGCACATTTTCAAGGTAAATTCTGACAAACTTCATAGTTAGAGTTCCTTCCACTATGTGGGCTGCCTCAATTATGTGAGCTAAAGAATTAGGTCTTTTTGATTGCAATGATAAATCTATAATCTAGTACCAACTTTTAACAGTTTAAGTAGTAATTTCAACTAAATACCACCTTGGAAAGTGAAGAACAGAGCTTTGGAGACAAAATTTCTCAAAATTTGGTCTACATCAGGATTACCTGGACCACTTACATAAAAATACATATTCTTAGCCCAATCACAGCCCTACAGAATCAGTATCTCTAGTAGCTGGGCACAGATTTTGTGTTCTTAATAAACTTGCCTCATAATTACCATTCATATCAAATTTTGCAAACAATTATTTTAACATGTTTAAACAAGTTCATGTTGATCTTGACAAGGAGCGTAAGAAAGGCCCAAAATATGAGGTGCTACATTTTTTGAGGTGGTTTATCAGGGCAGCTAATTGAAAACTTTGGAGATGAAAGGGTGACCTTGATATTGGGAAAAAAGAAGAGAACAAGGGAACAAAAAGCATGTTTCTGAGACAAGTTTCCCTTCCTTTATGATTTTGCCTGCAGGCAGCCCCATGTCAGAGTGTATGAGCTTGTGAAAAAACTTATTTGGAATTTAAACCTAAAGTAACTTCTGTGTTAAGAACTATATTCCCAAATGAAATAGCTCCGTTATTATTTTTAATTCCCCCTGCCCAAATACCCCAAGGCATTAGGCTGTTCGATATAGCAGTCTAGGTGCTAGTACACTTCAGTACCAAGGCAATTTTCCTATTTTATTCTTCATGTCACAGCAAAAATGGGTTACATAGGATGACGGCCTGGGTTCAAAATTTCAGAAATTTGCACCTAAATTGTACTTGTAAAATATGTCCTCACACATGCAAGCAAGTCATTTTACTTGCAAATTATTGTTTTGCATATGCAATTACTTGCTTGCATCTGGATATACCTTTTGTGGGGCAATTAAGTGTTTATGTTAGAAAATTAGATCGCTAATTTTGTGTTCACCTATATAAAACTTAGACTTCTAGAATTTTTTTAGGCAGAAAGATGAAAATACGCTGAATATTGCCTAAAGTGGTGGGGGTGGGGCATGTTGTTTCATCCAGTCATTGGTTAATTTGAAAGATATTTCCTGAATGCCTAATGTGGATCAGGTACTGTGGGAGATGCTAGAATTATAATGATAAACCAACAGTTCCTGAGTTCCAGAATATGGATATTTAACACTGTGTTCAATCAGGTTTAGAGAGATGAACAGTTTGTTGGCCTATCCTTTGATGACTTCAATATAAGGGATTTCCATTATTTGTGACCATCTAATTCTCAAGATATTTCTCATTTTGTTCCATATCATGTTGAAAATCTGCAATTATCACTTGTTTCCTAACTACCTCCAGCTGATGTGGTGGCATGTAAGATGTGGGTAACATTTCTGAATCTGTTTTTCTTCCTTTCTAATTCACAAAGTCAGTGTGATCCTTTGTGTATGTATCTTTTGTGGTATTGTTGGACTCTACAGCAAACAATACATGGGTGATTCATAAAAACAGAATTTTACTAAAATTAAAGGTTGAATAAGATAGTCTTTGAAGGCATGAACCACAGGGAATAATGCAAAAGCTCTGGGTTAGTAACAGTGGAGCTGGTACCACCTCTAGGCCTTTCTATGGAATAATATTTAGGGGTTTTATGACAACTACCCTGAGGCTTTTCCATTTCTTTTTGAGTGTAAACTATATTTGAAAGAACTTAGTTTGTTATTATACTGACTTCAAGACAAGAGAGGTATTGCTTTGCATGCCTACACATTGCTTCATATTTAAAACTATATTGAGACACATGCATATATATGCGTCTCATTTCTGTAAAGCAGGTAGAAAAGCAATGGTCTATAAAACACATCCAACTTATCATTCAGAACTTACTTAAAATAATAAATTCATAGACATTTCAGTTTAAAAACCTTGAAGATATTTTTGGTTCAGTTACCTTATTTTATAAATGAGTAAACTGAGGTCTAAATGAAAAAACAAAACCCATTGCCATTGAGTTGATTCCGACTCATAGATGCCCTTAAGACCAAGTAGAGCTGCCCCATAGGGTTTTCAAGGAGCGCCTGGTAGATTCAAACTACCAACATTTTGATTAGCAGTCAAACTCTCAACCACTGTGCCACCAGGACTCCAAAAACTGAGGTCTGGGGATGTTAAATGAATTTTAAAGATCACATAGAAATTGATGGTAGGGGAAAGAGTAAAATTTGTTTTACATAGTCATATCAGAAGGATGTTTACCTGTGTTTTATTGACTATGCTAAGGCATTTGACTGTGTGGATCATAATAAACTATGGATAACATTGTGGAGAATGGGAATTCTGGAGTACTTAGTTGCGCTCGTGAGGAATCTGTACAGGGATCAAGAGGGAGTTGTTCGAACATAACAAGGGCATAGTGCACGGTTTAAAACCAGGAAAGGTGTGCATCAGGGTTTTAGCCTTTTGTCATACCTATTCAATCTGTAGGCTGAGCAAATAATCCAAGAACCTGGAATATATGGAGAAGAATGGGGCATCAGGATTGGAAGAAGACTCGTCAACGAGCTGCCTTATGCAGATGACACAACATTGCTTGTTAAAAGTGAAGAGGACTTGAAGCACTTACTAATGAAGATTAAAGACCGCCGCCGTCAGTATGGATTGCACCTCAACAAAAAAAAAAGAAAACAAAAATCCTCACAACTGGACCAATAACAATATCATGATAAACAGAGAGGAGACAGAGGTTGTCAAGGATTTCGTTTTACTTGGATCCACAATCAACACTCATGGAAGCAGCAGTCAAGAAATCAAAAGACTCATTGCATTGAGCATATTGGCTGCAAAAGATCTCTTTACGGGGTTGAAAAGCAAGGATGTCACCTTGAAGACTGAGGAGTGCCTGACCCAAGCCATGGTGTTTTCAATTGCCTCAATTGCATGAGAAAGCTGGACAATGAATAAGGAAGACCAAAGAAGAATTGACTCTTTTGAATTGTGGTGTTGGCAAAGAATACTGAATATACCATGGTCTGCCAGAGAATGAACAAATCTGTCTCAGAAGAAGTACAACCAGAATGCTCCTTAGAAGCAAGGATGGCAAGACTACATCTCACATACTTTGGACATGTTATCAGGAGGGATCAGTCTCTGGAGAACGACATCATGCTTGGTAAAGGAAAAGGTCAGCGAAAAAGAGGAAGACCCTCCAAGAGATGAACTGACACAGTGGCTGCAACAGTGAGTTCAAGCATAGCAACTTGTGAGGATGACACAGGACCAGGCAGTGTTTCATTGTACACAGGGTCGCTGTGAGTCAGAACTGACTCATTGGTACCTAATAACAACAAAAATAACAAATAGACTCAAACATACTAAAGATCATGAAGATGGCACAGAACTGGGAAACATTTTGCTCTGTTATACATAAGATCTCCATAAGCAGGAGCCAACTTGATGGTGACTAAGGAAAACAATAACAAAGATAGTTTTTTTTAAAAAAACTTCTAACAAAAATGTAATGGAAATCAACTAACTTTTTTTTTTCATATTTCATGGTGATGTTGAGTATGGATCCTTTCTAGATAAATGTGGGAGAAAAGCAGACATTATATGAAATCGGAGAAGAATCAGAAAAACAGCAGAAGTCCATCCTTTCTAAGCTACTGTTCTTTATTTTTTTTAAATAATTTTTATTGAGCTTTAAGTGAACGTTTACAAATCAAGTCAGTCTCTCACATATAAGCTTATATACACCTTACTCCATACTCCCACTTACTCTTCCCCTAATGAGTCAGCACTTCCAGTCTCTCCTTTCGTGACAATTTTGCCAGTTTCTAACCCTCTCTACCCTCCTATCTCCCCTCCAGACGGGAGATGCCAACACAGTCTCAAGTGTCCACCTGATACAAGTAGCTCACTCTTAATCAGCTTCTCTCTCCTACCCATTGTCCAGTCCCTTCCATGTCTGATGAGTTGTCTTCGGGAATGGTTCCTGTCCTGGGCCAACAGAAGGTTTGGGGACCATGACTGCCGGGATTCCTCTAGTCTCAGTCAGACCATTAAGTCTGGTCTTTTTATGAGGATTTGGGGTCTGCATTCCACTGATCTCCTGCTCCCTCAGGGCTTCTCTGTTGTGCTCCCTGTCAGGGCAGTCATTGGTTGTGGCCGGGCACCATCTAGTTCTTCTGGTCTCAGGATGATGTAGGTCTCTGGTTCATGTGGCCCTTTCTGTCTCTTGGGCTCATAGTTATCCTGTGACCTTGGCGTTCTTCATTCCCCTTTGATCCAGGTGGGTTGAGACCAATTGATGCATTTTAGATGGCCACTTGTTAGCATTTAAGACCCCAGACGCCACATTTCAAAGTGGGATGCAGAATGTTTTCATGATAGAATTATTTTGCCAATTGACTTAGAAGTCCCCTTAAGCCATAGTCCCCAAAACCCCGCCCTTGCTCCACTGACCTTTGAAGTATTCAGTTTATCCCGGAAACTTCTTTGCTTTTGGTCCAGTCCAGATGAGCTGACCTTCCGTGTATTGAGTAGTGTCCTTCCGTTCACCTAAAGTAGTTCTTATCTACTAACTAATAAGTAAATAACCCTCTCCCACCTTCCCTCCCTCCCCCATCGTACTCACAAAAGTATGTGTTCTTCTCAGTTTATACTATTTCTCAAGATCTTATACAATATTTGTCCTTTTGCAACTGACTCATTTCGCTCAACATAATGCCTTCCAGGTTCCTCCATGTCATGAAATGTTTCACAGATTCGTCACTGTTCTTTATCGATGCGTAGTATTCCATTGTGTGAATATACCACAATTGATTTAACCATTCATCCACTGATGGACACCTTGGTTGCTTCCAGCTTTTTGCTATTGTAAACAGAGCTGCAATAAACATGGGTGTGCATATATCTGTTTGTGTGAAGGCTCGTATTTCTCTAGGGTATATTCCGAGAAGTGGAATTTCTGGGTTGTATGGTAGTTCTATTTCTAACTTTTTAAGAAAACGCCAGATAGATTTCCAAAGTGGTTGTACCATTTGACATTCCCACCAGCAGTGTATAAGAGTTCCAATCTCTCTGCAGCCTCTCCAACATTTATTATTTTGTGTTTTTTGGATTAATACCAGCTTTGTTGGAGTGAGATGGAATCTCATCGTCGTTTAATTTGCATTTCTCTAATGGCTAATGATCGAGAGCATTTTCTCAAGTATCTGTTAGCTGCCTGAATATCTTCTTTAGTGAAGTGCGTGTTCAAATCCTTTGCCCACTTCTTGATTGGGTTGTTTGTCTTTTTGTGGTTGAGTTTTGACAGAATCATGTAGATTTTAGAGATCAGGCGCTGGTCGGAGATGTCATAGCTGAAAATTCTTTCCCAGTCTGTAGGTGGTCTTTTTACTCTTTTGGTGAAGTCTTTAGATGAGCATAGGTGTTTGAGTTTTAGGAGCTCCCAGTTATCTGGTTTCTCTTCGTCATTTTTGGTAATGCTTTGTATTCTGTTTATGCCTTGTATTAGGGCTCTGAGGGTTGTCCCAATTTTTTCTTCCATGATCTTTATCGTTTTAGTCTTTATGTTTAGGTCTTTGATCCACTTGGAGTTAGTTTTTGTGCATGGTGTGAGGTATGACTCCTGTTTCATTTTTTTGCAAATGGATATCCAGTTATGCCAGCATCATTTGTTAAAAAGAGTATCTTTTCCCCAATTAACTGACACTGGTCCTTTGTCAAATATCAGCTGCTCATATGTGGATGGATTTACATCTGGGTTCTCAATTCTGTTCCATTGGTCTATGTGCCTGTTGTTGTACCAGTCCCAGGCTGTTTTGACTACTGTGGCTGTATAAGAGGTTCTGAAATCAGGTAGAGTGAGGCCTCCCACTTTCTTCTTCTTTTTCAGTAATGCTTTACTTATCCGAGGCTTCTTTCCCTTCCATATGAAGTTGGTGATTTGTTTCTGCATCACATTAAAAAATGTCATTGGAATATGGATCAGAAGTGCATTGTATGTATAGACGGCTTTTGGTAGAATAGGCATTTTTACTATGTTAAGTCTTCCTATCCATGAGCAAGGTATGTTTTTCCACTTAAGTAGGTCCTTTTTAGTTTCTTTTTTTTTTTTTAATTAATTTTTATTAAGCTTCAAGTGAACATTTACCATTCCAATCAGTCTGTCACATGTAGGTTTACATACATCTTACTCCCTTCTCCCATTTGCTCTCCCCCTATTGAGTCAGCTCTTTCAGTCTCTCGTTTCTTGCCAATTTTGCCATCTTCCCTCTCTCTCTATCTTCCCATCCCCCCTCCAGTCAAGAGTTGCCAACACACTCTCCAGTGTCCACCTGATTTAATTAGCTCACTCTTCATCAGCATCTCTCTCCCCCCCACTGACCAGTCCTTTTCATGCCTGATGATTTGTCTTCAGGGATGGTTCCTGTCCTGTGCCGTCAGAAGTTCTGGGGAGCATTGTCTCTGGGATTCCTCTAGTAGCAGTCATACCATTAAGTATGGTCTTTTCATGAGAATTTGGGGTCTGTATCCCATTGGTCTCCTGCTCCCTCAGGAGTTGTCTGTTGTGCTCCCTGACAGGGCAGACATTGATTGTGGCCGGGCACCAACTAGTTCTTCTGGTCTCAGGATAATGTAGTTCTCTGGTTCATGTGGCCCTTTCTGTCTCTTGGGTTCTTAGTTGTCGTGTGACCTTGGTGTTCTTCCTTTGCCTTTGCTCCAGGTGGGTTGAGACCAATTGATGTATCTTAGATGGCCGCTTGTTGGCATTTAGGACCCCAGGTGCCACAATTCAAAGTGGGATGCAGAATGTTTTCATAATAGAATTATTTTGCCCATTGACTTAGAAGTCCCCTCAAACCAAGTTCCCCAGACCCCAGCCCCTGCTCCGCTGACGTTTGAAGCTTTCATTTTATCTCGGAAACCTCTTTGCTTTTAGTCCAGTCCAATTAGGCTGACCTTCCTTGTATTGAGTGTTGTCTTTCCCTTCACCCAAAGCAGTTCTTATCTACAGATTGATCAATAAAAAGCCCTCTCCCTCCCTCCCTCCCTCCCCTCTTTGTAACCACAAAAGTATGTGTTCTTCTCCGTTTTTTCTATTTCTCAAGATCTTATAATAGTGGTCTTATACAATATTTGTCCTTTTGCAACTGACTCATTTCGCTCAGCATAATGCCTTCCAGATTCCTCCATGTTATGAAATGTTTCAGAGATTCATCACTGTTCTTTATCGATGCGTAGTATTCCATTGTGTGAATATACCACAATTTATTTACCCATTCATCCGTTGACGGACATCTTGGTTGCTTCCAGCTTTTTGCTATTGTAAACAGAGCTGCAATAAACATGGGTGTGCATATATCTGTTTGTGTGAAGGCTCTTGTATCTCTAGGGTATATTCCGAGGAGTGGGATTTCTGGGTTGTATGGTAATTCTATTTCTAACTGTTTAAGACAACGCCAGATGGATTTCCAAAGTGGTTGTACCATTTTACAATCCCACCAGCAGTGTATGAGAGTTCCAATCTCTCCGCAGCCTCTCCAACATTTATTATTTTGTGTTTTTTGGATTAATGCCAGCTTTGTTGGAGTGAGATGGAATCTCATCGTCGTTTTAATTTGCATTTCTCTAATGGCTAATGATCGGGAGCATTTTCTCATGTATCTGTTGGCTGCCTGAATATCTTCTTTAGTGAAATGTGTGTTCAAATCCTTTGCCCACTTCTTGATTGGGTTGTTTGTCTTTTTGTGGTTGAGTTTTGACAGAATCATGTAGATTTTAGAGATCAGGCGCTGGTCTGAGATGTCATAGCTGAATATTCTTTCCCAGTCTGTAGGTGGTCTTTTTACTCTTTTGGTGAAGTCTTTAG
Source organism: Elephas maximus indicus (assembly GCF_024166365.1). Taxonomy (NCBI): domain Eukaryota; kingdom Metazoa; phylum Chordata; class Mammalia; order Proboscidea; family Elephantidae; genus Elephas; species Elephas maximus. Next base: position 90,511,270 of record NC_064827.1, on the reverse strand, counting down.
ATGAGCATAGGTGTTTGATTTTTAGGAGCTCCCAGTTATCTGGTTTCTCTTCATCATTTTTGGTAATGTTTTGTATTCTGTTTATGCCCTGTATTAGGGCTCCTAGGGTTGTTCCTATTTCTTCTTCCATGATCTTTATCGTTTTAGTCTTTATGTTTAGGTCTTTGATCCACTTGGAGTTAGTTTTTGTGCATGGTGTGAGGTATGGGTCCTGTTTCATTCTTTTGCAAATGGATATCCAGTTATGCCAGCACCATTTGTTAAAAAGACTACCATTTCCCCAATTGACTGACCCTGGTCCTTTGTCAAATATCAGCTGCTCGTACATGGATGGATTTATATCTGGGTTCTCAATTCTGTTCCATTGGTCTATGTGGCTGTTGTTGTACCAGTACCAGGCTGTTTTGACTACTGTAGCTATATAACAGGTTCTGAAATCAGGTAGAGTGAGGCCTCCCACTTTCTTCTTCTTTTTCAGTAATGCTTTGCTTATCCGGGGGTTCTTTCCCTTCCATATGAAATTAGTGATTTGTTTCTCTATCCCTTTAAAATATGACATTGGTATTTGGATTGGAAGTGCGTTATATGTATAGATGGCTTTTGGTAGAATAGACATTTTTACTATGTTAAGTCTTCCTATCCATGAGCAGGGTATGTTTTTCCACTTAAGTATGTCCTTTTGAATTTCTTGTAGCAGAGTTTTATAGTTTTTTTGTGTAGGTCTTTTACATCCTTGGTAAGATTTATTCCTAAGTATTTTATCTTCTTGGGGGCTACTGTGAATGGTATTGATTTGGTTATTTCCTCTTCGGTATTCTTTTTGTTGATGTAGAGGAATCCAAGTGATTTTTGTATGTTTATTTTATAACCTGAGACTCTTCCAAACTCTTCTATTAGTTTCAGTAGTTTTCTGGAGGATTCCTTAGGGTTTTCCATGTATATAATCATGTCATCTGCAAATAGTGATAGCTTTACTTCCTCCTTGCCAATCTGGATACCCTTTATTTCTTTGTCTAGCCTAATTGCCCTGGCTAGGACTTCAAGTACGATGTTGAATAAGAGCGGTGATAAAGGGCATCCTTGTCTGGTTCCCGTTCTCAACGGAAATGCTTTCAGGTTCTCTCCATTTAGAGTGATATTGGCTGTTGGCTTTGCATAGATGCCCTTTATTATGTTGAGGAATTTTCCTTCAATTCCTATTTTGGTAAGAGTTTTTATCATAAATGGGTGTTGAACTTTGTCAAATGCCTTTTCTGCATCTATTGATAAGATCATGTGGTTTTTATCTTTTGTTTTATTTATGTGATGGATTACATTAATGTTTTTTCTGATATTAAACCAGCCTTGCATACCTGGTATAAATCCCACTTGATCAGGGTGAATTATTTTTTTGATGTGTTGTTGGATTCTATTGGCTAGAATTTTGTTGAGGATTTTTGCATCTATGTTCATGAGGGATATAGGTCTAAAATTTTCTTTTTTTGTAATGTCCTTACCTGGTTTTGGTATCAGGGAGATGGTAGCTTCATAGAATGAGTTGGGTAGTATTCCGTCTTTTTCTATGCTTTGAAATACCTTCAATAGTAATGGTGTTAAGTCTTCTCTGAAGGTTTGGTAGAACTCTGCAGTGAAGCCGTCTGGGCCAGGACTTTTTTTCGTTGGGAGTTTTTTGATTACCGTTTCAATCTCTTTTTTTGTTATGGGCCTATTTAGTTGTTCTATTTCTGAATGTGTTAGTTTAGGTAGGTAGTATTGTTCTAAGAATTTATCCATTTCTTCTAGGTTTTCAAATTTGTTAGAGTACAATTTTACGTAGTAATCTGAAAGGATTCTTTTAATTTCATTTGGCTGTCTTGTGATGTGGTCCTTCTCGTTTCTTATTTGGGTTATTTGTTTCCTTTCCTGTTTTTCTTTAGTCAGTCTAGCCAATAGTTTATCAATTTTGTTAATTTTTTCGAAGAACCAGCTTTTGGCTTTGTTAATTCTTTCAATTGTTTTTCTGTTCTCTAATTCATTTAGGTTAGCTCTAATTTTTATTATTTGTTTTCTTCTGGTGCCTGATGGGTTCTTTTGTTGCTCACTTTCTATTTGTTCAAGTTGTCGGGACAGTTCTCTGATTTTGGCTCTTTCTTCTTTTTGTATGTGTGCATTTATCGATATAAATTGGCCTCTGAGCACTGCTTTTGCTGTGTCCCAGAGGTTTTGATAGGAAGTATTTTCATTCTCGTTGCTATCTAAGAATTTCCTTATTCCCTTCTTGATGTCTTCTATAACCCAGTCTCTTTGCAGGAGGGTATTGTTCATTTCCCAAGTATTTGATTTCTTTTCCCTAGTTTTTCTGTTATTGATTTCTAGCTTCATTGCCTTGTGGTCAGAGAAGATGCTTTGTAATATTTTGATGTTTTGGATTCTGCAAAGATTTGTTTTATGACCTAATATGTGATCTATTCTAGAGAATGTTCCATGTGCACTAGAAAAAAAAGTATATTTTGCAGCAGTTGGGTGGAGAGTTCTGTATAAGTCGATGAGGTCAAGTTGGTTGATTGTTGTAAGTAGGTCTTCCGTGTCTCTATTGAGCTTCTTACTGGATGTCCTGTCCTTCTCTGAAAGTGGTGTGTTGAAGTCTCCTACTATAATTGTGGAGGTGTCTATCTCACTTTTCAGTTCTGTTAAAATTTGATTTATGTATCTTGCAGCCCTGTCATTGGGTGCATAAATATGTAATATGGTTATATCTTCCTGGTCAATTGTCCCTTTTATCATTATGTAGTGTCCTTCTTTATCCTTTGTGGTGGATTTAAGTTTAAAGTCTATTTTGTCAGAAATTAATATTGCTACTCCTCTTCTTTTTTGCTTATTGTTTGCTTGATATATATTTTTTCCATCCTTTGAGTTTTAGTTTGTTTGTGTCTCTAAGTCTAAGGTGTGTCTCTTGTAGGCAGTGTATAGACGGATCATGTTTCTTTATCCAGTCTGAGACTCTCTGTCTCTTTATTGGTGCATTTAGTCCATTTACATTCAGCGTAATTATAGATAAGTATGTGTTTAGTGTTGTCATTTTGATGCCTTTTTGTGTGTTGTTGACAATTTCATTTTTCCACTTACTTTTTTGTGCTGAGATGTTTTTCTTTGTAAATTGTGTGTTCCTCATTTTCATAGTATTTGACTTTATGTTTGCTGAGTCGTTATGTTTTTCTTGGTTTTTATTTTGAGTTATGGAGCTATTATACCTCTTTATGGTTACCTTAATATTTACCCCTATTTTTCTAAGTAAAAACCTAACTTGTATCCTTCTATATCGCCTTGTATCACTCTCCATCTGGCAGTTCAATGCCTCTTATATTTAGTCCCTCTTTTTGATTATTGTGATCGTTTATCTCTTGATTTCCATGATTCCCTGTTATGTGTATTATTTTGTTTATTTATTTATTTTTTAGAATTAATCTTAATTTGTTTGTTTTTGTGCTTTCCCTATTTGAGTTGAGTTGATATCAGGACGTTCTGTTTTGTGACCTTGTATTGTGCTGGTACCTGATATTATTGGTCATCAGGCCAAACAATCTCCTTTAGCATTTCTTGCAGTCTTGGTTTAGTTTTTGCAAATTCTCTAAACTTGTGTTTGTCTGTAAATATCTTAATTTCTCCTTCATATTTCAGAGAGAGTTTTGCTGGATATATGATCCTTGGCTGGCAGTTTTTCTCCTTCAGTGTTCTGTATATGTCGTCCCATTCCCTTCTTGCCTGCATGGTTTCTGCTGAGTAGTCTGAACTTATTCTTATTGATTCTCCCTTGAAGGAAACCTTTCTTTTCTCTGTGGCTGCTTTTAAAATTTTCTGTTTGTCTTTGGTTTTGGCAAGTTTGATGATAATATGTCTTGGTGTTTTTCTTTTTGGATCAATCTTAAATGGGGTTCGATGAGTATCTTGGATAGATATCCTTTCGTGTTTCATGATGTCAGGGAAGTTTTGTGTCAGGAGTTCTTCAACTATTTTTTCTGTGTTTTCTGTCCCCCCTCCCGGTTCTGGGACTCCAATCACTCGCAAGTTATCCTTCTTGATAGAGTCCCACATGATTCTTAATGAAGATTTTTTTTAATTCTTTTATCTGATTTTTTTTCAGCTATGTTGGTGTTGATTCCATAGTCCTCCAGAAGTCCCAGTCTACATTCTAATTGCTCGAGTCTGCTCCTCTGACTTTCTATTGCGTTGTCTAATTCTGTAATTTTATTGTTAATCTTTTGGATTTCTACATGCTGTCTCTCTATGGATTCTTGCAACTTATTAATTTTTCCACTATGTTCTTGAATAATCTTTTTGAGTTCTTCAACAGTTTTATCAGTGTGTTCCTTGGCTTTTTCTGCATTTATCCTAATTTCATTTGTGATATCTTTAAGCATTCTGTAAATTAGTTTTTTATATTCTGTATCTGATAATTCCAGGATTATATCTTCATTTGGGAAAGATTTTGATTCTTTTGTTTGGGGGGTTGGAGAAGCTGTCATGGTCTGTTTCTTTATGTGGTTTGATATGGACTGCTGTCTCTGAGCCATCACTGGGAAACTAGATTTTCCAGGTAATCAGCTAAAAAAAATGCAGTCAAATCCCTATCTGAATTCTCCCTCTGGCTCCACGTATTCGGATGTTAATGGAGCCGCCTGGGGAGGGTGGGGGAGGGATCAGAGAGCTAGGAGTGTGGCACCACGGAATATAGAGGTGATCACCGCGTTCACGCTCTGCCCCCATTCGCCAAAATCCGGGCGGGACGGCTCCCCGGTTGGGACGCTACTCTCCCCGCTCCGAGACTGGTCACTTCCTCCCGGGGACTCCTCCCTCCGGTGCGTCGCACCGCTCACGCGAACTGGGTGGGCGTCACCCGCACGACCAGGTGGGCCAGCCCCCGGGTCAATTCAGGGGAATATAATTGGACCCCGCGCTCATGCCCCGCCCGCTTTCGCCAAAATCCCAGAGGGATGGCTCCCCAGCTGGGACGCTGCTCTCCCCGCTTCAAGACCTGTCAGTTCCTCCCGGGGACTTCTCCCTCTGGTGCACCGCGCCACACGCGCAAACTGGGCACGTACGAACTGGGTGGGCGTCCCCCCGCACGAACATGTGGGCCCTGCCCCGGGGTCGCTTTAGTGAAATATAGCTGACCCCCCCCCCCGCTCGCGCCCCGCCAGCTTCTCGCCAAACTCCCGGCGGGACGGCTCCCCGGCTGGGACGCTGCTCTCCCCGCTCCAAGATCAGTCACTGCCTCGCGGGTGCTTCTCCCTCTGGCTGCGCCGCTACGCCACCCACGCCAATACGCCGCCCGCGCCAACCAGCTAGACTCCCTCCCGGGATGGGTTCGGGGGGTAGGGCTGAGCCTCTTGTCTGTGCCGTCTGCCCCCCTGGGCTCTGCCCCAGATCGGGCTCCAAAGGTCACCTGCCTGGTACGCTGGCTCCTAGTTCTGAAAACGGTCGCTGTCTGCCTGTATTTGTTCGTTTTCCGTCTCTAAGTCTGTGCTTGTTGTTCAGAGTTCGTAGATTGTTATGTATGTGATCGATTCACTTGTTTTTCCGAGTCTTTGTTGCAAGAGGGATCCGCAGTAGCGTCCACCTACTCCGCCATCTTGGCCCCGCCCTCCCTTTTAAGTTTCTTGTAGTAGTACTTTGTAGTTTTCTTTGTAAAGGTCTTTTACATCTTTGGTAAGATTTTTTCCTAAGTATTTTATCTTCTTGGGGGCTACTGTGAATGGTATTGATTTGGTGATTTCCTCTTCGATGTTCTTTTTGTTGATGTAGAGGAATCCAAGTGATTTTTGTATCTTTATCTTATAACCTGAGACTCTGCCAAACTCTTCTATTAGTTTCAGTAGTTTTCTGGAGGATTCCTTAGGGCTTTCTGTGTATAAGATCATGTCATCTGCAAATAGAGATAATTTTACTTCCTCCTTGCCAATCTGGATGCCCTTTATTTCTTTGTCTAGCCTAATTGCTCTGGCTAGGACCTCTAGCACAATGTTGAATAAGAGCAGTGATAAAGGGCATCCTTGTCTGGTTCCCGTTCTCAAGGGAAATGCTTTCAGGCTCTCTCCATTTAGAGTGATATTGGCTGTTGGCTTTGCATAGATGCCCTTTATTATGTTGAGGAATTTTCCTTCAATTCCTATTTTGGTAAGAGTTTTTATCATGAATGGGTGTTGGACTTTGTCAAATGCCTTTTCTGCATCAATTTATAAGATCATGTGGTTTTTGTCTTTTGTTTTATTTATGTGGTGGATTACATTAATGTTTTTTCTGATATTAAACCAGCCTTGCATACCTGGTATAAACCCCACTTGGTCATGGTGGATTATTTTTTTGATATGTTGTTCAATTCTATTGGCTAAAATTTTGTTGAGGATTTTTGCATCTATGTTCATGAGGGATATAGGTCTAAAATTTTCTTTTTTTGTAATGTCCTTACCTGGTTTTGGTATCAGGGAAATGGTGGCTTCATAGAATGAGTTAGGTAGTATTCCGTCATTTTCTATGCTTTGGAATACCTTTAGTAGTAGTGGTGTTAACTCTTCTCTGAAAGTTTGGAGAACTCTGCAGTAAAGCCATCTGGGCCAGGGCTTTTTTTTTTTGTTGGGAGTTTTTTGATTACCGTTTCAATCTGTTTTTTTGTTATGGGTCTATTTAGTTGTTCTACATCTGATTGTGTTAGTTTAGGTAGGTAGTGTTTTTCTAGGAATTCATCCATTTCTTCTAGGTTTGCAAATTTGTTAGAGTACAATTTTTCGTAATAATCTGATATGATTCTTTTAATTTCAGTTGGGTCTATTGTGATGTGGCCCATCTCGTTTCTTATTCGGGTTATTTGTTTCCTTTCCTGTGTTTCTTTAGTCAGTCTAGCCAATGGTTTATCAATTTTGTTAATTTTTTCCAAGAACCAGCTTTTGACTTTGTTAATTCTTTCAATTGTTTTTCTGTTCTCTAATTCATTTAGTTCAGCTCTAATTTTTATTATTTGTTTTCTTCTGGTGCCTGATGGATTCTTTTGTTGCTCACTTTCTATTTGTTCACGTTGTAGGGACAGTTCTCTGATTTTGGCTCTTTCTTCTTTTTGTATGTGTGCATTTATTGATATAAATTGGCCTCTGAGCACTGCTTTTGCTGTGTCCCAGAGGTTTTGATAGGAAGTATTTTCATTCTCATTGCATTCTATGAATTTCTTTATTCGCTCCTTAATGTCTTCTATAACCTAGTCTTTTTTCAGCAGGTTATTGTTCAGTTTCCAAGTGTTTGATTTCTTTTCCCTAATTTTTTCTGTTATTGATTTCCACTTTTATATCCTTGTGGTCTGAGAATATGCTTTGTAATATTTTGATGCTTTGGATTCTGCAAAGGTTTGTTTTATGACCTAATATGTGATCTATTCTAGAGAATGTTCCATGTGCGCTAGACAAAAAAGTATATTTTGCAGCAGTTGGGTGGAGAGTTCTGTATAAATCAATGAGGTCAAGTTGGTTGATTGTTGTAAGTAGGTCCTCCGTGTCTCTATTGAGCTTCTTACTGGATGTCCTGTCCTTCTCTGAAAGTGGTGTGTTGAAGTCTCCTACTATAATTGTGGAGGTGTCTATCTCACTTTTCAGTTCTGTTAAAATTTGATTTATGTATCTTGCAGCCCTGTCATTGGGTGCATAAATATGTAATATGGTTATATCTTCCTGGTCAATTGTCCCTTTTATCATTATGTAGTGTCCTTCTTTATCCTTTGTGGTGGATTTAAGTTTAAAGTCTATTTTGTCAGAAATTAATATTGCTACTCCTCTTCTTTTTTGCTTATTGTTTGCTTGATATATATTTTTTCCATCCTTTGAGTTTTAGTTTGTTTGTGTCTCTAAGTCTAAGGTGTGTCTCTTGTAGGCAGTGTATAGACGGATCATGTTTCTTTATCCAGTCTGAGACTCTCTGTCTCTTTATTGGTGCATTTAGTCCATTTACATTCAGCGTAATTATAGATAAGTATGTGTTTAGTGTTGTCATTTTGATGCCTTTTTGTGTGTTGTTGACAATTTCATTTTTCCACTTACTTTTTTGTGCTGAGATGTTTTTCTTTGTAAATTGTGTGTTCCTCATTTTCATAGTATTTGACTTTATGTTTGCTGAGTCGTTATGTTTTTCTTGGTTTTTATTTTGAGTTATGGAGCTATTGTACCTCTTTATGGTTACCTTAATATTTACCCCTATTTTTCTAAGTAAAAACCTAACTTGTATCCTTCTATATTGCCTTGTATCACTCTCCATCTGGCAGTTCAATGCCACCTGTATTTAGTCCCTCTTTTTGATTATTGTGATCTTTTACATATCGACTTCAATGATTCCCTGTTTTGAGCATTTTTTTTTTTAATTAATCTTAATTTGTTTTTGTGATTTCTCTATTTGAGTTGATATCAGGATGTTCTGTTCTGTGACCTTGTGTTGTGCTGGTATCTGATATTATTGATTTTCTGACCAAACAATTTCCTTTAGTATTTCTTGTAGCTTTGGTTTGGTTTTTGCAAATTCTCTAAGCTTGTATTTATCTGTAAATATCTTAATTTCACTTTCATATTTCAGAGAGAGTTTTGCTGGATATATGATCCTTGGCTGGCAATTTTTCTCCTTCAGTGCTCTGTATATGTCATCCCATTGCCTTCTTGCCTGCATGGTTTCTGCTGAGTAGTCTGAACTTATTCTTATTGATTCTCCATTGTAGGAGACCTTTCTTTTATCCGTGGCTGCTTTTAAAATTTTCTCTTTATCTTTGGTTTTGGCAAGTTTGATGATAATATGTCTTGGTGATTTTCTTTTTGGATCAATCTTAAATGGGGTTTGATGAGCATCCTGGATAGATATCCTTTCGTCTTTCATGATGTCAGGGGAGTTTTCTGCCAATAGATCTTCAGCTATTCTTTCTGTGTTTTCTGTTATGCCTCCGTGTTCTGGGACTCCAATCACACGCAAGTTATTCTTCTTGATAGAGTCCCACATGATCCTTAGGGTTTCTTCATTTTTTTAAAATTCTTTTACCTGATTTTTTTTTCAGCTATGTTGGTGTTAATTCCCTGGTCCTCCAGATTTCCCACTCTGCATTCTAATTGCTCGAGTCTGCTCCTCTGACTTCCTATTGCGTCATCTAATTCTGTGATTTTATTGTTAATCTTTTGAATTTCTGACTGCTGTCTCTCTATGGATTCTTGCAACTTATTAATTTTTCCACTATGTTCTTCAATAATCTTTTTGAGTTCTTCAACTGCTTTATCAGTGTGTTCCTTGGCTTTTTCTGTAGATTGCCTTATTTCATTTCTGAGGTCATCCCTGATGTCTTGAAGCATTCTGTAAATTAGTTTTTCATATTCTGTATCTGGCAATTCCAGGATTGTATCTTCATTTGGGAAAGATTTTGATTCTTTAGTTTGGGGAGTTGTAGAAGCATTCATGGTCTGCTTCTTTATGTGGTTTGATATGGACTGCTGTCTCCGAGCCATCACTAAGATATTGTAGTGATTTATTCTATATTTGCTACAGGCTTCCCCCAATTGTCACTGAGGTAGGTGTGTCTCTATTCCTAAAGTACCTTGGTGGGTGGGCTCTGCAGGTGTACCTTAGGCCCACAATGCAAGTACCTCTACAGATTGGTAGGTGTCACCCTCCTTAGACCCCTAAGGCAGGAGGCTAGGTGGTCTGGGGGGAGCTTCAGCCCTCAGTTCCCTGTTGTGGGTCAGTGAGGGCTCTGTTGAATACGCAGAGATATCAGACCTGGGAAACTTGTCTTTCCAGTAAATCCACTAAAACAAATGCAGTCAGATCCCTATCAGAAATGCCTTTGCATTATAATAGCCACCTTGTTCCCTGTAGGGATGAAAGCCCAAGATTGTGGATCACATACGCTTGGCTGGAGCTGGTTCTGTGTTTTTAGTCCAATTAGGGAAGGATTTTTGGTCCCTGGGTTTTTTGTAGTTGCTTGTCTCAGGCCAGGAGAATGGGTTAGGAAAAGACCAAAAAAAAAAAAAAAAAAAGGAAAAGAAAAAAAGCAGAGCAGTTCACTCTCTAGCTCAGGAAATTCCAATGTTAATGAAACCACCTGGAAAGGGGAGGGGAGGCTTCAGATAAATAGGAGAGAGTAGCACCCCAGAACATAGACAGAGTTACTTATCTTCCTTGGGATGACTGTTTTATCTGAGATTACCAAGGGGTGTGTCGACTGTGTGTGCTGGCTGGGTAGAGATTGTCCCCGATGGTCAGGCCTGCGTCCCGTGGTTGTGCTGTCTCAAAAGCCGTGGTTAGTTCCTCCGCTCCCAGTCCAAAGCCCAGCGCCAAGGTTCCCCGGCTGGGACGCTGCACTCCCGGCTCCAAAACCAGTCGTTGCCTCCCAGTGACTTCTCCTCCTGTCAGCCGCTGCCTGTGTGCACTGGCTGGGCTTCCCCTGAGGTCAGTTCAGGGGGCTAGGGCTGCTCCCCATCTTTGCACCATCTCAGGATGCCGTGCTCAGCTCCCCTGCACCCAGTCCAAAGCCCAGCGCCAAGGTTTCCTGACTGGGACGCTGGCTCCAGGCTCCGAAAACAGTCGCTGCTTCCCCATGGTTGTTCATTCTCAGTCTCTGTCACTCAGGTCAACTCTTTAGGTCTGTGTTTGTTGGTCAGGGTTCGTAGATTGCCATGTACGTGATCGATTCATTTGTTTTTCCGAGTCTTTGTTGCAAGAAGGATCCGAGGTAGCGACTACCTAATCAGCCATCTCGGCCCCACCTCACTACTGTTCTTTTGAGTAGCTATAAATTTGACCCACCTCAGGGGTCATTAAAGATGAGAGAGGTGGAGACGGACAGGAATAAAGAGATACCTAGGTGTTTACTTTATTTACATACTGTCCTATTTTTTTTTTTTTTTAATCAGCACACCAACAGGAAACCGGTGTCAAGCATAACTTAAGAAAATTCCAAGAAAGTTTATTTACATAGGAACCAATTACAGAAGTGTGGGCTTGGTAGAAGAACCACAAGTACTAATGCAATAACCCTGGATTAGAAACAGTGGAGCTGGTACCTGCTTACTTTGGTCAAGTCATCAGGAAAGACCAATTACTCAGTAAAGGAATCCTGCTTGGTAAAGGAGAGAGTCAGTGAAAATGAGGGAAACCTTCCGTGGGATGGATTGACACAGCAGCTGCAGCAATGGGCTGAAACATACCAACAATTGTGAGGATGGTGTAGGAATGGGCAATGTTTTGTTCTGTTATACATAAGGTCGCCATGAGTCAAAGTTGACTCCATGGCAACTAAGAACAACAATCACTACTTGGCCTGTACTGATCAGCCAAGACAACTAGCCTGACACCCAAACTTTCTGGCTCTCTCATCATATCTGTACTTGGATATGGTATTTGGCAGTCTGAATGGCTGCCAATGAGCCAGATGACTCAATGCAATCCAAAAGCGCAGTTAATTCTTTATGGGGTAACCTTGACCAATGGGAAATGGAAGACTAGAGGAAGCCCATTCTCCGTCATCATCCACTGTACCTACCCCATGCTCCTCATGGAATTCTTTGAAGTGCATCTGGAGAAGTCCTATGCATTCAACAAAAGGCCGGTTTTGTGTTGTTGAAGCATTACTTTACAACTTGCTCACATCACTTCCTTTTATCCTCATTCTTGGTGTCCTGAATTTACATCTCTCAAGAAAGCATCTTCACTTTTGTCTTTGCTTCAGGCTTTGTGTTCTAGGCAACCTAGGAATAAGACTTAGGAGAAAGATGTGGCTGTCTGCTTCTGTAAGGATTTATGGCCCTGGAAACCCTATAAAGTCCCTATGAGTCAGAATCTACTTGACTATAGTGGGTGTTATCCTACCAGATGTTTAGCCACATTCCCTGGTGAAACTTGCAGAAGAGCAGGGGATTTTAGAACATGAGGAATGAGAGAAACATGTATTCTTGAGAACAATGGTTAAAAAATTTCTGCCAAATTTGGGGCTGGGGAGACAAAGTAAAGTTAAGAATAAGACCAAAACACAAAACAAAACAGAATAAAATGTCCAACATAACTTTTTACACAAAGTAGAACAAAAATTTGGCATTAACTTTTATAACTGCATCATAAAAAAAAATATAAAAAATTGCTTATTCTTGTATTTGTAACATCTGTGAGAGGAAAAATAAACTGAATTCTTGGAAGAATTTCAAATTTTTTTTTTCATATTAAGATCAAATAGAATTTTCTTTTTGAGTTTTACATTAGTTAGAAATACCATTAGAAGTAAATAACAACAAAAAATTCAAATGATAGTGACTTAGTAAGAGAGATACTTGATTATCTCACTTAACACAAAGTTAAGCATCTTAAGTTTTACTAGGCATTTCATAGATATTATTAAGGACCCAGGTTCAAAAAAGCATTCTAACTTTCAGCTTTGCTCTCTCATCCTTATTGTGTTGGCTTTGATCATTTAGCTTGTCTTTTCTTGGTTGCAAGATGGCTGCCCAAGTTCCAAGCATTGAAAGAAGGAAGTGGGAAAAGGGGTGCAGGGTAGGGGAGAGTTTTCCTCTGTGCCTGTAACTTTTTATTCAGATACGATGAAAATGTTTCCTAGAATTTCCACCTCCACCCCTAGCATTTTCCTTTATGTAATTTCTAATGTTGGCCAGAATTGGGTTATCATGACCATTTGAAGCTGCAAATGACCTGGCAAGCTGGCAAAATGAAAGGGGTTGGAAAAGGCCGATGGAGAGGCAACTAGTGGTATTTTATAGGTTCTCATAGAAAGACTTACATGTTATAATGAGTAATATCCTGTTAATATGTTACAGTAGATACGTGAGTTACTCATTACAGCTACACTTCACCCTCCATACTGATGACATTATATCACCTTACAACGGAATAGAAATAATTCCTCATGATGGAATAGTTAGGATACAAATAGATGCAGCCTAGGTACATATTTTTGAACACTGGAGATAGTGTTTGGGCTGGCCAGTATGGAGGGTGAAGTGTAGCTGTAATGAGTAAGTCACGTATCTGCTGTAACATATTAACTAGGATATTACTCATTATAACATGTAAGTCTTTTTATGAGAACTTATAAAATACCACTAGTTGCCTCTCCATCGGCCTTTTCCAACCCCTTTCATTTTGCCAGCTTGCCAGCTCATTTGCAGCTTCAAATGGTCATGATAACCCAATTCTGGCCAACATTACATAAAGGAAAATGCTAGGGGTGGGGGTGGGAATTCTAGGAAACATTTTCATCATATCTGAATAAAAACTTCTTCCTCAATCTCTTTTTACTTAATCAGATTTTTTCATCTGGTTATAATTACAACCAGTTAATGTACATGGTCCCGAGCTCCAGATTATGCTCTACAGCAAAAGCCTGAGTATGGCTGCTTGATTTTGCCAGTTGAATATAGAACCAGAATCCCTAGGAGACAATCAAATTAAGGGGAGGGCTGCCTGTCTTTGGAGGAAAACTAAGAAAGCTAATATGAATGTATGCACGCTATTTCTGCTTGGATGTAACAGAGTTTAAGATCTGCTAGGGGGCCAGGATTCTGTGCAGAAAATTATTTCAAATTGGCCCCAGTACCTGCACAAATGAGCAATAAAGCCACTTGAGATTTACTTATATTATATTGCAGAAAAAAAATTATGCCCAAAAAATTTTAAGGAAGGTGAAACTACATACTTGCCTGGGCAAAAGGAAAATACCCATAAAAAAATAAAGTACTTGTAAAATGCTAAGCTTTCAGTAATGCTATCTCCTGGGGTACTCTGCAAGACAAAGTGTTAGTGAATACGGACCAAAATAACTAAATGAGGTAATTCAATGTATGTGGTTGTTATTTATATACCAATGAAAAGTAATAGAATGGCTTCCAAAAATAGCTAGTTTAGTTTTAGAATAGTTTTTCAGTACTTCTTTCTGGCGGCAATCAGCAAATAGAATTGGTGATTCAAGCCACTACTAGTATGAAAGAAACAAAACTGTGCTGTCTTTATATGAAAGAATCTTTGCCTTTTTCCTCTCTAAAAGTAAAAAAGCTAACATTTATGGAGCGTTTTACTCACTTAAATCTTCTAACACCAGTGAAGTAGACTAGACACTGTCTTCGAAATGTTAAGTGACTTAGAAAACTTAAGAGATTTGTCCAAGTCATACAGTTGTAAGTGATAGATCTAGGATAACAGGGAAACCTGAATCTAGTTTAAAAAAAAAAAAAAAAAAAGGGTAAGGATCATTAGAAAACACGAAAGAGAACTGCCCAGAATTTTTGCTTGATAGAGACCCATGATCTCTGAGTCCAACTGAAGTCAGACTTGGGGGTAGGTACAAGGTGTCTATCTACCTTTTTCTCAAGTGGTGCTGATTTCCCGAAACAAAATCTGACAATGCCATGAGGTGAGGCCTTCACAAGTTGTTTTCATAAACCAGCTGCATCTTCTCCGTGGTAAGTGAACATTCCGCTCATATCCTAGCACTAGGTTGTGATGGTGACGTGAACATTCACTCCTTTCCTTGTTTTCATACATACCCCAGTCATAAGTTGGATGTGACAATGTCACACATTGCTAATTAGTTACAGTTTTTAATTGGAAGTCTTGTTGTATGGAGCTTTAAGGTGTACTTATTTTTAATTATGCACTCTTTCCAGTATTCTTAAACTCTTAGCTCTATCTTCTAAGGCTGTGACTCTAGTTGTATGCCTATTCTAACTTTCAGAACTTCCTCCTCTTCCAACACACATATATACAGTCCACATACAGCACAGACACAGCACACACACACTCTTTTACCACCCATAACACACGACCACACGCATTCACACTCGTCTGCTTTCTTTTTATATGTAGAAACAGACACACACAACTGAGCAGTAACTAGAAGACACAAAACATTGGCACATTGTTCCCTGGAAGTATAGCTTTCTGAAGTCAAATAGCACAAGTGAGGGAAAAAACAAGTGAGGGAAGAAGGGGGAAAATCATACCAGTAGTGCCTATGGAGAACTAAGCTTTCTAAGTCATCCATCAGTGCAGAGTATCAGAGACACAGATGGGTCTGTGTGCAATGCCCACTCTCTGTTAGCCACAACGTAGGCCAGGAAGCCCAAGGAACTGGACTATCCTGTGGTTAGAATTACCTGGTCTTAAGCACATTTTACCCTGTAGCGTCTTATAACCAAAAAGCTCATTGCCCTCAAGTCGAAGCTGGCTCACAGTGACCCAAATGGACAGAGTAGAACTGCCCCATAGGTTTTCCAAGGAACAGCTGGTAGATTAGAGTTGCTGACCTTTCGGTTAGCAGCCAAACGCTTAACCACTGCACCACCAAGCTCCTAGAATCTATCCTGGACTAACCAAAAAAAGACTCTTATATGTCTCCACCCACATCAGATTTGTATTTGTTCCACGTGGGTGATAAGAACTTAACGCCTATAACCAAGGGGCATTTGTGAAAGTACATCCTGATCTTCAGATGAAAAGTAAAAAAAGAAGAGATCCCTAGGATAGAACAGGTTAGAAAGGATTCAGGTTAAAAAGGCACAGAATATCTGAGACTTACGATATTTATATATTATTTATATATGATGGAATAGGACAGAGGTAATTTGAAAGCCTGGGGATAAGATGGGGATCTCTTTAATCCCCCAATTTGTAGTTTCTAGAGTTTTTTCAAGTTTTTCTTCCCCATCAGATTATTATTATTATTATTATTATTATTATTATTATTATTATTATTATTATTATTATTATTATTATTATTTATACATCATGTATCTGAATTTATCTTTTTTCGGTATCTTGGAAGATTTATCTTTTTATTCCCCAGGATTTATTGAATGAGTTTTCACTTTGTTGATAAACACTCTACTTCCAAAAAACTAGCTGAGAATAGTGATACTCTTGAAGGCAAAATTATACTGGCATAATTATCTTCATCCAATTTAGAATACCACATGTTGCTTTGTATATGGTGTAAATTTGATTTGGAAAAATTTTATTGAAAATAAGAGTAACAAAAATTTTTCTTCAATTTTCTATTTCAAATGATTTTATTTGAATTATCAGGGTATGTGTGTTAAGAGAGTACAAAAATATTGCAAACTATTACAATAATAAAAAAATACTAAATATATTGTCTAAATATTTTTTGGAGTATCCTGACAAAGATATCAAAAAGACAGAATTCCTTCTCTTAAAGAGTCACATATATGACCATAATTCTGGAGGAAAGTTTTCTAGACTCTAATTTAAAATAGTAGATATGAGCAAGAGATGTAATAAGATTTAATCCTGTCTAGCAGAAAGGTATCAGAAAGTGTTTTCTAGAGGATGTTAAATTTGAACTGGGCCTTAAAAGATGGTCAGAATTGAGACTTCCACTTTGTGATGTGAACCAAAAAATTCCTCTTGGGGACAACTTGAAAAGCTGCCCCACATTTTTAAAGAAGTTTTCTTAGGGGAATCAAAACGTAAACATAACTCTGAAGACTTGTTAAGCACGATCCAGACGAAGATTAAGGTCTAGGGAGGTAGCCATGGTGCTGGGGCTTCATTTCCTCCTGGTGTACTTGCCAATTCTAGAACGTACAACTGAGAGAATAAGAAATTGAACATCACTTTTGACAACTCTCAGACTGGATGGATGGATAGGTACTGGAACCCAGGACCAAGAGGCAAGAATATAATCAATGTCACTAAACGGTACGTATAGAAACTGTTGAATTGGTGTATGTTTTGCTGTGTAGATTCTCAAAAACAAAAATAAAATAAATTATAAAAAAAAAAGAGGGGAAGAGGGAGTCTTCCTATTGTGGAATTTGTAATTCAGATGTCTTAACTGTTAGAAGTATAACACATTCTACAGTGCCAATCAGGATCTGGGGACCATGAAACTGGTATCTTTATTAATATATCTGCTAGGGGAAACACGCACCCATACCCACACACTAGCGATTCACTTCTGTAACATTATGTTGTTGTTGTTGTTGTTGTTGTTGTTAGGTGCCGTCGAGTTGGTTCCAACTCATAGCGACCCTATGCACAACAGAACGAAACACTGCGTGGTCCTGCACCATTCTTACAATCGTTGTTATGCTTCAGCTTATTGTTGCAGCCACTGTGTCAGTCCACCTCGTTGAGGGTCTTCCTCTTTCCCGCTGACCCTGTACTCTGCCAAGCATGATGTCCTTCTCCAGGGACTCATCCCTCCTGACAACATGTCCAAAGTATGTAAGACGCAGTCTTACCATCCTTGCCTCTAAGGAGCATTCTGGCCACACTCATTCCGAGACAGATTTGTTCGTTCTTTTGGCAGTCCATGGTATATTCAATATTCTTCGCCAACACCACAATTCAAAGGTGTCAACTCTTCTTTGGTCTTCCTTATTCATTGTCCAGCTTTCCCATGCTTATGATGTGATTGAAGATACTATGGCTTGGGTCAGGCGCACCTTAGTCTTCAGGGTGACATCTTTGCTCCTCAATACTTTGAAGAGGTCCTTTGCAGCAGATTTGCCCAATGCAATGCGTCTTTTGATTTCTTGACTGCTGCTTACATGGCTGTTGATTGTGGATCCAAGTAAAATGAAATCCTTGACAACTTCAATCTTTTCTCCGTTTATCATGATGTTGCTCATTGGTCCAGTTGTGAGGGATTTTTGTTTTCTTTATGTTGAGGCATAATCCATACTGAAGGCTGTGGTCTTTGATCTTCATTAGTAAGTGCTTCAAGTCCTCTTCACTTTCAGCAAGTAAGGTTGTGTCATTTGTATAATGCAGATTGTTAATGAGCTTCCTCCAATCCTGATGCCCCGTTCTTCTTCATATAGTCCAGCTTCTCGTATTATTTGCTCAGCATACAGATTAAATAGGTATGGTGAAAGAATACAACCCTGACGCACATCTTTCCTGACTTTAAACCAATCAGTATCCCCTTGTTCTGTCCGAACAACTGCCTCTTGATCTATGTAAAGGCTCCTCGTGAGCACAATTAAGTGTTCCAGAATTCCCATTCTTCGCAGTGTTATCCATAGTTTGTTATGATCCACATGAAGGACCTGGCAGTCTGTAAGATTATAGCCACTGAAAACCCTTTGGAGTGCAGTTCTACTCCGTAACAGGTGAGGTCCCCGTGAGTGGGAATTGGCTTGATGGCAATGGGCTTGGGTTTGTTTTCCTTTTTTTTGGTTTACTCTTGTATGCAGTCTGACTATTGTAATTATAACTCATTTGGTCAAAATTCATTTAACTGAGAGCAAATAATAAACTAAATCATAGACCACGAGGATGTGTCCTTTATATTTTATATATAGTTTTTTTTTTTACATATATATTTATATTTAGTTAGATATACCCACAAAAGTTCTCATGAGAAATGATTCATGCACTTTGGTCTTTGTTTAAGTAAAAGATGAATTTAAAAAAGTACTTTATTATCTACCTCCTTCTCTGCAGACAAATTGATTTACAAAGTAATATAAACTGTTCAATCTATTTTACGTAGGAATTTATGAACCTTTGTCATCATAAGGGCTATATAACATACTCTAATCCTTCATGTTTTACACATTTTTTTTTGCCTCCTTAGTCAAAATTTTCATTTAATGAGTCCTGCGTTCTCTTCTTATGTGGTGAAGTTCATATCCATGAAGGATTTTAGCTCCTGCAGTGAGCAGTATTAGGTGATGCAGTACATTTACTTAATGAGACAATGATACAGTTAATTATCTGTAAGAAAACTCCGAACTATTATAGCAAGACCTTGCATTTATAAGGAAAGCCACTACATACATATTTATATTAGTCTCTGCCATGTGATGACATTGAACATTCATTGCATTTCTGAGGAAAAAGAATTTGGGGTGCTCAACTGAATCAGATTCACTTTCCTGATCAATTGTTGATGAGGTTTTAAGCCAGGAATCTTTGTTGGTAGAAAATAGGAAATATAGGAGGGAAGCAGAGGAGACAAGAGTGATCCTATCCCCTAGAGAGGTTGATAATTGTAGAATAGGGCTGAGGAGAAGGCAAGCAAAAAAAAAAAGAGAGAGCTTAAAAATAATTAATGGGACTGGAGAACTCACTGTTTAAATAGAAGATAATTTGTGTAAGCATATATAGAAAGTTAGTGTAAATTTGAGCCATCTTCGCTATGTATATATTGGAGAAAACGTCTGATAAAGATATTTTTTCAGGTTGTAGAAGCAAAACAGCAAGCTCTGAAAAATGTGTCTTGCTTTAGAGGTATTACTATAATCCTGAATCGGTGAGTTACTGTGACAGCATTTACAAATTGCTCAGGAGCCTGAAGGATCTTAGAAATTATCTAGGGGAGTGCCAAGGGCTCTCAGGAGAGCTGCTAAACTTCCGACATTGTGTCAATCCAGAATCTACAAAAATATGGCCTCTCAGTTGCAAAGCCCTGAGACGTGGGACAGAAGTCTTGGAAGAGCACTTTTGCCTTCTACAATGATAGAACTTTACAAGCCCAAGTGGAAATGAAACCAAGCAGCAGACCTGCTGATTCTGACAACTGTACTTGACAGTGCTGCCAGCTCACTCTCAGCTGATACTCTTAATCTGGGAATTGCTGGAGACAAGACTGCCTCATCAAATCACTCTTGACTTTTGAAATGGAGAATTTATCCATGAAAGGAGAAGAGGTTAATTACTAAGACAAATTCAGCCATGAAATCATAAGTGATTTGGAGGGAAGAAGCCCATATCTTTATTTTAACACCATTTGACCTATCCCAGTAAGTCTTTGTTTTATATTTAATGATGATATTGAGGATTTGAATGAATGATTATTGCTACATTATGTGAGTATGCAATTAAGAGCATGGAAAATGGAAAATAGCCAACATACATTTTGGGGGTTTCAAAAAAAAAAAAAATCCACTGCCATTGAGTCAATGCCAACTCAGGGTGATCCCATGTGTCACAGAGTAGAACTGCTCCATAGGGTTTTCCTGGCCATAATCTCTATGGAAGCAGGTCTCCAGGCCTTTCTTCCACAGTGCTGCTGGGTGGATTCAAACTCCTTGGCTTTTGGATTATTAGCCAACTGCAAACTGGTTTGTGCTACCCAGGGACCTTTTTGGGATTAAAGCCTGAAAATATTTTCTTTTTGTCTTTTATCTGGGGACATTAATACCCTAAAAGTTTCTCTGCTCACGAGGTGCTGCATGTTACAGGCAGTCTCTGTCGTCTGGAGCTTTTCCTCTTGCAAATATTACTAACTTTCTTTTGTAGGTGGCTGATAATTTTGGCTGTAATTTTTAGTCACTTCAGCAAATATAAACAGGAGATTCAGTCTCTTCACAAAGCACATTTGTGAGGCCTGTGGAATGGAATCTTCTCTTTATGTCATCTCTTACATCAGCATCCTTTGTGGAGGAAGGTGAGGAAGAGGAGGTTAACACACGTCCAAGTCAAGCCCATGTGATTGCTTGCCCAAGGGAGAAATGTAAGTGGATTAGGGTAACATATCTGCCTGTGTCCATGGAAATCTTCCAGACTGTCTCTCCCAGGTTTTGCTTAGGTCACAGCAGGTGACGAGGACTCACATGCTTTTTTGTTTGTTTGGGGGAGAGATGAGAGGTTATAACTTAAGGTCAATCATTACAGACATTTAATAATTAAGAATGATTCTAGCCCTTAACAGCCAGGAAGGACACATAAATCATAGCTATGATTCAAATGTGACTCAAGCAATAACAAGGGCAGGTCACTCTGTTATCTCACTACAGAAATGGCAGAATTCAGAGATCTGGTAGCTCTTGCTGTGAATCTGGTCACAGACACACGTACCCAGGCTACATTAATCATCATCACCGTCATCATCATTTAACAATCAAAAGTGCTCTTAGCTCTGCAGAGCAGTTTTGCATTGATGATATCTTTGATTCCCATAGACAAGCAAGTGGTGTTACTATGTTCGTTTTATAGATGAGGAAATCAAGGCACAGAACCATTAAATAATTTGCTTAAAGTCACATAGCTAATTAGTATCAGATTGGAGCCTCTTCACCATCAGACTTGGGCTCTTAATAGCAAAAATTGTTAAATTAAGAAATCAACATCCTAAATTGTACCCTATGCAAAAACAGTGACATATATTTATTAATGGCTGATTATGAAGCAGAGGGAAACCCTGGTGGCGTAGTGGTTAAGAGCTACAGCTGCTAACCAAAATGTCAGCAGTTCAAATCCACCAAGCGCTCCTTGGAAACTCTATGGGGCAGTTCTACTCTGTTGTATAGGGTCGCTATGAGTTGGAATCAACTCGACGGGAACAGGCTTCATTTTTTTTTGGGGGGGGGTGTTTATGAAGCAGAGAGTGTGTTAGAGCTAGATAACATAAATGCTTAAAAGTAAGTTTATCCTACCTGGTTAAGAATTTGGTAACACAGGGATCACAACAGAGGGCCTCGGACAGAGCTGGAGAAAAATGTAGAATGAAATTCTAACTCAAAAGGAAAGACCAGACTTGCTGGCCCGACAGACTGGAGACACCCTGAGAGTGTGGCCACTGACATCCTTTCAGCTCAGTAATGAAGTCACTCCTGAGGTTCACCCTTCAGCCAAAGATTAGACAGGCCCATAAAACAAAACAAGACTGAAGGGGCACACACCAGCCCAGGAGCAAGGACTAGAAGGCAGGAAGGGACAGGAAAGCCAACAGGTAACCCAAGGTTGAGAAGGGAGAGTGTTGACATGTTGTGGGGCTGTTAACCAATGTCATAAAACAATATGTGTACTAACTGTTTAGTGAGAAACTAGCTTGTTCTGTAAACCTTCATCTAAATCAGAAAAAAAAGTGTATTACATTAAAAAAAAAACTTTGATAACAACTTTTTGAACAATGTATTCATTTGTCCCCAAACATCTGATGAGAGAATCAGTATAATAGAAGTTTTCAGAGATGCAGAAAAATGAAGTCAGGTTAAAAAGATACTATCTACCTAAATTAAGTAACAAGCTATTTTCTTTTTACTTTTTTTAAAAAAACAGCTTTGAATTAATAACCTAAATCCTTATCAGAGTGAATGTTTTCTGTTCTAGATGAGAAAGCTGGTAGGGAAGCAGAGGTTCAGTTTAGCTTACATTGGTCAGTTCGATGCTTAGTTAATTGTCAATAAATGTGTTTTGATTATTAAGGGTATATCTGCTTGCTAAATAATTTAAATTGAATTTTAAATACTTGCTCCAGAGTATTGACTGTATGGGACTCCACAAACCAATTTAATTTCAATGGGCTTCAGTTTCCCCAGATAAATCAAGTGTTGGCTCAGATGGTTTCAAAATTCAAATTTCAGCTCTAAACTTGGCTATGGGGTAAAGAATGAATTCTCTAATTTTTTTTGTAAAAACTGATTTCATTTTTATTGTCTCTTGGAGGTGAAGAGAGAAGGGCCTGGGGGACAATTGTCACAAAACCACTTACTGAAAAATCTACTTTTTCCATGTCGTCATCGTTAGGTAGTGCGGATTCCGTTCTGACTCATAGTGATCCTACGTACAACAGAAACACTTCCCGGTCCTGTGCCATCCTCACAATCATTGTTATGTTCGAGCCCATACCTTTTCCATACTGTCATATTTTAAATAAACAACTTTGAGAATATTCTTTTTCATTTCATCTGACCCCAGGCTATTTTGCTGTCATAACTGGTGTCCTACCTGTGCCCACTCCACTGTTTGGCTTCTGTCTATTGGTCCTAGAACAGGTAAAAGTAAACATTGCCAAGAAATCTTCAGAGATGTGGCATAAGCCCCAGGCCTGGAAATTTTATTTTATGTTTATTTTCTCCTTTTGGTGCATTTTAGGAAAGAGAGAGAAGAAGAAAAAAAAAAAAAAGAGTTTTTTCAAATTATGTGATGCTTAATGAGACCATTCCATTTTCTCTCACATCACATTAATTGTTTGTAATTTTTTCTAGCTATCTTGGCGTTCATGTCATCTGGAAAACTGAAGGAGCAGAGGGATGCATTTATTTCCAGAAGAGGTCAGAAAGTATAATTAGGGGACAGAGAATAGTAAGTAATCAAGCATGCAGTACACACTTTCATTAAGGCCCATGTGTTACAAAACCACAATATTTTAATTTTCTGGTTCCTGCTGTTTAGGCTGAAGAGGTTCTGTGAAGGTTTCTTTCAGTTCCATTTTGCAAAGGATAAAAGTGTGACATTTTCAGTCTCATTAGAGGTACAATGTTTTATTCCAAGGTTCGTCTTCATTTGCACGAAAGGAAAAAGCTCCTCTTGATGGTTAAATAATAAAGAAGGCTGATTGCTTACAGAGTCAAGTAACAAGACTCGATTGTGTGCCATGATCCAATCTCTCCTGAAATCTTGAAATTTTTATCCAACTTAATGATGGCATCTGCTGGGAGGAGAACATTTGCATGGCATATCTTTGTAACAACCCCAAATCATGGAAACAAGCCAGGGGAGAAATTTAAATGAGTGTAATCCTCTAGGAAAAATACACTTAGAATTTTTCTCTTAATGGGAACTTTGTTTGCAGACAGCGAACGGTCTACCCAGATAACGCCAACAACATCTGCTGCTGTTGGTTAAGAACTGACCTCTTAATCGTGAGCTACTCACATCAAAATGACTGCAGCCTGTTGGAACAACACGGGCTTTCCTTGAGAAGTCCTCTTCAACAATATCATAAGACTGAATGCCAAAATAATGATATACCTTTTTGATTTAAATGCAATTTGCTAAAACAAGGTAAAGGAAACGCATACAACAGGGGAAAACCGCACATTAATCAAGTGAGATGAAGCCCATCTGATTTGTTTGGCAGCTGCTGTGGAAGAGTAATGCTTTGGCATGCCTTTATTTTAGCTTACATTTGTCAATTTGAGGGAATCATTGCTTTTCTTTCTTCACTAAGTCCATCCTTTCTGTGACTGTGCCAGCTGTTTGTTTTGATTATAGGTGGCAGATAACAGCTTCCTGACTGAAATGTCTGTGGGTAGAGGAAGGATATGGGGATGGGGAACCATGATCCTAAAGAGATTAAAAGTCCTCACCTTTATATTTCAGTCTCAGACCACTGACGTGATCCAATATGATTTATATGTCATGTAATCGGGGTTTTTGTGACTCTTCTATTTGCTGTGATCCACAGCCATTCAGTTTATTTTAGTCTGTTGATGTTTAAGATAAAGTAGCAAAGTGAAAATAACTTTCTGTTGGTACTCATACCTAACTTGAGACCTCTGCATCTCCTGACCCAATATTTTAGACTATTTTAAGTTATCTAATTTTAAAATAGAACATTGTCTAACTGGCTTGGTTTGGACATGTCATCAGGAGTGATCAATAACTGGAAGAGGGGATCATGATTAGTGAAGTAAAAGGCTAGTGAGGGTGAGGGAGACACTTGGTGAGATGGATTAGCATGATGGCTGCAATGATGGACTCCAACATGCTGGCAATTGTGAAGACCAGGCACAGGACTGGCCAGTGTTTTTCCTGTTGAACATAAAGTAGCCATGAGTTGGAGTCAACTCGATGACAGCTAACAACAACAGCGATTTAGGGTAGAATCAAAGAATTTGAAAAGACCTTTGAGATTATCTAGTCCAATCTATCATTTTATCTGTTGTTGTTGTTAGGTGCTATTGAATTGGTTCTGACTCAGAGTGGCCCCAGGTACAATAAAACAAAATGCTGCCTGGTCCTGTGCCATCCTTATAATGTTCGTTATGTTTGATCCTATTGTTGCAGCCACTATGTCAACTCATCTCGTGGAGGGTCTTCCTCTTTTTTGCTGACGTTCTACTTTACCCAGCATGATGTCCTTCTCCATGGACTGGTGTCTCCTAAGTAAGTGAGATGAAGTCTCGCCATCCTCGATTCTAAGGAACATTCTGGCTGTACTTTTTCCAAAACACATTTTTTCATTCTTGTTGTACTGCATTAATTCTTCTCTGGTCTTCTTTATTCATTGTCCAGCTTTCACATGCATATGAGGTGATTGAAAATACCGTGGCTTGGGCCGGGCACACCTTAGTCTGCAAAGTGATACCTTTGCTTTTTAATGCTTAAAAGAGGTCTTTTGCCGCAGATTTGCCCAGTGCAATGTGTCATTTGATTTCTTGACTCCTGCTTCCTTGGGCATTGATTGTGGAACCAAGTAAAATGAAATCCTTGACAACTTCAGTCTTTTATCCGTCATTCTATCTAAGGATCTTTTTTACAATGTTTTGGGAAGAAAATCATCATTCCTGCTTGTATATTTCTAGGCGACCTGTATAAGCTTTCAACAGTGACAGTAGCAAAAAGTCAAAATCTGCTGCTAGGGAGTGTCTTCAGTAGAAAAAAAAAAAAATCTCTTTTATATAAGAACATCCCTTCAGATAAAGGCAGAAAACTTAACTATTTCATTCTTCTCACATCCATGGGTTGTCTTTTCAGGACTATAAAGGGGCAGTTCCTTATACGGTGAGGTTTCCAGGTCCCTCGCTATCCTGTCTACTTTAAAGAGTATTATGTGGAGAACAGAACAGAAAACAGGGGGTAGAACTAAAGTATTTCAGAGTTGAAAGTAACATTCGAAATTTAAAGAAGTAGGAATGGGGTCCTAGACAAGTTAGGTGAACTGTCCCTTGTCACATAAACGGTCCCCTCTCTCCCAACAAATTTCATTTTTTGCTAAACTGTGCAGCTTGTTAGATACAATACTTCAGATGTTATATGATCAGACCAGATCTGGGGATCTGATGCATATACATGCTTTATTAACAGTCATATTATTTGGTTGCTTGCTTTACATTACTTACACAGATAGTAGTTAAACCAGATCCAGTTTCACCAGGTTTCAAGATTCTCAGGATATTTTCGAGTCCTAATTCTTTCATTCAATCATTTTACCTTCTGTTCATTTTTGACTTGTGCAACTGCTAATTGCTAGAATGCTATGTCTTTGTCATATTAGTCTTAGAAATACTCAATAGGACAGGGGCGAAAAAGCCCTGTGTGCCCTGACATTGGATCTCATTCTAGATCTATAATCCATTAATCAAGACCTTTTGAAACCATTGTTTAGCCATGCATGTTTATGCTTAATTCTGTGCTCACTTATGTTATGACTTTTGTCTTTGTTTACAAACTGTATGTGAAGGCCATTTGGCAGATACCTTACTGAAATTAAGACATTGCCTTACACCTAGCTGTTCAATTGACAAAGGATAGGAGGTTACTTTGAAACGTTTTATCCTTAGTAAATACCTTGTATTACTTAGAGATCTCATTTTTCTCTTCTATGAGCTCACAAATCTTCTGTTTAGTAACTTAACCTGAAATTTTGCCAGGAATTGATGGAAAAAATCACAACTC
Source organism: Elephas maximus indicus (assembly GCF_024166365.1). Classification (NCBI taxonomy): domain Eukaryota; kingdom Metazoa; phylum Chordata; class Mammalia; order Proboscidea; family Elephantidae; genus Elephas; species Elephas maximus. The sequence continues at coordinate 90,484,903 of NC_064827.1, read as the reverse complement.
TTTGGTAATTTTTCTTCTTTTGGAAAATCGGGATTTTTTTTCTTAGACCTCAACTATTCATGAATTTTTAAAAGCATTAGTGTTTTGGAGATAATATGTGCAAATACTTAAATAGCTTGACATATAATTGTAATGGGCCTGATTTGAGCTTATTTAAGGTTGTGCTGTTACAAATTTTACACTAATCCTTGGTTTCAGTTTCCTTTGATTAATATATGCTCTTCCCTTTTTCAGTTTTTTTTTTTTTTTTTACTTGAAAAAAGATGTGGGGAGAACTTAGATAAATTCAGGATACCACGGTAGTAGATAAAAAATTGATAAAAACATTTATAAAATATGTGTCAGTTATGGAGAAAGTGATATAAAAACATGTGTGTACATAAGCATAGCTTAATAATTAGAATATTTCTATCAACTGTGAAGTTATTTGGGTGTCACTTCTCAATTCCATCTCTTTCCATCCCCCATCAGAAATAATTTGTGTGTTAACTCCCCAGTGCTTCTCTTGGAGGGCTGATTCTTCTCTACCACAGGCTCTCACTCATGGTGATTTCCCCTCCCCACAAGATATGCAAGACTTTGAAGACTGAAAAAAATTTTTCGGAGTTCAGTAAATGCCCTCATTTCAACCAGTAAATGTACTTCGATGATCTTTGCTCATTTCTGTGGGTTCCTCTTTGCTCTTGGATTTTGAATTCTGTGTAGTCCTTTCTTGCCACTCAGTGATGTATCGTTGTGGTTAGGTCTTGTTGAGTCGATTCCAACTTATAGAGACCCCATGTGATGGAACATGCTTGATCGGATTTTCTAGGCTGTAATCTTTACAGCAGCAGACCACCAAGTCTTTCTCCCATTGAGCTACTGAGTTCAAATCACCAACATTTCGGTTAGCAGTCAAGTACTTAATTGTGCCACTGGGGCTCCTTTTTTATAAAAATAAGTTTTCTATGTCTTATTCAACATAAGCAATTTTCAGAGTGGATTAGGAAATAAAAGTGTACTCTACATTTTTCAGATTGAGGACAATTCTCCTCTACAGAGAAGGTAGAATCAGAACAGGACTTGAATAATTAATTCTATTATTCATTACTATTACAACATCTTTGTGACCCTGTCTTCTGCTTTAAACATAGCTCTTAGCTGTTGTCTTAGTTTTTTTTTCCAGGTATTCATTTATTTGCACATCCTATTGCTGTACTTGTCCTCAGTTCTGATCTTTATCTGCATGTTTTGTTTTCCAATTTTATCTTATAATTCCTCTCATCTCTTGGAAACTTTTCTCCTTAAAACTCTCTAGAAATAGGGTCGTACCTATCTTTACAAAGATACAACAGAACCTTAGAAAAAAAATTTTCTAACAGCTCATAAAATTATATGTTTTTTCTGTTTTATGAACCCTCTTTATTTTACCATTCTCCTCTTTTATGAGAACATCTTGGTTCTATTTATTATGGGATCTATAAATCCTTCTATTTCTATACATATACTAACTAAGGAGTTTTATTCAGAATATGTAATGAACCCTTGAAATTCAGTAACAAGAAGACAAGTCATATGGTAGAAAATGGGCAAAAAAATTGAACAGGCATTTCACAAAAGAGATAAATGTATAGCCATTAGCCATTAAGGACATGAAAATGTGCTCCACATCATTAATCATCACAGAAATGAAAAATAAAACCACAATGAGATATCACTGCGCACCCATTACAATGACTCAAATTAGAAAGACTGACAATATCAAGTGTTGATGAGGATGTGTAATAACTGAAACTCTCATATATTGCTGGTGGAAATGGCCAGTTGTGCAATAACTCTGTTAAATAGCTTGGACATTTCTTATAAAGATACTCCTAACACATGACCCAGCCATTCTACTCCTCAGATATTTACCTAAAATAAATGGACATATATAGCCACACAAATGCTTGCACAGGAATGTTTCTAACAGCTTTATTTATAATAGCTGAAAACTTGAAACAACCAAATCATGAATGGATAAACTAATCATAACATAGTGAAATACGACTCTTCAATAACAAGGAATGAACTCCTGTGACATGTATACAGTCCGTGTGACCTTCTGAGGGTTTGGGAATTTGATACAAACATTACAAAAGGGGGCACTGCCTATTTAATCTTTTAAAGGTTTACTTCTTTGCTCTCACTTTTTATGGATGAGGAGAGAAAACTATTTCTTATCCCGTGGATGTGAGGCACTTTCAGTTCTAAGCTATGCAGAAATGCAGCATCTGAAATTCTTTTAATTGTCCTTAGTGATGTATGTGCTTGTCCACCACGCATCATGGCATCCTGGTTATTGAAGAACTCCCTTTGTTTGTATAGACTTTCTTAAGGACAATCCTTTCTTTAGGAAATCTAGAGTATTCATTTATAACAACTGTCGAGAAACTTTATTTCAAATCTCACAGACGATGTCCTGATATTGACTACAGTACTACAATGTTTACGCCATATGGTTGTAATTATTAAACTGATTGTTTTCCTTATATTAAAAAAAAAAAGACCAATACAATAACGTGGATGAATCTCAAAAACGTTATGTTAGGAAGCCATACACAACAGTATGTACTGTTTTACTCCATTTATGTGAAAATCTAGAAAAGATTAATCTGATGTATAATAACAAAAAGCAGGGGAGTAGTTGTTTGGTGTTAGAGTGGGAAGATGGTGGCTGGGGTTAACTGGAAATGGTACAAGGGAACTTTCTGGAGTGATGGAAATATATTTTGAATGTGATGGTTACAGCTAAGAAAACACTTTGGACTATTCATTTAAAATTGAAGCATTTTATACCATGTAGTTTATATCTCAATAAAGCTGATTTTTTTTTTATTTAAAGAAAAGAATAATTTTCTTCCCTTAGTCATTTGTTTGTGGTATTTTGATATACAGAAATTTAAATTTTTATAGTCAAAATATATCAGTCTTTCCCTTCACAGTTTTTGAGTTTTGTGTCATGTCTAGAAAAGCTTTCCCTGCATATATCATACACAGGCCATTTGGCAGAATGGTTTATAATGCAGATTCTGGAATCAGATAGCCACTGAGGGGCTGTTTACACTTGGACAGGTTATTTAATCCGTCTATACTGTAGTTTCCTAATTTTTAAATCTGTGGATAATTGCAGTTTCCACCTCAATGGTAGACAGTGTCAAAATGAAAGTAGTTAGAATAGTAATACTCAGTACCAGCTATTTTTATTATTATATTTTCTTATTCTTTTTATTATTTGGAATTATTAGAAATAGCAAGAAAATTATAGAGATTATAATAAACATCTGTGTGTACACTACCTGAAAACCAAAACCAAGCCTGTTGCCACCGAGTCAATTCCAACCCATAGCGACCCTATAGGACAGAGTAGAAATGCCCCACAGGGTTTCCAAAGAGCAGCTGGTGGATTCAAACTGCTGACCTTCTGGTTAGTAGCTGAACACTTAACCACTGCACCACCAGGGCTCCAAAAGGCAGCATAAGAAAGATTTTTTTAAATTTATTTTTTAATTATATTTGGTTATATTTGATCAAACATTCTGTATTTGTTTTTTGAGATATGTAAATATAAATAAGAGAGAAATGTAACAGGATTCTGCTTAAGACATAACAAGAGACTGAAAAGCAGATGACATCTTTGAGAAGAGTTTCCTTTGTCAAATCTTAATTTAACATTTTGCCAAATTTTCTTCAGATGCTTTTCCTTTAGGAAATATGTGTAAAATTGAATTCTTCTTTGTACTCCTTGATTTTTGTCTTTCCCCAACCTATACATCATCACTATAATGACATTGGTATGTATTCTTCTTGTCCAAAAAAATAGTTACATTATATATTTTTTATATTTATAAAAATACATATTTTTTATTTAAAATTTTACATAAATAGCACTCTGTATACATTATTATACTACTTGAATTTCTTACTCAACATAATATAGTCAAAATTTATCTATGTTTTACATGTTAGTAATTTTCAATTTTTATTTTTCACATTTATATCTTTAACCTACCTGAAATATATTTTACTATAAAGTATGATATGCGGATGTACTTTACTTTTTTTTTAATGGTTAGCTGATTGTTCCACAAACTAAGTATAATATTTTTCTCACAGATTTGAAATTATAACAATTCACATGTCATTCTATCTATGTATATCGATGGCAGTGGGTTTTTAGTGGTATATATGTATACATATATATATATATATACATATACACAGATATACGCACACATATACATAATACTTGAATAAGTCTCTTGAATTTTTCTTATATTGATCTAGCTCTTAAATTTCACAGCATTACCACACTATTTCAATTATTTTAGCTTTTTATAGAATGATTGCAACTTTATTATATATATGTGTATACATACATGTTCAAAATACATATAATCATAATTTTGTAACTGATGCTAGTTTTAAATTTTTAGATTTACAATTTACAAAGCATGGAACAATTATTGCTAAAGAACAGAAAATAAGCATTATGAATCTTGATAATTTAAAAATAGTATTAAAATAACACCTACGGAGGGAGGGAAGAGTGATGGGAGGGAAGTTTAAGGTTGCTAAAAATTCTCATCTTTCAAAGTGAGGAACCAGTACGTACTGTCTAAGCTTACTAAGTCAAGTAATAGAAGTCTAAGTGTACTCTTTTTAAGATAAAACATAAATTACAACCAAAAATTGGGAATTCAAGGAAGAAGGGGAGAGGAGGATAGGGCATGTGAATGCTCTACGTGTTTTGTCTTTCAAAGGACAGTCAATAGATACTCTCCAAAGTGGCCAAATCAAGATATATAAAATAAAACCCTTGCCCTCGAGTCAATTCCAACTCATAGTGACCCTATAGTAACCCTATAGGACAGAGTAGAACTGCCCCCATAGAGTTTATAAGGAGTGCCTGCTGGATTTGAACTGCTGGCCTTTTGGTTAGCAGTTGTAGCACTTAACCATTATACCACCAGGGTTTCCAATCAAGATATACAGGCACATATATATTACTTAAAATATATTGGTAACTGCTGGAAGAACTGGACATAGAATGTGTTAATAGTGGGTAATTATCCCTGGAGAACAGAACTAGAGGTTGGGGAAAGTGATCTTAATTTGTATTACTCTCACAATAAATATAGTTTAATTAAAAATTAAATTGTCTCCAGAGAGACTTTGGATAAATTACAACTGTCTGCCACAAGGCAAAAGCAAATAATACAGGGCTTGGTGTGGGGCTCTTTAGACTGAATCCCCAGTCTGAGATTCTGAGGAATCAGGAGTTATTGGAACTCACAAGGCATCCTGGACAAATGGTTCTGTAAATAAATAAGTGACGCTAGTCAGAGTCATAGCACCAAATTCAAAAGAACCAGTTTCTAAAATATTTATTACCATGATATGTCATCCCACTTTCTAGCAGAAAAAAAGATTTCCTGGAGATATGGCTTTTTTAAAATCAGATTATGAGAGTTGTGGAGAAGCTACCTAGAGTAGGTGATTCCTCAATACATTTTTTTTTTTAGTATGGGATCAGTTTTACTTTTAATTTATTCAATTTTCTGCTTAGAATATTTGACTTTCTTAAAAGACAAGATTTTCAGTAAAAAAAAAGAAGTTGTTCTCCTTTCAAACACAATCTTTGTGTCTTCCATGAAAGTCTGAGTTATGGGGATGTCAAGACTCATCCGTGAACATCTTTTGTCTGTCATCGAAATGCCATTCTTACATTGATTAGAGTCTCATAAAGATGAATTGTTGAAATTTCAAGGTCATCTTGATATTATGCCAATTTCCTCTTGTTTGATCCTCTGTAGGTTATCATTAAGAGTGAATTATTTTCTTTTTATGAATACTTGTACCCTATTGAATAATCCATTTGAGTGCACACCAACTAATTTTCAAAAGTAATTTCTTCTCTGGACCTTTAGTCACTGAAAGGTAGAACCCTAAAATGACCTTTTACCTTCCAGAAATCTCAGTTCTTGACCTAGTTGTTTTCTTACTTCTTTTTCTCTACTGAAAACCCTCGAGAATTCTCCATGTGCTCAGTTATAGCTCTGCTGTTAATGCCTTGGTTTGGGAAGCCTGTAAATTCATCTTCTATCAGGACTGGATGGGTAAGTTCTATTTTGGCCAGATGAGTTTGATCTGCCAGATTGGGACACACCACACAGTGGGAAGCAATAGCCCTGGATGATGATAAGCCAAATATTAAGGACTTGGGAATGGTTATTTTTAGATGTGATAGAATCCCTTGAATCATGCCCACAGTGATCAAGAGTGCTTTTTAGAAAAATATATCATCAGGGTCAAAGGAAAAAATTCTAGGTATTGCATTTTTGAGGGATTTTAGAATTTTATGCTTGTAAACATGCATTAGTTGCTTGTTTTCAATGTTTTAGGACTTTTTTCTTCCTGACCATTGAGGTGTGAAGGGGTAGGGGTAGGGGTAGGGATAGGAAGGTATGTTGGCCAAATTTCCTTTTTAAACCTTACGGGAGCTGGGCAGCTTTCAAGCTGCCCAACTCAAATGATGAGAGCTATTTTATTCCATGTTTTTATATAATTCTCTGGCAAGCAGAATATGATCTGTCTTAACACTTATATTCGCCTTGCCAAAGCTTATGCAGTATGTTTGGACATATGGTCTCATTTTTATGATCTTTTAACCTTTATTTATTCTACATACCCTATGGCAGAGATAATCACTTGTGGGACTTGAATGCCAGGATATGGTCCCATCTGGAGCCTCTGAAAAAGAAGAGGGTTGCTTCCATGAGGGGAAAGCTTTTAAAGGTACATGCATACATTTAAACAGGAATAATTTCAGTTCACTCTTGATGAATTTAAAGTAGTGGTTTAATATGTGGGAAAAAAATAAATCAAACCAAAAGCCCAACATATGGTTAAATTTGTTCATGAAAGAAATCTGCATTTGGTATGTAAAGTGTTCCATGTATGTTCATATATGTTATTAGATGAGTTTGCATCGCTGTGTCTTTTATATCCTTATTGATTTTATGTCTCTTTGGTCTTTCAGCTATGGATAAATGTGAATTAAAATTTTCCATTGTGATTATGGATTAGTCTATCTTTCCTTTTCAGTTATTTTTTTTGTTTGCTTGTTTTTGCATTGTGTTTGTAGCTATATTACTTAGTGCATATCAATTAAGAGTTTTTAAATTTTTGAAATTGATCTTCTTTCATTATGAACTTCCTTTCTATTTTTTCTAGTAATGTAATGCTTCTTGCATCAAAATCTACTTTGGGTACAGCTACACTAATTTTCTTTCGCTTAGTGTCTTAGGCTGGGTTATCTACAGAAGCAAAACCAGTGCTTTACATATACACACACACACACACACACACACACACACACACAGACTTATCTCAAAGAAATGGCTCATTCTATTGTGGAGGCTGGAAAGTCCCAAAGACCATGGGTTAGGCATCTGTTGGAGGCTTCTCCTGACTCATGTGGCTTTTGGGTCTGATGAGCCCAGAATTGATAGGTCAGATGGTAGGCTGTTGGCTCGTAGGGCTGCAGAAGCCGATGAATCCCAAAGTCAACAGATCAGACGACAGGCTACTGGCTCAAGTCCCAAGAACTGGAGGTCAGATGATGATGACCAGGAAACAGGATCCAGAGCAAGCAAGTGAGCTTTGCCAGAACTTTCACATATATATCTGGTGCAGGCTAAATGCCTGGGGAAACTCCCCTTACAACTGATTGTACATCAGATCGCATTATGGAGGTGATTACATTATATTACAAAATGGAGTATAATTATGTAATACTGAGAATTATGGCCTGGTCAAGTTGACACATAACATTAACTATCACAATCCACCCCTTGTCTATTTGCCACCTGTACACATCTCCTTAAATGGTACATAATCTTGAAATAGAGACAATTATAAAGTCATACTTGTACCTAACATGATACAACTAACATGTGTAGAACCAAAAATGCATTGGCCCTGTTTATATCTTATATTTCATAAGTGATGTGATAAGGGAGGGAAGAAAACAAAAAGGTCATACATGCACATACAAACATGTGTGTAATAAAACAAGAGAGAAATACTCATAACAATTATAGTCCTCATTTCTGCAACTGGTCATATGGTCGTAACTGGTATTTAGAACTACCTTCTTCTACTACCCATTCTGTATTCCGTTTACCTTCAGCAAGTACCTCAGCTGGTTGTGGTTCTTTGCCTGGTAAGGTGACCCAAACCTTCATTCCTGAATGGTCTGGGCCATTAGTAGTTGTGTTGGAATTGGGTTGCTGTAGTTTTCCATTGACTTTAATCACAGGGCACAGTAGTACTGAGAGACATTCTAAGGGATCTTATTCCAGGCATATTTTTCTTTACCTCCATTATGTAATATCAATCTGATTTTCCCTTGGTAATCAGAATCAATCACACCAGCCAATATGGTAACTCCCTTCTTTGTTGATCCAGAGGCAAGAGGAGCCCAAAGTGGCTGGGTGGCATTCTTAACTTCCAGTTCAATGGAATCAGCATTGCATCTCCAGGTGGGAGCATTCTTCCCTTTGGAACTAAGGCCTCTAGACATGCAGAGCATAGGGTCTTTGGGACAGGAATCCAAAAATTTTGCAAGTGGATCCCTAGGGGTAATATTGAATGGAGCCACTCTCACTTCCACCCCTTGATTCCTGGACCTATGAATCCTGGCTATGGGAGAAACAGTGCTATATATCCAGTGCTGGTTTAGAGCATATACAGCCTCCTGGAGAACATTTCCCCAACTCTGCAAAGTATTGTCACTTAGCTGGTGCTCTAATTGTGTCTTTAGAAGGCAATTCCATTTTCTATTCAAGCCAGCTGCTTCAGGATGATGAGGAACATGGAAAAACCAGTAAATTCCACCAGCAGGGGCCTATTGCCACACTTCATTTGCTGTGAAGCAAATCCCTTGATCTGAGGCAATGTTGTGTGGGATATCATGATGGTGAATAAGGCATTCTGTGAGTCTCCGGATGGTAGTTTTGGCAGAAGCATCGTGTGTGGGGAAGGCAAATCTGTATTCAGAGTAAGTGTCTATCCCTGTAAGGATGAAACTGCCCTTTCCATGATGGAAGTGGTCCAATGTAATCAACCTGCCACCAGGATGCCGACCAAGGAATGGTGCCATATCAGGGGCTCAGTGTTGTTCTCTGAAGCAGGCAGATTGGGCACTCAGCAGTGGCTGTAGCCAAGTCAGCCTTGGTGAGTGGAAGCCCATGTTGCTGAGCCCATCATAACCTCCATCCCTGCCACCAAGGCCACTTTGTACATGAGCCCATTGGTCAATGACAGGAGTGGCTAGGAAAGGAGAATGACTGGTTTCCACAGAAGAGGCTGTCTTAGTTATCTAGTGCTGCTATAACAGAATTACCATGAGTGATGTCTTAACAAAGAAAAATTTATTCTCTCACAGTCCAGTAGGCTACAAGTCCAAATTCAGGGTGTCGGCTCCAGGGGAAGACTCTCTCTGTTGGCTCTGGAGGAACATCCTTGTCATCAGTCTTTCACTGGACTAGGAGCTCCTCAGTGCAAGATCCTCTGGTCCAAAGGACACACGCTCCTGCTCTTCTTCCTTGGTGGTTTGAGATTCCCCATGTCCCTCTGCTCACTTCTGTCTTTTATATCTCAAAAGACATTGTTACAAGACACAACCCAATCTTGTAGATTGAGTCTTGCCTCATTAATATAACTGCTGCTAATCCTATCTAATCAACACCAAATAGACAGGATTTACAACACATAGAAAAATCACATCAGATAACAAAATGGTGGACAATCACACAATACAGGGAATCATGGCCCAGCCATGTTGAGAGATATTTTTGGAGACCTCATTCCACCAAGACAGCAGTGCCAGGAGCAGAGTGCACCCTTCGGACCTGGGGCTTCTGCTCAGAGAATCTCCTAGACCAAGGGAAGATTGATAACAAGGACCTTCCCTCAGAACTGACAGAGAGCAAAAGCCTTCCCCTGGAGCTCGATGCCCTCAATTCAGACCTCTAGCCTAACATACTGGGAGAGGATAAACTTCTGCTTTTCGAAGCCACCCACTTGTGGTATTTCCGTTATAGCAGCACTAGATAACTGACACACAGGTCATCCTACCCACTTGATTGTTAAAACCCTTCTTTGTTGAGGTTGCTGTTTGGTTTGCATTCACATGAGACATAAATATCTTCACTTCTTTGGCCCATTCAGAAAGGTCTATCCACATACCTCTTCCCCATACCTCCTTGTCACCAATTTTCCAATCACATTCCTTCCAAGTCCCTGACTATCCAGCCAAACACTTGGCACAGCCCATGAATTAGTGTGTGCCCAGTGTTTGGCTTTATTTATCCTTCCAAGCAAAGTGAACAACCAGGTGTACTACTTGAAGTGATGCCCAATGTGAGGATTTTCCTTCACCACTGTCATTCAGGGATGTCCCAGGAAAGGGCTGCAGTGCTGACTCTGTCCACTCTCAAGTGGTACCTGCATATTGCACATAACCATCTGTAAACGAGTCATGAATTTTTTCTTCTTCTGTGAAGTGATCACAAGGAACTTCCTATGAGGCCATAGGTACAGGCAGGGAAGGGGAAGGTAATGTGACAGGAGTGAAGACCATGGGCATTTGAGCTACTTCCTCATGCAACTTACTTGTGCCTTCCGGTCCTGCTCAAGCCCTATCTCATACATACCACTTTTGTTTAATGATGGAGTGCTGCTGTGCACATCTCACTTTATGACTCTGTGGATCAGACAACGCTAAGTTCATGATAGGCAGCTCAGGTTTCATGGTGACTTGGTGGCCCATGGTTAGATGTTCAGTCTCTACTACAGCCTAGTAACAAGCCAAAATCTGGTTCTCAAAAGGAGAGAAGTTATCTGCAGAGGATGGCAGGGATTTGCTCCAAAATTTTAAAGTGTCTGCACTGTGACTCACCAATAGGGGCCAACCAAAGTCTCCAAACAGCATCTTTGTCTGCCAGTGACTCTTCAGGAACCATTGGATCAATCAAATCATATGGCCCAAGTGTCAGAGTTGCTTGCACTGCAGCCTGAAGCTGTTGCAGAGCCTATTCTTGTTCTAGGCCCCACTCAAAACTAGCAGCTTTTCAAGCCACTTAATAAATAAGCTGGAGTAACACACCCAAATGATGGATATGTTGCCTCCAAAATCCAAAGAGGCCCACTGGGTGTTGTGCTTCCTTTTTAGTTGTAGGAGGGGCCAGATGCAGTAACTTATCCTTTACTGTAAAAGGAATATCTCTATACATGCCCCACACCACTGGACCTGTAGAAATTTCAGTGAGGTGGAGGGTGGCTGACTTTTTGTTGGATTAATTCCTACCCTCCAGCATGCAATTCTCTTACCAATAAGTGTACAGTCATTGATACTTCTTCCTTACTAGGTCCATTTTGCATAGTGTCATCAATGTAATTGAACGGTGTGGTGTTTTGTGGAAGGGAAAGGCAATCAAGGTCCCTACAGACTAAATTGTGACATAGCACTAGAGAGTTGATATACCCCTGGGGTAGGACAATGAAGATGTATTCCTGGCCTTCCTAGCTAAAGACAAAGTTCTTCTGATGATCCTTAGAGACCAGAATTGAGAAAAAAGCATTGGCCTGCTCAGTAGCTACATACCAGTTACCAGGAGATGCATTAATTTGTTCAAGCAAGGAAACCACATCTGGAACAGCTGCAATTGGAGTCACAGCTTGATTAAGTTTACGATAATCCACTGTCATTCTCCAAGATCCATCAGTTTTTTGCAAAGGCCAAATAGGTGAGTTAAATGGGGATGTAGTTGGAATCACCACCCCTGCATCCTTGAAGTCTTTGATGGTGGCAGTAATCTCTGCAATTCCTCTCGGAATATGTGGTATTGCTTTTGGTTTACCATTTTCCTGGATAGAGGCAGTTCTAAAGGCTTCCACTCGGCTTTTCCTACAATAATAGCCCTTACTCCACATGTCAGGGATCCAAAGTGGGGGTTCTGTCAGTTGTTGAGTATGTCTATTCCAACTGTGCATTCTGGAACTGGGGAAATCACCACAGGATGGGTAGGGAACCCACTGGACCTTCTGTGACACTGTTATGAGCTAAGACTCCATTAATGACCTGACTTCCATATACCCCTACTCTGACTGGTGGGCCACAGTGATGTTTTGGGTCTTCTAAAATTAGTGTCAGTTCAGAGCCAATGTCCAGTAATCCCCCAAAAGTCTGATTATTTCCTTTTACCCAGTGAAGAGTCACACTCATAAAAGGCTGTACATCCCTTTAGGGAAAGCTGGAGGAAAGGTCAATAGTATAAATTTTTGGCAGCGCAGTGGAGTCCTTCTTCAAGGGGACCTGGCTTCCCCTTCATTCAAGAAGTTGTGCGTCTGTAAGCTGAATAAATATGGCAATTGATTGAGGAGCTGTGACTCTCTATTCTGGTTATTCAAGTTAGACCTAGAGTTCTTCCACTTATACAGATCAAGTATGTATTTTGTAGGTTTCCCATCTATTTCAGTCCTAGGGACACCATGAGTAAGTAGCCAAAACCTTAAGTCCATATGAGCCACACTGTACTGATTACTGCTTTGACTCTGCTGTCTGTTGCAGTAACCATGCCCACCTTGTCTTTGTCTGCTAAGTGCCTCCACTTGGCCCCTACCACCATGGGGTTCAATCAACCCCATAATAATTGGATGTCTTAATTCAATGAGGATAGCTCTCACTGTCAAATCTGACTTAGCAATCACAGCAGTCTTTAAAGATGCTGGGCTCCTTTCATGAATTTGTTCCTCAGCACTGTGGTAAAAAGCGTGTCCTCTGGGCACCTTGTGTGTGGGTCTGTGGCTTTAACCCGATAAATCCACTCTAACATGCCAATTTTCCTAAGCCTTTGGATACCTTTTTAAAGACAAGGTTAAACTGTTTCGCCTTCTGAAATGTAACCGATGGGGTTAAACTATTCCCCCCTCCTCCTCCCATCCCAGACAGGCTTTCTGAGTTCCTGATAAGACATTTCTGTGTTGTCTGGGTAACAACACAAGGTCGTCTCACTGCTTCTCTGTTCAAGGCTGCACCACCTCCCCCCAGTAAATCACCCTCTCCCATTTGGAGATGAGTAATAAGCCTCAAAGCTGGCATTAGCGAAACTTCATGTGTCATACCTCCCAGCAGTCATATTGCACCCCTACTGTACTGCATACATGTTAATTAGTTTCTGAAATCCTGCATATTCCCAGAAACTTCATGAATTATGCATAAGTTCCCTATTCCAAAATCCATAACTGCCCTAAAATCCCCAACTTTGGGGAGCTTGATTTGAGACTTAGTCTCTGAGCTCCTTGTTTGACCAGCTCAAAAGCCTGTCTCTTGATTGACTCAAGGGGTTGCACCAGGCAGGACCGATTCCCAATAGGTTACATGTTCTTCTACTGTATACCAAGGCAGGTCTGGTGTTTCCACTTGATTTAGTGCAGGCCACAACTTTTAATCCATGTTTTAGCAAACCAACTAAATAAACTATCAGATCTTTTTCTAACATCTTGAGCTGAAACACTCAGTGAAGGATCTGTACTTAGTGGGCCCATATTAATAAACTCAGATTGATCTAACCTTATGTTCCTTGCACCACTATCCCACACCTTTACTAGCCTTTACATATTCCCCAGGTTTTTGTTTGTACGTATTAGAAAAGTCAAGCCCTTCTTTTGGAGTGTAGTGTACCTCCTCCTGGGTCACACTTTGTACTCCACTTTTTGGGGCTCACTGAGATTAAAGTCTAGTTATAGGTCTTTTTTTTTTTTATAGGTCTAGAAACAAAGGGTTGTGAGAATGAGTCCTGGGGATGTTCATCAATGTCTTATAAGGCATCTGCTTCAGGCGATGCCCCAGGCACTGATTCAAACACTGCCAAAGATGATATCTCAGACCTGTTCAGACACAACTGGGTTAATCTCACCAGATGGTCATGAAGGGGATAATGGATTTGCTGGGGAGGGTGGCTTAGCAGACAAAGATGGAGTAATCTATTCAGATGGGAACAAGAGGGCTGGTTCTGTTAACAGGAGTGATTCAACAGAATTTAGGGGCTCAATGTTCCCAGCTTACTGATTAACTGCCCATACGTCACCATACTAAGTTTCATGATCCCATTTCTTCCCAATAAATGCTTTCATTTTAACTTCAGAAATCATTCGAGGTTGGGAACTTAATTGGCATTGTAATTCAGCCATGCTTACAATAAGACTCTGGGTTTGGTTTTCAGCAATATCAGCTTTCTTACTACAAGACACTAGGTTTCCTTTCAGGGCATAAGTGGCAAATTTGAGGTCTTTTATGCCACACTTGAGCTGTGACTCTGCAGCCCTAAGCTCATCTCCTTCTTTCAGCACTTCTGTAGCAAAAGTAGGACCAACCAACTAGCTTTCCTCTACTTCACATTCTGGGAAAGTTTTAGAAAAGTATCAAACATGCAATCACTCAGAACCTCGCCTCTCACCAACAATGTTTATTTCAAGGAAATCGCTTGTGCTGTTGTGGAGGCTGGCATGTCCCAAAGTCCATGGGTCAGGCATCAGCTGGAGGCTTCTTCTGACTCATGTGGTTTCAGGGGCTGATGAACCCAGAATCCACAGATCAGGTGACAGGATGCTGGCTCAAGTTCCAAGGTCAGGTAATGACAAACCAGAAATAGGATCCAGAGCAAGCAAGGGAGCTTTGCCAGAATGCCCATATATATATTGGGTGCAGGCCACCCCCCCAGGGAAACTCCTCTTACAACTGATGAGCTGATCACATCAGATCACCTCTTGGAGATGATTTAATTATATCATAAAATGGAGGATAATTACATCAGATCACAAAATGAAGGATAATTACATAATCCTGAGACGTTGACACACAGCATTAACTATCACACATAATATTTACATGGCATATGTTTTTCCATTCTTTTACTTTCAACCTTTCTGTGTTTGTGTTTAAGATTTGTTTCTTGTAAATAGCATATAATTGGGTTTCATTTCTAGCTCAGCCTTACAATTTGAATCTTCTAATTGGAGCATTTCATTCACAAGCATCATTGTAAAAATTCAATTATTGTTAGATTAAGGATTATTTCAAATATTTTACTATTTGCTATGTCTCACAGTTTTATGTTCACTCTACATTTGGATGTCATTTTTTTTCAGAGTATAGAGCTCTGTGTTTGCAGTTATTTTCCTGCAACACTTAAAATATATTAATAATATATGTTCTGTTTCCATTATTTCTTTTGAGAGATCACCTGTCAGTTTTATTGCTTTTCTTTCTTTTTTTTGTTTAAAGGCAATGTACCTTTTTATTCTGGAAAATTTTTCTATTTGTATTTGGTTTTCTAAAGTTATGATTTCTTTTCATATATTCTGCTTGGAGTGAGTTCTCAAATCTGTGCTTGATTCTTCCATAATTTCTGCACTATATCTGGTCATTGTTTCTTCACATATTGTTTCTGCCTCTGTATTCTTTTTCCTCATATTTCTGTTTCCAATTACATGTGTCTAAAGCCTTTTCACCATATTCTACATGTTCTTATATTCTTTATATATTTTTTATTTCTTTTGCTCTCTGTGGTGTAGCCTGATTATTTTCTATTATCCTATTTTGTAGATTACAAGCTTGTTTTCTGCTATGTCTCTGTTGTTAAACCAATCTATTTATTTCTCAAATTCAGTCATTGAATTTTTTTTATTACTTCTTTTAATAGTTTCTAGTTCCTTATGAATTTTTCAATCTTGTTTGTTCTTATACATATTAAGTTATTTAAGGTCCATTTTCATAACTCTAATATTTTAATCATATATAGGCCTATATCTATTTGTTTTTTCTTTAGGTTCTGTGTCTTGATAGGCCTAGAAGGTTTTTTTTTTTTTTTTTTTTTTTTAATGCTGGAATTTTAAATAGAAACTGTAGATGATCTGGATGATAGTATTTTACAACAGAAAGAGTTTACCCTATCCTTTCATAAAGAGCCTGAGTGAGGAGAGATATCCTTAATCCACTCAGGGATTAAGCTGAGTAGAGGGTAGTTACAGTTTTTATAACCTTTGATATACCTCTGGTTTGTCTCTCCTCCTAAAATGTAGTCTTCCTGAGTTTCCAGCTTTGAGACTGATATGTTTAATAGTGTCTCTAATCCTGGGCAAGTCCTCAACTTTAGCTTTTTTTCTGTTGTTGCTTGTTTGTTTCCTCAGCACTGTGAGACTGCTGAATATTATCTTTGCTTTTCAGAGTCTTTCTACTTGGATTTTTCATCTTTTTCTCTACATGTTTAAAGAGTTCAACAGATAGTCAAATGAAAGCTGTTGAATGCTAGGCTCACTTCTCTGCACCTTCTCTGTCTTTTAAAATTTTGCTTCCTAGGTCCTAGCTTCTGTGGAAGCTCTTAACCCAATGAAACCACCAAAAGCTCTGCTGGCACCTTTACTACTGCAGCTGTGTTCTGCTTTGTAGATTCCCAGCCTCCTACCAGCATCCAAAATATAGAAATATCTTGAACAGAAAAGTAGCTCTAGCAGAATATCAGCTCATCTCTCTGCTATTTACTTCTCTTTGAATTATGTTTCCCAGACAGCTATCTGATGCCTTCAAGCAGGTTTTGTTGTTGTTGTTCGTTTGTTTTTAATCAAAATTTTCTAAGTGTTTTCAGTGGACATATTGGTCTGCCAAAAGCTATTGTATCTTGTCTAGTGATGAAGTTTCCTTCCCCTTCAAAATTGATATATTAAATCTTTGTTGCAAGACTCAATTAATGAAGAAAGCCACTAGATATGAAAAGTAGTAATATTTTACTGGTAGGGAAACAAAGCTTAAATAAAATATTTATGGAGCTCTTATTACGAGCAAAAGGTATAACTATGTTTTAAATGATGCAAATGCTTATAATACTGATAATAAAATGTAAAATACATCCTCTTATAGAGCTTACAATTTTGTAAGAAGCACAAATAACCCATTTAATTATTAGAAAATAATATCAAAATATAGCCATAACACAAAAGAGTAAGTTTACATTTTAATTCAGGAGTTGGCATACTACAGCTAGAGGGCCAAATCTGGCCCAAAGAGTATTTATAAATAAAGATTTGTTTGAACACAGCAACATTCATTCTTTCATATATTGCTATAAAAGCAGAGCAGTTGCAACAGTCATCATATGGCCTACAAAGCCAAACATATTAAAGTATTACAGAAAAAAGTTTTACAACCCTTTTTTCCAATTGTTGTAGTGTTTTGGACCATCATTTTTTTCTTTCCCAGACTCCACAATTTTGGTTAATGAGAAAATTCAAAATATCTCCAAAAATTAAACCAGTTTCTTTTTTTTGTGTGTGACTTTTTAAAAACTCTTTGTCCTTGTTGATTCTGGTTCTGAGGACTTCAGTTCTGTGGCTGCAATCTCCAGTTGTTATTATTGCCTGCACTGAAACTACAACAAGCTTCATTTTCTCTTTGCAACGGACATGGTCTTCTATCGCCTATGCAAAATTCTTGTGCCATTTTATGTTGTGTCTTTTCTTAGCCTTGACAAAATTTATCTGGCTGAGATTATGACTACAAGAAAAGTGTTTGACCACCTGGATCAAAGGAGAATGAAGAACACCAAGGTCACACGATAACTATGAGCCCAAGAGACAGAAAGAGCCATGTGAACCAGAGACTTACATCATCCTGAGACCAGAAGAACTAGATGGTGCCTGGCCACAACCAATGACTGCCCTGACAGGTAGTACAATAGCTAACCCCTGAGGGAGCAGGAGATAAGTGGGATGCAGACCCCAAATTCTCATAAAAAGACCAGACTTAATGGTCTGACTGAGACTAGAGGAATCCCAGCGGTCATGGTCCCCAAAACTTCTGTTGGCCCAGGACAGGAACCATTCCCGAAGACAACTCATCAGACATGGAAGGGACTGGACAATGGGTAGGAGAGAGTTGCTGATGAAGAGTGAGCTACTTCTATCAGGTGGACACTTGAGACTGTGTTGGCATCTCCTGTCTGGAGGGGAGATGGGAGGGTAGAGAGGGTTAGAAACTGGCAAAATTGTCACAAAAGGAGAGACTGGAAGGAGGGAGCAGGCTGACTCATTAGGGGGAGAGTAAGTGGGAGTAAGGAGTAAGGTGTATGTAAGCTTATATATGACAGACTGACTTGATTTGTAAATGTTCACTTAAAGCTCAATAAAAATTATTATAAAAAAAAGAAAAGAAAAGTGTTTGAAACATTGCCAGCTTTGGAACTAGGAGGGTCAACAGGGGGAAACATTTACTTTCATATCTAGTATCTTCCCTTGAAGCAGTCTATTGCTCAAGGGTCATCCATTTGGGAATAATGGGCCACATGCAGTATTCCCTGGAGAAAAACCTGTTGCTATCAAGTTGATTCCAACTCATAGCGACCCTATAGAAACAGAGGGCTAACCACCCCCAACCATAATCTTTATGTATTTGTCAGCTTAGAGATCTCAGTGAAGACATCTTTTCAAAATCTTATCTTTTCTCTTCCACCCTCTTTTATGGTGCTCATTCAGTCATTCCAGTTTCCAGTTGCTTTCCAGATGATTCCAACCCCATGTGTGTTAGAGTAGACTTATGCTCCACTGGGTTTTTAATTTTTTTTTTTTTTTCAGAAGTAGATCACCAGGTCTTTATTCTCAGGCAACTCTGTGTGGACTTGGACCTCCAGCCTTCCTGTTAGCCACTGAATGCCTTAATCATTTGCACCACCTAGGGGCTTCCATTCAGTGGTAGCACTCTCTATTTCCCCAAAGAGTTTTAAGAGTGTAGAAATAAGAGGCAGAGCTAACATGGCACTATAGACAGAAACACCATGCTGTTCCTTCATAGAAAAGACTTGAAAAACTAAGTAAAACAGATACAAACATCAGTCCTGGAACCACAAGCATCAAATGAAGGGATAAAGAACTCAACCGAGGTCCAAATGGAATAAAAAAGTGACAGAGAAAAGAGAAAGAGGAAAGCTACAGAGTGGAGGTCCCCTATCAGCTAACATGGTGCAGATTTGTCACCTTGAACCCCTCAGCCACCAAGAACAGCAGACAGGGAACACGGGAAGGCAATGTCATGGAGCTCCCAGCAGAAGATAGAGCAGCCGGTAAACAGGAATACATGCTTTCCCACTCCCTGCCCTTCCTCACCTGCTTTCTGGCAAGCCATGGTCCCTCAACTGGGAAGAAGCCAGCTCTTTGCCACTTGGATTTGCCTCACCTCCACTGGCCAGCTCCATCAGTGCCATTTTTTTTTTTGTTGTTGTTGTTGCTTTTTTGACTTCTTTTGGTTTGCTCTCTCTCTCACCTCCTTCCTATTCTTTCTCTCGAACACCTGGTGTGTTGAGCCATCTCCACTTCTTCTTGCTTCTAGACAAGCACTGCTTGTCTAGAGAGTCAATTCTTTGATCCATGCCACCAAGCCAGTGGGCTCCCTTGTTTTTTTTCCTCTCAGTTTCTTGTCTTTCTCTACTTTCTTTTCTTTCTTTTTCCCAAACACTTGGTGCCATGTACAATCTCTGCTCCTTCTAGAAGCTCTGTGCTGTGCTGCTTGGTGGGGGAGCCCCTTCCCTGGTCCATGCTGCCATGCCAGTGGGCTCCCTTGGCACATTTTTTTCTTTTTTCTTGGTTTCTTGTCTCTCTCCACCTTCCTTCCTTTCCTTTCTCCTGACTGCCTGTGCATGCCTTTCTTTCTTTTTCCCCCTAGTTTCTTATCATGCTCTCCCTTCCTTCCTTCCTTTCCTTTCTTTCACCCGCCTAGCTGTGTATGCCATCTCTATCCCTTCTTGATGGGCTGTGCCATACCACCTGATTAGAAAGCCATTGGCACATGGCTTCCCCAGGTCTGTGCCATTCCAATGGTAGGCTCCCTCAGCACTTTTTTTTTGGCTTCTGTTTCTCCCTCTTCTTTCCCACACCCATTTAGCTCCACACATCACATCCTCCCCCTTCCCTCAGTCTGTAAATGGCAACAACCCTGGAATAATAAAAGAGGGAATAAACAGTGTAGGTACAGAACTTTCAAATGGAGAGGATGTCAAAGCAATACCAAGTAACAAAAAATTGGTTCAAACATAGGAAGATGGGGTAAATTTCAAGGTAAACACAAAGAAAGTTAACAAACCTACTCATCAAAAAGAAGAAAAGCACAAAGTCTCAGTAAACACAAAACCTACGAAATTAAAAAAAAATCCACAAACAAAAGGAATTCAGCACAGGAGAGTAAGAGGAACAAAGAAAACATCAACACTACAAAATGACAGTAGTAAATACACACCTATCAATTATCACACTGAACATAAATGGCCTAAAAGCACCCATAAAGAAACAGAGAGTGACAGGTGCATTAAAAAAAAAAAAAAAAGGACCCATCAATATGCTATCTACAAGTGACACACCTTAGAAACAAAGATATTAATTTATTAAAAATCAAAGATGGAAAAAATATATCAAACAGCTACCAAAAAAGAGCAGGAATGACAATACTAATCTCAGATAAAATAGACTTTAAGACAAAAATCCACCATAACAGAGAATGGAACTGACATAGTGATTAAAAGGATAATCCATCGTGAAGACATAACCATAATAAATACCTATGCCCCCAATGACAGGCTTCAAAATACAAAAAACAAACTCTAATGACATTGAGAAAAGGAGTTAACATTCACAATAATAGTATGAGATTTCAACGCACCACTCTTTGTAAAGGACAGAACATTTAGAAATAAAGTCAACAAAGATACAGAAGATCTATAGGCCACAATCAACCAACTTGACCTCACAGACGTATATAGAATGCTTCACCCAACAGCAGCAAAGTACATATTCTTTTCCAATGCATATGGAACATCTTCCTGAATAGATAACATCTTAGGCCACAAAGCAACCCTCAAAAAAATCCAAAACAATGGGATAATACAAAGTGTCTTCTTGGATCACAACATCATAAGTTAGAAATTAATAACAGGAAGAGTAAGGAAAAAAATCAAATACATGGAAAATGAATAAATCCCTGCTTAAAAACCACTGGGCAATAAAAGAAATCAAAGATGGAATAAAAAAAAAATTCCTAAAATCAAATTAGAATGAAAATACATCATACCAAAACATTTGAGACACAGCAAAGGCAGTCCTCAGGGGTCAATTTATAACAATAGATGCATACATCAAAAAAGAAGAAAGGGACAAATCAAAATATTTGCTACACAACTTGAACAAACAGAAAGAGAACAGCAAAAGGAGCTCACAGCCACTAGAAGAAAGGAAATTATGAAGATCAGAGCAGAAATAAATAAGATAGAGAATACAAAAACAATAGGAATAATCTACAAAACCAAAAGTTGGTTCTTTGAAAGGATCAACAAAATTGACAAACCACTTTTGAAACTGACAAAAGAAAAACCAAAAAGGACAAAAAAACCCAAATAAAAAATGAAATGGGGGACATTACAACAGACCCAACTGAAATAAAAAGGATCATAACAGAGTACTATGAAAAACTATACTCCAAGAAATATGAAAACCTAGAGAAAATGGACAAATTTCTAGAAACACACTACCTACCCAAACTAACACAAATTGAAGTTGAAAATATGAACAGACCCATAATGAGGGAAGAGATATAAAATGTCATAAAAAAATTCCCAACAAAAAGAAGTCCTGGCCCAGATGGCTTCACTGGAGATTCCACCAAACATTCAGAGAAGAGCTTACACCGGTACTACTCAAGCTATTTCAGAACATATAAAAGGAAGGGATACTTTTGGATTCATTTTGTGAAGTCAGTATAACCTTAATACAAAAACCAGACAAAGACACCAACAAAAAAGAAAATTACAGACCAATATCTCACAAAAATAAAATAAAAGAATCACATGATCATCTCAATCGACATAGAAATGGCATTCAGCAAAGTCCAACACCCATTCCTGATAAAGGCTCTCAATAAAATAGATGTAGGAGGGAAATTCCTCATAATAAGATAAAATACTTAGGAATAAATCTAACTAGGAATGTAAAAGACATATACAAAGAAAACTACAAAACATTACTGAAGAAATCAGCAGAGTCCCACATAAGTGGAAAAACATACTATGCTCATGGATAGATAGGCTTAACATTGTGAAAATGTCAATTCTATACCAAAGCAATCTACAAATACAATGCAATCCAGATCCAAATACCAACAGCATTCTTTAAAGCTGTGGAAAAACTAGTCACTGACTTTATATGGAAAGAGAAGAGGCCCCGGATAAGTAAAGCGCTATTGAAGAAAAATAATAAAGTGGCAGGACTCACATTATCTGACCTCAGAACCTACTATGCAGATATAGTAGTCAAACCAGCCTGGTACTGGTACAACGACAGACACATTGCCCAATGGAACGGAATTGAGAACCCAGCTGTAAATCCATCCACCTACAGTCACCTGATCTTCCACAAAGGCCCCAAATCCATCAAATGGGGAAAAGACAGTCTTTTTAACAAATAGTGCTGGCAAAACTGGTTGTCCATCTGCAAAAAAATGAAACAGGACCCATACCTCACACCATACATGAAAACGAATTCAAAATGGATCAAAGACCTAAATATAAAATAAAAAACTATAAAGACTATAGAAGAAAAAATAGGATCAACACTAGAAGCCCTAATACATGGCATTAACAGGATACAAACCATAACTAACAACACAAACTTCAGAAGATAAGCTAGATAACTGGGATCTTCTAGAAATCAAACACTTATGCTCACCAAAAGATTTCACCAAAAGAATAAAAAAAGAGCCTAAATTTTTGGCTATGACAGATCAGACAGACAAAGGTCTGATCTTTAAAATCTATGGGGAAATCCAACACTTCTACAACAAAAAGAAAAAATAATCCAAATAAAATATGGCACGTATATAAATAGACACTTCACCAAAGAAGGCATTCAAGCAGATAACATACACAGAAGGAAAAGCTCGAAATCACTAGCAATGCAAATCAAAACCACAATGAGATACCATCTCACACTGACATTACTGGCACGAATCAAAAACAAAACAGAAAATAACAAATATTGGAGAGGCTGTGGGGAGACTGGAATTCTTATGCACTGCTGGTGGGAATGCAAAATGATACAACCATTTTGGAAAACGATATGGTGCTTCCTTGAAAACCTACAAATAGAAATACCATATGATCCAACAATGTCATTCCTAGGAATGTATCCTAGAGGAATAAGAGCCATCACTTGAATAGACATACGCACACCCATGTTCATTGCAGCGTTGTTCACAATAGCAAAAAAGATGGAAACAACATAGGTGCCCATCAACAGATGAATGGATAAACAAACTATGGTATATATACACAATGGAATACTATATAACGATAAAGAAAAATGATGAACCTGTGAAGCATCTCATAACATGGATGAATCTGGAGGGCATTATGCTGAGTGAAATCAGCAAATCACAAAAGGACAAATATTGTATGAGACTACTATTATTAAAACTCATTAAAAATTTACACACAAAAACAAACTTTGATGGTTATGAGGGAGGGAAGGGGCAGGCAGGGAAAAACAGTGAACACATGATAGCTAAGTGGTAACTTTGGTGAAGGGTAAGACAGTACACGATACGGGGAAAGTCAACACAATTTGCCCAAGGCAAGGTCATGGAAGCTTCATAGACACATCCAAACTCCCTGAGGGACCGAATTACTGAGCTGAAGGTGTGGGAACCATGGTTTCAGGAAACATCTAGCTCAATTGGCATAGCATAGTTTATAAAGAAAATGTTCTACGTTCTACTGTGGTGAGTACTATCTGGGGTCTTGAAAGCTCGTCAGTGGACATCTTAGACCTCCAATGGTCTTACCCCTCCTGAAGTATGGGAGAATGAATAAAGCCAAAGACACATGGGAAAGAGTAGTCCAAAAGACCAATGAACCACAAGTACCACAGCCTGCACCAGACTGAATCCAACACAACCAGATGGTGCCTGGCTACCACTACTGACTGCTCTGACAGGGATCACAATAGAAAGTACCAGAGCTGGAGAAAAATGTAGAACAAAATTCTAACTCACAAACAAACAAAAAAACCAGACTTACTGGTCTGACAGAGACTGGAGAAAACCCAAGAGTGTGGTCTCCGGACACACTTATAGCTCAGTACTGAAGTCACTCCTGAGGTTCATCCTTTAGCCAAAGACGAGACAGGCCCATAAAAGAAAATGAGACTAAATGAGTACACCAGCTGAGGAGCAAAGATGAGAAAGCCAGGAGGGGACAGTGAAGCTGATAATGGGGAACCCAAGGTTGAGAAAGGGAGAACTGACATGTTGTGGGGCTGCCAAAAAATGTCACAAAACAATATGTGTATTAATTGTTTAATGAGACACTAGTTTGCTCTGTAAACCTTCATCTAAAGTGCCATTAAAAATAAATAAATACCTTCCAAAAACCAAAAACAAAAAAAAACAAACCAGTTGCCAATGAGTCAATTCTGACTCATAGTGACCCTATATGACAGAGTAGAACTGCTGCATAGAGTTTCCAAGGAGTGCCTGGTAGATTCAAATTGACAACTTTTTAGTTAGCAGCTGAAGCACTTAACCACTACACCACCAGGGTTTCCAAAATACATCCCAAGTGGAAAAAAAAAAAAAGAAATAATTGTAAAAGTGCAAACTCTCTGATTTGAATTGCCTGTTGGGGTCTTGATCTGTCTTTTGTTTTGTAGTTACTGATACTTAATTTAGTCCTTTCTGTAAGTATTGAATAATCATTAACAGAAGAGAATTGATTGACAGAGTTTCATTACTTTGGGAATAAATAGAAAGTCTATGGATTGAACACTTAACTGTGCTCATGAGGAACCCATACACAGATCAAGAGGCAGTTGTTCAGACAGAACAAGGGGATACTGAGTGGTGTGAAGTCAGGAAAGGTGTGCGTTTAGGTTGTATCCTTCACCGTACTTACTTAATCGGTATGCTGAGCAAATAATCTGAGAAACTGGACTGTATGAAGAAGAACAGGGCATCAGGATTGGAGGAAGACTCATTAACAACCTGCGTTATGCAGAGGCCACAACCTTGCTTGCTGAAAGTGGAGAGGATTTGAAGCACTTACTAATGAAGATCAAAGACCACAGCCTTCAGTATGGATTACACCTCAACATAAAGAAAACAAACATCCTCACAACTGGACCAATGAGCAACATCGTGATAAATGGAGAAAAGATTGAAGTTGTCAAGGATTTCATTTTACTTGGGTCCACAATCATCACCCTTGGAAGCAGCAGTCAAGAAATCAAAGACGCATTGTACTGGGCAAATCTGCTGCAAACGACCTCTTTAAATTGTTGAAAAGCAAAGGTGTCACCTTGAAGACTAAGGTGTGCCTGACCCAAGCCATAGTCTTTTCAGTCGCATCATATGCATGTGAAAGCTGGACAATGAATAAGGAAGACCTAAGAAGAATTGATGCCTTTGAATCTTGGTGTTGGCAAAGAATATTGAATATACCATGGACTGCCAAAAGAACAAACAAATCTGTCTTGGAAGAGGTACAACCAGAATGCTCCTTAGAAGCAAGGATGGCGAGACTGCGACTTACGTACTTTGGATATGTTGTCAGGAGGGAGCAGTCCCTGGAGAAGGAAATAGAGGGTCAGGGAAAAAGAAGACCCTCAACTAGATGGATTGACACAGTGGCTGCAACAATGGGCTGACCATAACAAGGTTTGTAAGGATGGCTCAGGGCTGGGCAGTGTTTCGTTCTGTTGTACATAGGGTGGCTATGAGTTGGAACTGGCTCGACAGCACCTAACAACAACAACAATGGATTGAAACTGGCAAAAGAAATGTCTTGGAAATGTGAAGGTTCAATTTACACCGTATATTTCAGAAGTGCCAACGCCACACTTAAATAGATGCGGCATGAATTCCTTTCATGCTTCATCCATGTTTCACACCCACCCTGAAGTTCCTCAAATGTCCAAAGTATTTGAATGAATAGAGCGCTGGAAACCTAAAGCCATGGGGAAGAAATTAATTTTCAAGGCTAATTAGGAAACGTTTGTGAGGTAACTAGCAAAATAAAAATACATTTGCCAATTAATTGCATCATCAGCATAAGACCAAAACTACTGTACATTGTGATGGATTTTCCCACTAGTCAACCAAGCTGATTGCTTAGATTATAAATGTGCAGTTAAAATATTTTTGTCAAGTCTTGTGAGTCTTCTACCTGCTGCACTGAACGTATATGGGAGGTTATGGTTGTATCTCCCAATGTTTCTTCGTGGGTGAATTTACCAGGTAGTATTGATGACCTTAAGGAGCCCTGCTGGTGCAGTGGTCAAATGCTCAGCTGCTAACTGAAAGGTTGGTGGTTCAAATCCACCAGCCGCTTGGTGGGTTCTGCTTCTGTAAAGGTTTATAGCTTTGGAACCCCTATGGGGCAGGTCTCTTATGCACTATAGGATCACTATGAGTTGGAATTCAACTTGACTGCAATGCGTTTGGTTTTTGGTTTATTGGTGACCTAGAAAACCTGAGCTATGATTCACCAGCTGAGGATTTCAACTGATGGCACTGTCAGCACTCACATTGTCTATCATGCAAAATAACAGGTTCAAATTAACTGAAGGGACTACCTGCCTGAATTTGGTGATGAGCTTTCACACCAATCCCAAATAGAGGGCCAAATACCTGTATAATGGAGATAAGCACACTTGTTAGTCTGGTATAGTAGCCCTAGCCACAACCCAAAGTCTACATAAATGAAAAATTTCAGGCATGACCTACCAAAGTTGATAAAATAGGAGCCATATAATTCACACAATTGACAATTTCCTCTTGGCCATTGAATAAATCCTTGTTTCTATTTGAAGTGGAGGACTTCGAATTTGGGATTAAATTTGCACATCTTGCACATCACAGGAACCATTTTGTCACCCTTATGTTTTTTTTTTTTCTCAGTTAACTACAGTGATTTGAATGGAAGGCAGTGTTTTGTTTAAAACAGCTATTGATGGGTTTTTAGGGAGAAAGCATCTAATTACTGGAGGGAAATCCTATAACTCTCCTCCCATTTTGAAAGATAAATGAGGAGACTGTAGATATTTAACCAACTTCAATTATGTTTCCATTTAGTTCATGCCATTGAGGCTGATTTGTGTGTAGCCACACTGCACTATTTCTGCCCAGAATCAGGGTTCTTTCTTGTAATTGTAAGAGATCGCAGTGGCATTTACACCTGCTAACCGTAGGATTTCATTAAAATGATTGATTGCTTTCCTTGATTTATCTGATATGTGGGCATTCCTGTGGTGTGGGTTTTCACTTTAAAATGTACACGGTTTATCATTTGGGTTCTTGTGATGCCATTAATGAAATTTTGAGCATGCATTCTTCCAAAGGCCTTCCTTTTATTGGAGAAAAGTTTAGTGGCCTGGAAAGTATAAGATATGAATTACCTCTTTTTTTGGGGGGGAGGGGGCGGTTAATGAGCATTACTATTGTTACCATTTAAGTGTCTCTTCCACTTCATATTAGTGATTTCTACTTTATTTACACCTCTATTACTAGAGTTGGAAGCAGATTTATAACGGGAGAGATGTTCAAGTTTTAACACTAAGAAGAGTAGAACCAACTCACATTAATTCTTTTTAGGTCCCTGGTTTACATTTTGAAAGTCTTTTTGAAATATAAAGAGATCTAGTCTTTGAACGAAATGAATTTTTGCTTCCTAGGAAATCTGATTCAGGAAAATAACTTTTGAAGAGATCTGGTACAGAGGAAGACAGAATCCTGTCAACCAGGTATACTTGTTGAACATTCTAGACATGTTTTGGTAAATAAGATTCCCACTGCTTAGTAAAGATTTCAAGAATCCACAGTTTGAAAGCAAAACAAATTTATATGCTCATATTGTATTCTATGTGAATGGCTCCCCTAGATTTGTGCCATGTACCCCTTGTAAGAGTCTACCAGATGACCCTGACTTTGCTGTTTAGAAAATACTTAGTTACCCATTGTATAATTAACTTTATAGTGTTGGAATCCATGCCACTTGATCCATGGATTCTCTGTATTATACTTTGATTTATATATTTTTTAACTTAGTCCAGAAATCACCAGTTCCTACAAAGCTTTCCTAGTTAAATTTCAATACAATTAACCTCAACGCTTAGGGATTTTATTTAGAATACTTAATAGCTCACTTTCTGTTTTCTATGGTTGCCGCTTTAGCTTTTATGCAATGCATATAAATTTAGCATTCCATATAATTGTATTTTGATGGTTCTGCACGAAAGCCAGTTTATACAATAATAAAACGGAAGCATATATAGGTTAGGCCTCATGCACTTATGTAAAGAATAATAGGAGGGACTCAGGAGAGGAACTCTCTCTTCTCAGAACTCTTACAGTACTTATTGTCAGTACATTCAGGTGAGCGCTTGGCTGTACAAAGGCTGGCTGCATCTCAAGTTGTTTCTTGGCTATAGATCTTATCTCCTCAAATCCGAAACAAGCTTTCTGGGAGCAGTAATTGCCGTAAACCTTTCACCTCACCATTGCCTCCCCAGGGATGCTTGTGGTGTAATTACTCCATAAACGCTAATCTAACTAAATTTATACGTGAGCTTCTGACTCGGAGTTCAGCACGTTAGATCGTTTCCAGAAATTCCTACAGGATATAAGAATGTGTTATGATGAAATGCCATCAGCTCCCTCCCTCAAACATCTATTATTAAGCAGACTCTCAAGTTTAGGGGAAAGGGGAAAGGAAATTAACAATATTATAAATGATGTTCCATTGTTTAGGAGACTACTTACCCCCCCCCAAAAATACAAGTAACTTATTCTTTGGCCCTGGGTGGCACAAATAGGTTGTTCTTGACTACTAACCTAAAGGAGCCCTGGTAGTGCAGTGGTTAAGAGCTCCGCTGCCAACCAAAAATTGAGCGGTTCGAATCTACCACTGCTCCTTGGAAACCCTATGGGACAGTTCTACTCTGTAGGGTTCCTATGAGTTGGAATCAACTCCATGGCAATGGGTAAATAACCTAAAGGTTGATAGTTTGAACTGTGAAAGAAAGCCCTGGTGATCTGCTCCTGTAAATTACAGCCAAGAAAACCCTATAGAGCACAGTTCTACTCTGACACAGTTGGGGTCACCATGTGTCGAAATTCACTCGATGGCAATGGGTTTTTTTGTTTGTTTTGGTTTATTTCTGTTGTTGTTTTTAGTTGTCATCAAGTTGATTCTGACTCATGGCGACTCAATGTGTGCCAAGTAGAACTGCTCCCTTGGGTTTTCAAGGTTGTGACTTTTCAGAAACAGATTGCCAGGCCTGTCTTCCGAGGCACCTTTAGGTGGGTTCAAGCCATCAATCTTTCTTCAGCTAAGTAGTTGAACACTTAATTGTATGTGACACTCAGGGTCTCCAAACGTAAATTCGGAAGCTAAATCTTTGATAAATTTTTTTTTTTTGGAAGAAGATAGGAAAGAAAAACAATGTAATGGTGACAAAATATTTTTTTAGATTGAGAAATGGACAATTCTTTTAAGCTGCAAAAGTGGAGAGAACAGGTAACTTTAGTACAAAAAAAGGGAAAAAAAGCATGGATTGATCACTCTGTATTGAACTTGATTATTTCTTATTTTAATTGACAACATTCACGTCTTTGAGCTTCTCATTTAGACTTTGATAAAATCAACTTGCAGAGGCAGATGGCAGGCTGTTATTTTTAATTCACAAGCCATGTTAAATGTATGCCATATGTTATAGAACTTTTCAGGCTCAGCCTTTTGAGTGCTACCACAATAAACTCACCAACTTACAGAAAAGGAAATCTGACAGGAAGAATTATGCACTTGCGGGTTACATTTTTGAAAACCAAAGTCATTTACTTGTCTCTTTGCCTGATTTAAGGAAGGGGGAAAAACCTCTTAGCAAAATGAGAAGTCACACATTGAAATGGTAATTGCTGTGTAAAAGAGAAGTGGGATTAGGGGGTCTGATTGTTGCTTTGTCCTGAGAAGTGATATGTTGCCTCAATAGCACAACACCTTGGTAGAATATACAAGGCAGCCTGTTACAATCCATAAAAGGACTGAAACCTGAGTTCTATTTTGTGCACTGCCAATGACCCTCAGCAGGTTAATTCATTTCTTTGGCCCTCAAAACCTCATATGTCAAATAAAAAAAAGTCATAGTAGATAATCTTTGAAACCCCTTCTAGAACCTACATAGTACAAATCACAACTCGTGTTCATAGATTCACCAGTGGCTGTTAAGTGGACTCCAACTCCTAACAACCCACGTGTATCAGAGTGGAACTGTGCTCCATAGCATTTTAAATGGCTGATTTTTCAAAAGTAGGTCACCTCTGGGTGGACTTGAACCTCCAATCTTGTGGTTAGTGGCCAAACACATTAATCATTTGCACCACCCAGGTTAATCACCATCATCTTTGTGGATGCCATATTATCCATAGTTGCTCTTTTTTTGGAGCAATTCTTTACCAGCAAGACTCTAAATTTCATGGTCCTTCTTTGAATTGCTGTTAATGAAGGTCAGCACGGTTGTAACAGATAGATTTTGTGGAGTTACTTTTATGAAATCTACCTATGTAGTCATCTCTGTGTTTAAGAAGATGTGTCCATTATAGATTTACTATCTGAGACACTATACTGGTAAGAGAGATATAAGCAAAGCTTTTGACCATCTGCCTCTATTTCTCTGGAGATAAGTTTTTTCTGGAGACATGATTTTATAGTGTGATCAGGATTTGGGAAACCCGGATATCTTTATCCATCAATGAGAAATTTTGTCACTGTCTACTTATTGCAATATTTATTAAGAATATCAATATTCATATCGAAGTATCTGTTTAAATGAGCTTGTATAAACCTCTGAATTCCCTTTTTGATTCCTTAAGTAGAATAGGAAGTGGCTCCTGCTGCATGAACAAGAGGCTAGAGGGGATGTCAGATGACATCAGAAATATTTCAACTAGCAGGTGTGGGTGTAGGAGGTAGAGAAGGGAGGAAGCTTTACAGGAAAAACACAAAAGAAGGCTATGGCTTTCAAAGAATAATTTATGTGATGTTCTCCTTCCTCCTTAAGGGCTTCCCATCCTTTTTGTGTTCTGTTCATAACTCTTGGGACACTGAATATGACAACCATGTTCAGTGGAAAGAACAAGGGAAAAGTCGGGTGTACCTGGTGTGTCTTGGGTGGCCGGGGGAGGGAGCAGGTAGGGGTGTACCTATTGCTGAGATCTGAAATGCTTTCATAAAGTATTCATTTTTTTGAATTAAGCTGTCCTTTTTTTTTTTTTTCTTAAAGATGGAGGTCACATAGGAAATTTGCCCCTTTTCATAATTAAAAACCACATTTTATAATACTTAGGCTCCTTTCTTGCTGTAACTTCCTGGCTTCTATTCCACCATGGTGAACTAAGGTAGCAGCCACTGAGAAAGTTTTCTTGCTCCTACCTGGTTTGATTTTGGCCACTTCAAACAGCATTGAAGGAAAGCGTTTCCTTACCCCCACACCCCACACCCATACTTAAATCCTCCACCAGTCTCTCTCTTTCACACGGGCACATACACCCCCACAAACACATGCATGATGCATGTACAGACAAACTGTGTCAAGTGTCTGGTTTTATTATTACTATGATGGGCTGCCTCTGTATAAAATACACTTTCCTGGGCACACTGCTTTCATAGCTACCTCTCTGTGTTTGTCTTTGCAATTTCCTGGGCTTGAGCTCCTTGAGGGCAGGAGTTTTGTCCTATTCATCTTTATACACCCACCATCTAGCTGGTACATAGTAAGGACATAATTAGATGTTTTGGGGAAAAAACACGAAAGTGCAATAAAAAATGAATTAATGAACACTTCATCTGGTTAGGCCAAGAATTGCCTCAGTTTCTAGGTCATTTATTCATTCAATCATTCTTTAAGCAACAGTTTCATTGGTTCTTTTGTTGGAGAGGTGATAACCTTAAAACTCACTGTTTACTCCACGAAGCCTACGGTTTGTGCGCGTGCAAAGCCACACATGTGTATTAAACTAGAAATGAACTATTTCTGGTTAACTATTAAACTGGAAATTATTCATTTCACAGTGTTGACGTAATCATTCCACTAATCTTTTTGTTTCTTTCAAAGTTTCTAGAACATTTTTATATATAGATAGCTGGTCAAAGTGTGCTGCACTGCCAACTGCAGTTGAGATTTGAGAGTCCAGAATAGACGGACCAGATGGGCAGCTTCCCTCACGGCAGTTTCCCAAAGTGCATTCAACAGAATACTTGTTTCTTGGGATGTTAAATGGGATGTTACTAGGTGTTGTGAGAAAAGGAAGGAAGAACGATACAGGGAAAGAGGGAGAGAGAGGGAAAGAGAGAGAGAGGGAAATTTCTGTACTTAATATCTCATATGAATTTGGGGAAATAGCTCAATCAAATGAATTTAAACAGGGTTTTCTTGCTTCAGGATTTTTTAGAACCGGTAATTCAGTAATATGCTTTGAAGTTAACCAAGACAGAGAAAATATATGAATAATATCCAGTATTTATCATATTAATTTTTTTTTCATAGAACTTTTAGTTTGTAAAGTGTCTCAGAGGACTGTTCACCCTACAAAACCCTAGAAAATGCTAGTTTATTAAATGTTAATTGAGAGCATGGGAACGCTCGTGGTGTAGTGGTGAAGAGCTATGGCTGCTAACCAAAAGGTCAGCAGTTCAAATCCACCAAGAGCTCCTTGGGAACTCTATGGGGCAGTCCTATTCTGTCCTATAGGGTCACTATGAGTCAGAATTGACTCAACACCAATAGCTGTTTTTATGGGAGAGCATACTCCTATCTGAGTGTACTCCACTTGTTGAACTCATAAACTCATGTGGGGTCGACAGATTTCCGAGATCTCGGCTTGTCCTGGACTCGGGTATGCGTGTGTTTCTAACTTTTCTGGATTTGATTTGACATCTGGCTTCTGGTCACACTCCTAAGTTTTCTCCCTCATCTGCTTAGTTTCTCTGCTTTCCGACCCTTTATCAGGTAGTGTCTGATTAGGAAATCAGAAAGGTCTCATTATATTTCAAGCAGGAAAGGACTTAATTCAGGGAATTGTTTGCAAAGCTTCTGGAAATTATGAGAAAGAAAATAAGAGAAGGTAGAGGGGGAGTGGAAGAAAAAAAAAGAGTTAAATAAAAAAAATCCAAGATCTGGAAGCTCCTATATGACCCTAGGCTGAGCCCACATACCCGGCTCTCTTCTGAGCTGCCGTATATGCAGCTGCTCCTCAGCTGCTACTGTAACCATACTGCTGCCACTGAGTAGGGCCTATCCGGGAGGTTGGATAGGCTGCTGAAACTGCCACCAACACAACTGGAGGCCACAGTCATCCGTAGGGTCCTCAGTTGCCCATGCTGGCTGCTGCCGCTCCTGCTGGGAAGTTGGGCAGAAGTAAGGAAGAAAAAAAAAGCGTTGTCCTTCTCCCTAGTTTTCACTTTTCTGCTATTGCTTCCCATTGACATAACCCACCAGAAGCTGAATTGACAAAGGGTTTTAGAAATGTGGCATACAGGCTTCCAGCCCCAGAGGTACTGTCATGGATTGAATTATGTGCCCCCCCCCAAAATGTATCAGTTTGGCTGGGCCATAATTCCTGGTATTGTGTGATTTTCCTATCTGTTGTACATCCTGCCTCTATGATGTTAATGAGGGAGGCTGGGCGGCAGTTGCCTTAGTGAGGCAGGACTCAGCCTAAATAAAGACTAGGTTGTGTTTTGAGGCAATCTCTCTAGATATAAAAGAAAGAAGCAAGGAGAGAAATGGGGTACCTCATACCACCAAGAAAGCAGTGCTAGGAGCAGAGCGCGTCCTTTGGACCCGAGGTCCCTGTGTGAAGAAACTCCTAGTCCAGGGGAACACTGATGAGAACCCTGACAGAGAGAAAGCCTTGTTCTGGAGCTGACACCCAGAATTTGGACTTTTAGCCTACTTTACTGTGAAGAAATAAATTTCTCTTTGTTAAAGCCGTCCACTTTGATGTTTCTGTTCCAGCAGCACTAGATGACTAAGACAGCTACAGAGGAGCTTATAGAAAGGAAAATATGGAGATGAAAACAGCAGACACTCTCAGACACAGTCGTCTTCTTCAGGTACTCAATGTCCATAAGCGTGTTCTCATTCATACTTAAGCTTCTACACAAGAACAAGAAGCATTTTCTACTTAGCAAGACGTACGACCCTTTAGAAATTGTTGTGTGTTGTCAAGTCGATTCAGACTCATAGAGACCCTGTAGGACAGAGTAGAACTGCCCCATAGAGTTTCCAAGGCTGTAATCTTTATGGAAGCAGATCTCAAAAGTCTTTTCTTCCATGGAGCCGCTGGTGGGTTTGAACCACCATCCCTGCGGTTAGCATCTGAATGCTTAACGACTGTGCCACCATGGCTCTTTGCTTTTACAAATAGATAGTCTTGAGTGAAGCACTGGTAAAAATTTTGACTTCATAGAAGTGTCTACTTTATGGACCCTCTTTGTGAAAGGTACTATTGATCTTCATTTACTTCCTTATATAGTTTACTAAGGTTCATCTTGTAATAGCTTCCTTGCAAATTTTCTCCACTTCCTGAACTTCTTTTTTTTTTTAAATTTTCCTTGACAAACCTCAATCATAGATGAGCCACAATTATCGATTTCTTTTGTTTCTTTCTATACCTGCTCCCTTTGCAAGTAAGTATTACTGGAGAAAATCAGACAAACTAGCAGATTTATATCAGTATAAGTTAAAACCACAGCCTCTAGTGAGCATTCAGTATTACCCAGCATTTTTCTACTAAGCTTATCCTCTGTGCTGTGCAATGATTATTTTAAAATTCCTACTCCTTTCCCCACATTTATTCAATGACTCTGAGAAAATGGAAATCAACCCCTGCAAGCTCTGTCATCTTCCCAACAGAAAATCTTACACGAATCTATACCAATGTCTGACTTCTCTTCCATTCCTCTGTCACAGGGAACAAATTGTCTCCATTTTCTGGATCCCAACATTTCTTATTCTCCCATGTTTTTTAAAAAATGTATTTATACCATCACGGTCAATCTCTGCCTCTACATTACTCCCATCACCAGATACACATGATCTAGAATTTTAAATCATAAAACATAGCAAAACAGCCCTTCATTGTCTTTTATTACTTTTTAGCTACTTTATATCTTTGGTACATTTCAGAGTGACTGAAATGACAACAATTTCAGAAGTTACTTAACTGCTGCCTCTGCTTCCTTGTTTTCCAGTTAGTCTTCTCTGTACCCCAGTTTGGCTTCTGCCACCAAGGCTTATTTCAGGTCACCAATGACCTCTGCTTAAGGAAATCCAATGGACAGACACTTTCATGTTCATCTTGCTTGGCATAGTTAACTACTTCCTCCTCCTTAAAATCTATTCTTGTTTCCTTGCTTGTTTCTCAATGCTTCTAAATGTTGATCAGCTTCAGGTTCATGTCCTAGGGGATGCTCTTTTTCTTCATACTCTCTCCCTAAAAGATGTCATTTATTCCCAAGAAGCTTAATGACTCTAAAATTCCCATCTCCATTCAAGAGCATGGCTCTGAGCCCCAATCTTGTATACATAACTAACTTCTACACAACTCCATTTAAACGTCTCTCAGTCATCTCAAGATAAAAATCTCTGAAGTTGAGCTTGTAGCTTTCTCTTCTGAATCTATTTCTTTCACGTTCTTCCCAATGTCAGTAACTGGTCTTATCCAGTTGGGGATCATTCTTATTTATAGCTTATTTCATCTTCCTCATTCATTTCACAAGCAAGACCTGTGGATTCCTGTGGAATCCTCATCTTTCTTGCCACCCAGCTTGCCCAGGGCTCCATCATCTCCCAAGAAAACTAAAATACATTCTCTTACTATACTCTATAAGACAGAACATGATCTTACAAGGACCTAACTCTCTGACCTCATCTCTAGTCTTACTCTCTCCCTCTTACTACCCTCCAGAACTTCTTTCAGCTCTTCAAATACATCAGTCTCTTCTTAGCTTTAGAATTTTTTCTCATTCCTCCAGTGCTTTGAATGACTGGCACTTCCTTATCCTTCATAATTGGTCGAAGAAGTCTATCTTCATCACCCTACCTAGCCTTTCTCATTTCTCTCTTACAGTATTTATTTTCTTCCTTCTAGCACTTATTTCAATTTGAGCTTATATGTTATGTCAACTTGAAATTATATGTTTTTTATTTTATTTATTTATGTTTGTGCCCCTTTCTAGGTAGCAAACTCCACAAGGCAGAACTTTGTTGATTTCATTTAGTACTAGTATGTCTAGTGCCTGACACATCGTAGGTGCTCAACAATATTTGCTGAAAGAAAGAAAGAATAAAGATTGATACCAAAATATAATTACAGGAGAACTTATTAGAGGAGAGTGATTATTTGAATTTCACTGTTAATCTCTAATAAGGGTCCCTAAACCAAAAAAATAAACCCATTGCCGTTGAGGCTATCCCGACTCCCTAGGTGGTGCAAATGGTTTGCATGTGACTGCTAACCTAAAGGTTGGTGGTTCAAAGTTATCCAGCAGTACCACAGAAGAAAAGCCCGGGTAATACACTTCTATTAGGATTATAGCCAAGAAAACCCTATGGAGCAGTAGTCCTCTGTAACACATGAGAATCAACTTGACGGCAAATAACAACATCAACAACAAGCTCTAATAAGACGCCTAGATAGAGAATTGCTTGGTTTTGGAGGATTAGATACAGGAAAATAAGATTTTCCTACTAGAATTTGGACATTAACCATCTGTGACCAATAGCAAGCTTGCCCTCACAGTGGAAGTTCTTTTGTCAGAGAAATGGTAAAGAAGCTCTGAAGTTAATTTCAGACCAAGCTCCCAAGAAAACATCATAAATGACACTTTTGACGTATTTTCACTCTAATAACATGCACCCTCTTCATTTGTTTGCCAACCATGCCCTCCCCCCTCGAGATATTTTCATAAACGCTGCTATGCCAAATTTTTTTACATGTTGCCATAAAAGACTACCTTAGTGTGCTTACAAAAATACCCTACAAGGGGGCAGCACGGTTGGCAAGCAAAAGTAGAAGGCATGTGTAAACTGCATGAAAATACGGTACTAGTAGAAACTAGGCCTGGTGATCTGCTTCCAAAGGCCACAGTCTTGAAAACCCTATGGAACAGTTCTAGTCTGCACACATGGGGTCGCCATGAGTCAGGATTGACTCAGTGGCAACCAACAACAACAAGAATAGTTTCTTTTAAGACGTCTTGATTTTGCATGTAGTTTATCTAGAAACACAGAATTGTGGACTTTGTATCAATTTGTCTTGTAACAGAGGTTAGATCCTTTGGTATTATTGAAAACTTTGGGGAAAAAAATCAAAACAAATTCCCTTTTAAATGGTCTACTTCTCTTTCTCATGAAATGGGAGTTGAATAGAAAAAAAAAAAAGAATGACTGAGAGGTAACAATACATATTATTCTCCTTGGTCTGACAATTCTTGGGGCTGGGCAGAGGTTGGATAGTGTGCTTCCATTATCATGAGGAGAAAAAGAACTTTATGGAAACTTTTTCTTGCTTTATTCTATCAAACTCCTTCAGTTTCCATGGAAATAAGAGCAGAAAGGCCATTGACAGGCAGCAATAGAGAATGAGCTCTTTCTGGCATACTTTGGCTACTTACAGTTAAGGGTTTGTAGGAGGAGGCAGCTACCAATTTAAGAAGATTTAACTTTTAGTATTGTACCAAGTTTTATTTTTTAAACATTGCAGCCTTCTAGGTATCAACAAAGAAAGAGAAATAAGAAAGAAAAGATAAACAAAAATTATGCAAGACTTCTCTATGTTTGTTATTTGTTTATCCTTACTTGGGTCTTTATTCTATAACTATAACTGTATAAAATCAAAAGAGCCTACATGGGTCCTTGTTTTGGGGACTACGAAGAAAGGGTAGAATTTGGGAGGCTGATTCACACTTTAAAGTCAATTTTAGGGTGATGAGAACTACTCCCAACCCATACATACCCAAGAGACAGGATAGGTGGTGGTAGATTGGGAAAGATAAAAAGAAAAAATGACCAAATTTTAGAGAACTCGGTAGTCTTGCAGGAAGAAAGAATGAGCAGAGAATGGACAGACAGGTGGCCCTAAAAGTAAATACAATGAGGCTCACTGACCTATTACTTAATTTGTCTTCACCTCATCATGAGTGGCATTGCAAACCGTGAACCGGAAAACTCTACAAAATACAAATCTAGAGGAAATAGGAGAAGATAACAAAAAGAAGTGTAACAATCTCTAGTCCTGATTTCCCAATTATTAGCATGCAGCTTATCTATCTCCAATTATTTTTTTCTTATATAGTTTTTTGAATTGAAGTTCATTATTTATTTGTTGTTTAGTTTCTGTATATTGTTCCTGTCATTTCATAAAAATGAAAACATACAGTATTTGTTTTCGTGCTTGTGTGTGATTGACTTATTTTGCTCAACATAATGTCCTCCAAGCTCATCCATGTTCAAAAATGTTTCGGGAACTCATTTTTTTTTTTTTTTTTTTTATCTCTGAGTATTCCATTGTATGTACAGGCAGTCCTTGAGTTACGAACAAGCTCCATTCCTGAATGTGTCTTCAAGAATTTGTAGGTAAGTCAGAACAGGTGCATAGGTTCTTATTTAGCCTTACTCTAGTGCAAGAAGGAGTCCTGGTGGTGCTAACCGAAAGTTCAGCAGTTTGAATCCACTAACTGCTCCTTGGAAGCCCTATGGGGCAGTTCTACTCTGTCATGTAGGTTGCTATGAGTCAAAATCGACTCAGCTGCAATGGTTTAGTGCAAGAAAGGAGCCCTGGTAGTGCAGGGTTTAAAGCTCTTGGCTGGTAATGGAAAGATCAGCAGCTGGAATCTGCCGGCCCCTTCATGGCAGAAAGATATGGCAATCTGCTTCTGTAAAGATTTACAGCCTTGAGAACACTATGGGGCAGTTCTACTCTGTCCTACTGGGTCCCTATGAGTCAATCTACTCAACAGCAGTGGGTTTGAGTTTGGTTGGTTTTAGTGCAAGAAAAGGCAAGAAGCCTTTTCAGTGATTTAAAAGGGCAACAAGTGAAGGTGACTGTAACCAAGAATTTGTTGGTAGGAGCAGTTGGTTCAATCACTTCAAAAAAAGTGAGGGCAAATTTACATAATATTTAAGAGCAAGTACGAGTTTCTGTAAGTCTGACATTTGTAACTCAGGGACTGCCTTTATCTACAACATTTTACTTACCCATTCATCCAGCAGCCAAGAAATCAAACGACACATTGCATTGGGCAAATCTGCTGCAAAGGACCTCTTTAAAGTGTTGAAAAGCAAAGATGTCATTTTGAAGACTAAGGTGCGCCTGACCCAAGCCATGGTATTTTCAGTCGCATCATATGCATATGAAAGCTGGACAATGAATAAGGAAGACCAAAGAAGAATTGATGCCTTTGAATCATGGTGTTGGCAAAGAATATTGAATATACCACAGTCTGCCAAAAGAACAGACAAATCTGTCTGGGAAGAAGTACAAGCAGAATGCTCCTTGGAAGCAAGGATGGCGAGACTGCGTCTTACATACTTTGGACATGTTGTCAGGAGGGATCAGTCTCTGGAGAAGGACATCATGTTTGGCAAAGTACAGGGTCAGTGGAAAAGAGGAAGACCCTCGACGAGGTGGATTGACACAGTAGCTGCAACAATGAGCTCAAGCATAACAACAATTGTAAGGATGGCACAGGACCGGGCAGTGTTTCATTCTGTTGTGCATAGGGTCTCTATGAGTTGGAACTGACTCAATGGCACCTAATGACAACAACATTTATCCATTGATAGGCACTTGGGTTGTTACCATCTTTTTGTTATTGTGAATAGTGCCGTGATGAATATAGTTGTGCTTACGTTTGTTCATGTTACTTCTATTAGATCCCTAGGGTATACACCTAGGAGTGGAATTGCTGGATCATATGGCAGCTCTACCCTTAGTTTCTGAGGAACTGCCAGGCTGTTTTCCACAGTGGCCATACCATTTTGCCTTCCCAGTAGCAAATGGATGAGGGTTCCAATTTCTCCATATTCCCTCCAACACTTGTTTCCTTTCTTAACCTTGGCCGTCCTAGCGGGAGTGAAATGTATCTCATTGTGGTTTTGATTTGCATTTCTCTGATGGCTAATGATGTTGAGCATCTTTTCATGTGTCTGTTGGTCATTTGTATATATTTTAAGGTGAAGTGTCTGTTCATGTCCTTTGCCCAATTTTTGATTGTGTTATTTGTCTTTTTGTTGTTAAGTTGCAGAAGTGTTCTATGTATTTTCCATAATGTATACTATACCCTTATCATTTATATTGTTCCCAAAGATTTTTTCCCAGTCTGTAGGTTGTCTCTTTACTCTTTTGATAAAGACTATTGATGAACATAAGTATTTAACTTTTATGAAGTCCTAGTCATCTATTTTGTTTTCTGTTGCTCACACACTCGTTACTGTGTATGATAATCTATCAGTGAAAAAAATTAGGTTCAAAGCCTTGCTGCTATATTTTCTTCCAAGAACCTTACGTGTTTAGGTTTAACATTTAGATCCTTGATTCATTTTTTTAATATAGGATTTTATTTTGTTGTTTTTGAGAATATACACAGCAAAAGAAACCAATTCAACAGTTTCTACATGAACCATTTAGTGACATTGATTACATTCTTCAAATTGTGTAACCATTCTCACCCTCCTTTTCTGAATTGTTCCTCCCCCATTAATAAACTCGTTGCCCCCTACGGTTTCTATATAATTTTTGGAGTTGCTACTGTCAGTTTGATTCCATATAGATAGTTCTTAAAAGAGCATAATGCTCAAGACAGATGTTTTTACTACTTAAGCTAAACCATTGC
The DNA here is from genome assembly GCF_024166365.1 of Elephas maximus indicus. Classification (NCBI taxonomy): domain Eukaryota; kingdom Metazoa; phylum Chordata; class Mammalia; order Proboscidea; family Elephantidae; genus Elephas; species Elephas maximus. The sequence continues at coordinate 90,443,843 of NC_064827.1, read as the reverse complement.
TTCGTTTTAAGAAGATTCCAGGTAATATTTTTGGTTTGAGGTTCAAAGATTATCTCAGGACAATGGTTTTTGGGGTTCATCCAATCTTCATGGCTCCAGAAAGTGTAGAATCCATGAAAATTTGAAATTTTGTTCTGTATTTCCCCTCTTTTCATCAGGATTATTCTGTGGAACCTTTGATCGAAATATTCAGCAATGGTATCTGGGACCATCAATTCTTCTAGTTTCATGGCAAAGGAGGCAGTTTTTCCATGGAGGCAATTAGCCACACTTTCCATATCTTCCTCCTATTCCTGACTCTCATTCTTCCTCTATTGTTCCAGGCAAATAGAGACAAATTGCTGTGCCTTGCATGGCCGATGATTGCAAGCTTTTAAGACCCCATGCATAAAAAAAATTTTAGAACTAGGTAAAAGAGACACTAAACATGTGATTAGGCCAATTAACTGGGATGTCCCATGAAACCATAACTCTAAACCTCCAAACCAAGAAACCAAATCCCGTGAGGTTTTTGGTTGTACAGCGACCCTGTCCTATAGGGTCTCTATGGGTTGGAATCGACTCTACGGCACTGGGTTTAAGCAGGCTTAGCAGCTACTTTTTAATTTTTTTGGTCTGTTGTAGATATATCTATCACATGACTTTTGCCAATTCAACATTTTACAGGTGTGCAACTTATTGACAACCAGTACAATGATCAGCTGTGCAACCCTACCCTTAATCAATGTGATATTTCCATCACAGTTAACTCCCTTCTCCCTGCTACCTCCTGCCCCTGGTAACCAATAATAAACTTTGTTCTCTATATATTTGCCTTTTCTTGCCGTTTTATATAAGTGAGGTCATACAATACTTGTCCTTTTTTGATTGACTTATGTCACTCAGCATAAAGTCTTATAGCTCCAGCTCCATCCGTATTGTAGCATGTATCAAGGCTTCATTTCTCCTCTTGGCTGAATAGTGTTCCATTGTATGCATGTACATTTTGTTTATCCATTCATCTGTTGACGGGCATTTAGGTTGTTTCCACCTTTTGGCTTTTGTGAATAGTGCTGCAATGAACATTGGTGTACAAGTCTCTGTTTGAGTATCTGCTTTCAAGTCTTTTGGGTATATATACTTAGGAGCGGAATTGCTGGGTCATTTGGTAGTTCTATTTTTAGTTTTTTGAGAAACTGCCACACTATTTTCTGTGTTCTAATTTCCCCACATTCTCGCTAGTATTTTTATTTTCTGTCTTTTCTTTATTTTATTTTTTTTTTTGTCTTAGTTATCCCGGTGAGAGTAAAATGGTACCTCCCTGTAGTTTTGAATTGCATCTCTCTGACTGCTAATGACGCTGAGCATTTTTTCATGTTTTGTTGGCCACCTGAATGTCTTCTTTGGTGAAATGTTTATTCAAGTCTTTTGCCCATTTTATGATTGGGTTATTTGTCTTTTTGTTGTCAAGTTTTATATATATTTTGGTTATTAGATTCTTGTCAGATATATGGTTTTCAAGGATATCCTCCTAGTTGTTAGCTTGTCTTTTTGCTTTTTTGGGAAGGTCTTTTGATGAACAAAAGTTTTTAATTTTTTTAAACGTACGTATATATTATCATTGTACTTCAGATGAAGGTTTACAGAACAAGCTAGCTTCTTATTGAACAATTAGTACACATGTTGTTTAGTGACATTGCTTACTAACCTCATGACATATCAGCACTCTCCCCACCCTGACCTTCGGTTCCCTATTACTACACACTTGTTCATTGCAGCATTGTTCACTATAGCAAAAAGATGGAAAGAGCCTAGATGCCCATCAACAGATGAATAGATAAACAAACTGTGGGTACATACACACAATGGAATAGTATGCAATGATAAAGAACAATGATGAAGCTACGAAGCATCTCACAACATGGATGAATCTGGAGGGCATTATTGTAAAAAGTTTTTATTTTTATGAGGTCTCATTTATTTATTATGTATTTTGCTGTGTGTGCTTTTGTTATTATATAATCCATTGTTGAAAGCCAGGCCTGATAGCCTTGACCCTGCTTTTTCTTCTAAGAATTTTACGGTTTTAGTTTGCACATTTAGGTCCTTAATTAGTTTTGAATTTGTCTTTGTGTTTAGCATGAGACGTGGATCCTGTTTCATTTTTCTGCATGAAGAAATCCAATTTTCCCAAAAAAATTTATTGAAGAGACCCTTCTTTCCCCATTGAATGGACTTAGCACCCTTGTCAAAAATTAGTTGACCATAGATGTGTGGCTTTACTTCTGGACTCCTAATTCTATACCATTGGACTTTGTGTCTATTGTTTTAGTATTACCAGGCTGTTTTGATTACTGTAGCTCTATAGTATGTTTTAAAATCAGGAATCCTGAGTCCTATTTTGCTCTTCTCTTTCAACATTGCTTTAGCTATTTGGGGCCTCTTGCTGTTCCATATAAAGTTGAGGATTGTTTTTCCTATTTCTGTAAGGTAGGCTGTTGGAATCTTGATTGGGATTTTATTGGATCTAGATTGCCTTGGGTAGTGTTGACATCTTAACAATACTAAGTCTTCTAATCCATGGAACATGGAACAGTTTCCAATTTATTTAAGTCTTCTTTAACCTCTTTTGGTAGTGTTTTTATAGTTTTCATTGTTTAAGTCCTTCACATCCCTTGTTAGATTTATTCCTAGGTATTTTATTATCTTAGATGCTATTGTGGGAGCCCTGGTGGCAAGGTAGTTAAGAGCTACTGTGAGCTACAGCTGCTAACTGAAAGATTGACAGTTTAAATCTACCAGCTGCTCCTTGGAAATCCTACGAGCAGTTCTACTCTGTCCTATAGGGTAGCTATGAATTGGATCAACTTGACTGCAATGGGTTTTTGGTTTAGATGCTATCATAAGAGGAATTTTTTCTCTGACTTTCCTTTTAGGTTACTCATTGCTGGTGTATAGAAACCCAAATGACTTTTTTTGTAGCCTGCAACTTTACTAATTCCTTTACTAGCTCTAGAAGTTTTCTTTCGGACTCTGGGATTGTCTTTATATAAGATCATATCTTCTTTGAGTAGAAATAATTTTACTTCTTCTTTTCCTATCCGGATATCTTTTATTTCTTTTTCTTGTCTTATTGCTCTGCCTAGGACTTTTAATTAAAAAACCCATTGCTATCAAGTAGATTCAGAGTTATAGTAACCCTACTGGACAGAGTAGAACTTCTGCATAGGGTTTTCGAGGAGCGGCTGGTGGATTTGAGCTGCCAGTCATTTGGTTAGCAGCTGTAGCTCACCATAGCTCTTAACCACTGTGCCACCAGGGCTCTAGAACTTCAAATACAATGTTGAATAGAAGTGGTGAGAGTGACACCCTTGCCTTGTTCCTGATTTCAAGGAAAAAGCTCTCAGTGTTTCTCTATTACACATAATGTTTTTGTTGTTAGGTGCTGTCAAGTCAGTTCTGACTCATAACGACCCTATGTACAATAGAACAAAACCATGTCTGGTCCTGTGCCATCTTCACAATCATTGTTATGTTTGAGCCCATTGTTGCAGCCACTGTGTCAATCCAGCTTGTTGAGAGTCTTCATCTTTTTTGCTGGCCCCGTACTTTACCAAGCATTCTGGCTGTACTTCTTCCAAGACAGATTTGTTTGTTCTTTTGACAGTCCATGCTATATTCAATATTCTTCTCCAGCGCCATAATTCAAATGCATCAATTCTTCTTTGGGTGACTCTACTTTGAGGAGGCAGCTCTTCACCAATCATTTCTTGAGTGCCTTCCAACCTGAGGGGCTCATTTTCTGGCAGTATATCAGACAATGTTTGGTGGAATTCCCCAGTGAAGCCACCTGGTGCAGGACTTTGTTTTGGGGAGGTTTTTGATCACTGATTCAACTTTTTCACTTGTTATCGGTCTGTTGAGACATTCCATTTCCTCTTGAGTCAATTTGGGTAACTTGTGTGTTTCTAAGAATTTGTCCATTTCTTCTAGGTTATTCAGTTTGTTGCTTTGCAGTTGTTTATAATATTCTGTCATAAATCTCTTTGTTCCTCTCAGGTCAGTTGTGATGTCCCCTCTTTGATTTCTTATTTTGGTTATTTGCATCTTTTTTTCTTTGTCAGTCTAGCCAAAGCTTTGTCGATTTTATTGAACTTTTCAAAGAACGAACTTCTAGTTTTATTGATTCTTTCTATTGTTTTTCTGTTTTCAATTTTATTATTTCTGCTCTGATCTTTGTTATTTCCTTCTGGTAGGTTTAGGCTTAGTTTGCTTTTCTCTTTCTAGTTCCTGGAGTTTTCAAGTTAGGCTATTAATTTCAGACCTTTCTTCAAAAGCATCCTTGAGCCATTTTGAATTTATTTTTGCATGATGCATCCATCTTGTTTTATATTTCTGCATATGAAAATCCAGTTTTCTAGCACCATTTGTAAAAAGTCATTCTTGATACCTGGGTGATGCGAATAGTTACAGTGGTTCCTACTAACTGGAAGGTTTGAGGTTTGAGTCCACCCAGAGGTGCTTCAGAAGAAAGCCTGGCAATCTTCTTTGGAGAGATCATCCATTGGAAAACCATATGGAGCACATTTCTACTCTGACACACATGGTATTGCCATGAGTCGGAATTGACTTAATGTCAACTGGTGGTGGTGGTGGTGGTATTGATATCTGAAGTTGATGATCATGGTATTTTGCTCTTATGGATGGAACTTTTATGATTATTAAAATATAATGAACTATGAATGTTTGGTGTAAAAAACTTTTTTTTTTTTTTTTACTATGAATGTTTGGTAGGATATCTTAATTGTTTCAAACATAGCAGTTTTCATTTCAAGTACTAATTTCTAGTCTATTTTTTGTCACAGTATACTGTGTGGAACACAGAGGTAGGGTAAGCACACTAAATGCAAACCAGAAGGAACAGCTATTTGGGCTTTTGTTTTTTAGCATTCAGAAAAATAATTTTTGTCGGTATTAAAAGACACAGGGATCTAAAGATTAAAGAACAGCAGTTACTCAGAAGAAGAATAGCTTTCTGTAGTACTGGGAACCAAGAGCAATTTCTCTGCTGCATTTTTACTCATAGTAGACATTCTGTAATTGGGAAAAATATATCTCCAGTACCCTCTTTGCAATAAATCCAGCAGGGAGTTTTGTATGTTGAATCTTTTAAAATTCTTCATTACAGTTTAGTCTCGTCAACCTAAAGTATAATTTAGTAATGACAAATATAGGGAGGACCAAGGAATGTGGTCGAAGAAATTGTCTAGGTAGATCTAATGACAAGAATGTAGAATATCTAGGGAAATAGGTCTTATCTAAGAAACTCTGTGATACAGTACTAGAAAAAAAGAATAATTCTTTTCTATTCCACTAGAAGATTCTCAAATAGTAACTTGGGTTACATTTTTAGTTTTTCTTTGGCAAAATTGTAGCAATGTTGACTATTCATTGTTTAAGAAACTAACAAAATATAAGTATTTTATATTCTAAAATTTGTTTATAATTGCCTTATTTAAGCAAACGAATAGAAGCATTACCAGAAGCACCATTTTCTAATTCCAACGGCAGTGCATTTCAAGACACACACACACACACACACACACACACAGCACTTGTGCATGCATGTACACACAAAGAATTGCTAAGGAGTCCTGGTAGCACAATGGTTAAGTGTTTAGCTGCTGTTAACCAAAAGTTAGGAGTCCTGGTGGTACAGTGGTTAAGTGCTTGACTGCTAACCAAAAGATTAGCAGTTCAAACCCACCTTCGAACCCAGCAGCCAATCTGTGGGGGAAAAGAAAAGATGTGGCACTCTGCCACACGGGCCAGTTCTACTCTGTCACATGGGGTCACTAGGAGTTGAAAATCAATTTGATAGCACCTAACGACAATTGATTCCAATGCAAATATTTTATTTTTAGATTATAATAGATTTCGACTTACAATTTTAACAGGTGGCATTTTTTATAAAAGGAAAGAGTTTTATCCCTGTGTATTTTGGTAACAGATTTCCCTTCAGGAATGAAATATAACTGGAAATCCATCCATTTTCTTTTATAATAGAAACATGTGCTCTAGTCTCCATAAATCCCACATATCCCTTTAAAACACAAGAAAATGATCTAAATACCTCACTATGTTTGTAGGAATCAACTAGAGGAGAGGACTTTGTAGAGCTTCTGCTCCGGGGGGCTGTGCTTCATGGAGGTGTTTATAGCCCATCAATTTTAACTTGAATTCTGATACCCCATCTTAGATTATTATTAAGTTTTTATTGACTGGGTCAAAATGTAATTGAGCCAAACCATATTAAGGATTTTTCCTAGCCCTTAAACAACATAGGCCTGATTTCTCCTCTTACCCAATTTTAGTAAAAAGCCAGTGTTCATGGTGTTGCTTAAATTTTGGTTATATTAAGGTGATAGTATAGCCAAGAACCCAGATATATCTAAATCCTCATTTGGAATTTTGCCTCTTTGCCGTGGGATTTGTAAAGGACTTGCACATATAAGGTATAATGGAAATGAAAATCAAGGTATCATTCATTTAAAAATTTTATTAAATACCTACTTCATGCCAGGCACTGGTTTAGACATTAGGAATGCTGCAGTGAAGAAAAGGTACAGAAATGACTCACTGCAAAGCTTACATTCTAGCAAACAAATAAATAAAATATGAAACATGTCTGACTGACTTGAAAAAAATAGCCTGGAATATTGCTTAATATCCCAAAGTAGGTCTCTGCATTAGAGCTGCCAAGAGCATGTGACTTAGCTTCGAGCCTCACAAAGAGGTTTCTTTCCTTACCCATTGTACTCCCAGCTGGCCACCACACTAATGGGGGTCAGCGCACCCTGCCCACAATGCACATGAGAGAAAAAGCAGAGAGAAGGTTTATGGCCGTGATCTTGCCCACTGTGAAACACAGTCCAAGAGTGTGTTATAATTGTGTCAATCAAATTTTTGACTCCTTTTGAGAGGGAGAGAATGTTGGTGAGGGAGAGAGACTCAGCGTTTGAAAGTAATGTTTGGAGAACAAATTCCTGCCCTGCTTCCCTGCCCCAGGGAGTCCCTGGTGGTGCAAACTGTAAATGCGCTCAGCTGCTAACCAAAGGTTAGAGGTTTGAGTTCACCCAGAGGTGCCTCAAAAGAAAGACCTGACAATCTACTCTGACAGCCTTTGAAAAACCTATGGACCATCGTTCTACTCTGGCAAACATGGGGTCACCACGAGTCAGAATCGACTCAACAAAAACTGGTTTCCTGCCCCACAAGAAACATGGGTTGCCACTCTCACCCAAAGACTTTTTATCCATGCAACAGAAAATAATTTCTCCTATTTTGGCTGCACTCCTCCACTGACACAGAACCAGTAACTATATTTCTGTGGTATTTGTTGGCTTCATTCTTTGGAAATGTCACAACCGAAATACAAAGCCCACAGCCCAGAATGAGCTTATCTGTGCTCTGCTTGGAGAGAACATCCCTTCAGTGCACTTTCACGGCTGGGTTTTTCTCCTAAATTTTTATAGTCAATTTATTTTTCTTAAATATGGAGTAATGAGGATCAGGTTTTTACTCCCCCTAAGATTACAGTCCTGTAGTTAGGTAAAATTTTCTTGGTGTATACGGTAATTATCTTAGTAATATATAATTTCTCTTAAATTGGCTACCGCTAGTTTTTTTTTTTAGTGTACTAATTCATAAGGTGCTAACTCATTCACAAACAAGATCGTTAGAAGCCAAGCCAAACAGGCAGCTGATCAATCTTGTACAGTAGACCAAAGCTTCAGAGCTCTCTCTCTCTCTTTCAGACTCATTAATTCCATTTTCGGGGCTGCTGCAGCAGGTGGGGTGTTTTGTCTTCTCACCTCATTAATCACTTGTGGGTTGCTGCAGAGAGCTCTATTAATACCTGGTCAAAAGACAGCATAATCCATAACATCTTCTAACAGGAGCAAAGCCAGCTGTGGAGCCAAGGTGTTACTATGTAACCAGGATGAAGTAATTTATGCAAACTAACATCATTTTTTTTTAACATCATGCGTCTGTAAAGCAAACACGCTTGCTCAAACCAGGACTGAGGTGATTGCTTTAACCCTTGCAAGCACCATTGGCCAACTGTGGAATGGTAACACGATCATAGTTGGCTTTTGCACTTCTAACATTTCTGTTATTTATCTTTTCTCTTTCCTACTTCCTCCCGCATTCCAGTGACCTAGATTGCCTCCAGGATCTCTCTTTTCCCTGCCCCTATCACACCAATGGCTCTCAGATTTTTTGATTCAGACTGTGTTTTTAAAAAACTGTATCACCCCTTCCACCATTTTTTCACTGTGGCTAAATTTTTAAGTTAAAATTTTGGAACTTGAAATAGTAGTAATGTTACTTAAAACCAAAAAACCAAACCCACCGCCATCAGGTTGATTCCGACTCATAACGACCATATAGGACAGAGCAGAACTGCCCCATAGGGTTTTCAGGGAGCACCTGGTGGGTTTGAACTGCTGACCTTTTGGCTAGCAGCTGTAGCTCTTAACCACTACACCACCAGGGTTTCCTCAGTGTTACCTAGGAATCCTGAAAATCTATCTAGGCTACTGCTTTTCAATTATTTCAGCACTAAGATATTCCGTGACCGTTACAAAAAGTTTCATTTATTGATTGTTATCTACCGTATTTTATCATTTGTGCTCTTTTAAAGAACTATCTATATGGGATCAAACTGACAACAGTGACTCTAAAGGTTAGATAGGAAGCTTGGGGGATAGTGAGTTGATGGTAATGGGGAAAGTGTTACGATTGGGAAAGGAGGGCGAGAATGGTTGCACAACTTGAAGAATGTAATCAACGTCATTGAGTTGTACATATAGAAGTTGTTGACTGGAGTATATTTTGCCGTGTACATTTTCAGAAACAATATAAAAAAGCTGAAAAAAATCACAGACATAACGTAACGGCTAAACAGATGATCCCATGCAGGAGACCAACACACTGAGTTGACGTAATCCCAGCCAAAAGCAAAGGATCCTGACACCTAGTTAAATTTTATGATTTTCTCAGGGGCAAATAGAAGATACACTTTAGACCTTTCTGAACTGAAACACATAACTTAAGAATCCCCACGACTGGCTTCATGGATCTCTAGAATGATGGTAACTCATAGCTGAGGAGGCCCAGCTTTAGGCCTCCAAAGAACCCAAGGTGCAACTGTAACAATGAAGGGATTCCATTTTGGTAAATTTGAACAAAAATACTTTATGTTGTTGCTAGAGGAATTGTGACTGAGACATTAATTAAGTAAAGAGACTCACAAGAATTAAGATCTACCATACTGAAGATTTTTATAGTCTGATGCTCAAAGACTTTCCTTAGGGAGATTTTTGTTAGGTTGTTTTGTTTTCAGTTTAAGATAGGATTATAGTGGGCAGAATAACTAGAGACCAGTTAGGACAAGTTCCATGGCTATACATTTTTTATATATGTTTTTGATTTTTAAGTAAAGTTTGAATATGGTTACCACATGATTAGAGGGTAAGAAGAAATAACTTTATATATAAACACTGACTGGAATTAGTGTTTCCATAGCTCCTGTTATCAAAGCTATGCTAGGGCAAATTTGGAGCCCTGGTGGCACAGTGGTTAAGAGCTCAGCTGATAACCGAAAGGCTGGCAGTTCGAATCTACCAGCCACTCCTAGGAAACCCTATGGGCAGTTCTACTTTGTCCTTATGAGTCGGAATCATAAAACTTGCATTCAACCTAAAGGCTGGAGCCATGGCTTCCAACTCATATTAACCGCACTTGGTTTGCTTAATCTTTGTTGCACCATGAACTACTGTGGACATCTGGTGAAGCCCCTGGGCCCCTCAATACCACTGTTATTTATTACTTGTCACAGCATAATTGAAAGAAATGATAACTCTTAGAGGTTAATGGGATTAAAGTTGTGATTTTTTTATCCCCATCTAAGTACCTGGACTCCCTGAATTGTATCTCAAGAACACTGCAAGTGCTTTTTTTTTTTTTTCTTTGAGCAGGAGTCCCTGAGTAGTTCAAACGGTTAAGCTCTGGGTTACTAATCAAAAGGTTAGCAGTTCAATCCCACCCTGAGGAGACTCAGAAGAGAGGTTTGACAATCTGCTTCCATAACGATTACAGCCATGAAAATCCTATGGAGCACAGTTCTGCTCTGCCTATATGGGTCACCATGAGTTGGAATTTATCAACTTGGTGGCAGTTGGTTTTGGTAGTACAGTGAAGATGTTTTTCAACTATTAAAACCACTGCATGGTTCCATAGTCAGAGATGCAAAGAAGCAGGTGTCTGCTGCTTCTCCAGCTTTTAAGGCCCCGATTCCCACTCTGCATTCTGAAGTGTCCTGGATCCACTTGACTTCTGACTTCTTTACCCTTTCTACAGTTAATGTATGACCATTGTCCCTTAGGCCTGATGCCCTATGTGTTTTCTTTGTTAACAGTGGTCCTTTCCCTTTGTAATTTCAGTTTTCCTTCGATTGTCCTGCACGTGGATATTCAGTCCATCTCAAGACCATCTACATGGCTCTGCCTCCCATGGGAGTTCTGTTTCTAGCCTCCCAGTCCCTCAGAGGGACTTGGACAAAGGAAAAGGGAGGCAGTTGTTAATTAGGAAAACTAGAATCTTAATGAAAATTTGAGATAATACTTTGCCTCTTCCTTTTTTTTTTTTTTTTGGCAGACAAAAACTTAAGCAGTGAATAATTTTCCCTATATCATGGGTTGATGTAATTTATACCATCATGTTTGCTTACTCTTTGGAATGCAGTAGAGAGCTACTAATGCAGTTCAGACCATCATCTTCATTTAAATTTCTGCAATAGCTCTTAATAACTGGGATATAGTAATAAACCAAAGTCTAGCACCCTAAAACAATCTGGCTCCATGTTATATTCAGTTTCCAGCTAATATACAAGTCAGTTTGTTTACTTCTAAGACAACAGTCTCCTTACCTTCCTTGATTATCCAATTTGCTTTCTTAAACATATTCTATGTGTCTCTCAAAGATTTCCGAAATTTTATTTAGGATGATACACATATTAGTTGAGTACACAGGGCTTATAAGTAACCTGGTTTAGGTAGTAGAACCTCTATAATTGAGATCAGTTTGCAACACACTTTGTAATTGGATGATATCTTCTGTATTATTTAAATGGACAGTGACCAAACTAATGATGGTAAATGTCCTATTACACTCCAGGCTACTAGGACCGAATTTTCAGAAGAATGGTAAATGAAGGCATAAAAAGGAGAGGGATATGATGGTAATGGACCTGGAAATGATGCCATAATTAACAATAGTTGAGGAAATCAGGGTGTTCATCTTGGAAGAAAAACTCAGAAGCAGAACATGATATTAACATTTAAGAATCAGGACAACTATTTTGATGAAGAGGGTTTCAATTTGTTTTCTACTGTTCTAGAGGGCAGAAAAGATGAGCAAAAGTTAAAGTTATATTTTTGGCTTAATCTAGGAAAGAAATTTCTATTAATTAAATATCTAGACGACAAAAACCAACCAAACAATAGGAGGCAATCCTTGGACATTTTCATGGGTGAGTGGGGGGAGTATGTGTGATCTTCTGTGCGGATGCTGGAGGAGTCATTGTGGCATTTATAAGATGGTTTCAAAGGGCTCTTCTAATTCTTAGAATTTATGATTCTGTAATTTGGTGGAGGGGAGCAAGGGATGAAGCCGTCATACTGTAGAAGGTAGCTCAATGTTCTCCGTTGACCTTCTAGTCCATTGTTCATATTTCTGACATTTCTGTGTCTGTTCTTTTATACACACCTTGTTGGAGAGCATTGCTGTAATTGATATTAACACAGAATGGTTTTTATTTCTGAAAGCCCAGCAACAGAAGGAAATTTAAGACGTTTTACTTCACACGACACCCTAGATATTGTACAGAAGCTATGAGTGTTTTTCCCATACAAATGCCCATATTCACCAGTACACATTTTTTGCACACAATTCCGGGGGTATGTGCAGCCTCTGAAGTCAACTATACATCCCTGGTTTAGAACATCAATTATAGAAGCCCTTTTGAGTGTTTTACTTCAATGAAGAGAAATGGGTCTCAGGATGAAACGATAACACAGCCTGAGTTTTCTGGTTCCTCACTAGCTCATTGAAGTTTGTTTTGCTTTACAATGGACAGGGAACTCAGGTGGCAATCTAGACTATTCTGTACTGCTTCTTTAGCTGAACTTAGCATGACTGCATATATACATTCCAGAATACTGTATTGGCAAAACTCCCAGAGAAGATTCTATGAGTCATAGCGCTTTATTAACCCCAGGAGTTTTTTTTTTTTAAAGCTAGGAAGTCTTTTAAGTTGTTTAGTTAAAAAACAAACAAACAAACTGTCATCGTTTGGATTCCCTCAAAAGCAGAGCTCTAGACTAGCTATCACTGCACTGGGTTAGACTAGCTATGAGTAGTTTATGTAGAAAATGCAAGAAACACTGGTAGAAGAGAAGTTATTTAGGAAAGAGAAGGAAGAAAATAGTTTGTGATTAAGTCAGCAAACCTGTGAGTAACTGGAGCTACCACACCTGTGATGGTTAATGTTATTTGTCAACGTGGCTAGCCCATGATTCCCAGTATTGTGTAATTATCCTCCATTTTGTGTTGTAAATCTTAAACCTCTATACGTTAATGAGGCAGGCTTGGTGAGGGGTGTATCTCGAGTCACTCCCTTACTAAATAGTATCATGACTCAAGGTCACACCCTTACTTAAGTCAATGCCTTACACAAGTGTCTGATGTAAGAGGAGTTTCCTTGAGAGTGTAACCTACATCAAATATATAGGGACACTTTGGTAAAGCTTGCTCTTGCTTTGGATCCTGCATCCGGCTCATCATTATCTGACCTCTCATTCTTAGGGCTTGAGCCAGCAGCCTGTAACCTGACCTGCTGATTCTGGACTTCGCCAGCTTTGGCAGTCCTGTGAGTCAGCAGCCTATCATCTGACCTGATTTGCTAAATTCCACAGCCCTGTGAGCCAGCAGCGTGACATCTGCCTTGTTTATTTGGATTTGTTAGCCCCTGCAACCAGGTGAATCAGGAGAATCTTACAGCTTGATGCCTGACCCATGGATTTGGGACTTGCCAGCCTTCCACAACCACAAGAACCATTTCCTTGAGATAAATCTCTCTCTCTCTCTCTCTTTTTTAAATTGTACTTTAGATGAAGATTTACAGAACAAACTAGTTTCTCATCAAAGAGTACACACATTGTTGTATGATATTGGTTAACAACCCCACAACATGTCAACACTCTCCCTTCTCAAACTTGGGTTTCCTATTACCAGCTTTCCTGTTCCCTCCTGCCTTCCAGTCTCTGTCCCAGGGCTAGTGTGCCCCTTTAGTCTTGTTTTGTTCCATGGGTCTGTTCAATCTTTGGCTGAAGGGTGAACCTCAGGAGTGACCTCATTACTGAGCTAAAAGGGTGTCCAGAGTCCAAACTCTCAGGGTTTCTCCAGTCTCTGCCAGGCCAGTAAGTCTGCTTTCTATTCGAGTTAGAACTTTGTTCTACATTTTTCTCCAGCTCTGTCTGGGACCCTCTATTGTGATCCCTGTCAGAGCAGTCAGTGATGGTAGCCGGGCACCATCTAGTTATACTGGACTCAGGCTGGTGGAGGCCATGGAAGTTGTGGTCTATTAGTCCTTTGGACTAATCTTTCTTTTGTATCTTTAGTTTTCTTCATTCTTCCTTGCTCCCAAAGGGGTGAGACTAGTGCAGTGTCCTAGATGGCTGCTAACAGGCTTTTAAGACCCCAGATGCTACTCACCAAAGTAGAATGTAGAACATATTCTTTATAAATTATGCTATGCCAGTTGAGCTAAATATTGCCCGAGACCATGGTCCACACAGCCCATACCGTAGAATTTGGTCCCTCAGGGAGTTAGGATGTGTCTATGGAGCTACCATGACCTTGCCTCCTACAGGTTGGGCTGGCATCCCCAGTATTGTGTACTATCTTACTGTTCACCAAAGTTTCCAATTATCTATTGTCTATTAAGTGTTTATCCATCCCCACCTTTCCCCTCTCTCGTAACCATCAAAGATTGTTTCTTTTGTATGTAAACCTTTTCATGAGTTTTTACAGCTGTGGTCTCACACAATATTGGTACTTTTGTGTTTGACTTTTTTCACTCAGCATAATGTCCTCCAGATTCATCCATGTTATGAGATGCTTCACAAATTCATCGTTGTTCTTTAGTGTTGGGTAATACTCCATTGTGTGTATGTACCACAGTTTGTTTACCCAGTCATCTGTTGACGGGCATCCAGGTTGTTTCCATCTTTTGGCTGTTGTGAACAATGCTGCAATGAACACGGGTGTTCATATGTTTGTCTGTGTGAAGGCTCTTATTCTCTAGGATATATTCCTAGGAATGGGATTGCTGGATCATATGGTATCTCTATTTCTAGCTTTCTAAGGAAGAACCATATTGTTTTCCAAAATGGTTGTATCATTTTGCATTCCCACCAGGAGTGCATGAGAGTTCCGATATCCCTGCAGCCTCTCCAATATCTGTTCTTTCCTGTTTTATTAATCCATGCCAGTAATGTTGGGGTGAGATGGTATCTCATTGTGGTTTTCATTTGCATTTCTCTAATGGCTAGAGATTGTGAGCATTTCCTCAAGTGTCTGTTGGCTGCTCGAATGTTTTCCTTGGTGAAATGTCTGTTCATTTCCTTTGCCCATTTTTAAATTGGATTATTTGTCTTTTTGTTGTAAAGATGTTGGATTTTCTTGTAGACTTTAGAAATTAGGACTTTGTCTGATTTGTAATAGCCAAAATCTTTTTCCCAATTTGTAGTTTCTCTTTTTACTCTTTTGGTGAAGTCTTTTGATGAGCATAAGTGTTTTATTTTTAGAAGATTCAGGTTATCTAGTTTATCCTCTGAAATTTGGTGTTGTTGGTTGTGGTTCGCATCCTGTTAATGCCATATGTTAGGGCCTGTAGTGTTGATCCTATTTTTCCTTCTATGAACTTCATGGTTTTTGGCTTTATATTTGGGTCTTTGATCCATTTTGAGTTAGTTTTTGTATATGGTGTGATGTATGGGTCCTGTTTCGTTTTTTTTGCAGAGGGACATCCAGTTTTGCCAGCACCATTTGTTAAAAAGGACTGTCTTTTCCTCATTTGGTGGACTTTGGGCTCTTGTCAGAGAGCAGGTGATCATAGGTGGATGGACTTACATCTGGGTTCTCAATTCTGTTCCACTGGTCAATGTGTCTGTCATTGTACCAGTACCAGATTGTTTTGACTACAGTAGTTGTATAGTAGGTTCTGAGGTCAGGTAGTGCATGCCCTACTACTTTATTCTTCTTCAGTAGTGCTTTACTTATCCACGGCTTCTTCCTTTTCCATATAAAGTTAATGATAGGCTTTTTGCATCTCTTTAAAGAATGTTGTTGGCATTTGGATTAGGATTGTATTGTATTTGTAAATCCCTTTTGGTAGAATTGTCATTTTTCACAATGTTTATTCTACCTTTCCATGATCATGGTATGTTTTTCAATTTATGTAGATTTCTTCTGGTTTCTTGCAGCAGGGTTTTGTAGTTTTCTTTGTATAGGCCTTTTACAGCCCCTGCTGGATTCATTCCTAAGTATTTTGTTTTTTTAGGAGCTATTATAAATGGTATTGTTTTCCTGAATTTCATTTTCATTGTTCTCTTTATTGTTGTATAGGAATCCAACTGATGTTTGTGTTTATCTTGTATTCTGCTAGTCTGTTGAATCTATTAGTTCCAGTAGCTTTCTCGTGGAGTCTTTTGGGTTTTCTACATATAGTATCATCTGCAAATAGGGAGAGTTTAACTTCTTCATTACCAGTTTGGATGTCCTTTATTTCTGTTTCTTACATTATAACTCTAGCTAGAACTTTCAACACAATGTTAAATAGAAGTGGTGATAAAGGGAATCCTTGTCTTGTTCCTGTTAGCAAGGGGAATGTTTTCAACCTCTCTCCTTTGAGAATGATGTTAGCCATTGGTTTTGCATATACACCCTTTATTACGTTGAGAATTTTTCCTTCTACACCTATTTTATTGAGCGTTTTTATCAGGAATGAGTGTTGGACTTTGTTGAATGCCTTTTCTGCATCAGTTGAGATGATTATGTGATTCTTTTTATTTTTGTGGTGAATTACATTGATCGATTTTCTAATGTTGAACCATCCTTGCATACCCGGTATGAACCCTACTTGGTCACTGTGTACTATTTTTTTTGATATGCTGCTGAATTCTATTGGCTAGAATTTTGTTGAGGATTTTTGCATCTATATTCGTCATGAGAGATATTGGTCTATAATTTTCTTTTTTTGTGGTGTCTTTGCCTGGTTTTGTCATTAGGATTATACTGGCTTCATAGAATGAATTTGGAAGTATCACTTCCTTTTCTAGATTCTGAAAGAGTTTGAGTAGTACTGGTGTAAGCTTTTCTTTGAATGTTTGGTAGAATTCTCCAGTAAAGCCATCTGGGCCAGGACTTTTTTTTTTGTTGAGAGTTTTTTTTTTTTTTTTTAACCTTTTCAATCTCTTGTTATGGGTCAGTTCAGATTTTCAACATCATTTTGTGTTAGTTTGGGTAGGTAGTGTATTTCTAGAAATTTGTCCATTTCCTCTAGGTTTTTAAACTTGTTGGAGTATAGTTTTTCATAATACTCTGTTATGATCCTTTTTATTTCAGTTGGGTCTGTTGTAATGTCCCCCATTCCATTTCTTATTTGGGTTATTTGAGTCCTCTCCTATTTTTCTTTTGTCACTTTGGCCGGTGGTTTGTTGATCCTTTCAAAGAACCAACTTTTGGTTTTGTTGATTCTTTCTATTGTTTTTCTACTCTCTATTTCGTTTATTTCTACTCTGATCTTTATTATTCCCTTTCTTCTGGTGGCTGTGGGCTTCTTTTGCTGTTCTTTTTCTGTTTGTTCAAGTTGTGTATCTAATGTTTTGATTTTGTCCCTTTTTCCTTTTTTGATGTGTGCATCTATTGCTATAAACTGTCCTCTGAGGACTGCCTTTGCTGTGTCCCAGTGGTTTTGGTATGATGTGTTTTCATTCTCGTTTGATTCTAGGAATTTTTTTATTCTATCTCTGATTTCTTCTATTACCCAGTGGTTTTTAAAGCAGGGTGTTATTCAGTTCCCAGGTAATTGATTTCTTTTCCTAACTGTTCCTGTTGTTAATTTCTACTTTGGTGGCACTGTGGTCAGAGAAGATACTCTGTATTATCTCAATGTTTTGTATTTTGTTGAGCATTGCTGTGTGGCCTAAATTGTGGTCTATTCTGGAGAGCGTTCCATGTGCATTGGAAAAGAATGTGTACTTTGCAGCTGTTGGGTAGAGTGTTCTATATAGGTCTAGGAGGTCAAGTTGGCTGATTGTGCTCTTTAGTTCTTTTGTATCTTTGTTGAGTTTCTTTCTAGATGTTCTCTCCTTTACTGTGAGTGATGTGTTGAAGTCTCCTGCTATTATTGCGGAACTGTCAATTCCTCTTTTCAGTGCTGTTAGAATTTGTTTTATGTATTTTGAAGCCCTGTTATTGGGTGCATAGATTTTTTTATGGTTAAGTTTTCATGATGGATCATCCCTTTAATCATTATATAGTGCCCTTCTTTGTCTTTTATCATGGATTTAGCTTTAACGCCTATTTTATCTGATGTTTGTATTGCCGCTCAGATTTTTTTTTTTTTTTTTTTTTGGTTAAATCTCTTTATATATATACGTTTCACTGGTTTAGCATCTCTGGAGAATCCAGCCTAAGACATTTGGTACCCAGAGTGGTTCTAGAAAAACAAAATTCTAAAAATGAGTTTTCTAAATTGGTTCTCAAGTCTGGTTAACTTTTGTGTGTGTGTGTGCTTTAAGTGAAAGTTTACAAATCAAGTCAGTCTCTCATACAAAAAATTATACACACCTTGCTATGTACTCCTAGCAGCTCTTCCCCTAATGGCACAACACAGTCCTCCCCTCCACCATGTATTTCCCATGTCCATTCAGCCAGCTCCTCCCCCTCTGCCTTCTCATCTCCCCTCCAGACAGGAGTTGCCCACATAGTCTCATGTGTCTACTTGAGCCAAGAAGCTCATTCCTCACCAGTATCATTTTCTATCGTATAGTCCAGTCTAATCTCTGTCTGAAGAGTTGGCTTTGGGAACGGTTCCAGTCTTGGGCTAACAAAGGGTCTGGGGACCATGACCTCTGGGGTCCCCCTAGTCTCATTCATACCATTGTCTGGTCTTTTTACAAGAATTTGACATCTGAATCCTACTGTTCTCCTGCTGCATCAGGGATTCTCTTTTGTGTTCCCTGTCAGGGCAGTGATTGGTTGTAGCCAGGCACCATCTAGTTCTTCCAGTCTCAGGCTGATGTAGTCTCTGGTTTATGTGGCTCTTTTTGTCTCTTGGGTTCATCTTTACCATATGTCTTTGGTGTTCTTCATTCTCCTTTGCTCCAGGTGTGTTGAGATCAATTGATGCATCTTAGATGGCTGCTTGCTAGTGTTTAAGACCCCAGCTCAAGTCTGGCTATTCTTAAAGGTGCTGATGACTCTGCTTCCAGTACTAAAGAGGGCAGTGTTAATCCATGGAGTGAGGTAGTGTTATGGATTGAATTTTGTCCCACAATAATGTGTATCAACTTGGCTAGGCCATGATTCCCAGTATTGTGTGATTGTCTACCATTTTGTCATCTGGTGTGATTTTCCTGTATGTTGTAAATCCTGCCTCTATGATGTTAATGAGGCAGGATTAGAGGCAGCTATGTTAATAAGGCAGAACTCAATCTACACAATTAGATTGTATCTTGAGTCAATCTCTTTTGAGATATAAAAGAGAAAAGCCAGCAGAGAGACAGAGGGGGCTCATACCACCAAGAAAGCAGCACCAAGAGCAGAGCGCGTCCTTTGGACCCAGGGTTTCTGTTCTGAGAAGCTCCTAGACCAAGGGAAGATTGATTACAAGGACTTTCCTTCAGAACTGACAGAGAAAGAAAGCCTTCTCCTATAGCTGGCACCCTGAATTTGGAATTTTGGTCTCCTAGGCTGTAAGAGAACAAATTTCTATTTGTTAAACCACCCGCTTGTACTATTTCTGTTACAACAGCACTAGATAATCAAGACAGAATTTGGTACTGAGAATGGGGTACCATTCTAACAGATGCCTAAAATGTGGAAGCAGTTTTGAAACTGTGAACGGATAGAGGCTAGAAGAGTTTTAAAGTGCTTAATAGTAAAAGCCTACTAGACTATTGCCTTGAAGAGACTTTTGGTGGAATTATGGACATCAAAGACAATTCTGGTGAGGACTCAGGAGGAAATGAGGAGAGCTGTTATACTGGAGACGATGCAGACAATGAGAAGCAGTGGCAGAACCAGGAGACCAGCATGAGATAGTGTTGGAGTCCACCCACAGAGTGAGAATTTTGCGTGCCTTTGTGCAGGAAGCTTCCTGGCAGATTGGGGTGCCTCCAAACACTTATTGGTGGTGGAGCTAGGCTTGCTGACCCGTGGAGCAAGAGAGCTGAGTGCCTTCTGGCCAAAGTTTCTGGTGGAGTGGGGTGCCTCCAGGCACGTATCAATGGAGCTACAGAGCTTTGGAACACTTGCCCCAACAGGGTAGACGTGGGTGGTGAGGCATGAGGGGCTAAGAGTCCAAGAAACTAGGAAGCAGAAGCTGAAGAGACAAGGAACATAGGAAACTGAGCTGCTTCAGTCTCAAAGGGTAGGGCCATGACCTCTGGGGTATCAAAGTGTGGAGCCACAGCCTTCTAGGTTTCAAAGAGTCAGATCTTCACCAACTCAGTTCTAGAGTATGGGGCTGCTGTTCATGAGTGCCAGCAGGATGGGGCCAGACCTGCTGCTCAAAGCTGGGGGCAGGGGTGCTTCCATGCTCAAGCAGCAGAAAAGAGGCCTGCTGGGGCCGAGGGTCTGTGGTTGCCACTTAGATGGACTAGGAGAATGGGACCACCCAAAGCCGAGGGAACAGTGGGCCTGGAAGACAAAGCTGAAGCAGAGGGCCAAGGGGCCTCTACCCAGAATCTTGAGAGTGTGGCTAACACCCAGAGCCTGGAGGGCAGGGCCATTACCTAAATGGTCTCAGATGACAGAAATTATTTTCAAGCCTTGAGAGCTAGTGTAATGTGTTCTGCTGACTTGGTGGTGCTTATCATCCCTTCTTTTCTTCACATTTCTGCCATTTTTAATGGAAATGTCTATCTCGTGCCTGTCCCACCATTGTACTTGGGAAACAGACAATTCGTATTCTAGATTTCACAGATAAAGAGGAAGTTTTGAATTTTGGACTTGGAGCTGATTTAAGACTTTTGGGATGATATGATGGGGTGAATGTGTTTTACATGTGCAAGGGCATGAATTTTTGGGGGGCTAAAGGGTGGTGGAATGGCCTGGGCTTATGAACAAGGTGGCCATGGTTGTAGGGATGAAGGCTATGTGTGCCAGCAGCAACATGGATTTCTACTCACCAAGGCTGACTTGGCTACAACCACTGCTGAGTGCCCAATTTGCCAGCAGCAGAGGCCAACACTGAGTCCCCGATATGGCACCATTACTCAAGGTGATCAGCCAGCATCCTGGTTGATTATATCGTACCGCTTTCATCATGGAAAGGGCAGCATTTTATTCTTAGTGGGTAGATACTCTGGATACAGATTTGCCTTCCCTGCACTCTGCTTTTGCCAGAACTACCATCTGGGGACTCACAAAATGCCTTATTCACCCTTGTGGTATCCCATACAGCATTGGCTCCGATCAAACAACTCACTTCACAGCAAATGAAGTGTGGCAATGGGCCCATGCTCATGGAATTCACTGGTCTTTACCATGTTCCCCATCATCCTGCAGCAGCTGGCTTGATAGAACAAATAAATGGCCTTCTAAAGACAAAATTATGACATCAGCTAAGTAGCAATACTTTGCAACATTGGGGCAATGTTCTCCAGGAGGCCGTATATGCTGTAAACCAGTGTCCAGTATACGGTGCTGTGTCTCCCATAGCCAGGATTCATGGGTCCAGGTATCAAAGGGTAGAAATGAGAGTGGTAACAATATTACTCCCAGTGACCCACTCGGAAAATTTTTGTCTCCTGTCCTTGTGAACCTATGCTCTGTGGATCTGGAAGTCTTACTTCCAAAGGGAGGAATGCTCCCACCTAGATGCACAACACTAATTCCATTGAACTGGAAGTTAAGAATGTCACCCAGCCACTTTGGGCTCCTCATGCCTCTGTATCAACAGGCAAAGAAAGGAGTTACCGTATTGGCTGGTGTGATTGATCCTGATTACCAAGGGGGAATCAGATTCTTACTACATAAAGGAGGTAAAAAAGGCCATATCTGGAATATAGGAGATCCCTTAGGGCATTTCTTAGTACTACTTAGTAGTATGTCCTGTAATTAAAGTTAATGGAAAACTACAGAAACCCAATTTCGATGTGACTACTAATGGCCCAAACCCTTCACGAATAAAGATTTGGGTCAACACACTAGGCAAAGGACCATGACCAGCTGAGGTGCTCGCTGAGGTAAAAGGAATGCAGAATGGATATAGCATAAGGTAGTTCTAAATACTGGTTATGATCACATGACTAGTTGCAGAAATGCAGACTGTAATTGTTATGAGTATTTCTTCCTTGATTTTTTTTTTTTAATGTGTATGTGTGCATAAAAAAAAAATGTATGTGTATATATGTAGCTATTATTTTGGTTGTCTTCCCTCACTTATAAAATATAAGATGTAAAAGATGTAAATGGGGCTAGTGTGTTTTTGGTTGTGCTCATGTTTAGTTGTATCATGTTAGGTGCAAGTACGGCCTTATAATTGTCTTTATTTAGAGATTATGTATGGTTAAAGGAGATGTGTTCAGGTGCCAAAGTGACAAGGGTTAGACCGTGAAGATTAATGTTATATGTCAACTTGGCTGGGCCATGGTTCTCAGTATTGTGTAATTGTCCTCATTTTGTGATCTGATGTAACTGTCTTCCATTTTGTAGTGTTGTGTACTTATCCTCCATTTTATGTGTTGTAAGTCCTAAATCTCTATACATTAATGAGACAGGATTCATGTGTGTGTATCTTGAGTCATGCCCTTACTAAAGGGCATGACTCCAGTCACAGCCTTACTCAAGTCACACCCTTAGTCAAGTCAAGCCCTTTCTCAAGTATCGGATGTAAGGGTAATTTCTTGAGGGTATGACCTATATCCAATATATATGGACGTTCTGGCCAAAGTCACTCTTGCTCTGGATCCTGTATCTCGCTTGTCATCATCTGACCCCCAGTTCTTGGAATGTGAGCCAGCAGCCAATCATCTGACCTGATTCATCTGCTTCTACAGCCCCATGGGTCAGCGGTCTGTCATCTGGCCTGCTGATTTATGTTTATCAGCCTCTATACGTGTATGATTCAGGAGAAGCTCCAGCCTGATGCCTGACTGATGGTTTTGGGACTTTCTAGCTTCCACAACCGAAAGAGCCATTTTGTTTCTCTAGAGTATCTAGACTGAGACAACCACCTACCTCCCCACACCAGAAAATTCTGGTAGCCTTTGTGGAACACATGTTTCAGAGTTCTTCTAAGGGATGGGGGAGCTGGTATATGAACAGCAACTCACATCAGTCATTGGTTGAGTGTGACTGGAGGCGAGTAGCACCTCTGGCTTATACAGGGAAAGCTCTTCTGGAAAAAGAAATGCATGAGCTGGCAGTGGAAAGCTGAAATGTTGTCCGCTGATGTGGTGAGGGGGTTAGGATATGGGTGCAGCACCCACAGCATCTTCTACAAGAATTATTTTTATGGCATTGTAACTGAGTCTTCTTTCAGTGCATGTGGAGTGAACCTAATAATATATAGAATGAGGGAAGTTTATTGATCTGATTTAAAAAATTCAGTTATTTTGCATTTTTATTTTCCTAAGAGAATCTACTTTTGTGACTAGGATTATTTTGTTGCTTTATCTTAAGACCAGTTGCTGTTGAATCAATTGTTACTCATGGTGACCCGACATGTGTCAGAGTAGAACTGTACTCTATAGGGTTTTCAATGGCCTCTTTTCAGAAGTAGATCACCAGGTCCTTCTTCTGATGTGCCTTATTTTGGGTATAATGGACTCTGCAACCTTTTGATTACCAGCTAGGAGCATTAAACACTTGTACCATGCAGGGAGGTAAATTGGTGTGATGACACCACAATTCATTTTTGCTCTTAGGCTCAAGCTAAGTCAAATATTGTTCTGGAGTTTCTACCTATAGAAAATATGATGCTATGAGCCACTCCTCACTTATCAGCATGGTTAGGTTCCAAAGACCAGGTCATTATGTGAAAATCAGTGTTATGGGAAAACGAAGGATGACCACATCAGATCACAAAATGGAGAATGACTATACCAATATGTAACTGCCAAATTACATCATTACATAACTGCTAAACCACTGAGAATCATGGCCTAGACACTTTGACGTATAACCTTAACCATCACAGACAACGTTACCCGTGTCTTGCACCTTGATGTTCGTTACTACCAGATGTACATCACTAATGCACAAAATAGTCAGATAGTAGATTTTTTATATTGTCATAAAGGCAAAATATCAGATACTGAGATAGGCAACAAGTGAGGAGTAGGTATATGTCCCTTTAATCTTTCAATATATTCTGGGAAGAGAATGCTTTTGTTTTAATGGTAAAGTGAGCATTGGAATACAGTTCTAGGCCTATTAAACTGTTGCAGTAATTTACAGGGATAAGCTCTAGGAGCATCTCTCAGGTCTGTGTGAGTGAGCTCTCAGTCCACCATCTACATTATTTTTATTATTCCAGAGCATCCTAGTGCTGCCTGTGAAAACCACAAAACTACATAAATAAGTACCACGGTACATCCCTGGTCTCCTTTATCACATTGTTAGATAGCCTTTGTGTGACACAGTTAGTTCGGATTCCCATACAACTGTATTGTTCATTCTCCCGAAATACCCAATCTTATACCCTGTCTTCTCCTTCTTAGTAGATGATTTTCTTTTTTAATTCACAGAGAAGCCAAAGAATGGAACTTCAAATTCTTGCCACCAAACCTATAGACATACATGCACCCACACTTGCTGTTTTCTCCTCTTCTCTCTAAAGATACTTTCATCTCTGCTCTGGAGATCCTTTGCTTCCCCCACCTCACCTTCCACTCCTTCCTCAGAAAACTTATGTTGTTGATTATAATTCCATTTTCTCCCATAAAATGCAATCACGTCTCTCCTATCTTTGAAAATAATCCCCTATTGATCCCATTCCTGTTCGATCTGCTGTTATACCTCTGTCTTTCTCCTCAGAAACAAGCTTATTTAAAGACTTGTTATACTTGTAGGCCAATGTCCAAGATGCCCAAAGATGTACGAGTTCTAATCCTAGGAACTGTTAATATATTCTCAAGGAGAATTAAGTTTGCAGATATTCAGGCTTCTAGCCAGGGCCCTATCTGATCTTAAAATAAAATCGTTATTCTGGATTTTCCAGATAGACCCAGTGTAATCACAAGGGTTACTTAAATGTGGAAGAGTGAGGCAAAAAAGTCAGAGTGATGTGATGAGAGAAAGTCAAGCAGCCATAAGTGGCTTTGGAGATGGAAGGAGGCCATGAGTCAAGGGATATGGGCAGGCCCTGGAAGCTGGAAAAGTCAAGAAAACAGATTCTTTCCTAGAGCCTCCAGAAATAACACAGTCCTGCCAACTTTCTGAAGCCTTGATTTTAGCCCAGTGAGACCACGTTGGACTTCTGACCTCCAGAACTGTAAGATAATACATTTGTGTTGCTTTAATCTTGTGGTAATTTGTTACAAAGGAAATCGGAAACTAATACACTGACTTCGTTATCTTCTCTCACATTTATTCTAAACCCAAGCCCAAACCGGTTGCTATCAAGTTGATTCTGAATCATAGCAATGCAACTGGACAGAGTAGAACTGCCCCATAGGGTTTCCAGGGCTGTGTTGCTATGGCAAGCGCTCCACTGATAACTGAAAGGTGGGTGGTTTGAACCCACCAGCCACTACATGAGAGAAAGATGTAGCAGTGCGCTTCCGTAAAGATTACAGTCTTGGGAACTGTATGGGGAAGTTCTATTCTGTCCTACAGGGTCGCTATGGGTTGGAAGAGGTTTGACGGCAAACAGGTGATTTTTATGGAAGTAGATTGCCACATCTTTCTCCCGTGGATTTGAACCACCAACCTTTCAGTCAGCAGCCAGCACTTTACCACTGTGCCACCAGGTCTCCTTCCCATTCACTCTACAACTTGTGAAATCATGTTTTTACTTTTAACAGTCTACTGGAATTTCTTTTATGAAGGTCACCATTATTCATTTTTTTTGCTAAATCCAATGGACACTTTTTGTCTTTATTCTACTTGACTACTGAACAACATATATCATTCTTAGCCTTGAAATGCTTCTCTAAGTCTCATTTTAAACATCATTCTCCATCTTTATACACTATATAATAAATATATGATATAATAAAACCCTTTGCTATCGAGCTGATTCTGACTCTTAACAATCTCATAGGACAGAGTAAAACTGTCCCATAAGGTTTCCAAGGAGTGGCTGGTGGATTCAAACCACCAACCCTTTGGTTAGCCGCTGAGCTCTTAACCACTGTGCCACTAGGGCTCCCACTATACAATAGCATATCTACACTTTATGTTTTTGTTGTTAGATGTTGTCGAGTCAGTTCTGACTCACAGGGGCCCTATATACGACAGAACGAAACATTTCCCAGTCTTGCACCATTCTCACAATTGTTGTTATGCTTGAGACCATTGTTGCAGCCACTGTGTCAATCCGTCTCCCTGAGGGTCTTCTTTTTTACTGACCCTCTACTTTACCAAACATGATATCCTTTTCCAGGGACTGGTCCCTCCTGATAACATGTCCAAAAGTATGTGAGATGAAGTCTTGCCATCCTTGCTTCTAAAGAGCATTCTGGCTGTACTTCTTCCAAAAAACATTTGTTTGTTTTTCTAGCAGTCCATGATATATTCAATATTTACAGTGTTCCACTGCTATTCATAAGGTTTTCACTGGCTAACTTTTTCAAGAGTTTCTGTAACGATCACAGTCTTGGAAACTCTATGGAGCAGCTCTACTCTGTCTTATAGGGTTGCCAGCTCCTTCTTCTTAGTCTCTCTTAGTCTGCAAATCACCACGAGTAATCCTGCTGGTATTTGAAATACCGGTGGCATAGCTTCCAGCAGCACAGCAACATGCAAGCCATCATAATATGACAAAATGACAGATGTGTGGGGACATTCTTCTTACATGTCTTATTTTCTCTTGCCCCAGCACCTTTCCACCTGCTGTTTGCTCTGCTTGGGACGTTCTTTCCAGACTCTACTCCAAATCACTGTTCCCTTCACCTGTCTAAATCTTACCCATCCTTCAGATATTTGCTAAAGTGAAGGCTCCTTGAGGTAAATTCCCCTGTGTGTTATAATCATGATTATATTTCCAACACCTAACACAGTCACTGACACACAGCTATAGAATGAATATGAGAAAATTTCCCCAATAAGTTCACTCTGGGAATAAATAAAAGCAAAATTGTTGAGCTTAGAGCCAATCATTTTCAGGAAAGAACAGTATTAACATGGTAGGAAATTTCTGAAATATTTGGCTCAATAATTCCTCTGGTCTTAAGGTAAATAGATTGTTGAGCATATTCAGGGGAGTTACTAGAAGAAAAACAGGAAATACCCATTTTATTCAAAACCATATATACTCAAGAAAAAAAAAACAACTATACATTATTGATTTTAAGATTTTCCCCTTAAATATTTCCATCCCTATGAGGACTTTGTTGAGTTGTGATCATAACAATAGTACTTAATTCACAAGTAATTTAAAAACTTTTTAAACCTCGGTATACCTATCTTCAAAATGGAACATTAATATTTGCACTGTGTGTTTTATTTTTTTAACTTTTATTGTGCTTTAAGTGAAAGTTTACTAATCAAGTCAGTTGCACTGTGTGTTTTAAATGGATGATATTTGGATTACACCTGGAAGTAAATATAAAACCATTTTGTATTTACCTCGACTGCTACAACAATTTTTTTTTTTTTTTTTTGCTACAACAACAGGTGGCAATCTTGCCCCCTAGAGGGCATTTGGCAATGTCTGAAGATATTTTGGTTTGACATAACTGGCATCTAGTGAATAAAAAAAATAGTGAAAGGGGTAGATTTAGTAGCCTCAAAAAGAGGGATTCTCTAGGTCAAAAGGTAAAATAAACAGATATCTAAAGCAAAAACAATAGGGAAAATATTTTAAAAACGTAACTTCTACCATGCCATCCTTTCTGGAAATAATGACTGTTAACATTTTGTGCTAACCAAAAGTCAGTAGTTCAAACCCACCAGCCATTCCTTGGAAACCCTATGGGGCAGTTCTACTCTGTCCTATAGGGTCGCTATGAGTAGGAATCAACTCCATTGGCAACGGGGTTAAGAAAAACAAAAAAAAGATAGTTTTAAAAGCAAATATGTTAACTAGTAAATTCTTTGAATCTAAAGTTCCGTGGACGTTAGTTTAGATGAGCTTGGGGGAAGATATTTCCTTTTCTGTTTATTAAAGGAAGTAGGTGATATTTTGGAAACACCTCCAACTTTTTTTTTTTGTTGTTGTTGATGATACATTGGAAAGCAACTAGCTCAGTATTTTTATCAGTTACATTCCCAGGAGCAGAATGTAGTTCTAGTCACATACAGCATTTGTTAACCTCGTTATTGCTCTGATTATCTGGGTATCTCTGAGTTTGCAATATTGTTGTTGTTATTGTGTGCCTTTGAGTGGATTCCGACTCATAGCGACCCTGGAGAAGAGAGCAGAACTGCCCTGTAGAGTTTCCTAGGCTGTAATCTTTATGGGAGCAGATTGCCAGATCTTTTCTCCCTCAGAGCAGGTTGTGGGTTCAAACCACCAGCCTTTAGGATAGCAGCCCTGCACTTAACAAACTGCAGCACCAGGGCTCCTGAGTTCACGATATATATCTTCAAATCTAATTCCTTTCTACATGTATCCTGAGAGAACACAAACACAATCACAGGAAAGCAGCAATTTCATTTACTCGACCATATCTCTGGTAACTTCATCTCAGTCAAACTTCAAGCTTAGCGAAGTCTTTCAGAAGCTTTAATGTTTTCAAAAGCTCCTTAGAAAATCTTTCAAGCAAAGGAGACTGGGAGTCACACATTCTGAAGCTGAGCAGTTGACGAGAATACAGATAATAAGAGTTTGGCAAACCATTAGCATGCAGCTGCTTCTTTCCTTAGAGAATCATTTTTCCAACAAGTGGACCTCATTCTTCCCAGGCTGCATTTTACAGCAGAACACCTCAGGAACAGGCACCGTTTGCAAGATTTGCAGTACAATGCACCATCCTCAGAACTTTCAAATAGCTCATCCTCAGCGTTGCATGTGATAAAGAGCCATGCATTTCATGGGATCCTTTTTCATGATAGACCACTAATCACTCTTGATCGTATGATAAATTTGAACGCTAATTAATCCATTTTGAATAGGGATTAAGTTTCAATGTAGGAGGAAAGGATTCATTAGAATTCATTGTATCAATTTGTAATTTGAATGATGTATCTTCTTCTAAATAAGGTATGGGCAATTTCTAGCAATTGTCAAATGGGAGTGTAGACAACCTGGTTATTAATTAATGGAAAAAGTGATTGATAAAAATCTGTAATTTTCTCTCTTAACTTCTTGAAATATTGAGAGGTTATTATTTTAAAGACAAACAATTCTAAGATAGAATAATCGCCATGGTAAAAAGAAAAAGATAGAAAACAAACTCAAGTATCTTATGTCAAAGATAATTTGATGTGCATGAAAAATGGAAAGCATATTGCAGGCTTCTTTATTTTGATGTGTGCTTTATCCTTTGACAACTCATTGTTGTCAAATTATTTTACAATTTTGGGCTGGAAATAAGCTTGGATAATCATCTGTCACTGTCTTAGATTTTCTGTATTTGGAATGAAAACATCTAACAATACTGAGATAATTTCCAAACCTAAGTAATATTCCACTTCAAAAAATTGCCGCTATATTACAATTATTTAAATTTTGATCAGAGGGAATTTAAGCCATGGAAACAGAAGGAATTAGACATTTTTCTTTTTCTCCCATTTAAAAAAGAAAAACGTCTGTAAGTAGTCAGTCATTTGAGAACCGAATAAAGAACTTGAAATGTTCAGGGGTCTCAGTGCCAATGAAAGTATTTCACTCGACTTAAAAAACAAAATCCAGTCTTTAATCCAGTGAATTACTCTCAAATTGTATATAGGATGTCATCAAACTAGGTGTTCATATTTTTTATTTTGCTGAATTTCACGGATTTTTAAAAGTAATTTTTGTTATCAAAATAGATAATTATCATAATAGGGAATAGCACTTATATGTGCTAGTGGCCTATGTAAATGAAGTCATTTAGCCCTCACCAGAGCACTGTAATTCAGATAACTGTTAGAATTGTGAGGAATCTGTGGCTCAGAGAAGTTAAACAACTTCTCCAAGGTCACGCAGAGAGTTAATAGTAGAGTTGGGATTCAAACCTAGGTAATGAGGCATTAGAGTTCATGCTCATATCTACTGCTATTGATAGTCTACATCTCAGTAATTGTGACCTCCCAGTGATTCATTTCCTATGCATAGGGCCATGCTCTTGGGTTGTCATAACAGAATAATCTCTTAGCCTATCCATCTCAAGACTGAATTCTTTTAAATCTAATGTCTTGAATAGAGCCCAATCCATTCTCATAACCCTAAAGCTGGAACCAATGAAAAAAGACATCATGGCAGGAAATTCTCAGAAAATGCCTTTGATTTTTCTATTTATCATCTCACTCCTCTCTTCCATTTTTTTGACCAGCTAGCTCCTGACCTTCTAGCCTGACGTTAATATCATGCTTACATCATTGGCTTGGTGATAGGTTTTGGCTTCTCTGACTTGAGCCCAAGTCCTTCATAGACCATGGTTTGGGTACTTAAACCTTCATTTTTTGCTCCTGGTCACTCTGTGATCAAATGAGTTCCTTGAAGTTAGAGGACATGTCTTATCCATCTTTGAATTAACTATATCTTTTTCAGTTTATAATTATACGTGTCTTAATCAGGGTAGGATAGTTTTATGCTGTGGTAACAGATAAACAATGAAATCTTAGTGGTTTAAAAAAATAAAGACCATCCTTTGTCTGAGCCCTGGTGGCGTAGTGGTTAAGGGTTTGGCAGCTAACCAAAATACTGGCAGTTCAGATCCACCAGCCGCTCCTTGGAAACCTTATGGGGCAGTTCTTCTCTGTCCTATAGGGTCGCTATGAGCCTGAATTGACTCAGTGGCACCTAACAACAACAACAACAAATCTGGGAAAGGTGGTTTCTAAGATCTCCACAACTGGATGATGGGGAAAGTGAAGACACGCAGGTTCTTGACTGCCTCAGCCCGGAAGTGACCCATTTTCTTGTCAAATCTAGTCTTTTGGACCCTACTTAAGTGCAAGGGATTCTAGGAAGTATACATGGAATATTGCCAAGCGTTAATAACTTTACCACAATATATTAAGAGCTCAATATTTTTTGTTGTATAAATTATAGGACAGCCTTTTTATTCTATTCTGAGAATCAGTTTATGACCAGTTCAAACTGTTTTCTCCTTTTACTAGTGATTTATAGTGGAGATGATGCCGCATCATGGAAAATCTACGATACAGGAATATTTCGAATCCTAATATTATAATATTTTGCTGTGCTAGTGATGGACATTAGAAGATTCCAAGTCAGAAAGGCAGATAATATGGATGCCATTCTGGTTTTAAGTTCATGTGGATGTAGAAAGAAAATTTTGAAAAAGGGAAAAAATGAACTCATTTCACTAGTATGTTGCAAATCCTCTCTTGTTTTTTTCTTGCTCTATCCTCTGTGAATTTTATAAAGTGGGATGTATGTATCAATCAAGATAATTCCCGTAAGACTATATCTCAGATCAAAACAACCAAACCGTATTATTGTCTTGGTGTTATGGGAAGCCTCTTGTTTATAGAAATCTAAGATGGACAAGCTGTATCAGATTGTCCAGGCTTACAAAATTGTTTTTCAAAGAAGAAAAGAAGCAACATTTGAGTTTAGAAGCCCTTTGTAAACAGGTAAAATTGTAAATATGCACATTCATTTGCGTCTTCATAAAATGAGGGCAAACATTTGGATAAAAATGGAGACTATTTCTCTCGAGAGGGTAAATATGTCCTTGTGGAAATTGTTTGACCTCAGAGAAGAGTAAAACCAATTTTTTTTTTTAATCTAGTAAAAGACAGCTGTCTTATAAGGTGACTCTCCAACTCAAAACTTCCTTTAGATACTTAATCTCTTTTAAATGTCTGAAAACCCCAAGCCAAACCGATTGCCATCAAGTTGATTCTGACTCAGCAACCTGACAGGACAGAGCAGAACTGCCCCCTAGGGTTTCCAAGGAGCAGCGGGTGGATTCAAACTGCCTACCTTTTGGTTAGCAGCCAAGTTCTTTAACCACTGTTCCACCAGGGCTCCTAAATATCTAAAAGCTTTATGTAATGACTTTCATCTGAGATTCTCAAATTCACATTGACCACTACATGAAGATCCTATATTGTTGGGTTTTCAGGTGAAATGATCCCACTAGCCACGAGTATAATTTCTATTCCCATCACTGCATCAAATGAAACAGTAATACTGGATAAAAAAAAATACTGGGTAGAAAAAAAAAAAAAAATTAGTAAATTACATTGACACCTAATCAGGAGAAATAATTTTAAATTGATTAATTATTTGTCTATATTTCCTCAAATCATTTGGTTTGCTTGGGGGACAATTTTAATGAACAATATTTGAAAAATGCTCAGAACAGTGCCTAGTCTGCAGTAGGAAAAACATAAAAATAAAAACAAACCTCTAATGTTTTGACTTTATTTTTCTTATTTTAGATTTTTTTCCCCAAGATAAATTTTTAATATTATATTATCCAGGCTGCAAATTGGGCTTTAATGCTGATTTCAGCCACCGTTGGTGGAATTTATAACCTGTTTATGGAGAAAAAAACTCATTGCCGTTGAGTCGATTCTGACTCATAGCTACCCTATAGGACAGAGTAGAACTGCCCCATAGAGTTTCCAAGGCGCGCCTGGTGGATTTGAACTGCTGACCTCTTGGTTTATGGAGAGTAGGTTTTATATATAACCATTTCATTGTGGTTATTACATATCTTGTTTTATTTTATTGAGAAATACATAGTAATATAATTTTTTGCCATATTTTTCCTATTGTTTGTAGATTAAGCATAAGCTACTAATACTTTTCAAAAATCTGCATCAAGATATTACTGTCAGAACTGGAGTGGATAGTAAGAATGCCTTTTTTTTTTTTGGCCACTGATTCATACAAATGGGTTTAGCAGGAGACAGTCTACCCAAAGACAGACATTCCTAGGATTCCTACTGAGCTTCCTTCAAGGACTAGTTGGCTGAATTCAAACACCTTCATTGCCCTGAAATTTGTTCCAGTCAAATCCACTCTTTCAGACTTTACACATTAGTGGTCTTAGGTCTCCACCAAGGCCTTGTCTATATATTTAAGCAGATTTTCTTTCTTTCTCTTTTGAAAAAATTGACCCTGCCTATTGGCAGCCATGTCACTCATCCCTGTGCAGATGTTGGTGATCTTTAGTCTGAGTGGAAGTTTGTAAGGATTGACATTTTTAATAAAAGATGCCAGGCATGTCACTAAATTATCAGTCATAAAATGGCTATGGATCATCTTCATTGTAATAGGTTGAGTTGTAGTAACTTGTATCCCCCCCAAGATAATATTTAAGTCCTAAGTCTTGGTACTACCACACGTCTGTCAGTTTGTCATACTGTCTTGGGTTGTGTGTTGCTGTGATACTGGAAGTTTTGCCAGCAGTATTTCAAATACCAGTAGGGTCACCCTTGGTGGACAGGTTTCAGTGGAGCTTCCAGGCTAAGACAGTGAAAACTCTATAAATAGCAGTGGAACACTGTCTGATATAGAGCTGGAAAATGGGCCCTCAGGTTGGAAGACATTCAAAATACGACTGGGGTAGAGCTGCCTCCTCAAAGTAGAGTCGACCTCGATGACGCGAATGAAGTCGAGCTTTCGGGACCTTCATTTGCTGATGTAGCATGACTCGAAATGAGAAGAAACAGCTGCAAACATCCATTAAGAACTGGGATGTGGAAACACTGGGCAGAGTTTCATTCTGTTGTACATACGTTTGCTCTGAGTTAGAATTGACTCGACAGCACCTAACAACAATTCTTGGTGTCTGTGAGTGTAACCTTATGTGGAAATACTTTCCAAATTTGGAAATAAGGTCTTTGCAGATGTAAAAGGCTGAGCTCATAATAGATTAGTGTAGGCCTTAAATCCAATCACTGATGGTTTTATAAGAAAAGGAATAGAGACACACAGGGAGAAGGCCATGTGACTACTAAGACAAAGATTGAAGTGATGTGCCTAAAAGCCAAAGAATATCAAGGATTGTAGACAACACCAGAAGCTGGGGAGAGGTATGAAACAGATTCTCCTTCAGAGCCTCCAGAGTAACCAACCCTGCTGACACCTTGATTTTGTACTTTTATCCTCCAGAACTGTAAAAGAATGAATTTCTGTTGTTTTAAGCCACCAAGTGTGTAGCAATTTTCTATGGCAGCCCATAGAAAGTTACCACTCTCATTAACTACAATATGAAGATAATTTTCCAATCACTGAAGGGAAAATCTTGTTAACTCTGAATCAGCTCTTTTTTGATGCTTAGTTAGGTTGATTAATATGTGAAAGACAGGCTCTAAGGAACATAACCAATATCAAGATCACAGGTTGCAAATTAATGGCCCATAGCCATATTTGGCAGGGAGTTGTGCTTTGGCCACACCCACATATTTTGTTTTTCTTTTTAAAAATGTGTTAGTTATCTACATTAAAGCAAACCACAGAAGCCCAAGATATTCTACATAAAAGTCCAAATTTAAGTGTCTCTTCAAATATCAGAAGTTCTAGAAACAATGGGCCTACATTTCTTGCATTCAGCTCTAAGTACATGGTGCTTGCCTTCTTTAGATGAGGCATGTGCTCCTCAGGTCACAGTTCCTCCACCTCCCACACCAACTCACCATTGTCTTACGAAAACCTGCTTCCCTCATTGGCATGACCTCCCTGCTCTCTGCAGCCCTTAAATTTGTGACTCCTAACCTAAGTTGCTTTTGTTTTAAATGTGGTCTTGTTGTCGTTATTATTGTGAGTCTCCTTCAAGTCTACCCTTACTAATGGTGAACCATGTACGATGGGATAGGATCCATAGAGTTTTCATTAGTTGAGTTTTGGAAGTAGATAACCAGGCCTTTTATTCTCTGTCTTACTCTGGAAGCTCAGTTGAAACATGTTCATCATCACAGCAACAAGCAAGCCTTCACTGATAGGGTGGTAACTATGCTTGAGGAACATTGGCCAGAAATCGAACCTGAGTCTTCTGCACAGAAAAGGAGAATTCCCCTAATGAACTACCACTGTCCCAGTGTGGCCTTAGTACCACTTATATTAGTGTCACATGGGGTGCTCACTAAACTTTCTGGGCTTCAAATCAGCTTTATTGAATCTGAATCGCTGGTACCAGGGTGTGGAGTCTACATGTGAACAAGCTCCCCAGAGGAATCTTAGCTATTCCAAATTTAAAAACTGCTAATTTAATTCAGTGTGTATATCCTGGGAGTGCACATTCAAACCATTTGGTGATTTCTTTTTCAAACTACAAGCCCTTGCTTCTTGACCCAATACACCCTCTTTCTTTCTGCATTGTTTGAATTTTTTCACAACTTCTGTATTATTTTTTATAGACCATATGGCTCAGGAAAAAAAGGTTGTCCCCAGAAATATAGGATTTGGACCATGTCTCAGACTGGGTTCTCCAGAGAAACAAAACTAGCAAAGTGAATATGTATACGTAGAGAGATTTATCTTACGGAAATTGTTCATGCAGTTGTAGAGCCTCGCAAGTCCCAAGTCCATGGGTCAGGCATCAGGCTGAAGGCTTCCCCTGATTTATGTAGCTGCAGGGACTGATGAACCCAACACAGGCAGGTAAGACAGCAGGCTGCTGGCTCACAGGCTGCAGATGCTGATGAATACCAAGATCAGCAGGTAAGCTGCTAGCTCAAGCCCCAAGAACTGGAGGTCAGATGATGATGAGCTGGATGCAGGATTCAGAGCAAGAGCCTTGCTGGAACATTCATTTATGTACTGGAGGCAGGCCATATTCCCAAGGAAAACCCCTTTCAGTTGATTAGCTTCTCATAGCAGATCTCATCATTGAGTTGATTACATAACTGCCAAATTACGTCATTACACAACTGCCAAGCTACATCATAACTGCCAAACCACTGAGAATCATGGCTCAGTCAGTTTGACACACAAGCTTAACCATCACAGACTAAAAGGATTTTTAACATATTTTCTCTCTAACTATCCTCTGTCGGTTTAGAACACCACATGCATTTGCTACCTTCTTTGGCAATCAGGATCTAGAAGATGTGCCTCACTACCGCAACCACCACCAGTTGCTGTCAAGTCTACTCCTACTCACAGTGTCCCTGTGTGTGTGAAAGTACAACTGTGCTCCATAGGATTTTCAATGGCTGATTTTTTTGGAAGTGGATCTCCAGGCCTTACTTCCAAAGTCCCCCTAGGTTAGTAGCTGACTCAATAATAAATCATTGATATATGCAACAACTTCCATGACTTTTCAGAGATGTTGGGTGATGGTGGTGTGTGTGGTTACAAAAGGGCAACACGAAGGATCTCTGTGGTAAGGAAATTTTTCTGTATCTTTCCTATCCCAATTTCCATATATGGGTTATGGTGTTTTAATGTTGTTTTGCAAAATGTTACCATTGGGGGAGATGAAGTAATAGTTACACAGACCTTTCTGTACTGTTTCTTATGACTGCATGAGATATATATTAATTTCAAAATAAGTTTAATCCAAAAAAAGAAAAGAAAGCCTGACGTTAGGTTAGAGCTCAATAAATATTAGCTATTTTTAATATGATTCTGGCAGTTTACTAGGATACTAGTAAATTTGTTATTGAATGCATTAGAGTTGATTGATTCACTCAAACATTAATTCAACAAATATTCTCTGATGCTTACAGTGTGTAATGTAGCTTAGAATAGGGTTATAAAGACATCACCCCTGCTGTCAAGTAATTCTAACACAAAGAAGAAAAGTAGGAAATGCTAAATATCATAATTTGGAACATCGGAGTAATTAAGAACAAGGCTTTGGAGCCAGGAAGGCTCATGTTCAATCTCTTCCCTTCCTATCTCTATTTTCTTGAATAAGCTACTTAACCTCATTATTTCTGTTGCTTCATTTATTAAATTATGACAAAAGTGGTTTCTCCTCTAAGTGTTTATTTGAAGACAAGGTAAAGTATTACAATGAAATGTGCCAAGACCTAGCGTCAGAAAACCAAAAGGGAAGATGAGGTGCAATGAAGCAATTTTACATGTCCTTTCTGGCCATGGTCTTGTAACTCCCACAAAATGATTGGCTGGGACTATGCAAATTGAATGACTTATGGTCTACAAAGGGGATTGGTCAGTTTACTATGCAAATTAAGTGACTTATGGCCTACCAAAAGGATTGGTCAGTTCATGGTCCTGGTGGAATAGACATGCCTTGAAATTGACAAGGAGTTTCCTTACACAAGGGCCAATCCTACAAAGGTTGAGAGGAACCTTACTACCATCAAGAAGAATCTAGAGCAGAGTGCATCCTTTGGACCAAGGACCCAAGGTCCCTGAGCTAAGAACCCCCTGGACCCAAAAGAGAATGCTGTAACACTGAAGATGGTGAGAAGTGATGGCAAGCACAGCAGAGCTCAGTGGCAGCAGTACAAGCAGCAGGAGCCAGGAGACCGCCATGAGGTGACTGCAATGGGGTTACTGATTCACGGAATGGGAGAGAGCAGAGTGCCTTCAGGCAGGAGGCTTGCTGGTGGAACGTGGTACCTCTGGGCTCTTGATGGCAGAGCTACGAGAGAGCTATAATACCTGCCTGTATAGGGCAGAGATCTGAATGTGCTCTGTGCAAGGATGAACACCTCCCACCCTGGGCAGCTGGGGCCCAGGTAGTGTGGCAGCAAGAGAGCCCTACAGGCCCCAGTAGAGTGGTGGGACCTGGCAGCAGAGGTTTAGAAGGGCCCAGCCACAGAAGCATGGGAGATCCTGTGCAAAGGTCTTCCAGCCAGCAGCAAGGCCCAGCAAGGTTCGGCAACAGAGCAGAAGCCTCAGGAGCTATGAAGCCCCCCACCTCACCCCAGGTAGGGTGGCGGTAGCCAGAGGCAGCTGTGGTATGAACACAGCATCTGACCTGAACCACAGAGTTCTTATGCCCAACGACAAAAGAATGGAATGGGTAATTTGGGGAAAGGGGAGCATTTTCCCCTTGGGATCTGTTGTTATTGTTTAATGTTTGCTTTCTATAAATAATAATAATGGCTTTCACTTTGTCAACACTGTATAAGTGTCTCATGTGCCCAGCTCAGTCACAGACGAACGTAGCATCCACAGAATTGTTGATGCTAGTGGGTTTATGTGTCTCATTCCTAGTGGCTGCTTGGGAATTTGAGGCATAGCCTGTCTGCATGTGCCGTGCAAATAGGCAGACATATGTATACAGAAGAACACACTCTGTATTTCTCAAGCTGAAAGAGTTGACAAAAAAATTCAAGCCTCAAGTTGCAATACTGAAAGATTCTATGGGCAAAATATTGAACAACACAAGAAGCATCAAAAGAAGATGGAAGGAATACACAGAGTCACTGTACCAAAAAGAATTGGTCGATGTTCAGCGATTTTAGGAGACAGTATATGATCAAGAACCGATGTTACTGAAGGAAGACGTTCAAGCTGCACTAAAGGTAATGGTGAAAAACAAAGCTTCAGGAATTGACAGAATACCAACTGAGGTGATTCAACAAATGGATGCAGCACTGCAGGTGCTTACTCATCTACGTCAAGATAGCTACCTGCAAAGAACTGAAAGAGATCCATATTTGTGCCCATTCCAAAGAAAGGTGATCCAATAGGATGTGGAAATTACTGAACAATATCATGAATATCATATGCAAGCAAAATTTTGCTAAAGATAATTAAAAAATGATTGCAGTAGCACATTGAAGGAGAACTGCCAGAAATTCAAGCCAGATTCAGAGGACGATATGGAGCAAGGGATATCATTGCTGATGTCAGATGGATCCTGGCTGAAAGTAGAGAATACCAGAAAGATAATTACCTGTGTTTTATTGAATATGCAAAGGCATTTGGCTGTGTGGATCATAACATATGAATAGCACTGTAAAGAATGGGAATTCCAGAACACTTAATTGTGCTATATGAGCAACCTGTACATAGACCAAAAGGCAGTTGTCCAAACAGAAGAAGGGGATACTGCGTGGTTTAAGACCAGGAAAGGAGTACATCAGGGTTGTATCCTTTCACCATACTTATTCAATCAGCATGCTGAGCAAATAATCTGAGAAACTGGGCTATATGAAGGAGAATGTGGCATCAGGATTGGTGGAAGACTCATTAACAATGTCCCATATGCAGATGGCACAACCTTGCTTGCTGAAAGTGAAGAGGATTTGAAGCACTTACTGATGAAGATAAAAGACCACAGCCTTCAGTATGGGTTACACCTCAACAGGGATGGATTATACAACAAGCAAAATACACAAGGACTTATTTGTGCTTACTTACTAATCTGTGGTGCACAATTTCACCTGTTTTTTACCAAGTAAAAGATGTGGTTAAACTCATGTGAAATTGTGCACTACAGATTGGTAAGCAAACACAAGTAAGCCCATGCATACCTTGCTTAACGCAAGCCCATACATACCCTGCTTATTGGTCAATTCCACCCCTGTACCTCAACATAAAGAAAACTGGACCAAAAAGCAACATCGTGATAAACAGAGAAAATATTGGAGTTGTCAAGTACTTCATTATACTTGGATCAACAATCAAAACCCGTGGAAACAGCAGTCAAGAAAGCAAAGGCTGTTTTGCATTGCGCAAATCCGCTGCAAAAGACCTCTTTCAAGTGTTAGAAAGCAAAGATGTCACTTTGATGACTAAGATGAGCTTCATGAAAGCCATGGTATTTTCAATTACTTCATATGCATGTGAAAGCTGGACAATTAAAAACGTAAGACCAAAGAATTGACACATTTGAATTATGGTGTTGATGAAGAGTATTTAATACACCATGGACTGCCAGAAGAATGATTTTGAAGGAAGTACAGCCAGAATACTCTTTAGAAGAGAGGATGGCGAGACTTTGCCTTGCTTCCTTTGGATGTATTATCAGGTGGAACCAGTCCCTGGAGAAGTACATTATGGTTGGTAAAGTAGAGGGCTGGAGACAAAGAGGAA
This sequence comes from Elephas maximus indicus, assembly GCF_024166365.1. Classification (NCBI taxonomy): domain Eukaryota; kingdom Metazoa; phylum Chordata; class Mammalia; order Proboscidea; family Elephantidae; genus Elephas; species Elephas maximus. The sequence goes on along the minus strand of NC_064827.1, from coordinate 90,404,254 downwards.
GGCCCTCAACGGGATGGATTGACATAGTGGCTGCAACAATGAGCCCAAACATACCTGCTATTGGTGAGGATGACGTGGGACCAGGCAAAGTTTCCTTCCGTTATACATAAGGTGGCTACGAGTGGGAGCTGACTCATGGCACTTAACAACAATTAAGTGTTCTTTTGAAGTTTAAGTGAGGTAATATATTGCTTTAATATTTTAGTAAGTATTAGTTGAGCAACTATTGGCTGTATGCTAGGTATTGGGGATATAACAGGGCTAAAAAAAAGGGGGGGGGGCGTTAGTCTTCATGAAGTTTAGAGTCCTGTCAGGTGTTTGAACACTCGGAGACATTTGCTAAGCAACTAATATTTTCACTGCAAGGTTGTAGACTTTTCCCTGGACTCCTTAAAAAACAACAAAAAAACACAGCTATGTATCTTTATTTTAATATAAATAAAGGAACCTAATATTGGCTGGGAAACCCTAGTGGCATAGTGGTTAAGAGCTACAGCTGCTAACCGAAAGGTTGGCAGTTTGAACCCACCAGGCACTCCGTGGAAACTCTATGGGGCAGTTCTACTCTGTCCAATAAGATCGCCATGAGTCAGAATCGACTCTATGGCAACGGTTTATTTTATTTTATTTTATTTTTTCTGGTTTTAATACTGACTGCCGTTTATGATATATAATATGTTCTGTGTATATTACAAAAAACCCCAAACCCACTGCCGTCGAGCCGATTCTGACTCATGGCGATCCTATAGGACAGAGTAGAGCTGCCCCATAGTGTTTCCAAGGAGCGCCTGGCGGATTCGAACTGACGACCTTTTGGTTAGCAGCCCTAGCACTTAACCACTGCGCCACCAGGGTTTCCATATTACAAAAACGTGTATGTAAATTGAAGTATGTATTTCTATTATAATTTCATTAATGATTTATCTTCATGTATGTTTGATCTTCAGTGGGTGCCGGAGCCTGTGTAACTCACCGAGCATAATGCTAGCACCTAGCACGTGATCAATAAATACAAAGAGAAAAAGATACATACAATATTATAGGAGGATAGGAATCATTTTTTTTCAGAGAAATCTTTTTGGAGTAAGTGGCATTTGAGCTTAACCTTAAAAGAATGGATGACGTTCTAAGCATTACTCATATCACAGATAGTTGAAGAAATTAGCATACCAGGTCCTCAAAATAAAGGGACTTTATATATTTAAAAAAAATTTTTGCTTTTTTTTTAGCCTCAAGACAAATGAATTTGAACTGAATTGGAGAAAATTGAGTGCATTCTTTATACTTTCACTTGCCTTTACCTCTATACAGCGTCTTAAAAACCTTCCCTGCAATGTTGGGTTCTGAGGCTGGGGATATTAACACAGTCTGCTAGGCTGAGTTCAGCAAGTCTTTGATCTGAATATACTGAAGGAATACAATAACTTCCTCTAAACCCATTGTATGAAGTATCTTACTGCTCAGCGATGATGTGATAGGCTTCAAGGTCGCGGCTGCAATCATTCATGCCAGTCACTCCATTTTACTCGGTAGTATTTCCCAGAGAACAGCAGTTCAAATAAGCAGTGTTTAGCTTTATTCCTTTGGAGAATTCGAGGCTGATTACATCTTTATTCTGAAGAAATCATTGCCACTCTTAAGAGTGCTAAAAGAAAGCCTCAAAATTTCTGTAAAGAATTATGCAAAATAATTGAATGGCATTTTAATTATTAGACCTGGAAGGTAGCTATAAATTTCTTCGAGAGGATTAATGCATTTATCATTAGTTTTACAGTTAACATTTCCCAGTGTTTGAATTTTTCCTTGTTCAAAACACAGGATGCTTTAAAAGTATGTTTTAAAGTTCTATTTCCCTGAGCCCTTTATGCGTTATTTGTATTTACAGAATATTTATAAAATGTACCCCTGTGTCTATCCAAGAGTATGATGAAGTTTATAGCTAGTTGAAAAGCAGAGCTGCTCTTAAGATTCTCAACACACTAGACAAAAAAAAGGAACACGTCACAGAGGGAATTTAGGAAACTAGACAGGAAAGAAGAAGGAGAATTTGATTCCAGACACCCTGTTAACTCAGTACCAAAGTCACTCCTGAGGTCTACCCTGCAGCCAAAGGTTAGACAGGCCCATAAAACAAATAATAACACGCATAGTTAGACCATACATATGATACTAAATGGGTGCATGAGCCCAGGGACAAGGACATGAAGGCAGGAAAGCACAGGAAAGCTGGCCAAATGGAAATGAGGAACCTAAGATGGAGAAGGGGAGAGTGTGGACATGTGGGTTTGCCAACTAGTGTCACAAAGCAATATGTGCATTGATCGTTTAATGAGAAACTAATTTGCTCTGTAAACTTTCATCTAAAGCACAATTTAAAAAAAAAATTGATAATAGAATGAATTCCCCTGAAGAGATGACTATCATCCATTTTCACAGCTCAGTTACCAGTTCTGCAGGTACCTGGGGTTTCTGGGGTTTCAGATAAAGGTAACAAGAAATGATTACCTGCAGCTTAGCTATAATGCAAAACTCTATTAGATATCAGATGCAAAACACAAACGTCCTTTCAGTCAACTATTTTTTCCTTGCTTAGAATATAATTTGAGGTTTTTTTTTTTTTAAATTAGACTTCTACCCCCCCGCAAAAAAAACTTCTCTGCTTGAAAGACAATTTTGGAAACAGCTTATATCTCTGGGAGAGAGGTAATGTGATAAATTTTTGTATTTAATTAGTCATTTAAAAATAGAAGGTGAATACCTGTTTTTCTAAACAGAAATCTATTTAGAGCTATTTAGTTAGAAAACGTGTCTATCAAGATTGTACAAACAATTGTGATACTGTATAATTGTATATACTTACTATATATTGTTAAAACAATTTGTTTCTATTTTTCCAGGGAAAGAACTAGAATATTAATCCCTTTAAGACTAAATTGAACATCTTGGGATCTTGGAACGCTGAGGGCAGAGTTAAGGTCAAGAAAATGAAAAGTGTGTATCTATCATCCTGGTTTGTTCCTGTTCTATTATTAAAAATATTTCTGTACGAGCACATTCTGCTTACCTGACCCTGATGGGAAGGGTACTGTGCTTGTATGTAAGTGTCCCCCTGCATGTGACAAGGTGTGAAAGAAGATGCACAAAACTTTCTCCAAATTACACAGCCATCCTTGCTCCTAATCTGAAAGAGGACAAAGAGAAGCCATAAAGCTCTGAGGTGTTCCATTTAAATTAAATATTTTTAAATATATGCTAATGATTATGTCTACCCCCTTTATCAAAAACCAAATCTGTTGCCGTAGAGCTGATTCTAACTCATAGAGACTCTATAGGACAGAGTAGCACTGCCCCATAGGGCATCCAAGGAAGACCTGGTGGATTCCAACTGCTGACCTTTTGTTTAGCAGCTGTAGTGCTTAACCACTATGCCACCAGGTTTTCCACCCCCTTTATAAAAAAAAAAAAAAAAAAAACCCTTTATAGATCCTGGCAAATGGATGCTTTAAATATATTACTTTTATTACAGAACCAAAAACCAAACTCTAAGGTACATATTTTTATGCCTAATTTAGAAATGAGGACACTGAGGTTCAGAGGGATTAAGTAACTTACACAAAATCACAACATGCCATATAGTACAAGTTTGGATCCAAAGCCCATGCCCCTCTCAACAATTTCTGTTGCTTCTCCTTTTGAAATCTTTGCCAAAGTTGCAGAACCTCTCCATTTTCTCAAACCAGAGCCTAAATACATCTCAGGACTTCACTGTCACATTACTGACGCAGTGGATTTTAGGCACAGGAGGGATGCTAGAGCTGCTACACAGCCAGGTGGGGCCTGACTGCCCCTGTTTAGGTTGTGGGTGATGGATGGAAAGACTGGAATGGTTGGACTCATAGGAACCTGGGCCCCTTGCTCTTCTTCAGATGCCACATTCCAGGTCATTTACATTCATGGAGCACTTCAGAGCTCACCCCAGAAAATTGCCGGGCTCCGGTGTGGGACTGTTCTTGGTATGCAGGCACAGACAAAGCCTCCTGAAGATGGCTGCCGCCTCAGGTAGGAAGTTGACCCAAGTGAGTTCCTTGACTCTTGAGAGATGAGCTCAGTTATAAGAGGAAAGAGTGTTCTGAGACCCGAAACAGGAAGAAAAAAGTGAGTAAAATTGGATTTAAATGGAAATCTGATGTTCATTTGAATTTGTTCCAGTTATGCTTGGGATGCCTGATGCATTTGAATTTTCAAGTTTAGAACAGTATTATGTAAAAAGGCCTCAATAATTCCAGAAAAGAATACGTCTGAGGGGAATGAGGAAGTGAAGGTGTATTTTATTACTTTCAGCTTTTCCTTAAATCCATTTAATTATAACTCCAGCTTACGTCTGTAATAGCTTTTCAAGGTGCTTTGTGGTAGGGAACTTTTTTTCCTTTATGATCTTCAGTGCAAGCAAGATATGTACTATTTTCTCCATTCTGTTGGTAAGAAAACTGAGGGGAAGAAAGATTACATAAATAATTTATTATTACTATTATTACTGGTGATGGGTCAGTTAAACAATGAAGTTGGTTAATTAAAAAAAGATATATACATATATATATGCCTTAACATTTTAGTTTAACTTAACACAAATAAAAATACATTTTGACATGGTTAAGACTTTTTGTTAGTGTATGTTTTTGCTGATTTAAACTCCCTATGATGTTTTAAATATAAATCACACCTGTAGTAAATAATCTATAATTTCCAGGTTTTTTAAGAGGGGTGGTAAATAATTTTTAAAAAATTAAAGCTATCAATGTAGACTCCTATATTTTCATGTTATTTTTCAACTTTTTTTGTTGTTATCAAATTTGACATCAATTTTTTCAGCAATTTGCCCTTACTGAGTCTTATTAAAACACTCAATGGCATTGTCACAGCAATACAACTTTATTTTCTATTAGTTTGCTAATATGTAATTAAATTGTGTAATTATAACAAGGACAACTGACATAAACAAACTGTTGTGTCCATACAACGAAATAGCATTCAAAATGGTACCCCCCAAAAAACCCATTGCCTTCGAGACTCATAGCGACCCTATAGGACAGAGTAGAACTGCCCCAAAGAGTTTACAAGGAACACCTGGTGGATTTGAACTGCCGACCTTTTGGTTAGCAGCCGCAGCTCTTAGCCACTATGCCACGAGGGTTTCCTAAAATGGTACAGTATATAGAAAAAAGTCATAATGACACATTGAACCACGATATAAGGTAACATTAAGTAAGTGTGTTAGGTTACAAAATAGAATAATTATATTTTTGTAAATACAAAATGTCTATCTAGGTTATGTGTCCATATAAGACATGAAAGAGATAAGAAATATATACAATATGCTTATTATAGATTACGGATATTTTAAATTTTTCTTTTTGCTCTTATGCATTTTGAAATTTTTCTACAACGACTATACTAGGTATTAACTTCATTTCTTTGTTTGATCAACACATTCTTTGGGCAGGTACTATATTTAAAATTCTGCTCTGGGCTCTGGAAAAAAAATACGAAGATGAATAAGACATAATTCTTGTCATCAGCATCTTCACAACTTTAAAGGTAGAGAGAAAAATATATATACCAGTGGCTTTAATGCAATGTCAAAAGAAATAAACACAAATAGAGAAGCACCGACAAAATACTAGAGGGGATTCAAAGAAGAGAATATTTTATTTAGTTGTCAGTGGCATTTGAGCTGGGCTGTGAAATACCAGGGTAGTGTTTTGACAGTTTGTGGAATAGCATTCTCAGCTAAGGGAACAGAATTAGCAGAGTTATAGAGGTGAGAATGCATAGGCCATGTCTGAGAAAATAGCACGTTATCTACTATGGTCAAAGTGTCGAGAAAGAGCATTTAGTAGGAGAGAATCAGAATATGAAAAGTGGCAAAGTTAATGTGGTAGAAAATTGTTGCTCACTGAAGAGCTGTATATACCTGCTATGTTTACATATTAAAAAAAATACATACATTTAAATAAATTATATTTAACCTTCATAAATTTATATTCATGCATTAACTAAAATCTATCCTTAGGTTTCCTTGGATTATTAACTTTAGACCTGTGCTACAAAATTGATATTTAATGAAAAGAATAATGTCTGCTTTTGAACGTCCTCTCTTTCAGAAATATTTAATGATTTATCTTGAGCTCTACTAATACAAATACGAGGACCCCTGGGTTGTGCAAACAATTTGTTCTCGGCTTGTACCCTAAAGGTTGATGGTTCAAACCCACCCAACAGCACCATGGGGGAAAGGCCTGACAATCTGCTTCCAGAAAGTTTAAACCAGGAAAACACTATGGAGCAATTCTACTCTATAACACATGGGGCCACCATCTGTTGGAACTGACTCAATGGCAATCGATTTTTTTTTTGTTCTATTAATACAAATACATTGTAAATGTCTATTTGTGTATTGAAAACTTTACCTCTAGGCATTAATGCACTGAATTTCTTTTAGAAAGCCACTGGAAGAATCTAGTTCATTGTATGAGAAGTTTATTTGGAAGAATGAAAAGGATTGTTGCCCTACAGAAGAACTCCTTAGTGACATCTGTGGATAGGTGCTGGGCATTTTGTCTCAGTCCCTTCTCCTTGGTTCTGCGGAACCAAGCCAAAAACAGCATCATGGCAGCCTGAAGTCATAACTCTGCAGTTGTAAGTTTGCATTAGTCAACAGCACTTGGAGGGTCTGATTACTTACTTGTGAACATTTGCTCTTGCCTGTAAACTGGTAAATAAACAAAGGCTCTGTGAGAGAGAGAGCAATGACATTTTGGTAATTCTAGGGGGAGAAAAGTCAATCTGAGCACTTGATCACAAAGAGAGAAAACCAAGATGTTACATTTCGCAGTCGTTTGTTCCCCCCGTTTGCAACTGACAGATTGGATTTAACACATGGAAACTGGAAGACTACTTGTCTTTCAAAATGGTCTAATTACATTTGGAATTTAAGGGAAATAGAAGATTCCAGGGTATTTTTGTTTTGAATTTGAAATTGGGGACAGAGCATGCACAGTTGTTTGTTTTCACACTTTATGGGAATGAATCACACCATGTCGACCGTGAGATTTAATTATGTATTTAGCAGAGAAGCTGGAGCTGTGCCAGTGCAATAGCCGAGCTTCTGGAATAGCCTATACGCAGCCCCTTACAGCTTCCAGACACTGCAAACCTTTCCTAATAGCACCGTTAACATAGGAGATGGGATAGCGTTGATGAGATGCATGAAATCTCAATGGAATGCTTCTAGTAGGAAACAAAACGCTGATGTTAAAGGAAGGACATTTTTATAAGGGAGAGTAAAGCTACTGAAACTCTGGGCATAAGGTTGAACCTTAACTGAGGCAATTCATGCAAAACATGTCATCTCTGCCTATTCCCATTGTTCCTTTGGTACAGCTTGGTTCATAAACTCTCTCTCCTTAACCTTCATGTCCACGTAGAACCTGTTGCAATGTTTAGAACCTGAATGAGGACCAGGGAGTGAAATGGAACTTTAATTTTTTTAATTAAAAAATTTACCATTGTTTTAATGTCTTCTTCAATACAATTTAGAACTGCATTTGCTGAGAAAATTCTTGGATTACTCTATGTTCAAAGATTTAATTTTTTTTTGATAACTAAATAGATTGTTATTTACGAAGGATTCATGGAGGATACTGAAATGAACTAAAAGGAAATAGGCTACGCTGATAGGTTTTTGCCATAAAGTATATTTCCTGCTTGTTGTTAGCAGCCTTGGAGTTGGCCCCGACTCTTGGCGACCCAATGCACAATGACACAAGACATGGTCTGCTCCTTTGCCAGTCCTATGGTCCTTTGCTAGTCCTATGATCTACCGCAGATCAGGCTGTTGTGATCTGTAGGGCTTTCGTTGGCTGGTTTTCCAAAGTAGATCACCACGCCTTTCTTCCTAGTCTATACCTGCTCAGTCTATACCTAGTCTGTACAAGCCACCTCTGACAGACAGGTGGTGGCTGCACACGAGGTTCATTGAACCCAGGTCTCCTGCATGGACATGTGTCCGATTCCATGATTTCCATTTTAGGAGTCATGAAAATAGCTTGGACAAATCCAAAATGGCAATATTTTTTTTCCTTGACATTTCAAAAGCCTAACAGAAGTCATTAGCTGTATAACCTAACTGTTAACCTGTTGCCATCGAGTCAATCCAGACTCATAGCAACCCTATAGGACAGAGCAGAACTATCCCATAGAGTTTTCAAGGAGCACCTGGTAGATCTGAACTGCCGATTTTTTGGTTAGCAGCCATAGCACTTAACCACTATGTCATCAGGGTTTCCCCCATTAGCCGATAGCTAATTAAATTTTTTTGTTTGTGTGTTTGCTATAATTGTATTCGCTTGGCTGATCTACTGTGGATGATACTTTAGAGTTTCATGTCCATAGGGAACAACAACAACAACAAGACTTTGATGGTGAAGAAGTTGAGATCCAAAGACATAAGCTCTAACATTTATAGTCTTATGGTCATCTTTATTTGCTTTTTTCTTGGTCCCTAAATGGGGATGGGAATTCTACACAAAAACAACACGATGTCTTTGGGGATAGAACAGGAAGCGGATGTTAATTCTTTCTGGTTTATAGTAAATTCAATTTGGAGAAAATATTTATTTTTTATCCTTAATTTCTCTGTTTATAGATATTGGATTCATCCTCTATAGTCAAGGCTATTGTTTGTGGTAGTTTGAACTTGGCCTCGGTGAGTCTTCTGACAGACAATGATGCAGGTATAATTTTAATAGGACTTGAATGAAATGTATATAGTATTAGATCACTTCCTGTGAATAGAGTGGAAAGTCTTGTGATTGAGAATGATACTTTGTATGAGTGGTGTTATATGGGCACCTACCAAGATTTCAATTGGCCAGTTTGCTTTATGGAAATGGGGCTGTTGCTTGATTGGCTAAGTTATATAAGTGAGGCCCCTGCTGAGTTGGACTATATAAGAACACTTCATTCAAAGATGAGCTCTTGGAAAATATGTAAAATTAAAAAAAAAAAAAGAAGGAACTAAGAAAGTCGTTCATACCAGCTGAAAGAACTATGTCCCTGTAGCGAACTGGCAGGGTGGAAGCCCTCAGCTGTCAACCGTCCTCGAAGAACTTTGTCTTAGCTGAAGAAAGCTGCCTTGCTCAAGTCCATGCCTCTTTCTCGAGGTGGATCTGGGGGGCGTGTGGGGAAAAAATTTTTTATAAAGGCCTGGCCTCTGATTCTAACTTGGGTCAGCTCCAAAATTAATTCCATCCTCAGCACTTCCTTCTGACTTGACCGAGGCCTTCATTGAGACTGCATCCCAGCTTGATTTATTCCTCTGCTCTGCTCTGCTTTGCTTCTTTCCTTTCCCTACCGAGAACCAAAGCAATCACACCTATTGCTGTGAAGTAGATTCCAACTCCTGGTGACCCCATGTGTTATAGAGTAGAACTGCTCCATAGGGCTTTCTTGGCTGTAATCTTTATGGAAGAAGATTGCCAGGCCTTTCTTCCATAGCACTGCTGAGGGGGTTTAAACCTCCAACCTTTACGTTAGTAATCCAGTACAAACCATTTGCACCACCCAGGGACCTAGGATGCCAAGAACATCCCCTAAAAAACCTCCTACACACTAATCCCTTCTGAGTCTGTTTCCCAGAAAACTGAACCAGCAATAGTCTCAGAGTGTACAGTTAAAAGAGTTAATCTTGGATTCTTTTATGTCTCAGGTATACAGTATGGATTCTGCAGGGTAGCCTGATTCCTGAGGTGCAGAAGACATCTGTGAAGACAGCTAGTTCCTTATACCCAGTCTGGATCACCCATCTAGCCATATATTCTACATCAACCTTTTGTATGCATAAGAAAGGAGCCCTAGTGATGCAACAGGTGTGTGCTCTGCTGCTAACCAAAAGGATGGTGGTTTGAACCCACTCAGTGGCTCCACGAGAGAAAGACCTGATTATCTGCTCCTGTAGAGATTACAGCCTAGAAAATCTTATGGGGCAGTTCTACTCTGTCACATGGGGTCGTTATGATTTGAAATTCAGCTTGATGGCACCTAGCAACAACAACAACAACATTCATAAGAAACCCTAAGACATTCATACATTCCTTTTTAACCACCTTGAGACCATAAAAACAAAACAAAGCAAAAAGTGAATTGTATATTCAGATCAAAAGCATGTGAGATGATTTCCACTGAACTTAAGCCCTGACCAATACCTAACGTCATCCCCATGGTCTTTCAGGCTAAATGTCGCCACTCTTTGAGTCTATTGTCTACCAACCGGAGAAAAGACCTGTATTCACACATGAATAATGTACACCTTATTCTGTTTTCCAGAAGATGTTTCTTTGGATTCCAGATGTTGAAAGTATCATCGTGCTTGGAGCCAGGATATGTTTTGTCATTTCTGTTATGTGTGAAGAATAATATTTAAAATATTTTCCCAAATTTGTTATTTGCCATCTTGCTTTGAACATTTCCATCATTTAGACGCTCAAGTTGGCTTTTCTGTTGTGTTTTGGTGTGCCTGATTAAACCTATTACGTGGTTTTGTTTTGACACTCTTGATGTCAATTTTCAGAAAACACCTGTCTAAAGAACAACACAGAGCTCATCCTACAGCAGTGAGTCAGCCATCTCTGCCAGAAATATTACAGCTCAGTGCGTTTAGGCCAAATGCTGCCTGGACCAGTTTGATTTAATTTACTTATTATTCCCAGTGGAAAGACGTCACTACATAAATATGCAGTCACATAGAGACCATTGCAGCCAAGCTAAAAACAGTTTCTGAAAGTTCCCAAAATGTGTAAATATTCATTATTGAGTCAAAACTTCCTCTTATTTAAGTAGTTCTCCCATAATATCATTAGATAACCAAAGTGGAACTTGGCTAACCATGACTACAACTAATTAGCTATGTCTGCATGACATGAAAAAAATCAATTCACCTCTTCAAACATCTTTTACTACTGGGGGCTATGATACATGCATACTGGGGAAAATCAGCTTTAATTTCTGGAAGTGAGCCATCTTTATAAACTCTCTTTATATAGTTTTTTTTGCATTGATATACACATGCTCACCTTCAAGTTAAAAAGAAATGGTTGTGATTGGTAGCAGGGGTGACTCTCAATCTACAAGATCAAGTGTCCAATGAATGCTGCAACTCTATTTTTAGTTTAGTGACTGAACTAAAAGGCAACTTCCAAGGATCTCACCTGGACTCCCTGCCTTTACTCACTCTAGGCATTGAGGGGAAAAATTCAGACTGACTTGTAGGAAGCAATTTCAACGTCTACCATGCCAATAATTTCCCCTAATGTAGCTTGCTTTAATGAATAAGTTAAAAATGAACATACAGTGGGGGAAAAAGATCATATGGGTTTTAATATCTCCTTAGACCAAAATCTAAACCCATTGCCATTGAGTCAATTCTGACTCATAGCGACCCTATAGGACAGGGTAGAATGGCTTCATGTATGGTGTCCAAGGAGCAGGTGGTAGATTCGAACTGCTGACCTTTTGGTTAACAGCCAAGTTCTTAACAGCTACACCAGAGGGCTCTTTAACATCTCCTAAAAAAACTGTTGCTGTCCAGTCAATTCCAATTCATAGTGACCCTATAGGACAGAGTAGAACTGCTCCACACGGTTTCCAAGGAGTGGCTGGTAGATTCGTACTGCCAACATTTTGGTTAGCAGCCGAGCTCTTAACCACTACACCGCCAAGTCTCCTTAGCAGCAATCTATTGACAACTTCGTGGAACCTGGAGACGTCTAGGATTAAAGAAAGGAGGCTGTAGAGTGACTGCACAGAACTTATCACTCACCAGCAGAGGGAGTTTCGGAAGTTTCAGTACAGTGGGAGCTGGCAGATGGTTGATCTCAGCAATAACCAGCTTACACGGAGGCTCAGTGATGGGGAATCAGAAGCCTGTCCTCCAACACCTTGATTTAAATCTTTACTAGCTGTGAGATCTGGGCATGTCACTTAACCTCTCTGTTCCTCAGTTTCTTCGTCTGTAAAATGGGCAGACTGTTTCTAAAGTACATGATACAATCTCTGACATGTACTATTGTTCTATAAGAGATTGTTGAAGAAAATGCCAGGACCACTGACAACGTAAATTACTCTTTCTCACCTCCTTCCCTGGGAAGGCAGGACAGAATAATGGGATGGAGAAATATTGAGTTGACTTCATACTTACCTAGAAGAAGCTGAGTTAAAACCAGAAGGAACTAAATTTACTTTGAATTAAAAAAAATTGGTAAGGTTAAATTTCCTGGCATCAGAGGAAATGAGTGTCTATAAATCCATTTTTCACAAGTGGGTCAAAGTGTCTATAAATTCATATCTTGCAATAATAATTAGATAATCCCCTTTTAAAAATAACAGGTGGTTATAATGCATCAGATACAGATAAATGCAGAATTTACTGACAAGAACTAATTGATTCTAATTAGTTTGATACCTAATTTGGTTTTTATGTTTCCCTCTCTGTTTTACCTCCAGGTTAAATATTCTTAACAACTCAAACAGCACAATCTGCTAAACATTTCTGGGGAAAAAAATATATCATTCCCTTTGAAAGTTTATTCATTCCAATCATAAAATGCCACAGGCTTTCTCACCTCCCCACAACCTGCCCCCATTCAGAATCCTACAGGGAAGGAAAATAGTAGGGAGATGGAAGTCCTTTAAGACTTCCTCCTTTCAGAAATGAGACTGTCTTTTCCCTGATTTAATTAAAATAAACATGATTTGAGAAAGAACAAGAAATACCTGCAGGTTTAATTCTAGTTTCTCTCCATCTGTCAGACCCATATTTTCTGAAATGACCCAGCAGCTGTGCTGTAAAAACACCCTCCACTAATGTTCTCCTTTAGACATTTATAAGACTCAAGTTTGAGTAAATATTTCATTTATTTATATCAGGTATACTCTCTCCTTTTTAAAATGTCATTGGAAGAGTCGGATTTACCTATTTATTTTTGAAAGGTGGCATATTGACAATGAAACTGAACCCGCTATGTTTTGACCTAGGAGAAAACGTTACCAGGAAAACCACCCTTCAGTGACTCAGGGTGGGTCATGGTCTGCGACTCGGAATAGGGGGTGAGCCTGTATTTCATATGTTCTCAGCAAAAGGGATTGGAGGTTTCCAAGACAAAGCAAAGGTTACTTGATGAGGATACCTGACCTCAAAGTGATCTTTTATTCATTCAATCTATCCTTCAGCTATTTACTGAGCACCTATTATGCTGATGGTGTTAGTGGTTAAGTGCTACAGCTGCTAACCAAAAAGTCGGCAGTTCAAATCCACCAGGCGCTTGTTGGAAACTCTATGAGGCAGTTCTACTCTGTCCTGTAGGGTCACTATGAGTCATAATCGACTCAACAGCAACGAGTTTGGTTTGTTTGTTTTTCATTACACTAGGGGTCCCTGCATAGTGCAAATGGTTTGCACTTGGCTAGTGACTTAAAGCTTGGCAGTTTGAACCCAACCAGCAGTGCCACAGAAGAAAGGTCTGGTGACCTGCTTCCTTAAAGATTACAGCCAAGAAAACCCTATGGAGCAGTTCTAGTCTGTAGCACATGGAGTCACTGTGAGTCAGAATCGATTCAAGGGTAACGGAATTTTTTTTGGTATTATGCTAAGCACTATGGGAGGAGCAGAGCAGGGCAATTACTTAGGTGCAGGTCCTCCTGCCAAGTATATTAATGTTTACAGATTCCCTTAATAGCATGATGTAATGTGTGCCACCTGAAATGAAGAAAAGAAGCCATGCGCAGTTTAGCAGCCAGCAAGGTTACTTCTCTAAGAGGGTGCAAAGGAAGGACGTGTGATGAACAAAGCTTCCTTGGGAGAGTTAACTTTTAAATCTTAGCTTAGAAGGCTACGAAGGATTTTATAATGTGCCTGAAAAGGGACAGGCATCTTAGGTAGAGGAAACAGTGTAGACACATTTAAGAAGGCAGGAAAACATGGGCAGTGTGCAGGGAGAGTGAGTGGTCCTAAAGAAGTAAGAGGCCATTAAATCATAATATTCATGACAGTTGATATCAATTTAGCAGTGATACGTACAACAGTGATTCTTAAAACTTCCCCTGAAGTATGGTCATAGCTAAGAGGAACCCGGTCACATAGCCGGAGATTGTCAGCTGCAGGATTTCAGTTTCTTTAAAGCCTGACCTTTTCTCCTAATAATTCATTAGATCTTTTGCATTTTATTCCATAATACATCAGTATTTAAAAAGTCTTAGAATGTGTTCAGGAAGATGCCGTATCCTATGGCTGAATATATCCCTTGGCTAGTGAGTGTCTCATAGCTCTCTGGGTGTATGAATCCTGAGTTTGAGAAGCCTGGGCACATACTTACTCATTTATAAGGGGGAGATAGAAAATAAGTATAGAAAAGAAGAGTGACATCAGGTTGAGACTGGTCTTGAGTGAGCAGTTCTAAGCTAAAGCACTTGGATGAAATTCTACAGGAAATGCAGGTGACAGAAGGTCTTAAAGCAAGGCAGGCACAAGATCAGAGCTTTCTTTGGGTTAGCAGGATTGACTTGGTAGCAATATTTAAGATGGTTTAGCTAGGGGAGAAAAAGGAAAGGGAGACCAGTTAGTAGCTACTAACGCAATCCAGGGTAGTGACAGACTAGGGTAATAGAAGAAAAATGGCATATAACCCAGATGGATAGGACTTGGAAACTAATTGGATGTTGGCACACAATGGTGAGGGAGGTACACAAGATTTCCTTGAGTCTGGACAACTGTAAGGTTGGTCTATCAAAATAAATAAGAACTGTAAGATCCAGAGGAGCAAGTTTAAAAGCAAAAGACAATGAGCTCTGCTTTAGATCACTGAATTTGAGACCACTGAGTGTCATTCTAGCAAGCTGTCTGTTATGGATTGAATTGTGTTCCCCAAAAGATATGTTCAAGACCTAACTCCTGTACCTGTGAATGTGGCCTTGTTTGAAGATATCAGTCAAATCATACTGGAGTAGGATGGGTCCTAATCTTAATCACTTCTGAGTAAAGTCTTGTAAAAGGAGAGATGCACACAGGAGAAGACACCATGTGAAGATCTGTCTACAAGGTAAGGGATGCCAAGGATTGCCAGCCGCCACCAGAAACTAGAAGAGAAACATGGAATAGTTCTTCCCTCAAAGCCCTCAGAAGGTCCTGATTTGGACTTCTGATTCCAGAACTCTGAGACAATAAACTTCTGCTCTTTAAAGCCACCCACATTGTGGTATCTTGTTATGGCAGCCTTCAGAAGCGAAGATACTGTTCTATAAAAGTGTAAACAAATTGTAAAAAATCCCCGTTTAACTCATTAAGGACGTGTGCATTTCCAGGAATATCTCTCATGTACTCAATAATTACCAACATTTAAAATATATTTTGTTAAATATATTTTAAACCAATTATTTACCGATAATGAGATGATAATTCAGAAAATTTTTTTACTAGAGACTACGATCAAAGTAAATAAAATAAATTTCAAAATTTTAATTAATAAACATGACACATTTTTGATGCAGAGAAACATGGTGAGAGATTGATAAAAGACTATCAAATATAAAATATATTTTGTCAATAAGTGCTACGGCTGCTAACCAAAAGGTTGGCAGTTTGAATCCCCCAGGCACTCCTTGGAAATTCTATGGGGCAGTTCTACTCTGTCCTATAGGGTCACTATGAGTCAGAATTGACTCAATGGCAGCAGGTTTTGGTTTATAGAATTGTATGAAGGAAATAAAATGAAAACATGCATTCAAGAAGAAAAGGAAAAGGTAAAATTCCTCATGATAAAGAGTAGCTTGTTTCTGTATTTCTAAAATAGATGATGGGTATATCAAATTATTATGCGTGCAGTTTCCATTGGATATATTTAAAAGTGATAGAATTTTTATTTTAAAATATCAATATTTACAACATGCTGGCAATTACATGCATTTCAGCTATCTAAACTCACAATGAAACGTTTTAGATATCAAATTAAAAAATGTAGGAGGGCAACATAATTATCCAAAATTATTTTAGGAAACACACGAGCAAAAATATTTGAAGAACACTGCTCTAGTGTATTTAGGAAAAGGCGAGGTTCATCTCACAACTCTTCTGGAGCCATCTCTTTGGCTGCTCCTCTTCTGAATTTGCGTGTCTTCTTGCTGCCCTTCACTCTGCCTTGGACAACTTCTTACGGTGGCTGGTGACAACCTGGAACTTGTGGCTGGCAGTTCTCCTGGATGCAGTATTGCTAACTCCAAAGAGGACTCTAGAGGGGGATGGTGGTTCAGATGAACATATACCAAACCTCATCCTGGGTTAATATTCTGGATCTGTTTCTTCCTAGTTGTATGACCTTGGCAAGTCACTAACTTCTCTGAATCTTATGTGTAAGCAACTGATGGAGTTGCTGTAAGCGTTAAATAAGATCATACATACAGATTGCTCTGTACTGTCTCTGACACACAGAAAGAATCAAGAAATAGTAGTTGTTGTCAAGGCAACTAGTGCCTTCAAGGAGCAGGTGAGTTTATAGAGCTCTATGTTGTTGCTGTTGTTAACTGCCCTCAAGACAGACTCATGGTGACCCCTGTGCATAAGGGCAGGAAATGCTGCCTGGTCCTTTGCCATCCCCATGATCGGTTGCAGATTGGACCGTTGTGATCCATAGGGTTTTCGTGAGCTGGTATTTGGGAGTAGATTGCTAAGCCTTTCTTTCTAGTCCATCTTAGGCTAGAAGCTCTGCTGAAACCTATTCAGCATCATAGCAACACGCAAGCCTCCACTGACAGACGGGTGCTGGCTGCGCCTGAGGTACATTGGCTGGAAATCAAGCCCAGGTCTCCCTCATAGAAGGGGAGAGTTCTACCACTGAACCACCCGTGTTCCTATACAGGCTATGTATAAGCTCACTTTTCTTTTTACTTTTAAACAAAACAAATTCACTTGTAAAGTAAACAGCTAAAAATTTAAGTTAAATGACGTTAAAACATTAAATTAGGTACCCTTCATGCTTTCTGCTGTCTGGCACCTTTTAAACACATTTTCTATTAGTGGAGTACTTTCTTCTTGTGAATTAGAGCTCCTTAAGGTAGAAGCCAGGAAACACTCTTGCAGGTGTCAAAAAAGAAAATCTCATATTCTGTCAGCAGTGGAAGAAAAGGAGCTTTATTGAGGAATAATATAGCTCAAGCTGGGCAGCACTGTGAAGAGAGGGGTATATATATAGAGAGAGAGAGAGAGAGAACAAAGGAGAAAGGTAAGGGGTTACTGTTTGATTATAGATATGATCAGCTTCAGCTTGAAGTCCTTTGGAATGTAAATGTTGGCCACTTGCCTAGGAGGGAGTGAGTTAGCACCTACGTGAGTGGCACCAGTTGGTCACTGAACACGTTTTTTCCCAGGAAGAAAGTGTTTACATTTTGACACATTCTTCCCGTGAACAAATGGTTTACATCCTGACCTTTTTCTTCCTGGAAACGCATGTTGGCCTCGTCACTAACATCTAACACAAGTGCTTCCAGTTTGAAACTTTTCCATTTACACAGGGAAGACACAAGTATGTCACTTTGACTATGAATGAGAAGTAACTGTCCAAGATTTGAGTTGAGAGGTAAGGTGAATCCACTTCCCAGGTGAGGGTTCAGCAGAGGCAGGAAGGGTTCATGGCCAGTTTCACATCTCTGGTGCAGAAGTGGCCCTCATGTTGTTGGCCATGGTTGTGGGAGTGAAGCCATATTCCTGGCAGCCATACATACTTCAGCCTCCAGTGCTTGGTGGCAGCAGTACAGATGACTCATAAGACTAATTCTGGACAATTTATACATCTCTCCTAGAAGTTTAGCACATGTTATGCATTGAATTGTGTCCCCCCAAAATAGGCGTTGTAAATCCTAACATCTATGCCTATGGTTATAATCCCAAGTGGGAATGGATTGTCTTTGTTATGTTAACGAGATAGGATTAGTGTAAGGTGCAACTTGAGTCAATCTCTTAAAACCCAGAAAACCAAACCCATCGCAGTCAAGTCGATTCCGAATCATAGTGGTCCTAACAGAATAGAACTGCCCCCATAAAGTTTCAAAGGAACGCCTGCTGGATTTGAACTGTTGACGTTCTGGTTAGCAGCTGTAGCATTTAATCACTATGCCACCAGGGTTACAAAGTATAAAAGGAGCAGATTAAGCAAGCAGAGATGGGAGAAGATAGGCACCATGCCACATGAAGATCACCAAGGAGCCAAGGAATAAGGACTTTCCCCTAGAGCCGACAGAGAAAGTCCTAGAACTGGCACCCTGAATTTGAACTTCTATCCTCCTAAACTGTGAGAAAATAAATTTCTCTGTGTTACAGCCACTGTTTTATGGTATTTCTATTATAGCAGCACTAGATAACTAAGACAGCACCCAACCTGGACCCCAACCTTCTCATCTATCCTGTGAGCCTCCTAATATTCTTCCAAAAATCTTCTTTTGTCTTCTAACCAGCCTACTCATACCTCCCTGAGACAAATATGCAATAGATGGTTTCACAGGGCAGGCTTTTAAAGAAACAACCAAGGGATCTTCTCCCAATGCTGACACAGAGAGAAACCCTTCCCCTGGAGCTGGAACCCTATGATGGTTAAGAATGTGTGTCAACTTGGCTGGGCCATGATTCTCAGTGTTTTGGCAGTCATATAATGTTGTGATCGCTTCCTGTTGAGATTCAATATGTGATCGCCCCCATGATGGGATCTGCTGTGAATAGCCGATCAGTTGAAAGGGAGTTTCTTGGGCATGTGGCCTGCATGGAATTTAAGTGGATATTCTGGCAAGGCTTGGGGGCTTTTTGCTCGTGCTGGATCCTGCAGCTGGCTCCTGTTCATCTGACTTCTGGTTCTTGGGACTTAAGCTAGCTGCTTACCTGTGGTCTTGCCTGACAATCTTGGGGTTCTTCAATCTTCCCAGCCGGTGAGCAAGAGCCCTGCTCTCTGACCTGATGATTTTGGGTTCACCAGCCGCTGCGGCTATGTGAATCAGGAGAAGCCTCTTTTCTGCCCCACGGACTTGGGACATGCCAGCCTCTATAACCATGTGAGCCATTTCCTTGATATAAATCTCTCTCTGTGTATATTTATACACTTTACTGGTTTTGCTTCTCTAGAGAACCCAGCCTAAGACACACACTGAATTTAGACTTCTAGTTTACTATACTGTGAGAGAATAAACTTGTTTGTTAAAGCAATTCCTTTGTGGTATTTCTGTGTAGCAGCACTAGATAAGACAGTAGAGGTCTGTTTTGTAAGACCTTTTTAACCAAAATGATGGGGCTTATATAGCAATAAGTGATTTTTGCATCCCCTTTTTTGCATAAGTAGGTCCCTAGGTTATGCAAATAATTTGTGCTTGGCTAATAACAGCAAGGTTTCCAGTTCGAACCTACCCAACAACATCATGGAAGAAAGCGGTGGTGATCTACTCCTTTAATATTACAGCCATTGAAAACCCTATGAAGCACAGTTCTCCTCTGAAACATGTGAGTCTGCCGTGAGTTAGAATTCACTCCATGGCACTGTTTTTTTGTTTGTTTTGCATAGGTAGATGTAGGGAAATCCTAATAACATACCAGGACTTTGTCCTATAATTTATCCTTTCTTGGAAACACGTGAAATTAAACTTGAAGACAAAAAAAAAAAACAAAAAAATGGCTGATGCTTTGGGAAGCAGGTATAAAATTACGTCATGTAAACCAATGCTACAAGTTAGAGAAAGGTCACTTTCTTTGTGTGTTCATTTATTTAGTGATATTTCCCGTAGTCAACCTTTCTGATGTTTTTAAACTCCTTGATTGGTCAGATACTGCTAATACCACGTAATGCGTCTGTCTTTTAAAAAGACTTCCTCAGTTACAGTAATAAATGTAGTATATTGTCCTTTAAATTTGCTGACACTAATTAATGAACAAACACATTGCAACCTTCTTGCAAAAGATGAAGGCAGAGGATGTGGGCCTACTGTCCCAGAGGGCTTTAAATTTTGTCTCAAATACTCAAGATTTTGAACTTGGACATTGCATTAACCTTAGATGTGCTAGTAATCAAGTGTAGCCAGACAGCTGTATCCTGATTACATATCTGAGAAGGATAAATACGATGTCTACGCCAAAGTCAACTTCAACTCATTTGTTGACTAGTCCCAAGCTTAATAGAGGGTTCTGCAAACAAAAGAAGCTTAAGAGATGTCAGCTGGAATTGAAAAAAAAATCTACCTCCCAGCCATCTTCAGGCTAAAGATGCATAGTCCCTCAGTGTATTGGTTAATTGGGAGAATGGCTGCAAAAAGCTTGGCAGATTTACTTATATGTTATAACCTATGTAAGAATCATCTGGTCTATGAAAAAAAAATTTTCTTTTTAATTGCGAAAATAATGTCACAACATTTCAAGAAGTTTGGCAAATAGAGGGGAAGATATCAATCATAATCCCAGCACTCAAACACAAAACCAAGTGCAATGGTTGTGGATTCTCTTCCTTTTGTTCTTCATATGAATGAGTTTTCCATTATTGTAGTCATAACGTACTCATAACACCTTTGTTCTCCCTTATTAATGCTAACTTAAGAGGTATATTTATATGTTGCTATCTTGACTCTTAATTATCCATTTTAAAAGTTGCATAGTTTTCAATCAGGTAGGCGGACTATAATTTATTTAACTAGTCTTCCAGTGTGGTCACCTAGTACACTTTTAACATTTTCAGCTATAAAAGATATTTCAAAGACTATCTTGTGATCATTGTGTTTTGCATCTTTTGGGTAATTCCTTCAAGATAAATCCCCAGATCATATTTTTTATTGGCGACACTGGTAAGACCAATTACAGAGAGTGTTGGAGAAGAAAAGCTAGTTTCCAATGGCTTGAGGAATGACTAGGGGTGAGGAAGTGGCAAAACTAAGTGTAGAAAATATTGTCAAGAAAACAGATTGAAGGAATAGGAAGATGAAGAATGACTGAAAGAATGAAGTCCTGAACAAACAGGAATGTCTGGGATCCAGAATACCAGAATGTCCACGGACAATTTAGCAACAGGAGAAGGGCTGTCTCTTTCTCTTCATGTGGAGGGAGATCATAATTGGAGGTTTGGATACAAAAAAGCTTGTTCCCTTGATTGTAAGAAGCTTACATACACACACACACACACACACACACACACACACACACACACACACACACCCATTGCAGTGGAATCCATTCTGACTCATAGTGATCCTATAGGACAGGTTAGAACTGCCCCACAGGGTTTCCAAGGCTGTAATCTTTACAGAAGCAGACTGCCACATCTTTCTCCTGTGAATCTGCTAGTGGGTTCAAATGGCTGACATTTTGGTTACCACCCCAGCGATTAACAACTGCAACATTACAGCTCCTTGAAATAAGTGTAGAGAATCAACTTGACCGTAGTGGGTTTGGGCCTTCAGTGCAGCTTAGACTTCTTTCTTCAATACCATTATTGGTTCTTGATCATATGCTGCCTCCTGAAATGGTTGAACACTGACCAATTCTTTTTGGTACAGCTACTCTGTGTGTTCCTTCCATCTTCTTTTGATGCTTCCTGCATCATTCAATATTTTGCCCATAGAGCCCTTCATCATTGCAACTCAAGGCTTGAATTTTTTTTTTTTTTTCAGTTCTCTCAGCTTGAGAAATGCTGAGAGTGTTCTTCACTTTTGGTTTTCTAATTCCAGGTCTTTACATATTTCGTTATAATACTTTGTGTTCTCAAGCCACCCTTTGAAATCTTCCATTCGACACTTTTACTTCATCATTTCTTCAATTTGCTTTAGCTACTCTGTGTTCAAGAACAAGTTAGATAGTAGAGTATAAAAGAGATCATTCTCTGTTGAATACGCTATGCAGTGCTAAGGACAAATTTGAGCCAAAGCATTGAATGAAAGGACCATAAATAAAATGGCAATTTATGGGACCAAATTGTCAGTCATTTTTTGTGTTAACAGAAGACCCCTGGCTCTGGCATCACTGATTTATTACTCCACTAGGTGGGCTGTCCACTCTTTCACAAACTCTTTGGAAAACAAAGTGGAAAAGTAAATTAAGTTTTAATGTCTTGGAAGGCCGTAATAGGAAGAGCCATTTAATTATCTTTACCATGGAAAGGCATACTGTACAGTATAGTGGTTGTATGCACAGGCTTCAGAGCCAGCCAGACTGAGTGTTTTTGTGACTCACTTCACTCAACTGTAAAATGAGGATGATAATATTATATGCCTCATAAAGATTGTTACAAGGATTAAAAATTTAAAACCTATATGGCATTATACAAAGTAAATTTTTGCTAGCTGTCATCATATGTTTATTATTATAATAACCATACAGCTTGTTAACATTTTTAAGTGCTAGCTAGCAATATACTAATGACCTTATTACATCAGTTCATGTAATTCTCACAAAAACTTTTTAAGATAAGATTATTTTCTCCATTTTACAGATAAGAAAACTAAGGTTTAAAGAAGTTAAGTCACTTGCTTAATGTCTCCCAATTTGTAAATGATAGAGCTGCAATTCAAATAAAAGACTGTTTACCTTAGGCAGCTTTCTTGAGCAGACTAGTATTTCAACTTTTTTTTGGGGAGACTCCCTGTAAATGGTCAGAGCCCTGGTGGTATCGTGGTTAAGAGCACGGCTGCTAACCAAAAGGATGACAGTTCAAATCCACAAGCTGCTCCTTGGAAACCCTATGGGGCAATTCTACTTGCTATGAGTTGGATTTAACTCGATAGCAATTGGTTTGGTTTGGTTTTGTAAATGGTCGCTATGGGTCAGCCTTGACTGGAAGACAACAGGTTTGGTTTCTTTGAAAGCTGCGACAAAGATAAAGCTTGTTCTGGGGGCCATAGCAGATAGTGATAATGCCTCATCAATATACACTTGAATTCCTTTACCATTCCCCGCCATCAGCTGGGTAAGTTTTCCTTCTCAAAAGCCAGCACATCTCATTGTCAAAGGGCTGCCTTCAGGCTACCGAAACCACTGGTACACCTGCTCAAAAAACAAACAAAAAAACAAATTAATTGCCATGGAGTTGATTCAGGCTTACGACAACCCTACGTGCTTCAGAGCAGAACTGCCCCATAGGGTTTTCTTGGCTGTAATATTTGTGGAAAGAATTCCTGGTGGCACAACAGTTAAGCACTTGAAAAGCCTGTGGGGCAGTTCTGCTATGTCAGAAGGGGTTGCTATGAATTGGAATGAACTCAAAAGCACCCAACAACAATCCTTATGGAAGCAGAGTGCCAGGACTTTCTTCTGAGGTGTCGCTGGGTGGGTTTGAACCATTGACCCTTAGGTTAGTAGTCAAGTGCAAACTACTGTGCCACCCAGTGACCTAATGTATCTGTAGGCTCTTTTAAGACCTAATATAGTCCCATCTCCAGACTTTATGGTCTGGGGGCCTAGAATTTCCTTTTCTATCCAATTCTCAAATCTGCGGATCACACTTTGAGAACCATTGTCTTAGAGTCTTCACTTTAATCAATTATAAGTATTCAACATCAATATGAAAACAAATTATTATATCATATAATAAAATGAAAAAAAAAAATTTTTTTTAAAGCCCAAGATAAACAGACTATTTCATCTTGGTTTACATTTATCTAGGATCTCTTTTTCCATTCCTTAATTTTGTTTTCATGTTGTTTTAAAAGTGTTTCTTGTAAGCAGCATATGGCTGGTTTTTGCTTTTTAGCCTAACTATATTTTGAATGCACGAATCCATTCCATTCTCTTAGTATTTTTTATTGTTTCATCTTTTCCTATATATTTTTATGTGATGAGTTGTTTGTGTCCTTCTCCTTTTTCTCAATTATTATTGGTTTAAAGAAGCTAGTCATTCAAATCTTCCCCCTTTAATTAGGAAGGTCTACTGTTTGTATATGCCACCTCTTGAAATGGTTGAACATAGACTGATTCTTTTTGGTATAATGACTGTGTATTCCTTCCATCTTCTTTTGATGCTTCCTACATCGTTTAATATTTTCCCCATAGAATCCTTCACTATTGCAACTCGAGGCTTGAATTTTTTCCTCAGTTCTTTCAGCTTGAGAAATGCTGAGCGCGTTCTTCCCTTTTGGTTTTCCATCTCCAGCTGTTTGCACATGTCATTATAATACTTTGTCTTCTGGAGACGCCCTTTGAAATATTCTGTTCAGTTCTTTTAATTCATCAATTCTTTCTTTTGCTTTAGCTGCTCGACATTCAAAAGCAAGTTTCAGAGTCTCCTGTGACATCCATGTTGGTCTTTTCTTTCTTTCCTGTCTTTTCAATGACCTCTTGCTTTCTTCATGGATGATGTCCTCGATGTCATTCCCCAACCCGTCTGGTCTTCGGTCACTAGTGTTCAATGTGTCAAATCTATTCTTGAGATGGTCTCTAAATTCAGGTGGGATATACTCAAGGTCATATTTTGGCTCTCGTGGACTTGCTCTGATTTTCTTCAGTTTCAGCTTGAACTTGCATATGAGCAATTGATGGTCTGTTCCACAGTCGGACCCTGGCCTTGTTCTGGCTGATGATATTGAGCTTTTCCATCGTCTCTTTCCACAGATGTAGTCAATTTGATTTCTGTGTGTTCCATCTGGCAAGGTCTATTTCAAGAGGTGGCATATGATCAGGAACCGATGGTACTGAAGGAAGAAGTCCAAGCTGCTCTGAAGGCAGTGGTGAAAAACAAGGCTCCAGGAATTGATGGAATACCAATTGAAATATTTCAACAAACAGGTGCAGTGCTGGAGGTGCTCACTCATCTATGCCAAGAAATATGGAAGACAGCTTCCTGGCCAACTGACTGGAAGAAATCCATATTTATGCCTATTCCCAAGAAAGGTGATCCAACTAAGTGAAGTGTGGAAATTATAGAACAATACCATTAATATCACATGCAAGCAAAATTTTGCTGAAGATCATTCAAAAATGGCTGGAGTAGTACATTGACAAGGAATGGCCAGAAATTCAGGCCAGTTTCAGAAGAGGACGTGGAACCAGGGATATTGTTGCTGATGTCAGATGGATTCTGGCTGAAGGCAGAGAATACCAGAAGGATGTTTACCTGTTTTTTATTGACTATGCAAAGGCATTCGACTGTGTGGATCATAACAAATGATGGATAACATTGCGAAGAATGGGAATTCCAGAACACTTAATTGTGCTCATGAGGAAACTTTACATAGATTAAGAGGCAGTTGTTTGGACAGAAGAAAGGGATACTGATTGGTTTAAAGTCAGGAAAGGTGTGCGTCAGGGTTGTATTCTTTCACTGTACCTATTCAGTCTGTATGCTGAGCAAATAATCTGAGAAACTGGACTATATGAAGAAGAACGGGGCATCAGGATTGGAGGAAGACTCATTAACAACCTGCATTATGCAGATGACACAACCTTACTTGCTCAAAGTGAAGAGGACTTGAAGCATTTACTAGTGAAGATCAAAGATCACAGCCTTCAGTATGGATTGCACCTCAACATAAAGGAAACAAAAACCCTCACAACTGGACCAATGAGCAACATCATGATAAACGGAGAAAAGATTGAAGTTGTCAAGGATTTCATTTTACTCGGATCTACAATCAACAGCCATGGAAGCAGCAGTCAAGAAATCAAAAGACTCATTGCATTGGGTAAATATGCTGCAAAGGACCTCTTTAAAGTGTTGAAGAGCAAAGATGTCACCTTGAAGAGTAAGGTGCACCTGACCCAAACCATGGTATTTTCAATTGCATCATATGCATGTGAAAGCTGAACAATGAATAAGGAAGACCGAAGAAGAATTGACGCCTTTGAATTGTGGTGTTGGCGAAGAATATTGCCTACACCATGGACTGCCAGAAGAGCAAACAAATCTGTCTTAGAAGAAGTACAACCAGAATGCTCCTTAGAAGCAACGATGGTGAGACTGCGTCTTACCTACTTTGGACATGTTGTCAGGAGGGATCAGTCCCTGGAGAAGGACATCATGCTTGGCAGAGTACAGGGTCAGCGGAAAAGGGGAAGACCCTCAAGGAGGTGTACTGACACAGTGGCTACAACAATGAGCTAAAGCCTAACAATGATTGTAAGGATGGCTCAGGACCAGGCAGTGTTTCGTTCTGTTGTGCATAGGGTCACTATGAGTTGGAGCCAACTCGATCGCACCTAACAAGAACAACAACAAAAACTGTCTAAGGAGCCGTGGTGGTGAAATCTTCATGTGCTCACCTGCTAACCTAAAGGTCCGTGGTTCAAACTCACCTAGAGACTCCTCGAGAGGAGAGACCTAGTGATGTGCTCCTGTAATGACTATAGCTTTGGTAACTTTATGGGGCAGCTTTACTGTGTCATATAGGGTCACTATTAAAATTGGCTTGATGGCACACAACAAAAACAACTGTTTGTAATGAGTCACGGGGTGGTGCAAAACGGTAACTGGCTTGGCTCCTACCCAAAATGTTAGAGGTTCGATCTACCTAGGGGCAACTCAGAAAAATGACCCGGCAATTTACTTCTGAAAAATTAGCCATGACGTGGGGGGGAACCCTACGGAGCACAGTTTTACTCTGACGCACATGGGATTGCCATGAGTCAGCGTCAATTCAATGGCCACTGGTTGGTATTCTGTATATTTTTATTCCAATAATGCTTGCCACCCTTCTTCCCACTCTCTTATTGAGGTGCAGATGATGCTACTGTAAATTCTGCAAATACACCAACAATTTCCTAGACTAGGACAGTCTTTTTTCATGGCGTCATGCTCTATATCCTCCTGCTCCTCTACCCTCTTCCTCCTGTAGGGTCAGACCTTTGAAAAGCTTTTACTTCTCTTCAGTCCTTTCTTTCTCCGACCCTGTGATATCTTTGGGATGCTCTTATCTTTCTTCTCTGACCATTCACCTTCAGGTCCTAGGGTTTGCTAAGATAGTTTATTACTCACTAGAATTTCAGAAATGACTCTAATTGTGTAATTTCATATGGGACTGAAAATAGAAGATAGTCAGAGGCAGTGGTCCTTTGGTTTTTATTAAATCACACCAGTGAGACTTTAACTTATCTTTATCCTCCTTTTTCACAAAAGGCTAGTCCTCTGCAGGTGGCTATCTTGAGCTTCATTGTCTCAGAGGAGCTTGGTGTGGTGCAATGAATTGCTTTTATATGGTCATTCTAACCATGGTCTTGTAACTCCCATTAAGTGACTGGCTGGGACTATGCAACTAAGGTGTGTAGAACCCTTATGGGGACTGGACAGTCTGATAATGCAAATAATGTGTGTGGAACCCTTGTGAGAGTTGCTAATGCAAATAAGGTGTATGGAAACCTTATAGGGGATTGGTCAGTTTTGCCATCCCACTAGGCTTAAAGAGCCAATGCCACAGGTTGAGGGGGAACCTCACTACTGTCAAGAAGAGCCAGAAGTCAAGCATGTCCTTCAGAACCAGGGCCTCTGCACTGAGAATCTTCTAGTCACAAGAGA
Source organism: Elephas maximus indicus (assembly GCF_024166365.1). Lineage (NCBI taxonomy): Eukaryota > Metazoa > Chordata > Mammalia > Proboscidea > Elephantidae > Elephas > Elephas maximus. The sequence goes on along the minus strand of NC_064827.1, from coordinate 90,376,694 downwards.
TGAAAACCTTTAACACCGGAAAGTTGTTAACGCTGGAGAGCTGCAACGATAGCCACGGAGACAGCATGAGGCATCAGTGGCATCAGGCAGCAGCAAGGTGCCCAGCAGGGCCTGTTAGCAACAGCAGAGAAGATGCCGTCCTGACCAAAGAACTGTATCGAGTTGTTCCCGTTACTTCCAAGTTGATCCTGATCCTGAGTTGTAACCTGCTACTTACCTAGTAAAGCCCATAATTCTGAGTATGGTCTGTGAGTTCTGTGTGATGGTTGCAATGGATTATCAAACCCAGCAGAGAAGTAGAGAGTGCTGTGGGAGGGATGGCTGGTGTCAGAAATGGTAAAAAGTTTGGAGAGTGGAAATATGTCTGCCCTCCACCTCTTAGAAGTCAGTTTTGGGCTAATCTTGGTTTACCTCCTCCTAAAGTTAGAGGACCTCTGAGCATTTTATACTTGGTCTGGGCCGTGGGATGTGCTCTGTGGGGGTATGCTTATTGTTAGCTGCCATTAAGTGATCCACAGTTTTCATTAGCTAATTTTTGGAAGTAGATCACCAGGCCTTCCTTCCTAGTCTGTTTTAGTCTGGGAGATCCACTGAGACTTGTTCAGCATCATAGCAACACATAAGCTTCCAATGACAGACAAGTGGTGGCCACGCATGAGGTGCATTGGCCAGGAATCGAACCTGGGCCTTCTTCATGGAAGGGGAGAATTCTACCATTGAATCACCCATGCCTTCACAGGAAGAGTATAGCTCCCCAACAAAGAATAATAATAACTTTCCAGGGGTTTAGTTATTATTCCATCTCTTTTTGTGCCTGCTTAGAACACAAACTGAATCGAAAATGACTGGGAGTGCACTTTCTATAGGAGTAAAAGGTGAAAAATTAGTCATTTTCTTCTAGTTATCCATGGCATGTAACATGCCTCACAACAGACCTCAACATACTCATTTGCGCCTGACCCATGCTTAACCTTTATTTCTAGGTGTCACTACTCTTGGTCCTCAATGCTCCAGGCTTCCCTGGGATCTCAGGGCCCTTGACAAAGCACTCGGCACCTGAAGTTAAATACAATTAAGAACAAAACCTGTTCCCAGCCCAGAAAACCTCTCCATAAATATAGAAGAGAAAGGAACATTTTCTTACTGAATAAACATTAAACCAGAATGCGATGCATCACAGGCAATCCGCTAAAGAGATTGCAAAGACAGAAATGAATCTGACCCTTTACATAGCTAAATAGGCACAACCCACTTCATTCATGTTTTCAAGATAAAATTGCTAACTTTCTAGTATCGTTTTTACAGCAGGGAACTGAGAGGTAGGGGTGTGATCTTTCTTGATGATTACAGTTCAAAAGAAATGGCTCCCAGGTCCTTGAGGAAGTATCCTTGATTTACATACTTTTCAAAGAGATAGAGAAAGACCTTACACTTAGAGTTTTCTACAGTGAATTCTAAAATAAAGGGGGTGGGGAATTTCTACCTTTAATTTCAATAGGGAGAATAAAACCTCTTATTTGCCATTTGTATTTACACACCTGTCTGGTTACACCTCAAAGAGCAAGTTCTCTGTACAGCCAGAGCTCCTCTCCTCGTGAAGGTAAAGGAAACTCTCAAGAGGAGATTGGATTCAGCTTCTGTCAGTTTGTTTCTGGGCCTTTTGATCAAGCTACATCCTTCTCTTTACCATGAACTGAGGTGTGCTCTTTGTGTCACTAAGAAGATACAGCCATATTTGCTTGTGCCCTTAGAAGGATTAATTTGCTTCCCTAAACATGTTCAAGATATCTCCTAGTTAGCATTTCACCTTTTAGTTTGAAGATTTTGCTGACTGTCACCTTTTTTTCCTACTGGACAACCTTGAAGAAGGCCCCTGACACTGTGAAATGGGTTTTATTGTGTGTAGGGTTTATGAATATGAAAATCAAGAAATTTGCACGATTGTGGTGCATTCTTTATTGAAATTCTCTTCTGTTTAAGTGCAAAGCCTGTATCAGTGTATGAAACAATTACTGGACCCCAATTGTTGAAAAAAAAAAACAAACCCAAATTGGAATTGTAACTTTTCAAAGTATTTTATAGTTTAAAACCAGTTTATCTCTGAAATAGTGTCAACATCAACCCAGTTTTTAGATTCCTGATTGCCATCTCTTTTGGAGTTTTGAACATTGGCTTCTTTGGTTTGAAGGTTTTTTTTTTTTTTTTAAATATGAACATAAACTTTTGATTGCAGTTTTTTTTTTTTTTTTAATATAAAAAGTTTTCAAAGGCACAAGGACTTCAGTGATGACTTTAAGCTCAGCCTGATGAGATGAGGGAACTCCAGAAGGAACAAAACAAGGAAAACATTCACCATTTTAAAGTGAACAAAGGTAGTTATTTTCTTAATATTTGTACTACATGAGAAAATTCAGTTTAATGTGAATGTTTTTCTTGAGAAAAGTAAATAGCAAAAGAGAGCGTCATGGATTGAATTGTTTCCCCCCAAATATCTGTCAACTTGGCTAGGTTATGATTCCCTTGTATAACTCTTTACCTTTTTGTCTTCTGATATGATTTCCCTAAATGTTGTAAATCCTATTACTATGATATAATAAGACAGATTAGTGACAGTTATATTGATGAAGTCTATAAGGTTAGGTAGTGTCTTAAGCCAATCTCTATTGAGATATGAAGGAAAGAAGTAAGCAGAGAGACATGGGGACCTCCTACCACCAAGAAAGCAACACTAGGGGCAGAGCACATCCTTTGGACCTGAGGTTCCTGCACTGAGATGCTCCCAGACCAAGGGAAGATTGACGACAAGGACCTTCCTCCAGAGCCTAGAGAGAGAAAGCATTCCCCTGGAGTCGATGCCCTGAATTTGGACTTGTAGCCTACTAGACTGTAAGAGAATAAATTTCTCTCTTTTAAACAAATCTACTTGTGGTATTTCTGTTATAGCAGCACTAGATGACTAAGACAAAGAGATAGTCACTCACCTCTGGAGAGAAAAAAAAAAAAAATCTAACTCAGAAAACTCCTAATGCCATTTTTGTGGCCCTACTCTGTTTAGCCAGTGCATTTTCCCATAGTGTGTTATGTTAAAATACCAATCTAACAGTGTTATATAAAATAGAAAGTACTTTGGTCCTGAGCTCAAAAATGTAGACTGACGGTCAACTCCTCAACTTGACAACTTCTTAATTAGGTGACCTTGGGAAAGTCAATTAATGACTTTGAATTCACTTTTTTCTTTTTCACAAGGCTGTTGTGAGGATTAAAGATGATAGACATGCAAGTCTTTCTCTCTCTCTCTCTTTTTTTTAACTATGTGTTAAAAACTATAAGGTACTATATAAATATAAGGCATTTTTTCATAGGTGTCTGTGGTCAGGGAGTTTTTCATTTTTTAAATGATGGGTGTACTTATTTGGGGACACATTCAGAATGAATTTGCAATTAATTGGTTGTTTGACTATGGTGATAACTGTAAACACCCAATTTGAATCTCTCTGAAAAATGCAAAAAAAAAAAAAAAAAATTTGTTCATCATCTAAATTCTTCCTGGAGCTTAACCTACAGATCCCCGAGAAGCTGAACTTAGTGATACGTGTTCTCTATTGTCTTCACAAATGGTCCTAATTGCCACGTGCGTAGGTACCCCTGTAGCTTTCTCCAAATCCTACCTCGCATTCCAAGTGATATCCTCTGCTTGAACTCCATCTACAGCCTACACATATTCTAGCTTTAGAAACAACAGCCACCTGTTCTATTTTCCCCATCTGATGGTCTATTTCCTTATCATTACATACCTCCACAAAGCAAGGGTATTTAGCCAGCTCTAAATTTGTGATGAGACTTAAACGAAACAATATGCCAACGTCAGGCCTGGGTTTAGGGTTTTTGTCTTCACTAATTCACGCAGCTTTCGCGAAAGACAGAACAAATGGTTGTTCCTAATCATTTGAACTGTGGAGAAGGTTATCAAATTGAGAAGGGATGGCGAATATGTGGCATTTTTATTGAAGTAGCGAATAGACAATGGTTGGGGATATTTTAATCTTGTTCTGTCTGTGAAGCTCAATGACCTTTGAGAAGAAACATGTGACTCAGCCTAGAACAAAATGAAAAGAAATAAAAAATTCTTAAGGGGGTAGAGATTGCAGTTAGCCTAAAGCATTTTGTTTTTCCTTGATCGTATGCTCTAGTTCTCAAAACTAGTTTTCTCTAAAAATAAAACCAAAAAAAAAAAAAAAAAAAACCCTGAAATCCTTCTAACAATGCTGTGTTAAATCAACTTTCTTAAGTCCCTTAGTATTACACTCTCATAGATTATATGCTGAGAGTAGAAGACAGGAAATGCCTTTTGACGTATTACTTTTAATAAAGTGATTAGCTTTAGTAGGCTCATGATTTGTCACCAGAACTTGACTCCTTGATACAGTAATGCTCAAGCATGATGATCGGGACAGCTCTCAGGCTGCTGTCAAGGCTTGGCATATTCATACTAAATTCACTTCTTTAAAATGTATATCAGTGAAAGGACAAAAGAGGTCAGATAGTAGGTATTTATACAAAGGATTGTCCAAAATTTAAGCAATATCACATCTACACTTTGGCATTTGTCCTAAAAAAAACCCTCTAAAATATTATATATATATATTTTTTGTATAAATTCAGATGTTCCTTTTTATATCTATGCTAAAATTGATGGTATGTGAATATCACTTAAGGGGAGGTAGAAAGCACATTGGACATCAAATAAGAACATACCTTTCATCCAAATACTAGTTTTATTTTTATTTGCTTCCTAACACAATCCCACTCCAACCAAAGCAGTTGAAAAAGACTTATCAGAGAAATGTAGAAATTGGAAAAATTGCAAACGAGCATCAGATTGAGGCAGAAAATGTTGGTTCCCTAACCAACAGCCATTCCCCTCTTCTTAGTGAACAGAACCCCAATTTTGTCAAGGGACCAGGGAATCAGAAGAGCGTTTCCAGAAGGTTAACCCCTTTCCAGTTCAGGGAGATGAACCATGACTGGCTTAGGCTGATCAAAGTAATCCTGTTCCACCTCGCCAGTGATTGATGTAGAGGTGGACATATGATCAGTTCTGGACAGTGAAACTTAAAGAATAGTTTTTGGAGACTTCTGGGAAAGATTTTCCTCTGATAAATGAGAGAGATATTCAAGAAAAACTGCCACTCCTCTGTTTGCAACTTTTCTATTTCAGGACATTGTCAAGTGAGAATGTGTTGCTTGGAATGGTGGTAGTTATTTGTTGACAATGAATGGAAAGTTGGAAGGTAAAAGCACACTTGCTGAGTGTGGCAGCACAGAAAATGGAAACCATCAGAGTCCTGTTGGTACCATTCTGCCAAACTAATGAACATACAGTTTTAGAAAAAATACAGCCAGAATGCTTCTCAGAAGCTAGGATGGCAAGACTTCGATTTGTTTACTTTGGACACAACATCAGGAAACACCAGTTGCTAGAAAAGGAGATCATATTTGGTAAAACAAATGATCAGTAAAAACAAAGAAATCCCTCAGTGAGATGAGTTGACACAATAACCACAACAATAGACTCAAACATACCAACGATCATGAAGATGGCATAGGGTAGGGCAATGTTTTGTTCTGTTATGCATAAGGTCACCATGAGTCAAAGCCAATCCGACAGCAACTAATGACAACAATAATGAATACCAACCTATCTTCAAAATTTTTGTTTTGTGAGATAATCAATGTACTGATAATTTTAGCTACTAGTTATTATTTTTTTCTGATACTTGCAGCTAAACATATCCTTACTGACATACTAGCTCTCTTTGATTTGTCATTTGGACAGCCTAAATTGTGGAGTAGATGAGTCTATGCCACATGGAGACTTACATATAGAATAGTATATCTTTTCACTATACTTTTTACTATAATAATAAAAAACTATCTTAGGACATATGTTCACAAAACACATTCTTTACTATATGCACTACTTTTCTGTACTATTTCTTGGAAAAAATATTTAGAAAAACAGCATTATAGATTTGTTTTATTATTAACAGTGCATTGATTCTTGCAGTTAATTTATCATTGTTCTGTCCTGGTGGAAGTCTATAATCAACTATGGACAGTAGCTCCTACTGGATTTTTTTGGTTCCTATTTAGCTTTCTCCCTCCATGCTTGGTTTACTTTTCTGAGGCACTCTACGTGTTTGTGGCACAGTGGTTAAGAGCTACAGCTGCTAACCAAAAGGTCAGCAGTTTGAATCCACCAGACGCTCCTTGGGAACTCTATAGAGCAGAGCTGGAATTGATTCAATGGCAATGGGTTTGGGTTTTTTTTTTTTTTTTTTGGTTTTTACATCTTTGTCTTATCTATACTGGCCGTTCTTTTTATCTCTAACCAGAGAGGCCAAATATCTTTCCTTCCTGCTTCCACTCTTCTATGATTTCTATTCCAGGGTTATTTTCAAGCACAGTTCAGCTTGGATTCAAGGCCTTGTATATTTGATCCTAAACTCTTATTCTTCTCACTAGAGTATTTTAAAGAAAATCCCAGAATCATAGAATTAAACTTGTTTGTAAATATTTCAAAATATATTTTTAAGGTCCCTCTTTAAAAAATATCCACAATTTCATTCTCATACTTTACAAAATAACAATAATTCCTTAACAAGTCCTCAGTCATCTCATGAATGCAATTTTATATGTGATTTGTTTGAATCAGGATGTAAAGTTCACAAAGTTCACATATTGTAGGTCATTATATGTGTCATTACTGAAACTTGTATTTTTCTTTTTAACCAAAATATTTTGCTATTTTTATCATACTATCTTTTCAGTTGTTTCGTATTCCTATTCCTTCAACTCTTTATTGCTTAAACATTTTTATAAAATCATTAACATTTCATTCAATATCTATTCAGTATCAAGTTCTTGAGCTATCCATTCTTCATTTGTTAAGCTACTGACTGGTTTCTTATTGTGATTTGTTAATTTTCACTCTAAATTTAACTTCAGGGTGTGGGTTATTTTCAGTGGATACTCTTCGTGCCCTATACGATGAATCTACATTTGTTTCTGAAAGTTTCATCAGCTGCAGGCTAAGCTTCTATAATAATTCCTTTCACTGAAGTCTCCACTACATAAGGGCAGGGTTCATTCAGACCCACACTTGCTTCTCAGATTGTGGTCATTCCACTGGCGGCATCAGCATCAAGAGAGCCCTTCTAGAAATGCAGAACTTGAGCCCTAAAGAATTGGGACCTAGATTTTAAAAGGTTGCAGGTGACTCAAATCCAGTTTGAGAAGCACTGCAGTAAAGGAATCTTCTTCGGTGTCTAATTTCTAACAGATGAATCTATTTTTATGTATGGTCCTGAGAAGAAGGAAGCATTCAGCTTCCTTCTGCGAGCAGGTAGGCAGACCTTTTACTCACTGGTTCACAAATAGGGCAGGCCTTTGTGAGTCTCACTTGACTCAGATTCAGGTCTCTAGGTTGCAGCTCCTCATGCACAGCCAGCTTGTGGCCTTCACATCCCCTCCAAGTGAATGTTGCAATCTTCAGCCCTGTAGGCTGCATGTAGTTTCTATTCTTCCATGAGCTCCTTGGCTTTTCTGAACAAAACACTCAGACTTTGTGTTCTCTCTTCATTTCGGGTACTCTTCTTTACATCAAAATTTTCTAGATATTTTTGGAAAATAGTGATTTTCTAGTATTTATATATTTTGCTGCAAAGGACCTCTTCAAAGTGTTGAAGAGCAAAGATGTCACCCTGAAGACTAAGGTGCTCCTGACCCAAGCCATGGTATTTTCAATCACATCATATGCATGTGAAAGCTGGACAATGAATAAGGAAGACCAAAGAAGAGTTGACGCTTTTGAATTGTGGTGCTGATGAAGAATATTGAATGTACCATGGACTGCCAAAAGAACAAACAAATCTGTCTTGGAAGAAGTGCGGCCAGAATGCTCCTTAGAGGCAAGGATGGCAAGACTGCGTCTTACATACTTTGGACATGTTGTCAGGAGGGATGAGTCCCTGGAGAAGGACATCATGCTTGGCAGAGTACAGGGTCAGCGGAAAGAGGAAGACCCTCAAGGAGGTGTACTGACACAGTGGCTACAACAATGAGCTCAAGCATAACAACAATTGTGAGGATGGCACAGGACTGGGCAGTGTTTCGTTCTGTTGTGCATAGGGTCATTATGAGTCAGGACCGACTTGACGGCACCTAACAACAACAACATATATTTTTGGAAAGCGAAAGAGTCCTTGTTGGTTATTTCTGACTGCCCTATTGACAGAAAATCTAGATTTTTAACGGGTTTATCTTAGTGAAATTGGGGGAGGTAGAAACAGGAAGCAAACTATATTAAAGACCAGAGTTATTTAATTTTGATAAAATAATGGAGTAATATAGGCTTAATTATGGCTGTTAGTAAAATTAAAGTGCACAGCAGCACTGTGAAATTAATCGGAGCAAAAGGAAGGGGGAGGAAATGAAGAGAGAGTTAACTAAGCTGGCAAAATAAATGAAAGTTAAGGAAGAGATAATAATAGTAAACGGCAAATTATACAGGCTAGAGTGAATAATACCTGGTATGTTTATGTTAGGTATCTCACCAAATTTGAATGTAACATAGTTCTGTATCAAATAAATAATCAGAATGGTGTAAAAATAAACTTTTTTTTTTTAAATAAAGATATCTAAAACAAGGGGACAGAAAAAGATAGAAAATATTATTAAAAATTGATAAAAATAAGCAGATAATCATAAAAATAAAAAAAACAAAAAAATTTTAAAAAAGGAAGAAACGCATTCGGACAAACAGAATTCAAGGTTAATATGCTTAGGACAGGCCTTACATTTGGCTTTGCTGAGGGATGGTACACTTAGGAAACCGAGCTTCGCTCTACTTCTCTCTCACTAAACACTGAGGAATATGCTAAGGCTGTTTTGCACCAGTTTCTTGCAGCTGGTAAGCAGACAGGAAAGGTGTCAGATTTTCCAAATCCTGGTGGCCATGGCAAAGGGAAAGTATTCTTTCAAAAACACAGAGGATACCGCACAGGTATTCATAACAGCTTTATGTCCTTGTGGAAACTTGAGGATTTGGAGACTGGGACATGCTGCTTCACAGAGTTATTTCCATAAGTTTCCTTATTGTTGTCCATTAAAGATGCATAACGACTTCCCGCTCTGTTTGATGGAATCTCTCAGTCAATTGCATCACCGTCTTATTTGCATTACAAAGAGAAATAATAAAGTGCCATGACATGTACTAAGACCAAATATTTCTGTTGCATCAATAAATATGAATAGAATCAAGTTCACTCTCAAGGCACTAGAATCATATTTATTCAAGTTAGGAGTAAGACTTTTCAAATAATTTCCCAAATCCATATTATTTTGTTCATCAATAATATAGGATTAAAGCCATATTTTTACACAAACAACACATCCCCCACCAGGTATTTTTGTAAGGGCTCTACGGTAATTTTTTGTTGTTGTTGTTGCAGCAACATGTAAAAAAAAGTTGCATAGCTAGCTTAAAAAAAATACTTTGGAGGGGTAGGGTGTGGTTGGCAAAAAAGTAGACCATGTGCGTTATTGTGTGTAAAAATATGGTATATGAAATGATCAATTTTTACATATTGTGGTCTCTCAGGTCAGTAGAAAAAAAAATTTTTTTTTTTGCTTGACTAAATATTTTTTCCATTTGTTAATATTTATGTAAACTTGTGAAATTACTGAGATCTAGCTTCCTTTCAGCAGTTTCTGTTTTGAAAAATACATTAATAATCTTTCCAGTCATCAGATTTTAGTGGACCATTCAATTAAACCAATTATGAAGAAACAAGAGGGGCCTTGGAACAGTCTTTGCAACCTGAACAAATTGAAAATCTGACGGGCCTACCATACTGCTTCCTTCTTCCCTACAGGTCACGTACTTACTCCCCTAAACTATCTTTGGCATCAAAAGCCAGGAATAAATAAACAAAACAACAAAACAAAAAAACAAAGCAAATTCCAGGTAGATTACATACTTAAATGTAATACAAATTAACCAAAACTCCCAATCAATTAGCATAACCATAACAACCAAAACAAATGCACAAAAAAATAGTCTTATTACTTTCCATTTGCCATCACTGTCTTTTCTTTAAGACTAGTATCCTAAAGTAGCAAAGTATAGCCTCCTGACTTACACTAAACGTTAATTGTTAAAAGTTCTAGCCAGAACAATTAAGCAAGAAAAAGAAATAAAAGGTATCTTGATTGCAAAGGAAGAAATAAAACTGTATTCACAGATGGCATGATCTTGTACATAGAAAATTACAAGGAATTCATTAAAGATTTATTAGGATTAATAAACTAGTTTATGCAAGTTGCAGGATGCAAGAGGACTATACAAAACTGGATTATATTTCTATATACTGTCAATGAACATTCTAAAAATGAAATTAAGAAAACAATTATATTTGCAGTCACATGAATGAAGAATAAAATATTTAGTTGTAAGTTTGACAAAAGAAGTACAAGACTTGTAAACTGAAAACTATAAAACATTTTCAAAAGAAATGAAAGGTCTAAATGGAAAGACAGCTTTTGTTCATGAATCAAAGATTCAATACTAATATGGTAATATTCTCCAAATTGATCAATAGATTCAATGAGATGCCTATCAAAATCCCAGCTGCTTTTTTTTTTTTTTTTTCGGCAAGTTGGTACTAAAATTCACATGGAAATTTAAGGCACAGGGAATAGCCCAAACAATTTTGAAAAAGAACACAAAGTTGGAAGACTCACACTTCCTAATTTTAAAACTTTCTGGAAAGCCACAGTAATCAAGATAGTATGGTATGATGGCATAAAAATTGACATGCAGATTATTAGAATGAAATTGAGAGTCCAGGAATAAACCTATATGTTTATGTTCAATCGATTGGTAACAAGTGTGCCAGGACAACTCAATGAGGGAAAAAAACTCTTTTCATCAAATAGTGCTGGGGAAACAGGATATCCACTTGCAAAATAATGAAGTTGGACCCCTATCTCACATCATTCACAAAAACTGACTCAAAATAGATTGTAGATCTAAATGTAAGGGCTGTTCGTTTTGCTTGTTTGTTAGTGCTGACTCATAGTGACCCTATGTAGAATGGAAGGAAATACACCCAGCACTGCACCGTCCTCACAATCATTGCTATGTTCGAGCTCATTGTTGCAGCTACTGTATCAATCCATCTTGTCAAGGGTCTTCCTCTTTTTCGCTTACTCTCTGCCTTACCAAACATGATGTCCTTCTCCAGAGACTAGTCCTTCCTTATAACATGTTCAAAGCACCTGAGATGAAGTCTTGCCACTCTAATTGTACTCCTTCCAAGACAGACTTGTTCATTCTTCTGTCAGTCCATGGTATATTCAATACTCTTTGCCAACACCATAATTCAAATATGTCAATTCTTCTTCGGTCTTCCTCATTCACCGTCCAGCTTTCCATGCATATGAGGTGATTAAAAATATAATGGCTTGGGTCAGGGACACCTTAGTCCTCAAAGTGATATCTTTGTTTTTTAGCATTTTATAGAGGTCTTTTTGCAGCCCAATGCAATAATACATGATTTAATTTCTTGACTTCTGCTTCCATGGGCATGATTGTGAATCCAAGTAAAATGAATCCTAGACGACTTCAGTCTTTTCTCCATTTATCATGAGGTTGCCTACTGGTCCTGTTGTGAGGATTTTTATTTTCTTCATGTTGAGGTGTGTCGTCCATACTGAAGGCTGTGATCTTTGATCTTCATCAGTAAGTGCTTCAAGTCCTCTTCCCTTTCAACAACCAAGGTTGTGTCATCTACATATTACAGGTTGGCAATGAGTCTTCCTCCAATCCTGATTCTGAGTTCTTCATATAGTTCAGCTTTTTGGATTATTTGCTTATCATATAGGATGATTTCCTGATTTTAATCCATAATAGCCTAGGCCTATAAAATTCTTAGAAAAAAACATAGAAATAAATCTTCATGACTTTAAGTTAGACAATATTTTTTTTAGATTCAACTCCAAAAGCACAAATGACAAGAGAAAAACGAAATAATTTGGACTACATCAAAATTAAAAACCTTTGTGCTACAAATGATTTCATCAAGGTAGTAAAGGGCAACCCACAGAATGGGAGACATTATTTGCAAATAACATATCTGATAAGAAACTTTATCCAGAATACGTAAAGAACTCTTAAAAGTTTAAAAAAAAAAAAAAAAGACAATCCAAATAAAAAGTGACCAAAGGATATGAATAGTCATTTCTGTAAAGAAGAATATAGTGGAAAATAAACACATGAAAAATGTTCAACATTATATCATTGTTACTGTTGGGTGCCGTTGAGTTGGAAATCAATTTCCAACTCATAGTGACTCCATGGAGTTTTCTTGGCTGCTATCTTTACAGAAACAGATCACAGGTGTTTCTTCTGCGGAGCCTCTGGGTGAGTTCTAACCATCAACTTTTTGGGTTAGCAGCCCAGTACTTTAAACTGCACCACCAGGTCACCTTTATGTTATTAAAACAAAAGCAAATCTGTTGCGGCCAAGTCAATTCCAACTCATAGTGACCTTATAGGACAGAGTAGAACTGCCCCATAGGGTTACCAAAGAGTGCCTGGTGTATTTGAACTGCCGACATTTTGGTTAGTAGCTATAGCTCTTAACCACTACACCACCAGGGTTTCCTTATAAGTCGTTAGGGAAATGTGAATTAAAATCACAGTAGGATAGTTAAAATTAAATGGTTATAATTAAAAAGACAGACACTAACAAGTATAGAAGAGGATGTGGAGATATTGGAATCCTCATAAATTGCTGGTTGGAATGAAAATGGGTCAACCTACTTGGAAAGCAGTCTGATAGCTTCTCAAAAGCATATGACCAAACAATTCTGTTCCTAGGCATACATTTAAGAGGAATAAAAACATGTCCAAAAACTTGTACATTATTCATAATAGCCAAAAATTGAAAGCACCCTAAATGTTCATGAACTGATAAATGGATAAACAAAATGTGGTATATCCATAACATGGAATATTATTCAGCAATAAAAAGGAATGAAGTATTTATACATGCTACAACTTGAAAACATTATATTAAGAAAAAGAAGCCAGTTCCAGAAGACCACACATTGAATGATTACAAAAAAAAAAAAAAAAAACCAAACCCGTTGCCATGAAGTTAATGCCAGCTCATTGTGACCTGATAGAATGGAGTAGAACTGTCCACAGAGTTTCCAAGGAGTGGCTGGTGGATTTGAACTGCTGACCTTTTGGTTAGCAGCCAAACTCTTAACTACTATACCACCAGGGCTCCACATGCGGAATGATTCCACTTATGAGAAATGTCTAGAATAGGCAACTCCATAGAGATGGAAAGTAGATTTAAGTGTTAGGGTGAAGAGTTGGAAGGAGGGAATGGGGAGTGATTGAAAATTGGTATGAAAATTTCTTTTTTTTTTAATGAGGAATAAAGATATTCTAAAATTAGATTACACGATGGTTTCATGACTTTGTGAATATAAGGAAATGACACTGAACTGTATGGTATGTGAATTGTCTGAATCTGCTAAACCAAAACAAAGCAAAAAAGAAAGAAAAGCTGAAATCTTTAAGTTAAGCATGAGCTATACTCTTTTGTGAAGAACTGCTCCTAGAAGGGATGGCAATTCTATGCCTTTCTATGGCCCTTTTTTAGAAAAAGCCAATAATAGCTCATTGTCCTTCCTCAATATTCTATAGTTCCAGAAAGTGCTTTGTTATATGTCATTTCAATTGATTCTTCTACTAACCTTGTGATGTAAACATATCAGGCATTATAATACATATTTGGAAGATGAGTAAACACAGGTTCTAAGAGATTAAATCATTTTCCAAAAGTGATACCCTTAGCAAATGGAAAAATTTTAGTCCAATGCTCTTCAAACAGTGCTGGCTGACTTGGGTTTTTCTCAAGGTGTTTACCAGGGAAGGCTTTTCTTTGTGACATTCACCAAGGTCAAAGTACCCAATTTGAGTTATTTCCAGATTTAATTATGTTTTTGCTCGTGTGAGAGGTATGTCTCCCTTTTTTATACTCTGTCCATTTTATTCATTGGGTATCAAACCTATGGTTAGTGACCATGCATTTATCTCACGTAAGTCAAATATAATAAGGAGAATCAGGTGAACACAAAATCTAGGATTCCAGTGGGAAACAGAATTCAGAAGAGGCTTGTAAGTACGAGATGAGCAAGGCAAGGAAGAGGGAAAAAAAAAATCAGAGTTAGAAACCCAGGCATCAGGTACAAGCAAAACAGAATCATGTTGAAGTCATACGAAACCCCAGCCCAAGATACCATATCCTGTGAGGCTGGAAACCCATCTTTATGCTTAATAACATGGCATATTCTGGCAAGGGTGGCTGTGACCATCTGACTGACTTGGAATGTGATAGGGCAGAAGGGTTAGCAGTTCCAAACATTTGTATCTCTCAGGGGCTCCAATTTTTCACTCTATGAAAAGTTGGCATGGTGCCCGTTTCTTGATTTTTTTGCTCCCCTTTTCCCTTGCCAACTTGCATTGCATGGCAACTGGGAACATGCCTGATCAGATAAAGAAAATTCTGATTGAGGCCAAGCACTGTAGTGAGCCCTAATTCAACTTTGAGCTTTGCCTCTGACCCAGATACGTGCAACCTAGAGACTGAAAACCACACGTGGCAGATGCGTGAGGTAACATGATGGGATTGAGAGAAAAGAGACGAAGGTTCTGAGTATACTTCTTAGGTTTGTGCTTATTCAGATACAGCTGAATTCCACTAAAATTGGGGCCACAGGGTAAAGTAATGGCCATAGTTCAGCATTTCAGAGATCCCTTAGATACAGCTCTAAGTGCCACAAACATTCCTTCAAATGTAACAAAACCCAAATCCTTCGACCAGTGAGGTGCATCCTAAGACCATTTTATTGCTTTTCTTAGAAAACATTTAGATTTTGCTATTTTTCACTTCACAGGGACAACTCTTTGCATTCAGAATTTATTTTGAAATTACCAGGTTGTCTCATGTGTGTCACCTGAACTCATGGCATCTTACTGGAGGTGAGAAATTAGAAACAAACCGTGGGGATCTTATTTTCTTCTGACTCTGTCTGCTGAACATTGTTCTCACAGAAAAAAAGCACAGGCAGCAAAAACTTCATCTCCCCCAAATGCGCTTCAATACGTTTTAAGTGTAAAAACCTAATTTAAAATAATGTCAGCATCTTTGGGCTGTAGGATATGAGGCTCGGCATCTGTAAATTATTTAAGAGGTCCAGAGAGAGTAAGTTATGCTTATAACGTCAGATTTACTCAAAGAAAGGGAAGAGCAAAGCAAAGTGTTGAATAAGGGTTTCCTGTGCAGTTTCATTGAGTTATTTCTGCATTCTGTAATTGCAACAATCGCCCTACTAAACTTTAAAACAAAACCAGATATGCACGTACCTAAGCTTATGAGATCTATTTTGTGTGTTGGTTTTGTGTTTTTAAAGCAAATATTTGCTCGTGTTCTATCGCTGCTACTTCTCTCTTTGCCTTTTATTTGCTGACAATTGAATCTACCCAAAAAACATACTAAAAAAAGACAATGCCCCGGCCACCTCTAAAACTTGTCACTATTTCCTTTAACTAAGAGACAGGCAACTTCTAAAAATATGTTGTATACAACTGTCTTGGTTTTCTCTTTTCCGATTGCCTGGGATACGAAAGAAAAACCGTTCTTTTTTTTCTCAAGGCGACCATGCTATATAAATACTTTTAGCAGTATATTGAATCTACAGAGTTTCATTTATCATAAAGAAGAAAAATCAATACAGTATGTAGTATAATACTCAAAGGACTCTGGTGGTCTGGAGTGATAAGACAAGGCATCGAGAATTTTTGAAGCTAAAACTTCTGTCCAAAATCTTCATGGTAACCTGATCTTAGTTTATTGTAAATCTATTAATTACTAGAGTTTTACCTAAAGCCTTCATGGTATTTTAGATTCATTATCAGGAGTTAGGAGACGTGAGCGCTTACTATCTGTCACCTTCTAATGGTGACTCAACCTCTCTTGAGAAATACAATTTAATAGACCTGATTAATGGTTGAAAAAGCACTGGAAGCGCAGCAGTTAAGTGCGTGGCTGCTAACCGAATGGTTGGCAGTTCAAACCAGCTTGGCAGCTCCGCAGGAGAAATGACCTGGCAGTCTGCTACCATAAAGATTCCAGCCTAGGAAATGCCATGGGGCCGTTTACTCTGTCCTATTTATAGGGTTGCTGTAGGAACTACTCAAAAGCACACAACAGCACAACAATTAATGGCCATTTGACTGACGGATCCCTCTCCACATTAAGGCCATGGTTATTACAGTCAGAAAGCTTCATTGGAGATGGTCAGAAGGGATCTGCCAAGTGCAACAGAGAAGCACTGGGCCCACTGAAAACCAACTGTAATATCAGAACCCTTTATAGTATGCCTGATGATGATCTAAATCCTCGGTTACTCCAGGAGTTAAGAAAGAAGTCTGTATTAGTTTCCTAGAGCTGCTGTGGAAACCCTGGTGGCGGTAGTGGTTAAGTGCTACAGCTGCTAACCAAAAGGTCGGCAGTTCACACCCACCAGGTGCTCCTTGGAAACTCTACAGTGCTGTTCTACTCTGTCCTGTAGGGTCGCTATGAGTCGGAATCAACAGGATGGCAGTGGGATGGGCTGCTGTAAAGAAGTACCACAAACTGGGTGATGGACAGCTAACAAATTTATTCTCTCACAGTTCTGGAGGTTGGAAGTCTGAATTCAGGGTGTCAACAGGTGCATGCTCTCTCCAAAGGATATTCTTTGGAGTATCCTTCCTTGTCTCTTCCAGCATCTGAGAGCCCAAGTGTTCCTTGGTTTATGGCAGCATAACTTCAGTTTCTGCCTCTGTCTTCACCTGGTTGTCTTCCCTCTGTGTCCATCAGCGTCTTTTCCCTTCTTCTTATAACATAATATCAGTTATATTGGATTGGGGCTCAATCTACTCCAGTATGACCTCATGTTAACTAATTATATCTGCAAAGACCCTATTTCCAAATAGTGCCACATTCACAGGTACTGGGGTTAGGACTTCAATATATCTTTTTAGGGGATACAATTGAAACCATAACTCTAAGGCTCTGATTACCCCGAGACTCGTTTGCTTCTTTTCTGTACATTTCTGGGTTCTCTAAATGTATTTTCACAAAAATATTCTCTACCAGACTGATGGCTTGATAGAGTTCAACTTAGGAGTAACTTGCATTTTTGTGGCCCTATGAATCTAACTAATAAACTAAGCAATGTGGGTTGTCTGGGACATATCCCTTTTTACACTAGTCAGTATCCCGTGTCTTCTAGAAACACCGCCTGGAACATGCTGAGCTTCAGAGGACAATCATACAGGCTTGGTTAAAATAACTTCTCCCTGGGAAAAATTCAGACACAGTTCTGGACTTACTATATTCTTGTATTCTCTACTTTCAATTCATTGTTTATCGAGCTTACTTTCATTTATGATTTATCGAGTTTCCTACGTTCCTGAATCAAAGCTTGCTCTGTAATTCTCGCATTCTATCCCCCTTGCTCACCTTTTCTCCTACGCCCCATTATATGCTTTTGATAAAGAGGTCCAGCATTCATCCTCTGCTTTACTCCCTAATTGGCCCCTGATCCATTGTTGCTCTTACCCAAGCTCCTTTGTTTCGCTTACTTTGCTCAATTGACTGAGATTCTCTTGGTCTCAAACTTTCCTAATGTTTATCTATAACTTATACTACATCTACATCAAAATTCTAGTGTCATTCAGTATTTTTCAAGGAAATTTTGATGTAGTTTTAAAGGAAAAATAACAGATCAAAAAATGATATAAAAGATGTAAGGGAAAAGACAGAGAGAGAGGAAAAGAAATAATGAAAGCTTTCTGTAATTGAGCGTGAGATTTAATCTGACCCCCTAGAAACAAACCAAAGTGAAAAGGAAAAGATGATAGATCACCTAGCTATCAAAGTCTGATCAATGAAAGAAGACTGATGTTTCAGCAGAGATAAATTTTGGGCATGAAATTCTAGGGAATTAAAAAAAGCTATCATTTGTACATTTATTGTAAAGGGCATTGAATACAATCGTGGGCAATATATTTAGCACTTTTAGAGCAGATGTGGATGCATTCTCTCCTTGGCTCTTTATTAGAGCAAATATTGATATAAAAGGAAATCATAGGAGTAAAGACACTTCTACAGGGACTGAGATAATACACTTCAGTCGTTTCTTTCTGGTGACCTAATTTGATACAATAATAAAATTTAGATAACAGAGCAAGTGATTCATAATCTGGGTTGATAGGAGAGATGAGGCATATATCAGCATTGCCTGGTTATCATTTTGAAACTATATACACTGCCCTATCCCCTTTTCCTGGAGAGTTTTTGATACAGCCATTCCTCGAGAGAAATTCCATATTTTTCCAATTGGTCACCCATAGAGAGAGACACTTTATTTCTTATAAGAAGATTTTCACATATGGACAAAACACATCATCACAGTCTTAGGATCACACCAGAAATGGAAATAATTGTTTAGTGCATCTTAAGGAGCTGAAAATAATATGAAGATATTACCTTTATAGTATACATTATAGCTTTCTGAAATTGTAAAACTCACCACCTTTTTAAATCCCTATAATAACTTTGTAGGATAGTTTGGGTAAGTTTTTTTTTAACCCATTTAAATATTTCTTGTAATTATTAAAATTATATTAATAATTCATTAATAATAACTATTCTCACAGAATCTATAATTATGTCAGAATAAAAAGTTCCCAGGAGGAAAGGGAAGGGCATATTTGGCAGTGAGAGGAAGTTTTGAGGAGTACCAAAAAAATGACTGACGCAATGATAATACTTGAGTTATAATAAAGGTTTATTTTTAAAAAGATCAAATTTAAAATTGGAAGTATTTAAAAAGCCAGGGTACAAAACAATTACATTTTTCTCTTGCTATTCAGGAGTGAGGGTTTGAAAAGGTATTGATTCTTGAGTGCAAAATTAAGATTAAATTTTCCACAGATTTAATTTAGATGTACCTAATTTTTTTTTTTTTTTTTTTTTTTATTAAGGAGCCCTGGTGGCACAAATGTCTAAGAGCTCAGATGCTAACTGAAAGATTGGCAGTGGGAACCCATCCAATGGCTCTGCAGGAGAAAGACCTGGCAATCTGGTCTTGTAAAGATTGTACCCCCCCCCAAAAAAAAACCCATGGGGCAGTTCTACTCTGTCGCATGCAGTTGCTATGAGTTGGAATTGATTCAAGGGCACCTGACAACAAAGTAGTAGTATTTATACACGTGCACTCATATTTATACACATATACAAAGAAAAGCTAGACTCATAATGTACAAATAGATCTTTATTCTGCTTTTTTTCACTTAATATTATAGCTTCACATTATAGTAGGATCAATTTCTCATGCCAATGATTTCCTTTATAGACCTCACAGTCAAAGCCTACATAACTTATGAACATACCATTTAGATTATCTTTCATTTTTGTCTAATATAAATACTGTGCTCCTCCTCTTTCTATCTCCACTCTATACTTGTTGTTGGAGCCAGAGAGTAATCTGATCCCTGGGTAGGTCTTTAATCACTGAGGAATTAAACAGTTTACTAGATCCTTGGACTGAGAATTCATCTTTCTTCTCTGCAGTCAGTCTTGGCATTATCTCAATATCCTATGACTTTAAACATTATTTACGTGCCAGTGGTGAGCAGTGGTCAAAAGCTATGCCTGCTAACCAAAAGGTCAGCTGTTTGAATTCACAAGCTGCTCCTTGGAAACCCTATGGGGCAGTTCTACTTTGCGCTATAGGGTCTCTTATGAGTCGGAATTGACTTGACGGCAATGGGTTAGGTTTGGTTTTATTTGCCAGTGGCACCCAAATTTATGTCTTCGGTTGAGACCTTTCTCCAAACTTGCATGTCCAACTGCCAGTTCAGCACCTCACTTGTATATTAATCAGCATTTCAAACTTAGTATATCCATAATTGAGTTCTGATCTCCCTCCCTGCCCCCTAACCTAATCTTCTAGTGATCTTTTCTATCTCAACAAATGGCAATTCCATCCACCCAATTCCTCAGGGCAAAAACCTTGGAGTATCCAGGTCTCCTGTCTGTCATGATCCCTGCCCCCTTCATATAATCTGTCAGCAAAGTCTATTGGTCTTTCCATGAAAATATAATCAAATAGGATCCAAGTAATTTTCATATGAGACTTCTGGCCAGATCTACCATCATCTCTTGTCTAGAATAATGCCTTAGTTTTCTAATAAGTCCCCTGTTCCCACTCTTTCCACCCCACCCCATCTCAAGTCTACTCAACATAACAACAGGAGTGACTCTTTTCAAATGTAAATTAGATCATTTCTCTCTTCTGCTCTAAATCCCTCCAGAGCCCCCCAAGTTACTCAGAGTAAAAATAATAGACCTTACAACTGCTTATCAGGCTCTAAATCAGTTTCCACTTCCTCTGACCTATTAGTTATTACCCCCTCTTTCCCTGCCTCGGTCTTCCACTGTAGTCCTACTGCTCCAGCCACACAGGTCTCCTTGCTGTTTCTCAAACCTCACAGGAATTCCACCCGGAATGCTCTTCTCTTCAGATATCTACGTGGCCAACTTACCTTTTTCAAATCTTTGCTCAAACGTCATTTTATAAAAAAAACCTCTCCTGTTCACAAGATTCAAACTTTCCATACCAAGTACTTTTCCTCCACCCCTGTATTGGCACTCTCGATCCTATTTTTTCATCTTATCACATTAATATGCTACCTAATTAGCTTACCTTTTATGTATATTTTTTACTGAATGCCTGTTGTTGTTATGTGTCCTTGAGTCAATTCCAGCTCATACTGACTGCACATGATTTAGAACAACCCCATGAGGTTTTTTTGGTTGTAATCTTTACAGAAGCAGATCACCAGGTCTTTCTCCCGAGGAGCAGCTGGGTGTGTTCCAACTACCAGCCTTTCAGTTAGTAGCTGACCTCTTAATCTGTTGTACAACCACGGCTCCTTATTGAATGCCTACCCCTACTAAAGTGTAAACTCTACAAAGGCAGAAATTTGGTTAGTTTTACTCTCTGTGGTATCACAAACATTTAGAAAAGTGCCTGGCACATGGTAGGAGTCCTATAAATATCTGTAGCTTTTAATTGAATGTAAATGCTCTTCTCCTTCCCAGAGTAATCTTCAGCCTCTAACCTTGGCTCTCTTGCTGCATAAGGAAGTGTGGGCTAGATGACCCTTCTCTCCATCCAGATGGAAAGGCACTTCTCTTTAACTTCCCTAAACCTCATAAATTTGTCCTAGCTCCTACTGTGCTTGTTATGGGTCCACTTTCTTGACTTTATGCGGAGGTGAGTCTATTTCTGACAAGCACTGCACTGATGGCCTATTTTGTCAATGTGATGCCCCAAAACACACAAATACTTTCCTGTCTGTTTCATATAAACAAGGACATTCTTCTATATAAACCTTGTATGCAACCTTCAAAATCAAGGAATTCAAATTGCAACCATCAAAATCAAGGAATTCAAATTGATGGTAGTCTGTTGATGTCATTCAAGTTCCACTAATTGTCCTAATAATGTCCTTTATAGCAAAAGGATCTAGTCCATGATCATATGCTATATTCGGTTGTCATGACTCTCTATATAGCCTACTTCACTTGGGAAAATTCCTTAGTCTTTCCTCAACTTGTGTATGTTGAGATTTTTGTAACATTGCAAAGAATGGGAATTCCAGAACACTTAATTGTGCTGTACATAGATCAAGAGGCAGTTGTTCAAACAGAATAAGGGGGCACTGTATGGTTTAAAGTCAGGAAAGGTGTGTGTCAGGGTTGTATCCTTTCACTGTACTTATTCAACCTGTATGCTGCACAAATAATCTGAGAAGCAAGAGTATCTGAAGAAGAAAGTAGCATCAGGATTGGAGGAAGACTCATTAAAAACCTGCATTAAGCAAATGACACAGCCTTACTTGCTGAAAGTGAAGAGGACTTAAAGCACTTACTGATAAAATTAAAGACCAGAGTCTTCAGGATAAATGAAAGAATGTAAAGAAAACAAAAATCCTTACAATTGGAGGTTACTGCTCAGAGAAGCCCCTAGTCTAGGGGAACATTGATGAGAAGGACCTTCCTCTAGAGCTAACAGAGAGAGAAAGGCTTCACCTGGAGCTGATGCCCTGAATTTGGACTTTTAGTCTACTTTACTATGAGGAAATACATTTCTTTGTTAAAGTCATCCACTTGTAGCATTTCTGTTACAGCAGCACTAGATGACTTAGACAGCACATATCAACAGCAACAACAATAACAACATAGGCCAGTTATTTTGTAGATTGACCATCAATTTGGGCTTGTCTTGTATTTCCTCATTGCATCCTATCAGGCATTATACAATTTATATTTATTGTGGTGATATTACATTTGATCCCTTGATTAAGGTGGGGTCTCTCAGCTTTCTACATTATATAAAAAATATAAAGTTAGTTACTTTTTTTTCCCTTTGTAATTAGTAAGAATTTTATGGTGAGGTATTTTGAGACTGTGTAAATACCCATTTATTTATATCAGCGTGGACTCATGGATTCCTGTTTTATAAAATGGGTGATAAACTGTTATTATCATTATTTAATTTCATGCTTAAGTTAGCCCTTATTTGGCATCTGGGAGTTGCTTCAAGCTTTATTTGTTTCTGTTTTATTTTGAGATATCCCTTTTATTTTTTGACTACTTCCTTACTACCTGGTACAATAAGATGTTCCAGACTCTTTTTGTGTGTGTTTTACTGCCTTAGGCCTGGAAGCAGTCATTTCTCCAAGAAATCTTGGTTTATTTTATTAGTGAATGGTATTTAGAAACCAAGATCTAGATGCTAGGTGTGCTCTTTGTATTGAGGTATCTCTCTTCCTAGGCACTTTCAGTGGACAAATATAGAAAACATATATATCTACTTAAATTTACATTTATACTTTTTTGAATACATGTATCTGTTTGTATTGAAAACTGAATTCACACAGACATCTCCTTTTCCAAACCAATACTGCAAAGTTCAGTCTAGTTTTTCCTTTTCTATCTTTGTAACTACTTTCTCTGATAGTGAGAAATATGGCTCCCTTGTCGTCAGTATATTTACTTATTTGTTCAACTTCCTTCTATGCAACCAATCTCCTATCAAATCCACTACTTTGTGTCTTCCCATAAGGATACCCTCCTTACTCCCATTGGGCTCTAATACCCTACCCTGGGACATCTCCTTCTCCACTGGGAGAGCCTCCTCATCCTTTCCAGGCTCCAATACTCTGTACCAGGATGTGCTATTCATGTACTTAGGGCTTCAGTACTTTACAGCATGCTCCCTAACATGGAGGTCCTCCCAAGCTCCTCAAGTTAGCTCCAATATTCTATATTAAACTTTTTCCACTCCTGCCCACTCTACTCACCTGAGCTTGAAGAACATGCATCAGGCTTCACTTCCCACATGGGCATCCATTTTACTCAGATCCAATTTTAATGACATGTGCCATTACTCTGTGAGTCTCCTGCTCTCTGCCCATGTGGACTCCTACTTGCTCTCACTCATATAATGGCATTTGGACTAAATCATTCAAGAAGAGAAGGGAAGAGAGAGAGAAAGAGCTTCTCTTTCCCTTTAAAATTTAGCCTAGGGGGAAAAAAATCACCAGGTTAGGCTTATAAATATAAACTTTAGAATTTAGATTTTTTTTTTTTTTCAGTAAAGAGTGACTATCAAGACTAAAATCTTGACATAAAGTTACTGAAGCTTTTTATTTTGGTCTATTACACACCTTTTCATCACTAGGACAATAGCTAACTCCTTTGCCATTAATGGGAAAATAGTACAGGGGAAGAAAAAAGAAGACACATACTCAGAAAAAAAAAAAAATATATATATATCAAGTATATTAAAAAAATTTTTAAACCAAATATAAAATCAAAAGGCTCAATTGTGTATGGGAAGAAATAGGATTTTAGTCATTTAACAAATATATATATATTTAGTAACTTCTATTGCCAATTAATATCCTGGACACTGGAATGAATATTTGACCATAAACAAAAAATATTTTGGTGAAAACCTGATCTGCTTCGTGAGCAGTAGGAGATAGAAACACAAATTAAAAATATTGTATTTTTTTGTCCTCTCTACAGATGAACATTTTTGAACATATATTGTTAAATTGAACAACTTAATCTGCTAGTGTAAATAATATACTCAAGGTATTGATTCAAATAAAAACCTCAGTGGGAAGCTATTACCTTTTTTATTCAAAATGTCTGTGTGAAATACACTTGGTTTAGCAAAGGTGAAATGTAAAATGGTGCTAAAATTTGAAGAATGAATTTATTCTACTACCACAAAAAGACTTCAAATGTTTCTTGTGGAAACTAAACTTTAAGTTTTCTGAGGTCTTTCATGTTGGAACATTCTGAATAAATGAAGTTAAAATATTTGATAAATAATTAATTCCTTCATCTCTAATGTTAGTATGTACTATCAGTATATCAGAGAGAAAATTACAAGGATATGGATCAAACAACACAGAAAAAAAAATTATAGAAAATCACATACAAGTAGAGTTATTTCCATGCATTCATTTTTTCTTACATTCATTTCAATATTTCCACTGTGGTTTATTCCTCATTAGCTTTCTGTTTTTATAAGGTTATCCGATTAGAACACAGAGTAGAGACTTACTTAGCTAGTGGCAGCACCTTGTTTTATTTTGGAGAAACACACAAAAATGTATTTAAACAGAATGTCTCTTTTCATTCTGAAATTCTTATGATATAATCAATACGGAGACACCAAAAGTCTTCAAAATAAGTCAAAATTGTTGTTGCTGTTTTTTAAATCGTTTGTCCTCCTCCTCTGAAAACTGCATGCAATGAAGAATGGGTTCAATTTTTTGCTGGATGAACTGCTATTGACTTTAAATATGATGAAGAGTCTAGAGATACAGAACACATTAAGCACATGGATCCAATGATGTCTAATGCTCTTCTCAGAAAACCATCTATCATTCTTTCTGTAATATTCTTTTTCCAGCATCTTTTTTGAGCCATTTTATTTTGGTTTAAGAAAACAGAAATGGCTTCAACTCTTGAGTTCATTTCTGGTTTCCACGTCCTCTTTACCAAAACTTATTTCACTCCTTTCCAACTATCCCCTTATTTTGAAACATTAGCTGTTCAGAGAATGAGTACTTATAAGTTTCATTAAGTGCTTAATATATTGATGCACTTTCATGTTAAATGAGAGTATAGATTATCATGCTGGGATACAATGTTAACTAACTATTCGTATTCATTCTGAAGACAGTCCAATGCTAAAAGGGCATGTTATTCAGTCAGAAGATAATAAAGAAAAAATTTTAAAAATACCTTATTGAGGAAGAAAAAAGCCACATAATTGCGACTGCTGCAACAGAATAATCTTGCAGCAAGTGCTTTGCAGAGCATTTCTACCTCATGTTCTCTTAAAGATCTTGACAGGACTTATTTTCCCGCTTCCAAGAATTTGATCTTCACCAAAGTGGTGCAGATTTCCTTTGGAGGAAGGGGTAGGTGATGTCTGTGAGTTGAAAGTAAGTCAGATTTGGGGAAATAGAAAGACTGCTTTGAGAGTATGATCGGTCTTTTCTAGTAGTCAAGAAGCCCTGATGGCACAATTGCTGTGTGCTTGGCTGCTAAGCAGAAGGTCAGCAGTTTGAGCTCACCAGTTGCGCTCCATGGAGAAAAGACGTGGCAGTCTGTTCTTGTCTAAGAAACCCTGCAGAACAGTTCTACTGTGTCCTATAGAGTGACTATGATTTGGAATCCTCTTGAAGGCACAAAACAACAACATTCTAGTAGTCAGTACTTTTTTTAAAAGTCAGCAAGCATTTGCCTGGTGCCTTCAGAGAACTTGAACTTTTTTTCCCTCAAATAGCATGGTTCCCTTCAAGTGAAAACTGTGTTTCTTACAACTTCTAACACAAAAGCATCAGGATAATTTTGATTTGATCAGATTATTTGTTTTATCATTTCAGAAGGCTTTACTTCATGGTAATCTGAGTAGGTGCCTTGTAGATATAGAAAAAGGATCCATGAAATTCTATATGCACAGAAGATTGAAATCTATTGAAAATTAAATGTTTCAAACTGGCCGCCATACTCTTGGGTAAAGGACAACACAAAAGATACCATGGTTCTCTGAATGGAATTAATATGAAACATTCAAATCATGATTTATCTTTCTAGCTTTTTTTCCGGGATTCTCTTATACTTCAATACCTCTTTGTCAATTTATTAATTCATTCTATTGTTCATTGTTTCTTCAAAAATGTGTATTCAGTGTCTACTGTGTGATAGGCACTGTCTCAGAAGTGGATGAAAGGAGATACAACACCTTAATTCGCAGAGCTTAAATTTATATATTACTCCAATAACAACATAAATACAGTTTATAAACATTCTCCTAAGAGCTGGAAGTCATCCACAGATTATTCGACCATTCTTACCCAATTAATCTTAGTTAATGTTTTTTTTTTTTTTTTAATGACTTCACCAGACAATAATGACTCTGATTTAAAAGGAGATGGTCCCTGGACACAAATGTTTTAATTATCAAGCCACAACTGTGCAGGAAATATATTTTAAAATGAAGACAAATTGATCTCAATTGCAATTCAGACTGCTTTATTAGTAATTAAGAAGGGATATTAATTAGAATTTATAGTTAATACTGTAATTTTGGTATTTTTTTCTCTAAACATGTTCTTGGTTCCAAGCATAGTCTTTTCTTCCATTTTTCTTGATTGAAAGGGCTAATGTAGTAGAAAATGATTTGTAAAAGAGAGAAAAAAAGAATTTTGTCTATTAATCTGTATTTCTGAAGTGATTTTGCATCATGTGGTAGTCAGAATAGCGGCTCCCAAAGATGTCCATTTCTCAATTCCTAAAACCTATGAATATGTTATCTTAGATGACAAAATGGACTTTGCAGATGTAATTAAGGTTAAGGACCTCGAGATGGAGAGATTATTTTGGACTATCTGAATAGGCTCAATCTAATCACAGCAGTTCTTAAAAGCAGAAAACCCTTCTCAGCTAAGGTCAGAAAAATACTAAACTTAATATGAAAGATACAAAAGATGGAAGAAAGGTTATTGATTTTAAATATGGAGGAAGGAGGCTAGGAGATAATAAATGCAGGCAGCCACTAGAAGCCGGAAAAGGCAAGGAAGCAGATTTTTCCATAGAGCCTCCAGAAAAGAATGTAGCCCTGCTGACAACTTGATTTCAGTCTCTGAAGCCTGCGTTGAACTTCTAACCTACAAAACTGTAAAATAATAAGTTCATTTTGTTCTATCCCAGTACATTTATAGTAATTTGTTATTGTAACAATAGAAAAATAATACATATTTTGTTATCAGGAGTGGGGTGTTAATGTAAAAAATACCTAAATATATGAAAGTAGCTTTGAAATTGTGCAGTGGGCAGGGCCTTAAAAATTTTAGCAAATGTGGTATAAGAAGCTCAGATTTCCTTGAGTAGACTATTAGTAGAAATACAAAAACATAGATGTTAACTTAAAAAGAAGTCAAGAGTATTGTAGAGAAAACCTAAATCACCTTTAAAAAACCTATTATTGTCAAGTCAATTTCAACTCATAATGACCCCATAGGACAGAGTAGAACTGCCGCATAGAGTTTCCAAGGAGCTGCTGGTGAATTCGAACTTCTGACCTTTTGGTTAGCCATCGCACCTCACCATAGTCTTAGCCACTGTGCCACCAGGGCTTCTAAATCATCTTAAATCACCTTAGATAATACGTAAACCACTGTAAAGAAACTGTTAGTAGAAATATGGATGTTAAAGATACTGCTGGTGAGGCCTCAAAAGGAAATAAATATGTTATTGGAAGCTGGAGGAAATGCTATCCTTGTTATAGTGGCAGAAAGCTCAGTAAAATTGTGTCCTGCAGTTATGTGGGTAGCATAACCATGTAAGCGATGGATATGGACATTTAGCTGAAGAGATTTACAAGCAAAACGATGGTGCAGATTATTTCATTCTTGCTATTTACAGCATAATTAGAAAAATGGGAGATAAATTGAGGGAAAGAACTGCTAAATAAAAAAGAAACCAGGATTTGATGATTTTGGAAATTTCTCAGCCTGCCAAATTACAAAAGATGATAAAATTAAGAGATTCATTGTGAGGAAAGCATACTCCAGAGCAAAGGCTGAAGTTGTGACTACAAAACCTTTTGTAATACCTCAGAGATATTAAAAGGTCAGAATGTTCATCTACACGAAGGGCTCTTTGTAAAGAGGAAGAGTGTGTGACTCATAGATACCCACAATTATCTGAGCAGAAGTCAAAAATAGAGATGATGTTATATTGAGAAGATCTGTGGAGAAACCTTTTTTTCTAATGTAGTAGATCCCTATAATATACACAGGAGACAACCATGGTTGTTGAGAAGTTAATATCAGTAGAAAGACTGCAAGTTTGGACTGAAAGAGACAGAATACAAAATGAAAAAAGATTGTCAGACCCCCAATCTTCTATAGGCAAGAAACAACTGACAAAACAACTTATCTTCAAATGTGTGCTATCTTTAGTGAAAAAGGAAGAATGACTCAGAGAGAAGAACCTGGAGCCCACAGGGCAGAGCTGCAAGCCAAAGAGGATTACCCCCATGCTTTTAAAAATACTGGAGTTTGTCTGGCTGAATTTTAAATTACTTGGAAGGAGTCACAATTTTTACCTTCCATTTTCTTCCTTGCTAACCTAAACGTCTTTAACAGTTCTATGCCTACCCTGTCATCGTAATTTGGGAAGCGATAACTTAGTTTTTAGTTTCTTAGGTCCATGGATGAACAGGAATTGTGATCCAGGATGGATTATACCAAGAATCTCACCCATAACTGATTTAGATGATGAGATCTAGGATTTCTGAGGTGATGAAATACAGGTGAGATTTTATTCTTTGAGTTGACTCTGTGATGTGATGAGATATTTGGGAACTTCGGGAAGGGGTGAATGTATTTTTTTTTTTTTTTATTGTGCTTTAAGTGAAAGTTTACAGCTCAGATTAGTTTCTCACACAAAAATTTATCCACACATTGTTATGTGACCCTAGTTGCTGTCCGTAATAATGTGACAGTACACTCCTCCTTTCCACCTTGGATTTCCCATGTCCATTCAAACAGCTTCTATCCCTTTCTGCCTTCTCATCACGCCTCTGAACAGGAGCTGGCCATTTAGTCTCGTGTATCTACTTGAACTAAGACGCACTTCCTTCACGAGTATCATCTTATGTCTTATAGTCCAGTCTAATCTTTGTCTGAATAGCTGGCTTCAGGAATGGTTTTAGTTCTGGGTTAGCTCTCCATGTCATCTGGGGTTCCTTCAGTCTCATTCAGCCCATTAAGCCTGGTCTTTTTACTAGTTTTCTAGAACTCTGCACTCCACTTTTCTCCTGCTCTGACAGGGACCCTCTGTTGTGTTCCCTGTCAGAGCAGTCATTGGTGGTGGCTGGGCACCATCTAGTTCTCCTGGTCTCAGGCAGATGGAGTCTCTGCTTTATGTGGCGGTTTTTGTCTCTTAGGCTAATATTTTCCTTGTGTCTTTGGTGTTCTTCATTCTCCTTTGCTCCAGGTGGGTTGGGACCAATTGATGTCTCAGATGGCTGCTCGCTAGCTTTTAAGACCCCAGACACCACTCACCAAAGTGGGATCCAGAACATTTTCTTAAAAAACTTTGTTATGCCAATTGACCTAGATGTCCCCCAAAACCATGGTCCTCAGACCCCTGCCCCTGCTACTCTGTCCCTTGAAGCATTTGGTTGTGCTCAAGAAACTTCTTAGCTTTTGGTTTGGTCCATTTGTACTGACTTTCCCTGTATTGTGCGTTGTCCTTCCCTTTACCTAAGATAATTCTTGTCTACTACCTACTGAATTCCCCTCTCCCTCCCTCCCCACCCTTGTAACCATCAAAGAATGTTTTCTTCTGTGTTTAAACCTTTTCTTTAGTTCTTGTAATAGTGGTTTCATATAGTATTTGTCCTTTGGCGACTGACTAATTTCACCATAATACCTTCCAGTTTTATCCATGTTATGTGATGTTTCTGGATTTATTGTTGTTATTTATCATTGTGTAGTATTCCATTGTGTAAATATTCCATAATTTGTTTATACATTCACCCATTGATGGGCACTTTGGTTGTTTCCATCTTTTTGTTATTACGAACAGTGCTGCAAAGAACATGGGTGTGCATGTATCTATTCATGTGACAGCTCTTATTTCTCTAGGATATATTCCAAGAAGTAGGATCGCTGGATCATACAGAACTTCTATTTCTAGTTTTTTAAAGAAGCACCAAATCTATTTCCAAAGTGGTTGTACCATTTTACATTTCCACCAGCAGTGTACAAGTGTTCCAATCTCTCCACAACCTCTCCAACATTTATTATTTTGTGTTTTTTTGACTAATGCTAGCCTTGTTGGAGTGAGGTGGTCTCTCATTGTAGTTTTGATTTGGATTTCTGTAATGGCTGATGATGGTGAGCATTTCCTCATGTATATCTGTTAACCCTTTGAATGTCTTCTTTGGTGAAGTGCCTGCTCATATCCTTTGCCCATCTTTTAATTGGTGTTATAAATTGAATTATGTGCCCCCCAAAATATGTTTATCAATTGGGCTGGGCCATGATTCTGGGATTGTGTGATTTTCCTATGTGTTGTAAATCCTGCCTCTATGATGTTAATGAGGGAGGATGGGCGGCAGTTGTGTTAGTCAGGCATGTTGAACCTACAAGATTGGATTGTGTCTTGAGGCAATCTCCTGAGATATAAAAGACAGAAGCGAGCAGAGAGAAGGGGGACCTCATACCACCAAGAAAGCAGTGCCGGGAACAGAGCATGTCCTTTGGACTTGGGGTCCCTGCATAGAGAAGCTCCTAGTCTGGGGGAAGATCAATGAGAAGGCTGACAGAGAGAAAACCTTCTCCTGGAGCTGACACCCTGAATTTGGGCTTTTAGCCTACTTTACTGTAAGAAAATAAACATCTCTTTGTTAAAGCCATATACTTGTGGTATTTCTGTTAAAGCAGTAGTAGATGATTAAGACAATTGGGTTATCTGTCATTTCGTTGTTGAGGTTTTGCAGTATCTTGTAGATTTTAGAGATTAGGCCCAGATTGGATGTGTCTTAGCCAAAAAATGTTTCTCAGGCTGTAGGTTGTCTTTTTACTCTTTTGGTGATGTCTTTCGATGAGCATAAGTGTTTGATTTTTGGGAGCTCCCAGTTATCTAGTTTCTCTTCTGGTGTTTGTGCGTTGTTAGTTATGTTTCATACTCTGTTTATCCCATGTGTTAGGGCTCCTAGCATTGCCCCTATTTTTTCTTCCATGATTTTTATCATTAAAAATTTTATATTTAGGTCTTTGATCCATATTGAACTAGTTTTTGTGCATGGTGTGAGATATGGGTTTTATTTCACTTTTTTTTTTTGGCAGATGGATATCCAGTTATGGCAGAGACTGTGTTTTCCCCGTTTAACAGACTTTGGGCCTTTGTCAAGTATCAGCTGCTCATAGGTGGATGAATTTACGTCTGGATTCTCAATTCTGTTCCATTGGTCTATGTATCTGTTGTTGTACCGGTACCAGGCTGTTTTGACTACTGTGGTGGTATAATAGGTTCTAAAATCAGGTTGTGTGAGGCCTCCAACTTTGTTCTTCTTTTTCAGTAATACTTTAGTTATCCGGGCCTCTTCCCTTTGCATGTGAAGCTGGTGATTTGTTTCCCCATCTCATAAAAAAAAATGCCATTAGAATTTGGATCAGGATTGCATTGTATCTGTAGATCAATTTGGGTAGAAGACATTTTCACAATGTTGTCTTCCTATCCATGAGCAAGGTGTGTTTTTCCACTTATGTAGGTCTCTTTCGGTTTCTCACCGTAGTATCTTGTAGTTTTCTTTGTATAGGTCTTTTACTTCTCTAGTCAGATTTATTCCTAAGTATTTCTTGGGAGCTATTGTAATTTTTTTTTTTAATTGACTTGGTGATATCCTCTTTAAAGTTCTCTTTGTTGGTATGGAGGAATCCAACTGATTTTTGTATGTTAAGCTTGTTTCCTGATACTCTGATGAACTCTTCTATTAATTCCCATACTTTTCTTGTGGATTCTTTGGAGGTTTTCTATGTATATATGCAAATAGGGATACTTTTACTTCTTCCTTAGGGGTGAATGCATTTTGTATGTGAGAAGGGTGTGAATATTTGGGGGCCAGAGGGTGGACATTGGTAGGCAGAATAACGCCTCTTACCTCAAGATATTTATGTTCTAGTTCCTGGAACTGGTGACTATGTTATATTACATAGCGAAAGAGAACTAACATTGTTAATTGGCTGAACTTAAAACAGAAAGATCATCTTGGATTACCTAGGTGAAACCATTTCTTAAAAGCTGAGAACCTTTCCAAACTGTAGTCAGAAAGAAATGTGAGGATGGGAAAAGAGACATACAGCTGCAACATTGCTGGCTTCAGAGAGGGTAAAGGAGCCATGAGCTGAGGAATGCAAGTAACACAGTCTTTCGTTGTCTTGATTTTCACCCAATGAGTCCTGCTTCAGACTTCTGACCTAGAGAAATGTAAGATAAGTTTCTGTTGTTTTAAGCCAGTACATTTCTGGTAATTTGTTACTGTAGCAATAGAAAACTAACAAATATTAGATTACTAGTTTTTTACTTATTCAATTTTACTACTCTGCATTGACAGTGACACATTTATTACAGTACACCGTGGAGATATTATCATTCCTTTTAACAAGATAACTAAGATTTATCATGTTAATTTTTTTACTAGAATAAACTTTAAAAAAATGATTTAAATAATGACATTTTTTGTTATTACTTTTTTTAGTAGTTGGAAGTTATATATAAGGTTAAATGTTTACTATGTATGACAATTTTGTATGTGCTTCAACAAAAAGTAATATGGTTAACAGAATCTCAGAATTAGATTTTTAATGTAGTAGTTAGCAAGCACAACTTGAATTAAATTGTTGTTTTTTAAAATAGTATTTAAGAAAATTCTCATTGTAATACCTACTAAAATTCATTAAACTTCTATAACAGAACAATTCTTCCAAATAATATTTTTATGTGGATAGGTAATTATGGATCACAAAAAAAAAAAACTTACTAATAAGCAGGAAAGAATTCCTATCTTCCTGATAAGACAAAATTGACATTTTGCTAAATATTTGTGATAGAATGGGAATTCTAGGTTCAGTGTGTAATTGTTCTCAGAATATTTAAGGTAAACTCAAAGGACATGGAATGAGAGAGAGACAAAATTACCCAAATTTGATTAATACAGTTTGGGGCAGAAATTCAGAGGGAAGTGGGAAGTAGAGTTGAGCCGATTTACAAGCTGAAGGTGGGTACAAGTGACACAACACAGGTCATGGCGCCAGAAGAGGATTGCACAGAATCCAGCTAAAGTTTTCATCCTACAGGCAGTGAGTTTAGCACAAGGGAGAGAATCAGTTCACTGTCCGAAGTTAGAAAAGCCATAGTTGACAGGTTCAAGGAAACTGGTCCAATGACCTTCAACCCATCTATCACTCCAATAGAGGTCTTTTGTACTGATCTGTGTAGGAGTAACCATCCACTGACCCCTAATCTTACTATACTGGGATATAATTAATTATATATAGTTAATTATATGACTTAATTCACTTGATTGATTGAGTTATGCCTCACTCTACTTGGAGTATTAGACACAATAGCCCTTCACAATATTTTGCATTGGGAAAATCTGCTGCAGAAGACCTCTTTCAATTGTTCAGAAGCAGAGATGTCGCTTTGAGGACTAGCGTGTACTAGGCCCTAGCCAAGGTATTTTCAATTACCTCATATGTATGAGAAAGCTGGGCAATGAATAAAGAAGACCAAAGAAGAATTGATGCCTTTGAATTATGGTACTGGTGAAGACCACAAGAGGGAAAAACAAATCTACCTTGGAAGAAGCACATCCAGAACGGCAAAACTTTGTCTCAGGAACTTTGAACGTGGTATCAGAAGGGAACAGTCCCTAAAGAAGGACACGATGCTTGGTAAAGTAGAGGGTCAGTGAAAGAAAGGAAGACCCTCAACTAGATGGATTTATGCAGTGGCTGCAACAATGTGCTCAAACATAGTAAGGATTATGAGGATGGCACAGGACTAGACAGTGTTCTATTCTGTTTTACATGGGGTCGTTGTGAGTCAGAGCTGACTGCTAGACAGCTAACAACACTTTTAGAAAGAGGGATAACATGATGTGGTTGGGCAAAAACATTTTGACTGTGACACTTTTCTGGTCTTGATGTCATACCAAAAAATACCCTTAAAAAGAAAGTTTTAACAATGGTAATATATGGACCAGTTTTCTATGGTTGACTGTCTTGTGGTCTTAGGTTGGGTTATTTATAAAAGCAAAACCAGTAAAGTGTATAAATATATATACATAGAAATATTCATATCAAGGAAATAGCTCATGTGGTTGTAGAGGCTGGAATATCTCAAATTCGTGGGTGAGAAGAGAAGCTTCTCCTGATTCACGTAGGCCCAAGGGCTGGTGAACCCAAGGTCAGCAGGCCAGAGAGCAGGGCTTTTGCTCACAAGCTGTGAAGATTGATGAATCCCAAGATCCCAAGAACCAGAGGTCAGATGGACAAGAGCCAGCTGCAGGATCTAGAGTGAGCAAAAGCCCCCAAGCCTTGCCAGAATGTCCACTTATATTCAATGCAGGCCACACACCCAAGGAAATTCCATTTGAACCGATTGGCTACTCACAGCAGATACCATCATGGAGGCGATCACAACATCATAGGACTGACAAACCACTGAGAATCATGGCCCAGCCAAGCTGACACACAACCTTAACCGTCACAGTTGACTAATTGATATTGCATAGGGAAAATAAGTATATTTATAAACCAGAATTTTAAAATATTTGAGTATTAATTACCAATTCCTCTTTTACATATCTTATATCTTCCATAATTTTTGCAACTATTAGCAGAAGATAAAATAAGTCTTATTAGTAATTACACATACATACAGAATATGATTCCGTAAGATTATAAGATTGGCCCAAGTGCATATTACTACCAATGGGCATGGCTAGGTTAGAAACAGAGCTTTCTGATTTCTATTTTACTGCTCAGTTTATTACATTATTTTATATTATTATATAATGTATTACATTATTATATGATACCGTACATTAGTCCCTGGGTGGTGAAAATGGTTAACAAGCTAAGCTGCTAACCCAAAAGTTGGAGGTCCAAATCCACCCAGAGGCACCTCAGAAGAAATGTCTAGTGATCTACTTCTGAAAAATTAGCCACTGAAAACCCTATGGAACACTATTCTACTCTGACACACATGGGGTTACCATGAGTCAGACTCGACTTGAAAACAATTTTTTTTTTTTAATGATGTGCTAAGCGTTTGAATCATGGAAGTTCCGAGAGCAGTTAGAAAGGTACTGTATAGTCCAAAAAAGGAGAATGGAGTTCAACTGTAACCCGTTTTCCTACCAAATGACTGTGTTCTATTAGTGTCTCCATTTTACAAACAATCTTTTCTCGCAGTCATAAGCGAGCACATGGGTTGGCCTCTGAGATAGCTTCCATTACACATCTACCAAATATAAGAGCTAACCAACCCTATGTGAAGAGAAAACTCCTCTTCAAAGATGAGTTTTATTGTCCTTACAGGTTCATGGAAGAAAAAAGAAACCCTGTTTGTCTTGTCTCAATGATATAGGAGACAGAGAGCAGAGCTTTCTGTCACTAGAAGCCTTCCTCCAAACCAGCCCAACAGCAGTGTTCATGGACATTAATACTCCACTTGTCTCCAAGATCAGAGCAGCTGACAGTGTGAAGGGATGGTGTTACATATGCACACAAGCCTGCGGCAGCAAACCAACTATGCACAGCTGGTCAGGTCTAATTTTAGAACTCTGGAGCCTCCTCCATGGCCCTCTAGAAAAATTCCCCATATTGGGATGAAATGAGAGTTAAAAAAAAAAAATCTACCATACAGTGTTTTAACTCCTAAAAAAGAATCAAGGATTATATCCATGGTTTGAACTCAGAAGGATTCATTATAAAATAACATTCTGGACAAGTTGTATTTTTCTTTCCTCTTCTCCCCATTTTAAATTGCTTATTTTGTGGGAAATAAAAAATTCTATAGCAGATACTTTACTGATTCATTCCACAATCAAAACAATTTTTTTTTTCCTTGCTGCTAAGCCATATCACAAGATCAAGCCAACTTACTTTAGCTTAATTTTTGCAGGTTTTATAACTGTTTTATCCCAAACCTAAGTGATCTAAGTTATACACTTATGTTGTCATATATATTTTGAAATGGCAAACAACACTATTAATATTTCAAATAGCTAGTTTAGTAATGCAGGAATTTATGCTGACATTAAAAGCCATTCTGAATTGCTGCTAGGGATATTTTAAGAATCTCTCTATTACTAATGTGACAAATGATGGCTTTAATGGCATCATAAACCAGAAATATGAAAGTGTTATTAAAAAAAGTGCTTCATAAAAGAGTTATCAAGTCAAGTAACTATCAGTTAGGCTGTTTAGACATGATGGAAGTTCAGCCTAAACACACTGGATCGCTTCAGACACACTGAGCTAACGGTATCATAAACTGTGGAGGTAATGAATATTATAGCTTCAAAAATTGTCTTTCCTAATCTTACTCTGAATAAATTGTATTGGTTAAGGAAATCTTTATACCTTATGAGACCAATTCACATTTAAAAGCCA
Organism: Elephas maximus indicus; assembly: GCF_024166365.1. Classification (NCBI taxonomy): domain Eukaryota; kingdom Metazoa; phylum Chordata; class Mammalia; order Proboscidea; family Elephantidae; genus Elephas; species Elephas maximus. The sequence goes on along the minus strand of NC_064827.1, from coordinate 90,339,706 downwards.
TTTTATTATGATGGAGCATTTGTTCAATCCATTGCCCAGATCTATAGTTCACATGCGAAAACATCACTAACTTTGGCTTAAATATTGAAATAGTGCATTCATATTCTCCTATATTTTAAAGATATGGTGCTGCACTCTGAAGGGTATCATTCCATTAATTATTCACACTCTGTGTGGTGGTTAAACATTTATGTTCCATACACATTTTATCTTCTATTCCTTTTTTTTTTTTCCCGTGTAATTAATGGGTCCATAAGACACTTGTGGTGATATGAGCTACTTTAAGTTCTGGTAGAATATATTTTATGGCAATTATTTCCATCTTTACAAAAGCATAGCAACAAGTTTACGCCAAGGTACAGGTGATATGTTTTTAGAAATCCCACTTTATTTGCGCATGAATTTACTTAAGGAGAGTATAGAAGCTGTTCTCTTGAAAGCTGCTTGCTTACACAGACGTGTCAAGAAAACAGAAATAGACGATTGTGTGATCATGAGAGTGACCAGATGTTTTGCTTCTCTAAATTACTAAATAGTATTATTATATGATTTTTTTTATCACTTTAAATACAGTGTTCTAAATAAGCTTATGCTGTAAATAAGATCGTATCTACATTCTAAAACAAAACCAAAACAACCAGCTGCTGTCAAATGGATTTGACTCATGGCGACCCCATGTGTGTCAGAGTAGAACTGCTTCGTTGGGTTTTCAAGCCTGTCACCTTTCAGAAACAGATCACCTGGCCTTTCTTTGGAGACGCTTCTGGATGAGTTTGAACTGCCAAACTCTCAATTAGCAGCCAAGCGCTTAACGTTTGCAGAACCCAGGGATTCAATTTAAATTCTAGAGGGGGACAACCCATAGGGAAATAGAAGATCGTAAGAAGTGAAATATCCGAAAAAAAAAAAATGAACACAAAAGATTCTGATCGTAGCAGACAGTGCTTACAACAGCCCTAGCAGGATGGGACCAGCTGCAGGCACTGAGGTTATAACAATGATAGGGTCCTCTCTAGCAGTGGTTGTCAAAGTTGGCCACGCATCAGTACCACCGGGACAGTTGTTAAAACACACACTTCTGGGGTGGGGCCTCAGAGTTCGCATTTCCAACAGCTTCACATGTGATGCTGATGCTGGAGTCTGGAGACTCTACTTTGAGAAGCACCTCCCTGTAAAGTCTGCTTGAAAATATTACCAACTGTTACGTTCAGTTTTATTTTCTGCTGTTTCATGAGAGCATAGGAAAGTTGATTACTAATAAAGACTCAATTACTGAACTTGGAATTCAGAGGTTAATCTGATGCCCTTGTAGAACTTTAGACCACATGTCACCAATCATCCATAAGCAGCTTTTGGTTTATTTCAACGCCAACTTTAAAGTAGCACTCAGTGCTTTGCTGTATCCCCAGGATATATGTGTAACCCATTTAACACAAAGAACCACCCTAGCTATGTCCCAGGAAGCATGAAACATGTGGTCTTTATTTTTCTACCAGGGATTTACTGTGTGATATTAAGTAGCAAAGAAATTGTGATCTAGTTTCCCATGTGTATGAAGCAGATACTCTTGATTCAGGGGACAAGGTGAGCACATGCTTCAATGATTCTATTTTAACTGGCTTATTTTTATGCTACACACACTTTTATTATGTGGTGGAATAAGATAGTATGTACATCCCTTTGTCTTTGTATAAGTATAGATATAGCAATATATTGCACGCTCTGTTAATTAACTCTCAGAGAAATTATCCTCCTGATAAATTGATGTTTTCTAATTCTCCTGGGACATCTATCAACTATGACCTATGACATACTGAATGCCTGCATCTAGTAGGCACTTTCTAGGACACCTACTTACTTCTCCTAAAGTTTGATTGTATGTTTGTTCTTATTAGGTGACTTTGAGTTGGTTCTGACTCAAAGCGATCCTATGTATAACAGAATGAAACACTGCATGGTCCTGTGCCATCCTCACAATAGTTACTGTGCTTGAGGCCATTGCTGCACCTACCATGTTAATCCATCTTGTTGAAGGTTTTCCTCTTTTTTACTGACCCTTTACCTTACTAAGCATGATGTCCTTCTTCAGGGGCTGATCCCTCCTAATAACATGTCCAAAGTATGTGAGTCTGACATCCAGTTAGGCCTTTTCTTTCTCTCCTTTTTCTAGTGTCTGTCAGTTTGTTGTATTGTGGGGGCTTGTATGTTGCTGTGATGCTGAGAACTATGCCACCGGTATTCAAATAACAGCAGGGTCACCAATGGCGGATAGGTTTCAGCTGATCTTCTGGACTAAGACAGACTAGGAAGAAGGACCCGGCTATTCCTGAAAAGAATTAGCCAGTGAAAACCTTATGAATAGCAGCGGAACATTGTCTGATACAGTGCTAGAAGATGAGCCTCTCAGGTTGGAAGGCACTCAACTTATGACTGGGGAAGAGCTGCCTCCTCAAAGTAGAGTTGATCTTAATGACGTGGATGGAGTCAAGCTTTTAAGACCTTCATTTGCTGAAGTGGTATGACTCAAAATAAACATCCATTAATATTTGGAACCTGGAATGTACGAAGTATGAATCTAGGAAAATTGGAAATCGTGGAAGATGAAATGGAACCCACAAAGACCGATATCCTAGGTGTTAGAGAGCGGAAATGGACTGGTATTGGTCATTTTGAATTGGACAATCATTTGGTCTACCATGCAGAGAATGACAACTTGAAGAGGAATGATACTGCATTCATCATCAAAAAGAACATTTCAAGATCTATCCTGAAGTACAGTGCTGTCAGTGATAGGATAATATCCATATGCCTACAAGGAAGTCCAGTTAATATGACTATTTTTCAAATTTATGCACCAACCACTAAGGCCAAAGATGAAGAAATTAAAGATTTTTACCAAATTCTGCAGCCTGAAATTGATTGAACACGTAATCAGGATGCACTGATAATTACTGGTGATTGGAACACGAAAATTGGAAAACAGGAGAATCAGTAGTTGGAAAATGAGGCCTTGGCGATAGAAATGATGCCAGAGATCACATGATAGAATTTTGCAAGACCAACAACTTCTTCACTGCAAATACCTTTTTCCACCAACGTAAGTGGCCACTGTTTTTTTATACAGCTGAACCTCGCCAGATGGAATACACAGGAATCAAATTAACTACATCTGTGGAAAGAGACGATGGAAAAGCTCAATATCATCAATCAGGACAAGGCCAGGGGCCAACTGTGGATCAGACCATCAATTACTTATATGCAAGTTCAAGTTGAAACTGAAGCAAATTAGAACAAGTCAAGGAGAGCAAAAGTATGACCTTGAGTATATCTCACCTGAATTTAGAGACCATTTCAAGAATAGATTTGAGGCATTGAACACTAATGACAGAAAACCAGATAAGTTGTGGAAGGAAATGATACATGAAGAAAGAAAGAGGTCTGACTCATAGTGACCTTATGTACAACAGAATGAAACACTGCCCAGTCCTGTGCCATCCTCACAGTCATTGCCATGTGTCTTAGTCATCTAGTGCTGCTGTAACAGAAATACCACAAGTGGATGGCTTTCATAAAGAGAAATTTATTCTCTCATAGTCCAGTAGGCTAGAAATCCAAATTCAGGTCACCAGCTCCAGGGGAAGGCTTTCTCTCTCTGTTGACTCTGGAGGAAGGTCCTTGTGATGCATTCATCTTCCCTTGGTCTGGGAGCATCTCAGCTCAGGAGCCTCAGGTCCAAAGAACGTGCTCTGCTCCTGGCACTGCTTTCTTGGTGGTATGAGGTTCCCAGTTCTCTGCTTGCTTCCCTTTCCTTTTATCTCTTGAGAGATAAACTGTGGTGCAGGACACACCCTAGGGAAACTCCCTTTACATTGGATCAGGACGTGACCTGGAAGGGTGTTACAATCCCACCTTAATCCTCTTTAACATAAAATTACTACCACAAAATGGAAGACCACCACAGAATACTGGGAATCATGGCCTAACCAAGTGGATACACACTTTTTTGGGGGGATGTAATTCAATCCATGGCACCATGTTTGAGCCCATTGTTTCGGCCACTGTATCAATCCATTTCATTGAAGGTCTTCCTCTTTTTCGCTGACCCTCTACTTTACCAAGCATGAGGTCCTTCTCCAGGAACTGGTCCCTCCTGATAACATGTCCAAAATATATGAGATGAAGTCCTGCCATCCTTACTTCAAAGGAGGATTCTGGCTGTACTTCTTCCAAGACAGATTTGTTAGTTCTTCTAGCAGTCCATGGTATAGTCAATACTCTTTGTCAACACCATAATTCAAAGGCATCAATTCTTCTTCACTCTTCCTTATTCATTGTCCAGCTTTCTCATGCATGCAAGGCAATTGAAAATACCATGGCTTGGGCCCAAAACCAAAAACCAAACCCACTGCCATCAAGTCGATTCCAATTCATAGTGACCCCGTAGGACAGAGTAGAACTGTCCCCACAGGGTTTCCAAGGAGCAACTGGTGGATTCAAACTGCCGACCTTTTGGTTAGCAGCCAAGTTCTTAACCACTACACCACCAGAACTCCATAGCTTGGGTCAGGCACTCCTTAAAACCAAAAAATAAACCCACTGCCTGCAGTCAGGTTGATTCCAACTTAGCCGTAATTAATTACGTGGTTACCAAGAGCCATAGTTTATTCTTAAAATTTTTTGGCCAGTTGTTGGTGTTATCATACTTACTTAATTACCTATCTCATAGGCAGATCAAATGGAAGTGTAGAGAAAAAGGAAGAGTTGTTTCTATGAAAACAATGGCTTTTTGAAAGACTTTATAAAGGTGAGTTGTTAACCATGTAGTTGAATTAAATGTGACTGAGACAATCCTGTAAATCTAAAGGAATTGTTTACTCGCATGGCTTTGCAAGCATAGGTGAGGTTCCAAATATTTAACTACTAAGCAAGGGGTAAAACCCGGCGATCCTTGAAAACCATATGGGGCAATGAGCCAGTTCTACTCTGTCCTATAGGGCCGCTATGAGTCGGAATCCACTGGACAGCAATCTTTTTTTTTTTTTTTTTTCCTTAGCAAGGCATGAGAATTTAGCCAATTAGAGTAGTTGTTCTGTGAACAGTCCTCCTCTATGCATGTGCCTTTGAGTCCTCTTTCCACTTCAAAGAAGCTGCTGTTGGACCCTGAAAATCATGGAAGACACATTATGGGTGGACTCACACTACTGAAGAAAAGAAAAAAAGTTTCAGTCCTACATCAAAAGTTTGGCAAACATATGGATATTTTACGTGCGCTAAGATAAAATATTTAAGACACATGAGAATGCTTTTTACGGTTCCTTGGCTTAACCAACTTTCCAATGGAAATACCCAGACCGGCCCTAAAAGTTTCCCAGTAAGAATGCTTTTCCTTGTATTGTTCTCATTTACTCTTCATTGTTATCATAAGACTGAGGCATTTTATAAAGCAATCTGTGTTTCAGGAGATGTGATAAAAAATGGTTAGTGTTTTTAGGGCTATTCCTTTAATGTTGCTGCTGTTGTTGTGTGTGTATCCAATTGGTTAGGATTCATAGCAACCCCGTGTAACAGAGTATAAATGCCTCGTAGCGTTTTTCTTGGTTGTAATCTTTACAGAAGCAGATCGCCAGCCAGGTCTTTCTCCTGCAGAGCCGCTAGGTGGGTTGAACTGGAGGCACAACTAGGGTATGGCAGGAGTGGCAGATACTGTACCGGCCCTGTGCGGTGGCGCTACTGAGCAGTTTCTGATGCCCAGTGGCCATATGGGTGAATTTGAAACTCCTCAGGCTCCCACTGGCCCTGGGCACTTGGTGCTATCAGAGACCCCATTTCTTCTAATAGGCCCTCCGATTTCTTATCAAATGGTACAAAAAAAAAAAAAAAAAAGGAAGCTACTGGACCGCTCAATCAGCTGAATCTAAGGCTGAGTTATTCGAGCTTTGGTAATGGCTGGGCAGGGATAGCGTCTGCGCTGACTTCTCTCTCTGCCCTCTCCGTTGCCTCCTTCGTTGCTACCTAATTTATTTGAAGTTGTTTACTTCACGGACTGACAGAAGCTGAGACGGGTGGCAACAGTTTAAAATTTTCTCTTATCAATTTGAAATTTCTGGTTAGCATTCCAACCTGGTTTCCATCAGTGTACGAAAACAAAAAGCAATGAGATAAAAACAAAGATTTAAACAATGCCTTCTGCCTCCCAGGTTCGTTTAATGCGCTCCCATATACCCGAGTTAACCATTCAAACTCTCCAGAAGACCAGCATGTCTCTATTAGACTTGATGCCTTCTATTAATGTGAGAGCACATATCCTGCACGAAGCGGCATGTAGGGAATAGCAGAGAGGGCCAGGGTGTTCTATGGGGCCATGTGCTCAAAGTGTCCCTCTAGACAAGTTTGCCCCTTCAAAAGCAGGTGTCAATAAAACTAAATTCTATTAAACAGTGTTTGTTTTAAGTGGGTCTAACGACAGAATTCCAAAGAAATCAGAGAATAGCAGAGCTGACTGTTTTTCCTGCATAAACAACTCCCCTTCTGCAGAGATAAATGGAAATCTCCCTGCTTCCTCTATCTCATCCTGTCGTTTCAGGCGGCTGTTAACCAAGGAACTGACACTACATTTTGTAAAAGGAACGGCGCAGGAATGGGATTAATCTGTTTGGGACCGACAGGTCAGGCAAGAAGCAATCTGATGTTTTATTTAAAATTTTTTTTTTTTTTAATAAAAGGAGAGTAAGAAGAACCAGGAGAGTGTAGCTGTAGTGTACTACAGAATTTAAAATACTAAAGTAAGGAAAAAGAAAGCCATGTTCCAGTGAGAGGCCAGAGCTTTTTAAATTTCTCATTTGTATTTCTGATTTTTGATAAATTTTTAAAATAAATTATCATCAAAGCTGGTCTTGCAAATGGCCTATCTGGAGAAATTGCAAGCCTCAATAACTAAGTTTGAGCTACATTTTCAGATATAAAATACTTTCTGTCGTACCTTTGGAAGTTTCAGGTTGGTACACATGGAATTACCTGGATTGATCACTTCATAATGTATCCCCTGAAAGGGAAAAATAACAGAATTTGTGAAGACATTGTCAAAATTATCTTTTCATGTATTCCAACAAATCATCAGCTCTCATGCTATAATCAATTTTGTTAAAAAGTAGGTAAACTATGCTCACAAATAATTGGTATATAGCACACAACCCTAAAAATTGTGGACATGAGAGCGACGACTGCAATTTGGAGTTGTGATTAACGAGAAAAAATGAAATCTCATTGAAGAAAGCAAAAGGAGGGGGGAGGGGAAGGAAAGAAAAGAACATTTAAGCCAAAGCTATATCCCAGATAAAATGACAAAACCTGGAAAACAAACCAAATTGGATCAAATAAATGCTATTTTTGCAAATAAGAAAATGGGTTATAGAGCCAGAGAAGAGGATTTATGAAAAGACCTTTACAACTCCTATTTTAAAGCTGAAGTTTACCTAGAATTGAATAAAGCAAGGGATATAAATAAGAGAATTTAGAAAATGTCACATTTGTAAACAGTAGCTTTCAACAAGCGTTCAGATACAGTTGGGCATACTAGCTTATTTTTCTACATTAAAATATTCCCCTCTTTTCTCCAGATTTTAATATGCAGACCCTGGCTCCCAGACACTGGGTTGTAACCCAGGGTTGAAACAGAAATGCCAATTCTCATCTTTCCCTTATTCCTGAAAAGAGTAGACAGTTAAGAGAACAAACTCAGCATGTGATCAGCACTAAATCATACTTGTTACCTTCCTTAGAGAAAATAATTAGAAGAGCGTGAAGTTAAGTTTTTGTGTTATACACCTTTGCAGTGAAATTAGAAATGGCAATTATGATTCTTTTTGTTATTTTCAAAAGATAATCACTTATTAAACAAAATATTGATTAAAACTTTCCCTGGTCTTAAACTCCCATCGTGCCTTAATTAACTAAATGTGTTTTGTGTTTATCAATCTATTTAACAATGAAGGAACAATTAATATTTATTTGGGAGTTATTTGCCAAGCTTCCTTTTCATTATATATAATAATAAATTAATACAGATCAATCTTTTCTGTGTTTTATATGTAATAATTTATTTAACACTTATACCAATCATCTCCATTTTATAAATGGAGAAAATAAAGTCTTGAAGAATGGTGTAATTTTTCCAGCTATTAAGGGGTGAAGACAAACTATGGATCCCGGCACTAGTACTACAGAACCCAAGGATTTAACCAGTATTTTATACTGTTTTTGTAATACGTGGTAGTTGAAATACTGTCTGGTTCCTGGGTGGTAAGAACAGTTAACACGTTCAGTCACTAACCCAAAAGTTGGAGGTTCGAGTCTACCCAGAGAGTCCTTGGAAGAAAGTCCTCGTGATTTACTTCCAAAAAATCAGCCATCGAAAACTCTATGGAGCACATTTCTCTTCTGACACGCATGGGGTTGCCAAGAGTCAGGAGTGACTCAGTGGCAACTGGTTTGGTGGGAATTACTGTCATATATTTGTTATATTATAAAATTACCCTAAATAAATAGAAATGCCAAACTATAAAATGCTGATGTTTGCCCTAAATTCTATATGGATCTGTTTAATCATTTGTTAATTCAATCAAAAAACCATTTTATTTCTAACACCATGATTTAAAATAGGCACTGGGGATATAACAATGAAAAAGACACAAAAACTGATCTTAAAAACATTATTATTTGTCTTAGTTACCTAGGGCTGCTGTAACAGAAATACCACAAATGCATGGCTTTAACAAAGAGAAATTTATTCTCTCACAGTTTAGGAGGCTAGAAGTCCAAATTCAAGGTGCCAGCTCCAGGCAGGGTTGTCTCTCTCTGTCTCTGGAGGAAGGTTCTTGTCATCAATCTTCCCCTGGTCTAGGAGCTTCTCAGGTGAGGGTCAAAAGGACACGCTCTGCTGCTGGTGCTGTTTTCTTGGTGGTATGAGGAACCCCTGTCTCTCTGCCGGCTTCTCTTTTACACCTCAAAAAAGATTGACTTAAAACACAACCTAATCTTTTAGATTGAGTTCTGCCTCATTAACGCCATAGAGGTAGGATTTATAACACCTAGGAAAATCATAACAGATGACAAAATGATGGACAAACACATAATACTGGGAATCATGTTCTACCCAACTTGACACATATTTTTTGGGGACACAGTTCAATCCATGATATTATGCTAATGGAGAAAAGAGAAACATAATGGATACTTACCACATAATGGATATTTAGTATATTCATTCATTACCTCTTTGTTTTAATATCATAATTCCCTTCCCCAGCACTCACAATCTCCTTTACATTGCTCTGTTTTTCCATAGTATTTATTGTCTGCTAACAAGTTATATATGATTTACTTATTTGTGTTGCTATATCCCCTCTCTACTAGACTGTAAGCACTATGAAGGCAGGAATCTTTGTATATTTTTTCACTGTTTTATCTTAGGTACCTAGAACAGTGCCTGAAGCATAGTATGTACCAAATGAATATTTGTTGAGTCAATGAACATTGACTAAAATTTGTATATATATATATATATATATATATAATACAGGGCAAGATTTTTGATGGTTTATTACGAGTTTTAACTTTTTCACTAAAGGATCAAGAATTGTCTGATTCTGTCCTCCCATCAAGGTAGTAACAAAAATAAGCATGCCAGTCTGTATTGTTGAAGCTAGTTTAAAGTTTCTCTAAAGCCTCAACCTCCTTCCTCTACATCCAAACCCTGGCACTTTACCTCTTGTGGTTGAGCTGGATGACATAACAATTTGACACTAGGAGCAGCACACATGGTAGATAGACCAAGGGAGAGAGAGAGAATGAAAGAGAGCAAAACCGTGGTGGTCAGCCTTCAAGGTGGCCCATTGATCCCCACCTCCTGGAATTCACACCCTGTGCAGTCTACAGTCTCCTCTCATACAAGGTTTGTCTGAGTGATCAATAGAATACAACAGAAGTGAGGGTAAGACACTTCTAAAATTAAGCTATAAAAGACATTGAGACTTCCTTTTTGGTCACACTCTTTCTATCTTGAATCATTTGTTTTGGGGAAGCTGGCTTTCATGTTGAACAGCCCTATGGAGAGACTCACATGATGAGGGCTGAGATGTCGTGACGTGTCAAGTGAGAAGGCATGGAAGTAGTTCCTCCAGCTCCAGCTCAGCTCCTACATCTTGATTTCAATCTCTTGAGAAACCTCAAGCCAGAAGCATCTGCCTAAGCTGCTCCCAGGTTCCAAATCGCTCTCGGAGGTTGTGTGAGATAATAAATGTTTGTTGTTTTAGCTAAGTTTGGGGGCAATTTTTAATATAGCAATAGATACCTAATGAAAGCACTACCTTTGCATAGATAGCAAGAAAGCAAGAAGAGGCAAAAAGGACAAGCATGAATGGTCCAGTGAATGTTCTAAATCTTACCACTTCAATGATAATTCCTTCCTGTGGGAAGGACAGAAGGAAGGGAGAATGTAGGCACAGAAGAAGATGTCTTCCTACCTCCTCCCTCCCTATGTATATCAAGCATGTAGATTTGTTAATCTCGGCCATTTAGATTATAACACCTTAAAGTCAAGGGTCAGGTCATGCCCACTTTTAATTTGTTAAATAGTTTTGGTAAAATGAGTTCCGCGAATATCTTTTGAATGAAGTGAGCTGTCCATTCAGTGTTCTCTAAATCAATTTTTCGTAATGCTAAAGAATGAAAGGGAAGAGAATAAAATCAGAGACTTGACACATTACATGTAAAAAGACAACATTCTTGTAAATAAGTTAGACAAAGAAGGTTGAGATAGTGTTACATAGTAAACTGACAACTACGTCAACTAATAGAGAAGCATAAACATAATCGGAGATGTTAGGTAGTCCGTCTGAGATGACCTTTCTTGCCAGCGTTGTAGTGGAGTCACTGAGTCAAAAATTTCAATTAGTCTGAGAGTCAGAGGACTAGAAGACAGACTCTAGGCAATGTCCAAGGTGAAGTTAATGAATTTGGTTGGTGCTATGGATTGATGAGTCAGAATTGACTCGACAGCAGTGGGCTTGAGTTTGGGTTTTTATGGATTGAATTATGTCCCCCCAAAATGCTTGCCGTAAATCCTAACTTCTATGCCTGTGGTTATAATCCCACTTGAGAATGGGTCGTTTTTGATACGTTAGTGAAAAAGGATTATTGTATGGTGTATCTTGAGTCAGTCTCTTTTGAGATAAAAAAGAGATTAAATGCAAGCTAGCAAGCAGGGATGGGGGAAGAGAGTTGCTAGGCCACATGAAGATCTCACTCAGGAGCTTTAAGCTCAAAAGAGACAAGGACCTTCCTCTAGAGCCCACAGACAGAGAAAGCCTTCCCCTAGAGCTGGCGCCCTGAATTCAGACTTCTAGCCTCCTAAACTGTGAGAAAATAAATCTCTGTTTGTTAAAGCCACCCACTTGTGGTATTTCTGTTATAGCAACACTAGATAACTAAGACAGATGGTTTCTTCTTCTGCCTTTGATAACTTCCCTCTTCTTTTTTTTATTTCACTGGGCAAGAGTGGGCAGCAGTGTGATAGTCGGAAACTGAAACAAAATACTTCTGATTGAGCAGACACCAGAGATCTCAACGGAAGAAGGAAAAGTTCCGTAGAGGAAACAAAGTGAAGAAGATTAGGAAATTAGATCCAAGAATGCTTTAGATGGCAAAGGCAGTAAACTCTTATTTTGAGATGTTTCCAATCACCCTCAAAAGTTTACTGGTAACCTACAGCTGACCCAGTCCCAACAAATTTGACAGCATCCACTTAAATATGCTAAATTTTCTCCTTCAATTTTATTCCTCGTCTGTAACTTAAATGTGAATAAGGAAGAAGAAGTAGAAGTAAAGGATGACAGGGGAACAAGGGTGAAGTGAAAAACAGCAACAGAACATCCTTTGGACAGGTTCCATTTTATTATTTCAGTAGATATTTTAATGATGTTGGCTTTTACCTGAATTTTATTATTAAACTTTCTTGGAATTAAATATGTTTCTCTGTGGGTATCAATTAGCTTAAATTGTGCCCCCACAAGGAATATGAAATACAAAAATAGAGGAGCTTGTACTCTGAACCAAACTCTCTCTCAAATAAGCCACATTCTAGGGCATAATACCATTGTCTCTGACAGCCTATGTTTTGGTGGCAATAATGTCTCCTGCCTCAGAGCAACAATTCTCATAAAATGGCATAAAAATTATCCTTCTATGGCATAGTCTTCCAAGTGACCACCACTCCCTATGGCAGCCTGCTCTGTTTGACAGCAATGATATTTCCACCTTTTGAAACAACGAATTGCAAATAGCAATTCTAGCTATGTCCCAAACCTAGGGTCAGTTTAATCAAAGTTCTCCTACCTTGCACATTTCGCCTCTGCCTCTCTGGGTACTGTAATATAGAAAAATTAAATATTGTGTTTATGATTTTTCTTTTGAAATGCTGACACTCTAACCATGCCTGTATTTATCCCAAGAAGCCATTGACTATAATAACAGGAACCAGAAGGGTAGTCAGTTTTCATACAAATCCATCAGATACTCTTCCTCCAGGGTCCAGCAGTACCCAGATACTATGGTGCTACTGTAACTTTGATCATAAATTGTCAGGGAAGAGTTAGGAGGACTCCTTACATCAGTCTAGAATACAAATTTAGGGCAACTTAGTACAAATTCTTGAAGGATAGAAAAATTTGATTTTTCCAAGTTGTTACTCAGTTCTGCTTTTAGGACTGTCAATGAAAGCAGGTACGTCAGGAAAATTCTTGCTATTCTGATATGAACCCAGGGAATACAATAAAAGGCAAGTATTTTTAAGGCAATAAAGGTAGTATGAGTGTGGAAGCCAGATTAAAGGGGTAAAAAAGAAAAAAGATCATATTAAAGAAAGTTCGTCATACACTTTTGTGTAGAAGTGTGTGGTCATATATAAAAAACTTTTATAAATTCAATAAGTAATATAAAGTTCTTATGAATAGTGACTACGTACATACCATGTTCAGTGTCAACTTTCACAAAGCAGCAACTTAATTTTTATGTGTTCATTGAATGTTTTTATGATCACTCGTTGAATGATTATTTGATCATTTTATGCCTAACTGAATCTTGGGATGTGTCTAAGAATTTTATAAGATAGAAGATAGAACATGACCCATGATGGCATCCAGAGAGTCCAGTTTAGTTCCCTTAGTGTAGATTCTACGGCATTAAAGTGTTGGTTAAAGTGTCTCTGGAGTTTCTGGGCAGCACAAATGGTTAATTGCTCAACTACTAGTTGAGAGGTTGGAAGTTTAAATCCACCCAGAAGCACCTCGGAAGACAGACCTGACGATAAAAGATCACAGCCTTGAAAACTCTATGGAACAGTTCTATTGTGCACACATGGGGTCGCCGTGAGTCAGAACTGACTTGACATCAACTAACAACCACAACAACAATGTGTTTCTAATAGCAGTCAGTATGAGTCTGTGGGGGATGGTCGATATTTCCAAAATGACAGGTGTATCTAGGCTGGTTGGTATCTACTTGGTAGACACTATATTGCTCCTATCAGTGTATTCGGAATTGCCAGCGTGTTCAGAATGATTGGGCAATCAGTTGCTTTTTGTCCGTTTTGCTGAAGGGTTCATTCACTTGCTGACAGGTCAATATTGTCTGAAGTGATGTATCAGGGTCCACACAGGGGTCCATACTGACTTTAGGGTGAGCTAGGTCTTATGACTGGAGTGGAAACTCTTCTGAGGCAGGTTCTGGCCATACCTGAGAATGTCTTTAATATTTCCTCATGACCTGGACAAAGTCTAGCTCTTTAAGTAAAGTGTGAGGTTTGAGGGTAGCCATGCTAGTACTGAGGTTGTGAAGGATGCGGGGGGAAAAGATGAGGCCCAAACTGACTCATTCTGAAATTTGGCTCCTGTTGCCCAGCAGTGTCTTCTCTGGTCCCCTAAAGTAATCCCCTTCACCAATTTGAATTTTGAGTTCTCTTGGCAGGAAATGATTCCAATGCAGTAGACACTTCCATTCAGATCCTCCAACTAACCCTTTACACAATGATTCCAGACTTTGAAAGCAACAGTCTAATTAAAATTAGCCTCCCCAGGAAGACTCACTTATATGGAGGGAATATGGTAGTTATGGATTGCATTGTATCCCCCAAAAATGTGTGTCAACTTGTCTAGGCCAAGTTTTCTGATATTGTGTGGATGTCCACAATTTTGTAACCAGACGTGACTATCCTGTGTGTTGTAAATCCTAATCTCTGCCTGTGGTTATTGAGGCACGTTTCAGTTATGTTAAACAGAATAAGAGTGGGATGCAGACACCCTTACTCAAGTCACAGCCCGGATCTGAGGTGAGGGGGGTTTCCCTGGGGTGTGGCCTGGATCACCTTTTATTTTACAGAAGATAAAAGGAGAGAGAAGCACACAAAGGGAAGGGACCTCTACCACCAAGGAAGCATAGCTGTGAGTGGAGAGCGTCCTGAGAACCTCCTAGGCCAGGGGAAGACTGATGACAAGGACCTTCCTCCAGAGCTGACAGAGGGAAAAAGCCTTGCCCTGAATCTAGCATCCTGAATTTGGGCTTCTAGCCTTCTAGACTGTGAAAGAAAATAAATTTCTCTTTGTTAAAGCTATCCACTTGTAGTATTTCTATTACAGTAGCACTAGATAACTAATACAATGGTGATCGAGAAACACAGTCATGTAGACAGTTTGACAGTCATATTTTTATAGAAAATGAGTAAGTTGCCATTTGGGAATATATCTCAATCTCCTTGAATTTGACTTAATAAATCAGTCATCTTGAGGTTGTTCAGCTCTGAGTCTTAATAAAAAACTCAATTTGTGGGCTTATGAAACTGGGGAACAAACCTTTTTCAGAACTGGTCTCACAAAGCTAATGGCTTACTCTCTTCCTGCCTGGGAAGTTAAAGTGGTCTATATTTTTCATCTTGCTTTACCTTCACCAAAGCCACCACATTTTTGCTGCTTCAGTTTGATAGAAAATAGTTATGAAAACAATTTCATAGTTAAAGGATATAATTCTGTAATCCACAGAATCTTTTTTTTTTTTTTTAATCAATGGTGAGGCACCAATACTCCTATCCAAAACCTTTTTTTGTTTTATAATTTTTTTGGAGAAGTGAAACCTGACCCATCATCACGAACATTACCACTTAATGTGCTTTTGGCGATGCTATCTAAAGTGTGCTATAATTTGGCTTATTTTCTATCAGGGAAACATATCTGCATTAATGAGTTTTAAATTGTGGCTTGTGCAGTTCTAGAAATGTTGCGAAAAATCCCACTGTGGTTGCTGAAGGGGAAGGGAGTGATATAAGTTAAGCCTGGTCACTGCATTTGTCTGCATGTCCTTCCTGACTCAAACTCCTTTCTTCAGTCAGAGCTCTTACACTTTTATACTGGACTTTTGCAAACTGTTATTAAGTGAAAGACTTTTGGGCTTTAAACAGACATCATAGTCCCAAGGACTAATATGAATATTGAATCATTTACAAACACTACTCTTATTGAGGTTAATTCTACTAAACTCTTTCTCTGAGAGGAAAAAGAAATGCATCACACACACATAACATACATCCACACACTCTCAGACCACTCCTCACTTGTCAAGCACACACGAATACCTGATAATAAGAGATCTAAGAACTTTACTATGCCTTTATTTTTTTCATCTTTGTTATTCTGTGACCATAAGGAAACATAACATTTCAAAATATTTGGGAATTGCACGCTTTAAAAACCCCATTAGGTTTATTTACCATACCATAGCATTCCTTCCTTTTACTATTTTATTTCGACAAGGTGTCATGTTTCTTTCTTTCTTATCTTTCCTTTTAATGATTTTCCCTTTGGCAGTTAAGTAATCTCTTAAAATAAAAAAGGATGGAAATTTATAATAAAATTCCTGTTCCTTTACCCCTTTCCACTTCTCAATAAAATGAGGGGGATGCCAGTGATTGCAATAATCTGATTGGGAATTTAAATGCAAAGAAAATCAGAAAATTCTAAACTGTGGTTCCCACTGCAACTATAAAAAGACACTCTACATGACTGCATATTTATATTAAGATATAAAACTTAACAACTTCCCCAGTTATACAAATGCTATATAAAAACAAAGGGGTGGAATCATGGTTGCTATGGGAATCACAACTCTGAACCTACTGACTTTTGGAAGTTTAAATTATACTGACATAGAATTTCACACTGAATATTACATAGGTACAGGAACATGCAAGGGATTAGAGACAAACATGTGGCAAATGACATGAAATGAAATAATGAAAGAAAATGTCACTCTAGTGCCTAAATATCTCCTATTTATGGATCAGTCCCTCTCACTTTGATAATACATCTCCTTTGAAAACAGAGCAAGATATCCCCAAGCTATGCTTTATGAACTGTTGGTATATAATGCTTATCTCTCCCCTTTAGTTTGATGGTTTAACTGAGCTTAACACCAGGGAGCGAGTATGGACACTGGAATTATAGAGACATCAGTTTGAGTCTTGGCTTTTACAACTTACTAGCCAATGGACTTTTCATTTTCTTTTCCTAAAGCTAGGATAATAATTTTTACTTTATAGGCTTCTTAAAAAATGCGATAAACATACAAACAAATCCATTGCTCTAAGTCCTTTCTGACTTCTGGCAATGCTATATGTTTCAGAATAGAACCGTGTTCTACGGTGTTGCCAGTGGCTGTAATCTTTCTGAAGCACGTATCCAGGTCTTTCTGCCACCATGTCACCAGGTGGATTCAGATCATGGATCTTCCTGTAAGTAGCCAAGAACGGCCATTTTGCTCCACCTGGGAACCTTTAAATAAGATATGATGTATGAAATTCCTAGCCAAGTGTGATGACTAAGGTTGTGTGTCAACTTGGCTGGGCCATGATTCTCAGTGGTTTGGCCATTATGATATAGTTTGGCACTGTTGTAATCACATCCGTGATGAGAGCTGATATGCAATCACCTCCATGATGGATAGGCTGTCAGCAGCCAGTCAGTTGAAAAGGGATTTCTTTGGGGTTGTGACATATATGGAGCCCTGGTGGTGTGGTGGTAATGAGCTACAGCTGCTAACCAAAAGGCTGGCAGTTCAAATCCACCAGCTGCTCCATGGAAACCCTATGGGGCAATTCTACTCTGTCCTGTAGGGTCGCTATGAGTCAGAATCAACCACACAGCAATGGGTTTTAATCTCTATATACATATAGACACTTCACTGGTATTGCTTCTCTAGAGAACCCACCCTAAGACACTAAGGTAGGGAATTAGCGTGTGAATTCCTGCTTTTTAGGACTCAACACTTTTCACTAGAAGGCACTTGTTATACTAGAAATCTATTTTAAAATGTTGAGAATAGCTAGATGCTATAGAAATTTAAAAATTAAAAAAAAAACAAACTCATCTTTAACCTTATGGAAATAACATTCTATTTCGGTAATAAGTAATATTTGCATGAAGTTTATAATTTACAAAACACGTACATGCATATGATTGTTTTAGAAATATACCAAATTAAAAACTGATTTCTTTCTTTGGAGTGAACCCAATTCTGGTTCTTTCACAGTAAGCAATGGGTCAAAATTTTCAGGAAGAGACAACAACAATCACGTGATTCTTCTACATTCTTTTACCCACAATATTGAATAACAGTCAGATATTACTCACCGTGCTTTCAACTTTTTGCTTCTTTTTTGTCCCCTTCTAAATATCTTAGTACTTGTGGATTTTCTATTTTCTTGGGTGCAGGTAGATACTTTTCCCACAAACCAGGAGACTGCTTCAGAGGAGAGCAGCTTTAACTTATTGTTTTTGGCACTGTGTTGTTGTTTTTATCATCTCTGTCTCAATATAGAAGTGCTTGCAGTTTTGTGACCCAATCATAACCCAATAATGCATCTGAAGTAGGTTCAATGGGTAAGTTGTCGTCTTCATTTGGAACCAGTGCCACAGTATTTTGGATGGAGCTCTCTCACACTAATTTTAAAAATCTTACATGTTTCAGTTGTCATAATCTCTATAACATGTCTTCTGAAAATGGACATCAGGTCTTGGTGTTACTTACTGAACAATTGTAGCTAATTAAATTATTTTTCTGATTTTTTTTACTTATTATATTAGGGAAGAACCAAATCTAAAAACTGGGATTCAACTAAATGTCTTTCATAACTACATACTCATGATAAGGGTCATATTTCACCTTCGAAGAAACTAAGGCTCAGAGGATACTAAGGTAATAGGCCCTAGATCAGTTTCTCAAATTTTGGCAACAGCCTAAGAAGGGAATACATTTTACATTATGATCTGGTACACACAAATATATACCTATACTTACACACAGCTGAAATAGAGGTTTCCAAATCAGCTTACCCTTGCTACAGTTGGTACACTTTGATATTTTCAATTCTATTCTTTCATATTCTAGTCTATTCTATACTTTTGAAAAATTTTTTTTTTGCCTGTAACCCACTGAATTGATTGCATGACCCACTAAAGGTCTTTTATTCACAGTTTGAAAAAGCCTAAAGCACATTATCAAAAAATTACAGAAGCTAAATTGAAAACCAAGTTCTTTGAATGACACATCCATCTATCTATCTATCTATCTATCTATCTATCTATCTATCTATCTATCTATCTATCTATCTATCTATCTATCTATCTATCTATCTATCTATCTATCTATCTATCTATCTATCTATCTATCATCTATCTATCTGTCTTTCTGTCTGTCTGTCATGGATTGAATTGTGTCCCCCCAAAATACGTGTATCAGTTTGGTTAGGACACAATTCCCAGTATTGTGTGATTGTCCACTATTTTGTTATCTGATGTGATTTTCCTATGTGTTGTAAATCCTGTCTCTATGATGTTGATGAGATGGGATTAGCGGCAGTTATGTTAATGAGGCAGGGCTCAATCTACAAGTTTGGATTGTGTCTTGAGCCAATCATTTTTGAGATGTAAAAGAAAGAAAAGAACGGAGAGATATGGGGGCCTTATGCCATCAAGAAAGTAGCACTGGGCGCAGACATTGTCCTTTGGACCTGGGGTTCCGGCACAGAGACACTCCTAGACAAGAGGAAGATTGATGACAAGGACATTCTTCCAGAGCCAATAGAGACAGAAAACCTTCTCCTGGAGATGACACCCTGAATTTGGACTACTAGACTGTGAGAGAATAAATTTCTCTTTGTTAAAGCCATCTATTTGTATTTCTGTTAAAGCAGCACTAGATGACCAAGACACTATTTTTCCATCATTCATTTGGCAAACATGTGACCTTGAACAAATCATTTATTCTGTGCCTCACTTTTTTTATCTGAAAATTTAGGATAATATTAATACCACCTTGTAAACTGCAAATAAGTGTATGTAAAATACTTTGAATTGTGCCTGGCAGATAGTAAATACTATATAAAGTAGTTACTATCTCTTACTTTGATTAATTAACATTGAATGCTCACAATGTGCCCTATGGTGATTGCTAGAGGAGTTAACATGGGATAAAATAAATTCTTCCCTAAGGAACCCACAATCTATAATGAGGTGGAGATAAGGAAGTGAATCATCCTGACTTATGGTGTGAGTTTTTAATAACAGATGCATGGTCAAGGTACTGTGGTGACAGGTATCTCCCCAAAAGACGCATACATATACCCCCAGGTTGCACCAGCCTGTCCCATGATATCGAAACTAAAATATCGCTTTCTTATTAGTTATACTTGCATGGCTGTGGAGGGTTAGATTCTTTTAGGAGATTCTTTAAGTATCTTGGAATTCACAGAAGTCAATGTTCCCCCTTCTCTCTGCTACTCCTCCAGTGCCACACTGCTGCTCCAGTCAATGTAAGCATCACCATTCTGCTCCAAACACTGTCCTGCTATTTGTCACCTCCTTCTTTTTTTCTGAGCAGCCTCCACTGCTGCTGTCTTGGATGCTCAGCCTCTTCCCTTCAAGCTGAAGGTGGCCTGCACTGCCTGCTCCTGATCCCGGCTCTGCATTCCAGCTCCGGCTGCTCTGGGGGTGCTGGGCAGTCTCTCCAAAGTGATTCTCCTGTGTTCTCACAAAGGTCCCATAACATAACCATTTGAGCATGGCATCACTCCAGAGCTTTGTGGCTAGCACTTTTCAGTTTTCCCCAAAGCCATTTTCTTCCAGGGTGCTGATGTGCCTTTGAGTTATACCTGGAGCACTTGATTCTCCCTGATTTTCGACTTCTTTTGCTAGTCTGGCTCATCATTGTCGATTCTGTACTCCCTGAGGATAAATTCTTTCTCAGAGATGCTGTAGTGCCCCTAGGCAATTTGGTTTCTGAGTGACTCCTTCAATTTTCTAGGGGTTCATGAATATAGCTGAATCCCAAGCATAATATTGTGTGAGTTACTTTCCAAAAGGGTTTTTAGACCCAGTGGTATTTTGGCAACTGTTTAACAATCATCTTTATGGGAAGAGTGGTAGGTAGAGAGGGAGAGACCTGAATTGTAACATTTGCTGATTTCCCTGGTGTACATACTCCCACCGCAGCCGATTTCAGGGTACCTGTGTAAATGCAGACCTGAGAAGTGATGCCTGCCTTTGACTCTGTTGAACCAGTAGGCGCTGGCTCCAGCACACCACAGCTGGCACCCTATGCAAAACCATACATAGAAACAGATATCTGGGTGGTTGAGGTGGTGTTGCATCATTCCGAGGGCCAAAGATATACAAGTCCAGACAGGATACTCTGTTACTTACACACACACATACACACATGCACACACACATACCTAACAACCCAAAACTTTATTGCTATTGAGTCAAATTCCTACTCATAACAGCCCTATAGGACAGAGTACAACTGCCCCAGAGGGTTTCCAAAGCTACAAATCTTTATGGAAGCAGAGTGGCTGGTGAGTTTGAACTGCTGACTTTCCAGTTAGAGAGCAAGTACTTAACCACTGGGCACCAGGGTTCCTTTACCTAAGGACACAGGCAGTGAGTGAGAACTAAGTCAATGACAGGGGAATGTTAGATTTTTTCCTCTGCTCTGCTCCTAGCTTGTACATAGGTCTATTACAATCCTTCGTACTATTATAACACACTCATTCGTTTCCACCTATGCCTGCCCAACTGGATTTTTTTTTAACAATTTTATTGAGATATAATTCATACAATTCATCCATTTGAAGTGTCCAGTTTAACAGTTTTTAGTATATACAGAGTTGTGCAATCATCATTACAATTTTACAGCAGTTTCATCACCTCAAAAAGAAATCCTGTACCCATTCGCCATCACTCGCTATTCCTACTCACTATTCCACCTCCCCACCCCTAGTCAGCCATGAGTCTACTATTTGTCTCTACAGATTGCCTATTCTGGACATTTCATTGAAATGGAATAACTTCACTCATGGTTTTGTGTGACTGACTTCAATTAGCATGTTTTCAAGGTCAATCCATGTTGTATCACGTGTCAATTCTTCATTGCTTTTTAATGCTGAATAGTATTGTATTGTATGGATAGATCACATTTTATTTATCTGTTCATCATTTGATGGCATTTGGGTTATTTCCACTTTATGCTACTATGAATAGTGCTGTTATGAACATTTGTGTACAAGTTTTTATATGAACATACGCTTTTGTTGTTCTTGGGTATTTATCTAGGAGTGGAATTGCTGAGTCATATGATAACTCTCTATTTAACTTTTGAGGAAGTGATAAACTGTTTTCCAAAGCTGCTGCAATATTTTACATTTGAACAAGCAATGTTGGAGGGTTCTGATTTCTCCATGTCCGTGTCAATGCTTGTCTTTTTGATTACAGCCAGCAGGGCTCAGTGGTTAAAAACTCAGGCTGCTAACCAAAACTTTGGCAGTTCGAATTCACCACCCATAACCTGGAAACCATATGGGGCAGCTTTGCTCTGTCCTATAGGGTCACTGTGAGTAGGAATAGACTCGACAGCAACGGGTAACGGGATAGTGGGAATGAGGGTCCCTGGTGGTACAGTGGTTAAGTGTTTGGCTGCTAAGCAAAAGGTCTGTGGTTGGAACCCACCAGCTGCTTTGTGGAAGAAAGATGTGGCAGTTACTTCTGTAAAGATTACAGTCTTGGAAACCCTAAGGAGGAAGTTTTACACTGTCCTTTAGGGTAACTAGAAACCCTGGTGGTGTAGTGGTTAAGATCTACATCTGCTAACCTAAAGGTCAACAGTTTGAATCCACCAGTCTCTCTTTGGAAATCCTATGGGGCAGTTCTACTCTGCCCTATAGGGGCAGTTCTACTCTGTCCTAAAACCCTGGTGGTGTAGTGGTTAAGATCTACATCTGCTAACCTAAAGGTCAACAGTTTGAATCCACCAGTCTCTCTTTGGAAATCCTATGGGGCAGTTCTACTCTGCCCTATAGGGGCAGTTCTACTCTGTCCTATAGGGTCACTATGAGCCTGAATTGACTTCACAGCAACGGGCTTGGTTTTGTGGTTAGAGAGTAACTATGAATCACAATCCACTGGAAGGCAACAGCTTTGTTTTTTGTTTTAGTGGGTGCCAAGTAGCATTTTATTATTACATTTTCCTAATGGCTAATGATATTGAACATCTTTTCATGTGCCTTTGGCCATTTTGCATATCTTCTCTGGAGAAATACCTATTCAGATCCTTTGCTCATTTTAAAATTGGTTTATCTTTTTTATTATTGAGTTATAAAAGTATTTAAGTCCCTTATCATATATATGATTGCTCATATTTTCACCCACTTTGGGAGTTGTCTTTTCACTTTCTTGATGGTATTGTTTGTAAGCACAAAAGTTTTGAGTTTTGATGGAGTCCAATTTATCTATTGTTTCTTTTGGTTGCTTGTGCTTTTGGTGTCATATTTAAAAAGGGTTTATCAACCCCAAGGTCATGAAGACTTACTCCTATGTTTTCTTATAACACTGTTATAGTTTTACTACTTATGTTTAGGTCTATGACCCATTTTGTATGTATTTAATTGTTGTGTATGCTGTAAAGAAGAGTGTGTTTTCTTTAGACTGTAGATTTTGGGATAAAGAATTCAGCCTTAATTTTAAAGAAAATGAAGCACAATTTTTCTTCCCCGTGAAACTACTGCTTTTCTATTAAAAACTTTAAAAAGACATCAGCCAGTGTGGGACTCATTTTGGTCATTCCACATTTTCTATATTTGAGTATGAATAAATCAAAATTTGCTGCCATCAAAGCTTCAGTTTTACATGTCCTGCTTACACACCTTGCTTGCTTACTGAGCCCAGAGCTGAAGTATTTTTACCTTTTTTGACAAGTAATTAAATTTCTAACAATGTTCTGGATCAAACAGTTTACAGTGATTTAGTCATCCGATTTTTAGCTGCAATTATATGTGTAAACAATTTCGGTTTCTCCCAAAGGTTGTAAATATCTTTATAAAAATAGAAAAAAAGGTGGAAAGGGGAGGGTAACCCCCCACTCCACCTGAAACAATCTATTGAAGTTAAAATTAAAAGGAGGTGTTTGATATGATAAATAATGAT
Organism: Elephas maximus indicus; assembly: GCF_024166365.1. Taxonomy (NCBI): domain Eukaryota; kingdom Metazoa; phylum Chordata; class Mammalia; order Proboscidea; family Elephantidae; genus Elephas; species Elephas maximus. The sequence continues at coordinate 90,316,130 of NC_064827.1, read as the reverse complement.
GAGATAATGGGTTTCTGTGGGATATGGAAATAGAATCCACAATGAGAATGAAGACCTCAGCTAAAAGCTGGTAGACGAACAGACTCTGCACAAAAAGTTCAGTTTACCTTCTCTACTTTTTCATAAATGTTACAAGCATTGGACAAGTTTATCTGTAAGCCTTCTTATATGCATGGGTTTATCAGAAAAGACGGGTCATCTGGGAGCCTAAGGATAATATATCCTAAATTGTAGGCTGATCATACTTCTATTTTTTTATTTCTTCATAGTTTTATATAAATCTTCTAGGCCAGATGATGATAGGCTGCTAGAAAAGAAGCCTATTTTTTATTGAAAACATGGATATGGCTGCTAGGTGGGGGCTTTTTAAAGAGGCTCTTCTGAGCGTGGCAGATTGTTTATTCTGGAGAGGAAGGGGTCTTACCACAAAGGTACAGCTTGTAAATTGATGAACTATCTACAGTACTGCTGTATTGTAAGTTATTAAGGGGTGGTGGCATAGAGACCCTAGTCAACAGTAATGTGGATTCCAACCTGACTGATTTGACCTAACCATTGGGAGATAATAATAGATCTATCCCTTAAATTACCGGATAACTTTGATGATTGCTCAGTAGTATGCAGACAAAAGCAGAGGCCAGCAAGGATTTGATCATTTATCTAATCCATTTTAGACCTAAATGTGTCAGAGGGAATACAGAAGACATTAAGCTATTTAGAGCTAGCAAGCTATAAATATTTGTCAAATATGATTTTTGTAGCTTTAAGCTGCCCTTTCCTTTTTAACTTCTAAAATTGTTTTCATAATCTTTTCTTTTTTTCCCTCATATTTTGTAGTCTTAACACACATGATTTTAAAAAGCCAGGTTTAGAAATGATCTGTTTAGTATGTTTCTGCCTTGGAACATTCTATAATTAAATCAGAACATGGCTTCACGATAGATAAGTGAATCTTTAAAGGGAGGAAATACATGGATTTTACAATTTAGGGAATGTGTTTATCTACTGCCTTGATTTCTATCCTGATCTCAATTAAATCAGTTTCCTACATCACCATTTATCATCTCTGAAGTTTATTCCTATGCTCTAATTGTCTGGGTTCTTCCTACAAAAGTATGCCAGAATAATTCACACTAGTTCCTGTGATTACTTTTCATGCTTTCCTCCACAATTTAGGAAACTGTGTAGGAAAAATTCTGTCTGCAAACCTAATATATTTTATTTTTTATGGAGTATTAATAAGATCATAACATATTATGGATAACATTTCGAAGAATGGGAATTCCAGAAAGCTTAATTATGCTCATGAGGAATCTTTACATACATCAAGAGGCAGTTGTTTGGACAGAACAAGGGGATACCGATTGGTTTAAAGTCAGGAAAGGTGTGCACCAGGGTTGTATTCTTTCACCATCCCTATTCAATCTGTATGCTGAACAAATAATCTGAGAAGCTGGACTATATGAAGAAGAACGGGGCATCAGGATTGGAGGAAGACTCATTAACAACCTGCGTTATGCAGATGACACAACCTTGCTTGCTGAAACTGAAGACTTGAAGCACTTACTAATGAAGATCAAAGCCCACAGCCTTCAGTATGGATTACACCTCAACATAAAGAAAACAAAAACCCTCACAACTGGACCAATGAGCAACATCATGATAAATGGAGAAAAGATTGAAGCTGTCAAGGATTTCATTTTACTTGGATCCACAATCAACAGCCATGGAAGCAGCAGTCAAGAAATCAAAAGACGCATTGCATTGGGTAAATCTGCTGCAAAGGACCTCTTTAAAGTGTTGAAGAGCAAAGATGTCACCTTGAAGACTAAGGTGCACTTGACCCAAGCTATGGTATTTTCAATCACATCATATGCATGTGAAAGCTGGACAATGAATAAGGAAGACTGAAGAAGAGTTGACGCTTTTGAATTGTGGTGTTGGTGAAGAATATTGAATATACCTCAGACTGCCAGAAGAACGAACAAATCTGTCTTGGAAGAAGTGCGGCCAGAATGCTCCTTAGGGGCAAGGATGGCGAGATTGCATCTTACATACTTTGGACATGTTGTCAGGAGGGATCAGTCTCTGGAGAAGGACATCATGCTTGGCAGAGTACAGGGTCAGCGGAAAAGAGGAAGACCCTCAACGAGGTGGATTGTCACAGTGGTTGCAACAATGAGCTCAAGCATAACGATTGTAAGGATGGCCCAGGACCAGGCAGTGTTTCGTTCTGTTGTGCATAGGGTCGCTATGAATCGGAACCGACTCGACAGCACCTAATAACAACATTAGGATGATACATTAAATACAATGTAGGAATTTGGTAGCATGAATATTTTTCCTTGAATTTTAAAAGGATTTGTGTATTAAAATATAGTGCACACAATGAAAGTACATAAATCATAACCTCAACACATTATCAAACAGTGAACACAGCAGTAAAACTACTTGCTGGTCAAAAGCTAAGGTTTTTACTGTAACCTAGATATCAACTGGTCTTCCATTTTAATCACATTCTCCCCCATTTTTGCCCAAGGAAACAAATATCTTAACTTCTGGACCTATAACTTAGTCTGTTTTTGAACTTTATTCAAATGGAAACATTCTTTTGTATCTGATTTTTTTTCACACTACAATACATTTGTAAGATTCATCTCTGTTTATTCATGTAGATGTGTTTAATTCATTTTCATTCCTGTAGAGTATTCCACAGTATAAATGTACTGCAATTTATGTATTCTTTCTAGTGTTAATAAATATATAATGTCGGCCATCTAAGATGTGTCAAGTGGTCCCATTCCACGTGGAGCAAAGGAGAATGAAGAAAACCAAAGACATACGGAAAATATTAGCCTAAGAGACTAAAGGACCACATAAACCAGAGACTCCACCAGCCTGAAACCAGAAGTACTAGATGGTGCCCGGCTACCACCAGTGACTGCCCTGACAGGGAATGCAACAGAGAGTCCTGGATGGAGCAGGAGAAAAGTGTGGAGCAGAACTCAAATTCATGTCAGAAGTCCAGACTTAATGGTCTGACAGAGACTGGCGAAGCCCTGGAAATATGGCCCCCTGATGCTCTCATAACCCAGAACTGAAACCATTCTTACAGTCTACTCTTCAGACAAAGATTAGGCAGGACAATAAAACAACAAATAATACACAAGGGGAATGTGCTTCTCAGTTCAATTAGATGTATGAGGCCAAATGGGCGGCTCCTGCCCAGAGGCAGGATGAGAAGGCCGGAAGGGACAAGAACTGGTTGAGTGGACACAAGGAACCTGGGGTGGAAAGGAGGAGTGTGCTGTCACATTGTAGGGATTGCAACTAATGTCACAAAACAATAAGTGTATAAAATTTGTATGAGAAATTAAAAAAAAAAACATGAGATGTTTCCAGTTTTATGCTATACTTGCATTATCTTGAATATTTTGGTGTGCAAGTACACACAAATCTTTGGGTATACACTTAGGACTGGGATTTTTGTCTCATGGAGTACGCATATGCTCAGTTTTAGCAGATACTACTATACTGTTTTACAAAGGTGATATACCAACTTATTCCAGCAGTGGCTTTTTCATTGATTTAATATAAGACATTGGGCATTTTAAATTAAAATGTTACTATCTGTTCTTTAGGATTGAACTGCTATTTTTATAACTCATTAGGGGGAAATATTTATAAGTAAAAAATAAGCTAGAATTTTAAAATAACACGCACTGGAGTATTACAACAAGTAGGTGAATAATGGTATGGATGTATAATTCTTTTCCTCTAATCTTGAAAGTCTTTTGAGGCCTAATATGGCTAAGCTTTATAAATCTTTCTAATGTCTTTCAAGTTGAATTCCCTTAATTGAAAGGTTATTAATAATAGTCATCTCATAAAGTTATTGAAATATGAAAGAAGCAATGCATTAGAAACATGAGACATAGTAAATGCTCAATAAATAGCGGTTATTATTAATTATATGTGAGCTTAGGGACTTTGCATCTAATTTTAATGCCTGAGATCTATTAGGAACCTAGAATAACTATTTAAGTTCCGTGATAGTGCAAAACAACAAAATATCAGCCACAACAACAAAACGCAGAAACATCCCCTAAACTACTAGGTATGGGGGAATTTAATTCTGTTACACCAGAAGCATCACAATGCATTTCATCTCACATTTCAATGGAGGAGTGATTCTCCTCACTGAGGGAAGTAGATTCTCTCTTCCTATCTCTATCTTTATCTCTTTCGAGATTCTACTATGACACTCATGGGCACTAGACACTCTTGTTTTGATGAGTCCCTTCCTCCACAAAAATTAAAAAAAATAATGAAAATAAACGTTTAAATTATATTTTATGGCAGTGTCATTATAAATGTAAGTATGTTCATATTATGGATTAAACCACTTTTTCACATTAAAAGTTTGTGCTTTTATCTTCTGGAATAAATGGAAATTTTTTCTGTTGGGTGGGCTCCTAAAAGTATTGTGAGTCCTTGGTACTGTGCCTAAAAATGTTGGCCTTGCTCTCAATCAATCTGTTCCTGCCTCTCTCCCTTTTCCTCCCTCTCTCTCTCTTTCTCCCCCTTTTTCAGATTTGCATCAAGACCTTCTCAGGTTAGGTGATAAGACTTTTCAAAGAGACATTCTCCTTATAAGGAGAGCAAGTCACCAACATTTGCAGAGCACAGTAGAAGACAAACTCACTTAAAACATAAATATATACTATGGGAGCACCAAGGAGGGGATCTTAATCCAAGGACAAACTACTTGAGTTTTAGAGTGATACCAGGACAAAATACACTGACTGGGAACAGAAAATGAGGTAAATTCTTAAAAGATAGTGAAACTAGCTAAGTCCATGGAAAGGTAGATTTCTAAGGATGCACACCCACCATTCTCTCTCATATCATCTCCTAAGCCTCCATTGCATTGCTAATTTTTTTAATATTTCCCTACTTGATTGATAAATACAAGGCATTACTAACTTTTTTCCCTACTTGACATTTTAAAATCCAAAGAAATATCAATCAATGAACTCTGAATGGTTGTTGATATAATATCCTCAACCAATTCTCATGAATAGTGAACTTCCATGGTCCCATTGGAATGCCTGTTTAAACGGATTCTGAGCCCTTCCTTTGTTCTCTGGCCTCTTAAAATAGGTAAGCTTAATGGGTGGTGCAATGGTTAAGCACTCTGGTGCTAACCAAAACGTCAGTTGTTCAAACCCACCCAGCAGCTCCGAGGAAGGAAAGATTTGGTGATCTGCTCTTGCAAAGGTTACAGCCTAAGACACCCTATGGGACAGTTCTCCTCTGTCTATAGGGTCAATATAGGTTGCTATGAGTTGGAATGGACTCAATGGCACACAATAACAATGGGCCTTTAATGAGACTGTGGTAGAATTCTCACCTTACATGTGAGAGACCCGGAATTGATGCTGGCCGATACACTTCGTGCAAAGCCACTGCTTACCTGTCAATTGTGGACTGGGGAATTGTGAAGCTTCCAGACTAAAATGAACTAGGACAAAAGGCCTGTCAATCTACTTTGGAAAAATTAGCAATTGAAAACTTACTTTGACACACATGGGGTTGCCATGAATTGGAATCTACTAGACGTAAATGGTAAAATGGGTCTTTTTTTCTATCATTTGAACACGGATGACATATTCTTTTTTAATACTTACAAAGCAAATGCCAGTTAATTAATCTAACAAAATCCTCAAGAGGAAAGTACATGACATGACGGTCCCAATTTTAAGTGACTATAAAAAAAAAAAAATAGTTGGAGCCATGGTGGAGCAGTGGTTAAGAGCTTGGTTGCTAACCAAAAGGTCAGCAGTTCAAATCCACCAGCCACTCCTTGGAAACCCTATGGGGTAGTTCTACTCTGTCCTGCAGGGTCACTGTAATTTGGACCCGACACCACGGCACATAACAACAACAATGACAATGCATAGCATAGAGTCCTGGTGGTGCAGCAGTTAAGTATTTGGCTGCTGACCAAAAAGTCGGCAGTTTGAATCCACCAGTCTCTCCTTGGAAACTCCGTGGACAATTCTACTCCGTCCTATAGGCTCACTATGAGTCAGAATCAACTTGACAGCAATGGGTTCGGTTTTTTTGGTTTTTAGACATCTTATAGTCCTGGGCCATATTTCCATAGAGGGCTTTTGCTTATTTAATGTTTTTTCTTATAAATTATTTTTTGTGTTAGTAAAGTTTCTTATCAACATTGCTTCATTAAAATAAATGATTTGATGAGCAAGGCAGCTTAAAATTCATATTCTGTGCTAATTAACAGGTTCCTCTAATTGTTAGAAGGCTCCTGATGTCTTTCTAATTCCTCAACTCATTACTTTCTTACTGAAGTTACAGTTCTTAAAGGAATAGTAACAGATACTATGAAACTTCCTTTCTACATATACACACTGTCTCAAAATACATTAATTTGTGAAAGCAGGCCAATAATTTAAAATCTGTTAATTGATGTGCTTTCCTTCCAAAAACAAGTGAAATATCTTCTCTATTTTCCATGTCTACTTTCCCATCTGGGATACTAAAATGCATTTTTAAAAGATTTAGTTGGAAATAATGTAGTAAAACATACATGAAAATCTCTGCATGTTTCCACTTGGATGTATTTTAGTCAGTTCTATAGATCTGGCGTCAGTTCTCTGGATTCTTACTACTACTGAGAACCATAAAGGGAAGGATGTACTTTTATTTTTAAAGTGTTCACTCCACCATATGATTACCAACAAACTGAGTTTACAATGTACCGATTTTATTCTTTATATAATGAACTTTAAATATTGAATATACCATGAATCAGCAGAAGAATGAACAAATCTGTCTTGGAAGTATAGCCAGAAACCTCCTTAGAAGCAAGGATGGGAAGACTTTGTCTCACGAACTTTGGACATGTTGTCAGGAGGGACGAGTCCCTGGAGGAGGGCATCACACTTCGTAAAGTGGAGGGTCAATGAAAAAGAGGAGGACCCTCAATAAGATGGATTGTCACAGTGGCTGCAACAATGGGCTCAAGCATAGCAAAGATTGTGAGGATGGTGAAGGACTGGGCAGTGTTTTGTTCTGTTGTACATAGCGTCACTATGAGTCAGAAGTGACATAGTAAACTTCTATATTCCATTGGGATGCCTACTTAATGGAATATTATCAGCCATAAAGAGAAATGAAGTCCTGATACATTCCACAACACGGGTGAACTTTGAAAACATCATGATGAGTGAAATAAGTCAGTTCACAAAAGGGCAAATACTGTATGATATCACTTATAAGAAACAGGAAAATGTATGGAAACCAAAGATTATTAGTGGTTACAAGGGGTGAGAGGGAGAGGGAAAGGGAAGTTTTTGCTTAGAGGTCTTTGAGTTTATGTTAATGGTGGTGGAATGATTTGGAAAAGAACAGGCAGAATGGGTGTGTAACTTGAAGAAATTTCCTCTACGTTACTGAACTGTATGTGTAGAAATTGTTGAGATGGCATGTATTTTGTTAGGTATATTTTCATCACAATAAAAAAAAAGTAAAAAAAAAACAAGCAAACAAAAAACCCCACAACTGATTCTTGTATATAGCTACTATCATCCCTCATGGAAAAAAAATACACAATAAAAATAAAGTGATGTGTTGTAATTGTGTAACTTTCTGTTGAGCCTTCAGTAACACAGAATTATATCATGAAAAGTCTTCAGGAAAAAGAATCAGGCTTATCCCTGGATCAGACTATCCCTTTCAAATACCAGCAATGTCAGCACGACTTTTGACATTAGCTAATGTCTTCATTCTATCTGTTCAGGTGCCTGTTTCCAACTTGAGAACCTCGTCATTCTCCCAGGATTCTTATGCCATAATGCTGCCTTACTCTCAGCTTTCTTCCCTAGTGCCTACCCTAAACTGGGCCATTGCATCCAGGTCTACTGCCCTTTACGACTGATGTGTTTTCAAAACCTACATTCACTCAACCTAGTGTGAAAAACTTTTGATCTCAGTAACTAATTATAGAATTTAATGAAATATTTTGCATATGGCATAATGGTTTAGAGCTCAGGAGCTAAAAATATGTTGGCAGTTCGAATTCACTAGCCACTCCCTGAAAACCCTACGTGGCAGTTCTACTCTGTCTTTTAGGGTCCCTGTGGGTTGGAATCGACTCCGTGGCAATGGGTTTACATATCTTAACTGCAATTAGTGAATTTCCAATTGACGTTTTCACTGTATTGAAGGAAGAAGTCTAAGCTGTATTGAAGGGAATGACAAAAAACAAGGCTCCAGGAATTGATGGAATACCAATTAAGATGTCTCAGCAAACGGATGCAGTGCTGGAGGTGCTCACTTGTCTATGTCAAGAAATTTGGAAGACAGCCTCATGGCCAACCAACTGGAATAGATCCATATTTGTGCCCATTCCAAAGAAAGGTGATCCAACAGAATGCAGAAGTTATTGAACAATATCATTAATATCACACACAAGTAAAATTTTGCTGAAGGTAATTCAAAAGCAGTTATAGCAGTACACAGACAACAAACTGCCAGAAGTTCAAGCTGGATTTAGAAGAGGATGTGGAACAAAGGATATCACTGCTGATGTCAGATGGATATTGATTGAAAGAGAGAAATATTTGAAAGATGTTTACCTTGTTTTATTTACTATGAAAAGACATTTGACTGTGTAAATCATAACAAATTATGGATAACATTGCAAAGAATGGGAATGCCAGAACACTTCTTTGTGCTCATGAGGAACCTTTACATAGATTAAGAAGGAGTTGTTCAAACAGAACAGGGGCGTATCTTGTGGTTTAAAGTCAGGAAAGGTGTGCATAAGGATTGCACCTTTTCACCATACTTCATCAATCTGTATGCTGAGCAAATAATCTGAAAAGCTGGATTATATGAAGAAGAACAAGGGATCAGAATTGGAGGAAGACTGGTTAACAGACTACGATATGCAAATGACACAACTTTGCTTGCTGAAAGGGAAGAAGACTTGCAGCACTTACTGATGAAGATAAAAGACTACAGCCTTCAGTATGGATTACACATCAACACAAAGACAACAAAAATACTCACAAGTGGACGTAGAAGCAACATCATGATAAATGAGGAAAGACTGAAGTTGTCAAGGATTTCATTTTCCTTAGATCTGCAATCAATGCACATGGAAGCAGCAGTCAAGAAATCAGTCAACATATTGCATTGGGCAAACCTGCTGCAAAAGACCTCTATGAAGTGTTAAAAAGCAAAGATGTTACTTTGAGGACTAAGGTGAGCCTGACTCAAGCCATGGTATTTTCAACCACCTCATATGCATATGAAAGCTGGACAATGAATAAGGAAGACTGAAGAAGAATTGATATCTTTGAATTATGGTATTGGCAAAGAATATTCAATAAACCATGAACTGCCAGAAGAATGAACAAACCTGTCTTGGAAGAAGAGCAACCAGAATGTTCCTTAGAAGCAATGACGGCAAGGCTTTGTCTCCTGTAGTTTGAACATTTTATCAGGAGGAACCAGTCCCTGGAGAAGGACACTATACTTGGTAAAGTAGAGGGTCATCAAAAGAGAGGAAGGCCTTAACTAGATGGATTGGCACAGTGGCTGCAACAATGGGCTCAAGCATAGCAAGTATTGTTGAGGATGGTGCAGGACCAGGAAGTGTTTCGTTCTGTTGTACATAGGGTCACTACAAGTCAGAAGTGACTGGACGGCACCTAAAAACAACAACAACGACATTTTCACTGTAGGTCAGAGACTGTAATACTTATATGCCTGGAGGTACCTGGAAAATTGGAGGGCATTAGTGGATTAATAGTAGAATTCTTGCCTTCTATGCAGGAGACTCAGATTTGATTCATAGCCGATGCACCTCAAGAGCAGCAACTGCCCATCTATCAGTGGAGGCTTGTGTTTTGCTATAATGCCGAACATATTTCATTGGAGCTTCCAGACTAAGACAGACTAGGAAGAAAGGCCTGGCAACCTACTTCCAAAAATCGGCCAATGAAAACTCTGTGGATCATGAGGCAGTGTTTTGTTCCATCGTGTATGGGGTTGCCAAGAGTCGAAGGCAGCCTCGACAGCAGCTAACAATAACAACCAGGAAAATAATAAAAATGAAGAAAGGAGAAAAGACCTGAAAATATACAGTAGTAGAAATTATAGCAAACATGAGGTCATAAGGCCACTCTTGAAGGGTGCATGCTTCATCTGAAAAGGGGAACAGTCATCACTCTACCTCTATCAGCTGCCATTGCAATTTGGGTGAGGTCTGGGGTGCTGGCAGCTGGTTATCATTGATACAGAAAATATGCTTTTGTATTGGGAGGTCTTCCTTCCTGGAAAACTTCACATAATATCATGTAAACAGCAAAGATTTTTTTATCTTTTGTAACTACCATACCCTGTGTTTCGTTCTGTTGGCCATAGGGTCACTATGAGTCAGAACCCACAGGGTGGCATCTAACCACAACATATCATGCGTTGTATAATGGGCTTCAAAGTAGACAATAAACATTAAGTTGCAGAAATAAGAGTTTGCTCAGTTAGCAGAGCATATCATTTCAAAACCAAAACTAAATAGGATTATATAGTAAAATTAATATATAAGTGAAAGTGAACTTGCTTAGTAAATTATTTTATTTAAAATATATTTACATTTGTCTTGACTTTGAATGAATGCCTAAACGATTATCCAAAAACTACAAACTTTTGAATCATCTAAGTTATATTAACTTGCAATATTCAATTGAACAAAAAAACTCTATTCCCCAACAATTTTGTACGAGTAAGCTTTCACTATGCTTAATGATTTCTCTTCATTTAAAATGCAGTTTTGTTTTGTTTACAAATGGCCTTCAAACTGCTTGATTTTAAATACAGCAGGATGTCAGCCTGGTTCCTTTGCTACTTGTCCGAATATTTAATTTAGTGATTATTCTTAGACACATAAAGATTATTTGACTCTTTTCCATGAAATTCTAAAGGATTCTGTGTTTAGACTATTTCCTTCTTGGTTTAAAAGCAACATCAACAACAACAAAACCCTCTTTCTTAATACTATCTGGGAATATATTACTGGGAACCAAATCTACTAGTCACTTTACTCGAAGATAACATGAAAGAAGGAAAAGGTCTTAGTCATCTAGTGCTGCTGTAATAGGAATACCACTAGAGGATGGCTTTCACAAAGAGAAGTTTATCTTCTCACAGTCCAGTAGGTTACAAGTCCAAATTCAGGGTGTCAGCTCCAGCGGAAGGCTTTCTCTCTCTGTCGGCTCTGGAGGAAGGTCCTTGTGATGCATCAGTCTTCCCTTGGTCTGGGAGCGTCTCAGCGCAGGAACCTCAGGTCCAAAGGATGCGCTCTGCTCCCGGCACTGCTTTCTTGGTGGTATGAGGTTCCCATGTCTCTCTGCTCGCTTCTCTCTTTTATATCTCAAAAGAGATTGGTCTAAGACACTACCTAATCTTGTAGGTCTCACCAATATAACTGCCGCTAATCCATCTTATCACATCACAGTGATAGGATTTGCAACACATCGGGAAATCACGTCAGAAGATAAAATGGTAGACAATCCTACAGTCATACAAGGGAATCAGAACCCAGCCAAGGTGGCAGATATGTTGGGGGGACACAATTCTGTCCATGATAACCACAAAGGAGACGCATCATCTTTTTTAAAGGATCATCTATAGAGGTTTTCTTTTATTCACGATAAAAGGTCAGGATAGTATAGAGCCATCTATACTATACATCAACCCATCTCTCTGTATACTTCTCCGGGAGGCTTGTGAATGAAATGTAAGATGAGTCTTGCTTTCATTTCCACTGCTCTAATTTTTTAATTGCTCTTGATGACTTGCACAATGCAATCTTAAAACTTTATTCCTTTACTCTTCCTGCAGAAAATTTATGCTATTGTCTAAAAATAACTTTTAGCTCTAGGACTTACACTGCTAGAAACAGGACTTTTTAAAGAAATACTAAAAAATAAATTTCTTTAAATAACAAAATACTTATTCACATGTGCCCAGATATAAAAGAAGGGTTTTCGTCTGTGGTTGACTATGACTTTAGTAACTGTTGCCCAAACTGCAAGAGTGTGAACAAATAAGCAAAAATGGTTGCTTTTTTAAGTCTTTATGTTTGAAGTAATTTATTACGCAGAAATAGTTTATTAAATTACCTCCCCTAAATGATCCACCAGCAAAGTAATTTGTTCTCTATCTGAGTCTTTAAAAAAGTCTCTCATAATATGGGTCAGATACTTTCTCAGTTATTATTTTTTGAATAATACTCTATTTTGAAGGACACACTTAAAAAGCTGTCAATCAATGCTATACTTGGACTTAGTTTCTATTCTGTAATGAAACTTTGTGTGATTATAAAATTATCTCCCTTAGGCTTGGGTAATGGGGGTTCTTGCCTTTAATGTAATGCTTCTTGCTTTAATTTCATGGTCTGCCTATTGCCAAGTCCAGAGAAGACTCAAGCCAGCTAGGGTTTCTGGGGCTTATCTTTTTTTGCATTGCTATCTGAGATAATAGGTTTGAATCACTCTCTCTCTCCATCTCTTTTCATCCATGGTAATATTCCTGCCATTTATACAGGGTGCCTGTCTTTGTGATAATAGGAAGTGGGACAATTTATTGTGGTGACATTGCAGATGAGTCCAGAAATCGTATTCGTATCATCACCTGGACAAGACAATAAAACATCTGATTCTGTCAACTCCTGGGATTGGTACTGTCGTAAGAATAACACTGAGCTTTATGTCTTGAAAATCTTGATGATTTTTTGGGGGGGAGGTTCTTCTTTCAGAGTTTAAATAGAGTTGATATATAAACTGTGTAATGAATGAAAGATGGTAGTTGACCAAGGTAAGATATGGCTGTGGGGATATTTGGTGTGGCAAGTAAGACTTGAAACAGGAGTTATTTTAGATTTTTATGTTAAATAAATGTAAGGAAACCAGACATTTTGACCCCGACAGAAAGAGTTTGGTACTATTATAAACAACATTTTTAATTGAAAGTTATACTTTACTCAGGAATCAACAACCAACATCAACTTTAAAAAAAAAATTCAGATTTCATTAGGGAGGTTTTTAGAATGAGGCTTTAAGTTAGAGTCACCTTTCTAATGACGCATTGTTGCATACCTTCACCGATAGTGCTGAATGGAATAGGGAAATAAATTAAAAAAAAATCCATTGCGGAAATTCCCAAAGGATGTCTTCCTTTTGATGATTTCTCAGCTCTAGAGTGTTGGTAGGGCAAAACTCAAGGATGATACCATGGGCCCACTCACAGTTGCTCTTGCGTGGGAAAGTGGTGCAGTACTGATGGATGTTCAAAAAGAAAAAATTGAGAGACACCTATACATAACTTAATTTCAAGTGACAAGAAAATAGAGGCAAAAGTAGATTTTAGAATGGGGATATCCCCAAAAGTATTTGCTATAAGGTCCCAGGGCCTGTTTTTTCAGTGCTTAGCCCCAAGTTCACCTACAGCAAAACCACTTGAACATGAAGGTCCTCTAGTTCCACTCAGTTATTCTTGTTCAGAAATCTGGTCTGAGGTTTGAGAATGTACATTGTTTAAAAATTTCCTATGGTTTGTGCATTGTGAAGCTTGAGGAGAACTGTCCCGGGGCAATGTTGTTGTTGTTATTGTGTGTCATTGAGTATGTTCCGACTCACAGGGGCAATGACAGCCACCTTAATTGGAAACTTAGGCAGAAGTACGATTTCTCTCTGTCTCTTGGACGCTCACCTGGGGCTATTTCAATCTGTAGCATCAGGAAGAAGGCAGAATACAAAGAATCTGGAGTAGGTCAGACTGAATTCGCAGGTAGGCTCAGGAAGTTGTTGTTTAGGGAAATAGCCAAAGATTAAACCACAGAGTCAATATTTCCATTCTGGAACTACATTCAGCTTTGGAAGACCTCAGATAGCTGAATTACTGAACTACTAGTGACAAGTTAATATATTCAGTTTATGTCACAGAAAGATTCTGAGGGAGGGAGGGGAAAGAAATAAGTTGGGATAGGATTCCAAGTATGAAAGTACCGTATGTAAGAGGCATAAAAAGATTGCCTTAAAAAAAAATACAAAATTCCAATACAGACAAATTCATGAATTAGAAATGAGTTCTGCTCCTAAATCTGTCTTTAAGGCGAATTTGCCCGCAAGTCAGAACTGTTAGGTATGGTTTGCGTATAACGTCAGTTACTGATAGGTGATCTCGGTATATACTATATAATGTACATTTCTATGCATTAAAAAATTAAAGATGAGACCAGAAGAACTAGTTGGTGCCCAGCCACAATCGATGACTGCCCTGACAGAGAGCACAACAGAAAACCCCTGAGGGAGCAGGAGATCAGTGGGATGCAGTCCCCAAATTCTCACAAAAAGACCATACTTAATGGACTGACTGAGACTAGAAGGAATCCTGGCGGTCATGGTCCCCAAACCTTCTGTTGGCCCAGGACAGGAACCATTCCCGAAGACAACTCATCGGACATGAAAGGGACTGAACAGTGGGTAGGAGAGAAGAGTGAGCTAATTATATCAGGTGGACACTTGAGACTGTGTTGGCATCTCCTGTCTGGAGGGGGGATGGGAGGATAGAGAGAGAGGGAAGCTGGCAAAATTGTCACAAAAGGAGAGACTGGAAGGGCTGACTCATTAGGGGGAGAGCAAGTGGGAGCACGGAGTAAGGTGCATATAAACTTATATGTGACAGTCTGACTTGATTTGTAAACATTCACTTGAAGCTTAATAAAAGTTAATCAAAAAAAAAAATTAAAGAAACATTTCCAGATACACTAAAACATCTTTAACATAGTAACGTTGTTCCTGTTGTTAGGTGCTGTCGAGTCAGTTAAGACTCATAGCGGCCCAGAACAAAACACTGCCTGGTCCTGCCCCATTCTACAATCATTGTCATGCTTGAGTCCATATTTGCAGCCACTGTGTCAATCCATCCGTCTTGTTGAGGGTCTTCCGCTTTTTCACTGACCCTCTACTTTACCAAGCATGAAGTCCCTTTCCAGGTATTGGCCTTTCCTGATAACATGTTCAAAGTATGTGAGATGAATTCTCAATAACCTTGCTTCTAAAGAGCATTCTGGCTATACTTCTTCCAAGATAGATTTGTTCATTCTTCTGGAAGTCCATGTATATTGAGTATTATTTGCCAATAACATAATTCAAAGGCATCAATTCTTCTTCAGTCTGCTTTATTCATTGTTTAGCTTTTGCATGATATGAAGTGATTGAAAATACCATGGCTTGGGTGAGGCACAACTTAGTCCTTGTTACAGATTGAATTGTGTCCCCCCAAAATGTGTGTCAACTTGGCTAGGCCATGATTCTCAGTATTCTGTAGTTGTCCACCATTTTTTCATTTGATGTGATTTTCCTATGTGTCATAAATCAACCCTACCTCTATGATGTTAATAAGGCAGGATTAGAGGTAGTTATTTTAACATGGCTGGACTCAATCTACAGAACAGATTGTATATTGAGTCAATCTCTTTTGAGATACAGGAGGAAGAAGCAAATAGAGGCACAGGAGACCTCATGCCACCAAGAAACAAGGGCCAGGAGAGAGCAAGTCCTTTGGATCCATGGTCCCTGAGGAGAGAAACTCCTAGAACAGGGGAAAATTGATGACAAGGATCTCCCCTCAGAGTAGAGAAAACCTTCCCTTGGAGCTGGTGCCCTGAGTTCAGACTTCTAGCCATATAGACTGTGGGAGAATAAATTTCCCTTTCTTACAGCCAACCATTTGTGGTATTTCTGTTCTAGCAGCACTAGACAACTATGACTATCTTCAACGTGGCATCTTTCCTTTTTAACACTTTAAAGGGATCTTTTGTAGCAGATTTGCAATGCAGTAAGTCGTTTGATTTCTTGAGAGCTGCTTCCATGGGCATTGATTGTGGATCCAAGTAAAATGAAATCCTTGACAACTTCAATCTTTTCTCCGCTTATCATGATGTTGCTTGTTGGTACGATCATGAGGATTTTTGTCTTTATGTTGAGGCGTAATACATACTGCAGTGTTTGATCTTTATCAATAAGTGTCTCAAGTTCTTTTCACTTTAAGCAAGCAAGGTTGTGCCATCTTCGTATCACAGGTTGTTAATGAGTCTTCCTTTAATCCTGGTGTCTTGTTCCTCTTCATATAGTTCAGTCTTGAATTATTTTCTCAGCATACAGACTGAATAAGTAGGGTGAAAAGATAGAACCCTGATACCCATCTTTCCTGATTTTAAACCATGCAGTATCCATATGTTCTGTTTGAACACCTGCCTTTCTTAGTCTACGTACAGGTTTTGGGTGAACACAATTAAGTGTTGTGGAATTTCCATTCCTTGCAAAGTTATCCATAATTTGTTATGATCTGCATAGTTGAATGCCTTTGCATAGTCAATAAAACACAAGAAAATATCTTTCTGGTATTCTCTGCTTTTACCCAAGTTCCATTTGACATCAGCAATGATATTTCTTGTTCTACATCCTCTTCTGATTCTGGCTTGAATTTCTGGCATTTCTCTGTCAATATACAGAGCCCTGGTAGCACAGTGATTAAGACCTTGGCTGCTAACCAAAAGGATGGCAGCTTAAATCCACCAGATGCTCTTTGGAAATCCCATGAGGCAGCCTACTCAGTCCTATTGGGTTACTATGAGTTGGAATTGACTCAACAGCAATGGCTTTTTTACACTTCTGCAACTTTTTTTGAATTATCTTCAACAAAATTTTACTTGCATGTGATATTAATGATATTGTTCAATAATTTCTGCATTCTGTTGGCTCACCTTTCTTTGGAATGGGCAAGTATATGGATCTCTTCCAGGCGGTGGGCCAGGTAGCTGTCTTCCAAATTTCTTGGTATAGATGAGCATATTCTGATGCTGCATCTCTTTGTGGAAACCTCTCAATTGGCATTCCGTCCATTCCTGGAGCCTTGTTTTCCACCCGTGCCTTCAGTGTTTTTTTTTTTTTTTTCTTCAGTGTAGCTTGAGCTTCTTCCTTCAGCACCATCAGTTCTTAATCATATGCTACCTCCTGAAATAGTTGAATATTGACCAATTCTTTTTGGTACAGTAACTCTGTGTATTCCTTCCTATCAACCCTAGGTACAACAGAATGAAACACTCCATGGTCCCGTGCCATCCTCACAAATATTGCGATGTTTAAGACAATTGTTGCAGCCACTGTATCAATCCATGTCATCGAGAATCTTGATATTTTTTTGCTGACCCTCTACCTTAGCAAGCATGATGTCTCTTTCCAGGGACTGGTCCCTCCTGATAACATGCCCAAAGTATCTGAGATGATGTCTCACCATCCCGGCTCCTAAAAACATTCTGGCTCTACTTCTTCCAAGACAGATTTGTTCATTCTTCTGGCAGTCCATGGTATATTCAATATTCTTCACCAATACCATAATTTGAAGGAATCAATTCTTCTTGGTTCTTCCTTATTCATTGCCCAGCTTTCACATAATATGTGCTGACTGAAGATATGATGACTTGGGTCAGGAGCACCCTAATCCACAAAGTGGCATCTTTGCTTTTCAATACTGTAAAGAGGTCTTTTGCAAGCAGATTTGGCCAATGCAATGTGTGGTTTGATGTCTCGACTGCTGCTTCAGTGGGTGTTGGTGTTGATTGTGGATCCAAGTAAAATGAAAGCCTTGACAACTTCAATCTTTTATCCCTTTGTCATGATGTTGCTTATTGGTGTAGTTGTGAAGATTTTTGTTTTCTTTTTGTTGAAGTGTAATACATACTGAAGGATGTAGTCTTTGATAATTATCAGTAAATATTTCAAATCCCCTTCACTTTCAGCAAGCAAGGTTGTGTCGTCTGCATATCACAGGTTGTAATTGAGTCTTCCTCCTATTCAGATGCCCCGTTCTTCTTCATATAGTTCAGCTTCTCAGGTTATTTTCTCAGCATACAGATTGAATAGATATGGTAAAAGGATAAAACCCTGACACACACCTTTCCTGACTTTAAACCAGGCAGTATCTCTTTATTCTGTTTGAACAACTGCCTCTTTGTCTATGTACATGTTCCTGATGAGCACAATTAAGTGTTCTGGAATTCTTATTCTTTGCAATCTTACCCATAATTTGTTATGATCCACACAGTCAAATGCTCTTGCAAAGTCAATGAAACACAGGTAAACATCTTTCTGGTATTTTCTGCTTTCAGCCAAGATCCATCTGACATCAGTAATGATATCCCTAGTTCCACATCCTCTTCTCAGTCTGGCTTGAATTTCTGGCAGTTTCCTGTGGATATACTGCTGCAGACACTTTTGAATGATCTTCAGCAAAATTATACTTGCATGTGGTATTAATGATATTGTTTGATAATTTTTGCACTCGATTGTATCACCTTTCTTGTGAATAAGCATAAATATGAATCTCTTCCAGTCAGTTGGCCAGGTAGCTGTCTTCCAAATTTCTTGGCATAGATGAGTGAGCACTTCCAGTGCTGCATCTGTTTTTTGAAACATTTCAACTGGTATTCCATCAATTCCCGGAGCCTCATTTTTCACCAATGGCTTCAGTGCAGCTTGGACTTGTTCCTTCAGTACCATCGGTTCCTGACCCCATATGCTACCTCCTGAAATGGTAGAATGTCAACCAATTCTTTTTGGTACAGTGACTCTATGTATTCCTTTTGTCTTCTTTTGATGCTTCCTGCATCTTTTAATATTTTCCCCATGGAATCCTTCACTATTGCAACTAGAGGCTTGAATTTTTCCTTCAGTTCTTTCAGCTTGGGAAATGCCAAATGTGTTCTCCCCTTTTGGTTTTCTATTTCTAGCTCTTTGCGCATGTCTTTATAATACTTTGCTTTGTCTTCTGGAGACACCTATTGAGATCTTCTGTTCAGTTCTTTAACGTCATCATTTCTTCCTTTTGCTTTAGCTGCTCAGTGTTCAAGAGCAAGTTTCAGAGTCTCTTCTGACATCCATTTCAGTCTTTTCTTTCTTTCCTGTTTTTTTAAATGACCTCTTGCTTTCTTCATGTATGATGTCCTTGGTATCATTCCACAACTTGTCTGGTCTTTGGTCATTAGTGTTCAGTGCATCAAATCTATTCTTGAAATGGTCTCTAAATTCAGGTGGGACATACTTGGTGGCTCTCTTGGACTTGTTCTAATTTTCTTCAGCTTCAACTTGAACTTGCATGTGAGCAATTGATGGTCTGTTCCACAGTTAGCCCCTGGCCTTGCTCTGTCTGATGATATTCAGCTTTTTCATCATCTCTTTCCACAGATGTAGTCGACTTGATTCCTGTGTATTCCATCCAGCGAAGTTCATGTGTATAGTCACAGTTTAGGTTGTTGAAAAAAGGTATTTGCAATGAAGATGTCATCATTGGCCTTGCAAATTATATCATCTGATCCCTGACGTCTTTTGCATCATCAAGACCTTATTTTCCAACTACTGATACTTCTTTGTTTCCGACTTTAGCATTTCATTCACCAGTAATTACCAATATATCTTGATTGCATGTTTGATCAATTTCAAACTGTAGAAGCTGGTAAATTCTACTATTTTTCTATTTTTGGCATTAGTGATTGGTAAGTATATTTGAATAATAATCCTATTAACTTATCTTCCTTATAGGCATATGGATAATATCCTTCACTGACAGTTGTTCTTCATGATAGATCTTGAAATGTTCCTTTTGAAGATAAATGCAATGCCATTCCTCTTCAATTTTTCATTCCCAGCATAGTAGATCATATGGTTGTCCATTTCAAAATGGCCAATACCAGTCCATTTCCACTTGTTAATGTCTAGGATATCCATCTTTGTGCATTCTCTTTCATTTTTAATGACTTCCAGTTTTCCTAGATTCACACTTTGTACATTCCAAGTTCTGATTATTAATGGATATTTGCAGCTGGTTTTTCTAATCTTGAGTCTTGCCACAACAGTTAATGAAGGTCCCAAAAGCTTTACTCCAACCACATTATTAAGTTTGACTCTACTTTGAGGAGGCAGCTCTTCCCCAGCCATATTTTGAGTGCCTTCCAACCTAAGCGGTTCATCTTCGGGCCCTAAACCAAACCGTGTTCTGCTCCTATCTATAAGGTCTTCAGTGGCCAGTTTTTTGAGGAGTAGATCACTAGGTCCTTCTTCCTGGCCTGTCTTAGTCTACAAGCTTCTCTGAAACCTGTCTACCATGGGTGACCCTGCTGGTATTTGAAATAGCGGTGGCATAGCTTCAAGCATCACAGCGACATCCAAACCACTGCTGTACAACAAACTCACAGATGTGGATACTGCCCATAGAATCCTTCAATACTGGAACTCGAAGCTTGAATTTTTTCTTCAGATCTTTCTGCTTGAGAAATGCTGAGTGTGTTTTTTCCCTTTTGGTTTTATAACTTCAGGTCTTTTACACATTTCATTATAATACTTTTTTTGTCTTCTCTAGCTGCTTTTTGAAATCTTCTGTTCAACTCTTTTACTTCATCATTTCTTCTTTTTGCTTTAGTTATTCTATGTTCAAGACCAAGTTTCAGAGTGTGTTCTGACATCCAATTTTGCTTTTTCTTTCTTTCCTGTCTTTTTAATGACCTTCTGCTTTCCTCGTGTGTGATGTCCTTGATGTCATCCCACAACTTGTCTGGTCTTCAGTCAGCAGTGTTCAATGCATTAAATTTATTCTTGAGATGGTCTCTAAATTCAGGTGGGGCATATTCAAGTTCATACTTTGGCTCTAGTGGCCTTCTTTTTTTTATTTTCTTCAGCTTCAACTTGAACTGGTATATGAACAATTCACAGTTTGTTCCACAGTAGGCCTCTGGCCTTTTTTTGACTCATGATTTTGAGCTTCTCCTTCATCTCTTTACACAGATGCAGGCAGTTTGATTCCTGTGTATTCCATCAGGCATGGTTCACGTGTGTAGTCAGCATTTATGTTGTTGAAAAAAAGATATTTGCAATGAATAAGTTGTTGGTCTTGTAAAATTCTATCATTTGCATCATCAAGGCCATATTTTTCAACTATTGATCTTCCTTCTTCATTTCCAACTTTTGCATTCCAATCACCAGTAATTATCATTGCATCTTGATTGCATTCATTAATCAACTTCAGACTACAGAAATTGGTAAAAATCTTCTATTTCTTCATCTTTGGCATTAGTGGTGTAAATTTGAATCATAGTCCTATTAACTGGTCTTTCTTATAGACATATGGATATTTTCTTGTCACTGTCAGCCTTGTACTTCAGGATAGTTCTTGAAATGTTCTTTTTGATGATGAATGTAACACCATTCCCAGTATAGTAGATCAATATGACCGTCCAATTCAAAATGGCCAATACCAGTCCATTTCAGCTCACTAATGCCTAGGATATTGATCTTTATGTGTTCCACTTCATTTTTAATGACTTCTATTTTTCCTGGGTTTGTACTTCACACATTCCATGTTCAGAATACTAGTGGATGTTTATAGCTGTTTTTTCTCAGTTTGAGTCATGCAGCAACTGCGAATGATGGTCCTGAAAGCTTTACTTCATCTACAGCTTTAAGGTCAACTCTACTTTGAGGAGGCTGCTCTTCATCAGCCGTATTTTTGTACCTACCAACAAGAGGGGCTCATCTTCTGGTGCTTTATTAGGCAACGTTCTGCTGTTATCCAAAGTTTTTCACTGGCAGATTTATTTCAGAAGTACTTCATCAGGTCTTAGTATGGAAGCTCTGCTGAAATTTGTCAATCATGGGTGACCCTGTTGGTATTTGAAATACCAGTGGCACAGCTTCCAGCATCACTATAACTCACAAGCCACCATAGTACAGCTAACTGCCAGATTAGTGGTAGAACATAATAAAACAGTAATAATTATAATGTTTTGATGCATGTTTGCAAAGTAGTACCCATTTGTTATTATGAACCATTGTATGTTCCTCAAATCTTTATTAGGCTTTACGAGCATTGGTTCTTAACTACAGGTTGTACATAAGTTGAACACTCATAACCTGGGGAGTGTCTATAAGTCTCTCATTATTTAAAAAAAAAACAACTGGATAAACAAAAATACATGCAACATTAAAGAAAGTAACATGGGCTTTATGTAAATTTCTGCTACATAAAAGATAGTAAAGCACAGCACTTGGAACAATCCCCCTTATATTTTATATAATGGATGTATTCATATCTTTTTCTCAGTAAAATAATACATGGAAAAATTAACAAAACTAAGGAAAGCGCACAGGAAAAAAAAAGAATCACCAACCACCCCACTACCTAAGGGGGAAAAAAAAAGCAACATCAACATTTATACAACGTTTGATGTATGTCTTTGTGTGTGTTTGTGTGTATGTGTGTATTACTACCTTTATCAAAATAAAAAAATAACAAACGAACAAAACAAAAATGGGTTTATACTGTACATATTCTTTTATTTTGTAATAAGGTTTTCTGTTTATTTTGTGTTGATATTTCCTGATCATTTTTAATTCCATTGAAAATACCAGCTACTTCATTATTTTTTTTAAGAAGATACAAAGTTCATTTTCATGCAGTCACATATATCAATCTTTTTAAAAATGGATTATTTGTGTGTGTATTGTGCTTTGGTACAGTCTTTTCCTCACTGAATATTATTAATATATCCATCTTTTTTTAGATATACTTATGTTTTATATTAATACCTTATTCCACTCAAGATTTTACTTTAAGTGAAAAGAATGGATATAAATTCATTTCTTCTAAATGCCTATCCTGTAATTCAAATACCATTTGTTGAATATCTATCCTTTACTGTTTTGAAAGCCCATTTTTACATATCTCTCTTTAGGCTTTGGGTGTTAATCTATTGATCAGTCAATACCATTGTGTGGATTAATTTGTGTGGATTTAAAATTTGTTTGAGCAACTGGTAGAGCAAAATTTCATCTTAATATTAGTATATTAGAACATTCCATGGCTATTCTTGTATGTGGAAACCTATTGGGATTCTTATTAAGACTGGCATCAATGCACTGGTTAACAATTAGAGGACTGGTATATTTAAACCATTTTACTTTCCTTTCCAGAATCATAGTATGTCTCTAAATTTTTAATTTTCTTTCTGTATATTGATAACTTATGTAAATATCTTCAAAAAGTTGTTCATGTTTTCTATTATTTTTAGTCCCACAAATTCTCTATTCTACATTAATAGAATTTTTGTTCATTATATTTAAGAACTAATCATTATTTGACTACAGGGAAGTTATTGATTTTTATGTACCTTATTTTTTACTTGCTTATTTGATGGTTCTAGTAGTTTTTGTTTGACTCAAGTAAGAATATAACATTAAGAAATTATTTAATTTTTTTTAGAAGTAAACACATTTTGGGCAACAACAATTATATTCTCTGAATAATAATAATGATAATGATAAAACTACGGTGAAAATGCATAAAAGGTGCAATGGTAGAATAACAGATCATAAACAATAGGGAGCGAAGTTATTTAAGGTGAGAATGGAAGGTCAGCATTACTGCCTTGCAGAAATTTGAGTTGGGTTGTTGTTGTTAGATTCCATCGAGTCTATTTCTTTTTATAGTGACCCATGTGACAGAGCAGAACTGCATCATAGGGTGTTCAAGGCTATAATATTTACGGAAGCAGATTGCCAGATCTTTCTACCATAGAACTGCTGGGTAGGTTTCAACCGCCAACCTTTAGGTTAGCATCTGAGAAGTTAGCCATTGTGCCACCAGGGATCCTTGACACAACATTATACATAGTAAGTACTAGAATGAATGCTGAAGAAATACTAAAGAATGATGTGGGAAACAAGCTTGAGATGCTTCTAAGAATGCAGAGGAGAGAGACAAAAAATTAAAAAGAATGAGTGAATAAATTATTAGATATGGAGGGTAAAGAGCAAATATTCAATATACAGATCATTGAATTCCTGAGGAAGTGATTGGAGCAAATAGAGCATAAGTAACAATCAGAGGAATGTCAGAAGCATATTTAATAGATTAAAAAATGACAAAGTTGTAAGTTGAAAGGGTCTCCAAGGCTTAGTATGTACAGGCAAAATTAATAAGAGGCTAATAATTTAACATACCCCGGTAGCATTTTGTGATGTTAAAAATAATTATTCCTACAAGAATTATTCAAGTTATGTACAAAAGAATAAATATGAGATATGGTTTCAAGTTTTTCTTCATCATTAATATCCAGAGAAAGTAAATTCATATTTGCCCATCTTTGAAGGGATGAGGAAACAAAAATATTCTTTTCCTATTCAAGTTGATATTATCTTATAGGGAAACAGAAAAAAAAATAGACATAAAAGCTCTATAACATAGCATGTGTGTTTCCTTTCTTAAGAAAACGTACAAGGACCTATTTCAGGAAAATTATTAATAAAACAATAAAAAGAAGTGCAAAATAAGAAAATCATAGCATAAAAGTAAATGTGATAAGAACTGAATCCACTTAAACATTGAACCCTATATAAATAATAACCCAGACCAAACCAAACCCATTGCCGTTGAATCGATTCTGAATCAGGGTGACTCTATAGGACAGAGTAGGACTGCCCCGTAGGGTTTCCAAGGAACAGCTGGGGGATTCAAAGTACTGACCTTTTGTTTAGCAGCCAATCTCTTAACCACTCAGTCACTCTGAATAAAATATTTAAATAAAATATTAAAAATGGTGATTTAGCAAAAAATGAACCTGCTAAAAAACAGATCATACCTATATAAAATAGGAGGTAAGAGATAACAGAATATTGTGAGTATACTAACTGGCTCTTTTTACACTGGGAGGACTTACTAGATAATATTTATTTCTTACTTTTTATAATTATAGAAACAGATTTTCAAATGTGACTTGGAAAAGTCAAGAGTAAATGAACTAATATATATACTAAGTAAATTAAAGGAGGGGGAGAGAGTTGGGGTGAGAGAGGAAAAGGGAAAGAGAGGGACTTATAAAAAACAGAAGGTAAATAAACTTATTTAAATGTGATAAAAAGGGCCAAGCTTTATTGATAAAGGGAGGATGCATAACAAAGTTATTAGGATAAAGAACATTGATTAATATAATAATGGAGAGTTGAGGGAATCTGCTCTCAGAGATAAGAGCAGAGAGCAGAATATCAGGGTGGCTGTTAAAAGTAAATTTGTCAGAAGCATCAGTAATGTAAATTACAAACATACCTGAGCCCATGGCACATCAAATATTATAAAATACATAGATAGGGATTTTCAAATCAGATAATAAGATTGATATTATTGATGGGTATGTGAACTCTCTACCCTACAAATTGGGAATATAACTCATTAATCAATCAGGCATTCTCAAAGTGTAGTCTGGGGACCCCTGGGCATTCCCAATAATTTTCAGAGCATCCAGGAGATCAAAACTGTATTTATAAAATAAGGTGTTGTTTACCTCTTTCACTGTGTACACATATTCGCTAGTGGTGCAGCAACGGTGGGTAAAATTGCTGAGGTCTTAAATAAATCAAGGCAGTGGTGCCAAACTGTACAGATAATCATCAAATTCTTTGAGTATGCACTAACAGGAGGAGAAAAAAACAAAAACAAATTTCACTTAAGAAAGTCTTTGATGAAGCAGTAAAACTATTAATTTTATTAAGTCAATCTCAAATAGTATGTCTAATATTTTGTGTGATTAAATTGGGTATATTTATAAGGAAATTCTGCTGTCTAATGAAAAATGATAGTTGTTTCAAGAGAAGCAAAAGAGCCCTGGTGGTGCAACAGTTAAGCAATCAGCTTCTAGGCAAAATGTTTGCAGTTGGAACTCACCCAGAAGCTCCACAGGAGAAAGACCTGGCAGTTTGCCCCATAAAGATTAAAACCAAAAAACCAAACTCATTGCCACTGAGTCGATTTGAACTCGTAGTGACCCTATAGGACAGAGTAGAACCGCACCATAGGGTTTCCAAGAAGCAGCTGGTGGATTCAAACTGCCGACCTTTTACTTAGCAATCCAATACTTAACCACTGCACCTCCAGGGCTCCCCCGAAAAGACGATAGCCTAGAAAATTGACACACAGCACCTGCAACAACAACTCAACTTGTGCAACTGTTTGAGTTACAAGCTCAATTGGTCCCCAACCCCTTATCATTGCTTTTGGTGGGAGAACACAATATTTATACTTGAAAGAAAGACCAAAAGCACTGTATGGATTTTCAGACTTGAGTTTTTGGCAGACCTTTTTGTGAAAACAAATGGAGTGAGCCTGTCACTTGAAGAAAAACGACTGTCAGTATTTTTGCCAAAGTCAAATTCAAGGTTGTAAGAAAAATTAGAATTTCAGAAAACCTGTACCCGCCGCTGTGTTTGTAACAGTTTCCCAGACTTTCCTGATGAGACTGGTGATGATATTAATAAGTATGATTTTTTTGGCATTTTGTAATGAAATGTGAAGGTCTGCATAACTCAGTGATCCAATATTTTCTAAATGACCAACACGTGATCTTACAAACCCATGCATAGGTGAGTCATTCGAAGTGCAAGGTAGACCAATGGACTTTAATGTGACAGAGTGTGAAGAATGCATTGATTTAGTTTCAGATTCCCATTGCACACAAGGCAACTAACCATTCAGAAATTAGCATGTGACAAGTGTTGGTCCAATATCAAATAAAGAACCCACAATCATTTGAAAACACTATTAATATCCCCCTCCCCCTTCTACCAAAATAGCTGTGTGAGTCCAGATTTTCTTCATATACTTCTGCCAAAACAACATCTCAATAGATTGAAACCCCACTAAATATTAAAATCCAGCTGTTTTCTATTAGATTGGACATAAAAGAAATTAGCAAAAAAAATGTAACATGATGACATTCTATTCTTTTTCTTAGAAAATGTAGTTATTTTACACAGAAATGTGTTCTCAGTGTTAACCTATAACAGATTCATTATTGTTATTTTTGTGCTTTAATTTATAACCTAGTAAATATTGATGGATATAACGCACATAAATAAACACACTCTAGAATGCTCAATGATTTTTAAGAGTGTAAAGTGGTCCCAAGATCAGATACTTGAAACAGGAAAGTAGAAAATTTATGGGCCTCATTCTATGACTACATCATAATAAGACTATTACTGTATTTTTATGCAAGTACAGCACATCTTCTCTGTTTGCCGACTGTGCCCTCCCAGTGCTGTAAAAAAAAAAAAAAAAAAAAAATAGCATAGTACACTTACAAAAACAAACATAGAAAGGGCATATTATTGTGTAAAATATAGTAGTTTAAAATATGTATATATAATAAACCCAATTGCTTTGAAATTCAAAATACACTCATCAAACCAAATTTTGAGTTAAATTGAAAACAAAAATTTAAAGCTGAATGAACTTTAGGAATGGCAATAATAAACTATCTGTATATGTAGATACATAGATACACATTGGGTATATTCAATAAGAGGACTCAGAGGCAGATTCAGACCCTCGTTTTCTTTATTAATTAAATAATGCACATGCATAAAGTAAGCAGGGGATAAAAAAGTAAAATGAACGGAAAAAAAATACCTAAGAAAAACAAGAGTGGTATTAATAAAAATGTAAATAAAACTGAGTAATTTAGAGATCAGAAAAAAGACAGATGTATAGAAATATGTATGCTTCAGAAAAAATATATGAAAGACAAATTTTAACCAATGCATTCAAGAAGTAAAAATGAAGTCTAAAGGCTGGCCACTTCAGAAACTCTTACTTGGTGTCCCATTCTAGCTCTGTTTGTCTACCTGACTAGAATGCGAGCAACTCAATGGCATAGGTTATGTCTGTTTCATCTCTTAGAATGGGTAACTTATAGGAAACTGAAGTTTGTGCTTCTTTGTTGTTTGTTTCTTAAAAAAAAAAAAATGTTTCTTACTAGGGTATAAATAAACTAGCCTTAGGGAAGCTGTGAAGCAGGCCAGGTGACTTTTTAAACTCATCATTTTGTGTCCCTCTCTGGAACCCCAAATACCTCCTCCCCCTCTTCTCTCTTAATGTTCATCACCATTTCAGACTTTTGTCTTGTGTATGAACTGAACCTCTTGCCTTCAAGTGGATTTCAACTCATAGCAAGCCTATAGGACAAAGTAGAGCTACCCCAAAGGGTTTCCAAGGAGTGGCTGGTGAATTCAAACTGCCAACCATTTAGTTAGCAGCCAAACACTTAACCTTTTCACCACCAGGGCTCCTTTCTTTCATGTGAAGATTTAAAACATTGAAACCTACTTGAGTAGATTCTTTGTCTAGAGATACTACAATTTTAACAGGAATAAGCCACTATGCTAGAAAGATGAAGCTTGGGATGTAAATACAACATTTTGCTCAGAATATATACTTTAAAAAACTGTTTTTGAATGATGAAATTTTCATTAACAGATAATTATTAGAAAAGATTTTTATATCTACTTTGGGGTGGGTAGAGGTGGATTTATTGTTATTAGGTGCCGGTGAGTTAGTTCTGACTCATCGTGACCCTATGTACCACAGAAGGAAACACTGCCGTGTCCTGCACCAACCTCATAGTCATTACTGTGTTTGAGGCCATTGTTGCAGCCACTGTGTCAATCCATCTCATCAAGGGTCTTCCTCTCTTTCACTGACCCTCTACCTTACCAAGCATGACGTCCTTCTCCATGGAATACTCCCTCCTAATAACACATCCAAAGTACGTGAGAAGAAGTCTTTCTTCCAAGGTGCACTCTGGCTGTACTTCTTCCGAGAAAGACTTAGGATCTGTTTTCTCCCAGCAGTCTTTCTGTATGTATCAGTCATGTTTTCTGTCTACACTTAGTATTTGTTGTGAGATAGAATAAGTCTTTTAAAAAGGTGCTCTACATTCATCTTTAATTTGTTTTTGTCTGTTCAGTTGTGCTGAATATTTCCCATTTGTCCCTATGTCCTTCACCTTTCTAATGCAGGTAGGTAATCTTTATAGACGGCATTAAAGGGCTCTTGCTTTTTAGCTTCTAGTTGTTTATGACCAATGGGAAGCACCTACATAAATTTGGAGGATGAGAAAAAAGCAAGATCATGGTATTTAGTCCCTTGAATTCCTCCTTGTCAGATTGTGTGGCTTGACTTCATCCCTCAACTGAAGGTTGTAGCTCCTGTCAAGTAATCTCCTCTTTCTGTCTTACAGATACACATTCTTCCTTCCAGGTTTCTTCCTTCCTTCTAGTAGCCATTCTTTCCCGTTGACTCTTTTTGCAAAGGATTTGCTAGCCCTGAGTTAATGCACAATCACTTGTTGGTTTATTTAAAAAAAAAAAAAAAAAGGAAAAAAAGAAAACTCTCCATAACTTTATAAAAGCTCTTTAAATTAAACTCTTCTCAGTTAACCTGTTTGTGTCATCTCTTTGCTACCAAGGCTGTAACTAAAATATCAAACACCAAATTTCTCAACTAGAGAGTGTGTTCTTCAATTCTTTACCTACATGGTAATAATGATGTGTACAGCAACAGTATTCTACATTAACTAATGTTTATTGAGTCTATGTATTAGGAGCTGCTTTATGAGCTTTGTGTACATTAATTCATTTGTTGCAGAATTTCCTTATAAAATTTGCTACTAATCTTATTCCCATTCTGTAAATGTGTAACCCAGTAAGTGGTGGCCATCTTGTCACATCTTGAACATCCTTACCTCTTATTTTGGCATCTCTACAGCTGTGTTCCTACATCAGGTACATCTTATTAATGGTAAGAATGTATTTTAGATTTTCTAGATTGATTTTCTCACCAACATATCTTACTTATTGGTTCTGAGACTATGACCAAGACTGTTATTTTGGGATATGTTGTTCTTGCCTTAGGGCCTCTTCCCTCCATGCCCCAGCTCCTCAGATAATCAATGAATACTCTAGTGTTGACATTTTTCTCCTTTGTGAGCATAAACCCGTACTAACTGAGAAGGGTAGACAGAAAAGGATTAACCAAGATTATTCAGAACACCTACATGTATTTTTTTTTTTTAATCATAGACCTTAGTTTGCTATTCAAAATGGAACCTTTTAAATAGGGTAAAATTAATCTAATTAACTCTTATAACCTTTATTAAGGTTATTACAGATGATTAATCTATTTCTGAAAATTGTCTAAATTTTTCCATTAGCTTACCATAGGTATGTCTTCTTTATTTTATTAATGCATTTTGTAGAGAATAGAGATATGATGAAAACTTAAGTTCCTCCTATCGCACATTGCAAATGAGTCCAAATGAATTTTAACTAGCTCATGGACCACCCAGATGTCTCTTAAAAATTAAAGCCATAAAGGCAAATAAACACAAATAACCAAGGAAAGTTTCATAAGAATGTCTATACAATAATTTAAAAAATAATTAAAGAATACTAAAGGAGCCCGTGTGGCACAGAGTTTAAACGCTTGGCTTCTAACTGTAAGATTGATAGTTCTAGCTCACCAGCAGCTCTGAGGGAGAAGGATGAGCAGTCTGACTCTGTAAAGATTTATACCCTTGCAATCTCTAAGATTTTTTGCTTTTGGCAGGTCTACTCTGTCCTCTAGGGTTGCTATGAGTCGGAATCAGCTTGGCGGCAACGGGTTAACAGCTGTGATAACAAGGCTTTATAACCAAAGTATGGAATCCTTGGGTGGTGCAAGTGATTAAACACTAGACTCCTAGCAAAAAGGTTGGCTGTTTCAACCTACCCAGAGGCACCTTGAAAGACAGGCCTGGCACTCTGCTCATGAAAGGTCACAGGCTTGAAAGTTCCATGGAGCAGTTCTACTCTGCACACATAGGGTTGCCGTGAGTCTGAACTGAACCAATGGCAACTAACAACAACAACAACATAGCCAAAGTGACCTGGAGCACTACTTTCACTATTATGTGCACACCAAGAGAGGGCTGTAGTGCCAGAGGATTTACTGTATGAGGGAGGAGGGCATAACACCACACCACAGCTGGTACAAAATCTCAGGTGCACCACAAATCCCAGCACGTACACTGATTGATGCTCTTTTGCTTAGGCTAGTTCCTCTTTCACTGTCCTCTTGGACCCAGCTGATTTTTACCTTGAGTGCTCTTCCTCATCATAGAACTCTCAAAAGAATGACATCATAAAATATCTGTGCTCGGAAGTACCTTGGAGAGCATTTAAATCCTCAATATATAGCTGAAGAAGTTGGAATTCAGAGACTGGGTATCCTTCCAAGGTCATAGGAATCCTTGGTAGCAGATCTGAATCATTTGACTCAAAATTTAGCCTTTTTTTTTTTTTTTTCTTCCAACACACTTCTACTTAGAAGCAATAGGTTCACTATCCGAGAATTTCCGTGATCACACATTATTTATAGGCTACAAAATTTGCTGGGAAATGTGTCTTATTAGTAATATATTCTCCAGCCTTGCCAATTTTATACTTTTACTTCTTCTGCTGTATCTACTCTGCCTCTCCACATTCCTGCTTGCTGGATCCTATTCCATATGGGATACTTGGCTTTTTGGCCCCAGACTATCAACTTAAACCATTTCATTCACAGATCTCTAATTAGTCTTTTCAACAATATTCTTGTCTCAGGTTCTCAATGGACATTTCCAGAACTGTAAAGATAAATGCTATCTACAATTTCAGTGGTTGTGGGACTGGTGTAGTGTCCCACTGGATAGTATATATATAAAAAAAAAAAAACAGTGCTATTGAGTCGATTCCAACTCTATGGAGTATGTTATTGAAATAGTCACTGGTAGTAAATACACTTTGGGAGATTTTCAACAAAGTTTTTAATTAGGAAAAGGCTTACAGAAGATAATTAAATATGCTGTTTTATGTTGTTAAAATTTTTTGGTGCATAAGTGTAGTTTGGAATTTGCTGTAAAATTGTAAATTTAATATCGTGAATATTAAAATCTGATTGATGATTATTTTAAAAATATATTTGAAGAGTAACTGGATAAAGTCACATGTAAGTGAAGAAGTAATCAGATATGGATTCGTTAATGGCTGTCTATCTCTGAGTGTCCAGATAGGGAAGTCTTCCTAGAAGGAGGACAGCTGAAATCTGAAGAGCCAAGTATGCTCAAAGGGCTAAGAGATAGAACAGACAGCTTTCAGAAAACACCGGGTTTCTGATGTCCAACTAAGAATGTCCCTCTAAACTTGTTCCTTCAGCTGTGAATCTTTTAAAAAGCTGATGTGTTCTTGACATCGAGATTTTCAAGTTTCTTCTAACCATAAGCACCATGGGAACCATGTCATGAACAAGGTAGGTGTCTTTGCTCCATCTATCCTTCATTATGGAAAAAAGTGAGGTATAAAACTAAATATGATGAATAGATGAAGACATGGTGTAAATTATAAGCTTTTAAGAATTTGCAGAAAGAATAGTTAGAGGGAGAAGGAAAACCAAAAACGAAAAAAGAAAAATATCTTGACTCATAAACAAACTCCAGGACTTTTGGTTCTGATATTTTCAGACCAATCCTTCTAGAAAATCTGGGCAGAATATATTTTTAAAAATGAATTTGAAGGCATTTAAGATTTAACAAGGCAGTGGAGAAGCCTATTGAAGATAAAAATCAGAGAGTAGTAAGCCTGTCTGGGTTTATCTTTGAGGGCATTTGCTGATTGTAGGCCCATTTCAATCCAAGAGTCTGAAAATCTGAACAATGCTTTTCATATTTTTAGAGCTTCATGAGGTTAAGAAGAGAAAAATTAGAAAGGACTATTTTTTTTTTTTTTTTTTAAAGAAAAGAAAAATTAACTGTGGCCACTAACTGAAAGGTTGGTGTTCAAGTCCATCCAGAGGCACCTTGAAAGAAAAGCCCAGAGATTTACTTCTGAAAAATCAGCCATTGCAAATCCTACTGAGCACAGTTCTACTCAGACACAGGTGGGATCTCCATTGAGTCAAAATTGACTCCACAGCAGCTGGTTTAACTGGTATGTGTCAGTTGGCGTGCAACACGCATGTGTAAACACACACACACACCCCCAACAAAAAAACCAAAGCATGCCCAAATGGCTGATTTCAAAATTCTAGTCATTTTCCAAACAATTTTCTCCACAGTAATTGTACTGAAACAGCCGTTGGTTCTCATGACTGGGGAATGAGTTGTTTTTCAGTAAGAACAGAATAGCAATTGACCTGGGATCAGAATAATTTTTACACTTCTTTTGTTTTCAGATATGACCAATATTATATTTCAGTTTTAAGTAATTTTAAATGAGATATTATCCTGGACCTCAGAAGTAAAACCAATTATGAGGATATAAAATTTTCTTAAAAAATACCAGCAGCTCAACACTATTAGTATTTAGCAGACCACTGGTATTAAACATCCTGTAGACACCTTATGGTTAGAATACAAACTATTTGTTTAACTTAAATTTTAAAATAAAATGTAGGAGACTCTCAGCATTTTAGATTAAGCAAAATGTAAATATTTGGGCTATGGTGTAAAAATAATATTGTAGCCCTACTATTAAAACTATAGTTTGTAAATTCATTTTTTAAAATTGAGACAAATTCAGTTTACTTTTTTTCCAAATGTTATTGTCAATTCACTTTTCCCTCCAATATTTAATATTTTCTAATAACTTCATTTCTTTCTTCTTTCCCAGTTATAAAAGCTACTCTTTTCTTACTTCTATTTGAAATTAGTACCTGATTTTTAAATGTGTATTTCAAAGATAAATTTAACCCAGAATTTGGACAACAGATCATTTACCCTAGCATTACATCACAAGCAGCGTGAATAGACTGCATTATGTAATGGAACCCTTGTCTCACTATCCACCATATGCAAACTCTCTTCTGCTATCACCCCAGCTAGGAAGATCATCGCCTTTTTTTTTACAACTTCTCCCTGAATTGCCGAATCCAATTATTCTCTAATTACTTCCAATCCATCATCTTAAATATATCTTTAATTTGTTTTCTATTTCCACAGCTCCTACTTACTATGCACCTTCTGGACTGTTTCAGGTTTCCTATTATGTACCCTCTTTAGTCCATCATTTGCCAAAATGACCTTTCTGGTAAACAAACTGGCTGTATTATTTCCATGTTTAAAGATTTTCATTGGCTTCTTCTGGTTTACAAAGTAATCTTTCTATAGTTTGTCATGCAAGACCATCAAGCATGTACCCCAATATACCCCAATCTATAGTTGTAGTCTTATCTCCCACCACTTCCTATCAACTTCAGCCATACCCGCAGATCACACTTGTTCATCAGGACTCAGGATCTTTGTATCTGATATTCCCTCTGGTATGAACATCCCTCCCCATTTTCTCTCCCTGATGATTCTTATTTAGTCTTTATTATCCATGTTGCATATCATGGATATCACAAATACCATTCCTCTTGATAGCTTCCCATTGCTTTCAGCAGAGAACTGTTTTAAGTAAGGGGTAGGGAAGGAAAGACAAGGGCTTACATGGTCAAGGTTGGAAAGAATGTTGGAACCTAGGAAGTTGATTGTGAGGGAGAGGAAGAATTTTGTTGATTCCTACTGGAAACCCTGGTGGCGTAGTGGTTAAGTGCTATAGCTGCTAACCAAGAGGTCGGCAGTTTGAATCTGCCTAGAGCTCCTTGGAAACTCTACGGAGCAGTTCTACTCTGTCCTGTGGGGTCACTACGAGTCGGAATCAACTTGACAGCAGTGGGTTTGGTTCTTTGGTTTTATTGGAAAATATTGAGCCTACCTGTAATAATAAGGAGTTGTATTTTAGAAATATATCTTAAAATTTATTAACTATGCACTTTTTAAGTCTTCAGGTTCAGAATCAATCTCAACTCTGGCTTTGAACACTTTTACAGCAGTGTCCAATGCATAGCAGATACTAAGTACATATGAATTTAATATATAATTGCATAGATATACTAATTATATGCTAAGGTAAATATTCAGCTTTTTTATTGGAATTTGGACTGAAATATCATGAAGATTCTTAACTTTTTTTTTAACCTCCTGACAATAGTTCCTGATATTAGTCAAAATCAAGTAGTCTTTTTAGATGATAATCCATATAATATTCAAGTGAATATCCATATAATATTCAAAATGAAATGAACTCTATTAGGCACTAGAGAAAAAGAGATGTTTTACCAAAGATTTCATAGGAGAGAAGCAGAATGAGAGATATCTTATTCAACCCATAATTCACGTCTCAAACCCTGGAAACATTTTTGCACTCAACATCTCCCTGATCTCACCTCTTATTCAAAAGCCGTCAAACTTCATTTCTTTTTACACCTCCTTCCTCCAACTTGGAAACCCTGGTGGCATAGTGGTAAAGTGCTAAGGCTGCTAACCAAAGGGCTGGCGGTTCAAATCCACCAGGTGCTCCTTGGAAACTCTATGGGGCAGCTCTACTCTGTCCTACAGGGTCACTGTGAGTCGGAATCGACTCGATGGCACTGGCTTTGGTTTTTGGTTTTCCTCCAACTAACCCATTCAGCTTCCAGGGTCACTGATGCCAGCTTTTTCCTTCTAACTCATTCTTAGATCTCACTATTTCTTACTCAAAACTTTAGCTTTGCCACAGCTTTTCTAATATAATAATTGCACTTCAATTAATTAACATGATCTCCAAAAATGCAACAGTATATTAAAGTTTTTCTTATCTAAACATTCTCCTTTAGATGTCAAGATCTACTCTTAAAAGACAGATAGAGAAAAAAAAAATTTTTTTTTTTTTTTTAGAGAAATACATATTTTTTCTTTAACAAATTTTTCTTGTCACACATTGTACTGCAAGCTAAGGGATTTAGAATATGCTATTATGAACATGAATAATAAAACATATTTAATTTTCCCCATTTCACTCTCTACAACTACTAAAATCTGAAGAAATATGTATGTATCATAAATATTATAAGGCTCTGTGATGTGATAGATTGCATTCATATGACCTTTCTTCCCATGGTCTTGTAACTACCACCAAATGGCTGTGTGGTACTATGCATATAAGGTGTTTGTCTCCCACCAAGGGCATTGGATAGCTTGCTAATAATACAAATAAGGTGTATGGCACAGTTGTGGGAGTGGGACCACACAATTCAGTTGTATAGAATCCTAAGTAGAGGATTGGTTAGTTTTGTCATTCCACTAGGCTTAAAATGAGCCAACCCAGAGGTGGAAAGGGGAACCTGACTACCACCAAGAAACAAACTAGGAGTGGGGCATGCTCTTTGGACCCAGGATTCTTGAGCTGCGAACCTCTAGACCCAGGAGACAGAGTGAGAGAATGGTAACACCAGGGATGGCGAGACATGGCGAGAAACAGCAGCAGAGAAATGGTGGCAGGAAATACAGGAGACTGTCGGGGGACAGCGCTGTGGGCTTCCCTCCCATGGAGCAAGAAAGCTAAGTGCCTTCAGGAGGGAGATTTGCTGGCAGAGTGGGGTGTCCCTGGGCACTTGTCAGTGGAACTAGGCTTGCCGACCCACAGAGCTAGAGAGTTAAGTGCCTATGGGCTGAGGCTTACTGGTGGAGTGGTGTGCCTCAAGGTACTTATCAGTGGAGCTAAAGAGCTTTATAACACTTGCCCAAGCAGAGCAGAGGCAGGGCCAAGAGACTAAGGGGCCGTGGGCCCGAGAGAGGCCTGTCTGTGGGCACAGTTATTTCTGATTCCGAGTTTTTACTTCCCTAGTAAACCCCATAATCATGAGTATTGTCTGTGAGTGTGGCCGTTGCAAAGAGTTATATTGAACCCAGCAAAGAAGTAAGAGTGCCATAGGAGAGAAGACTAGCATCTAATTGATAAAAAGTGTGGAGGGTGGGCCTCTGTTTGACCTCTGCCTCATAGGAACCAGCCTGGGGCTGTTGGTGCTGATAATGATTCTCCCCTCTTGAAGTTAGAGGAGGTCAGATACCCCCACCATGCCATTTTTAGAGTTGGCATCAAAAATGGAATTTGTTGCAATGGCTCCATGCTCATGGAAGCATGGGGCTTAGGAAGAAAAAGAACGAAAGGGTGTGGGAAGTGAAATTTTGATTCTTAAATGGTCACTTTGGTTGTTATCTGTAATGGCTGAAAGTATGCTGCAGTGAGGGGAGAAACACATCTGCAGTGGCTTGAGGCAAAAGCCAGTCTAGTTAAACAAGATGATTGATAAGGGTCAGTGTCTTCTGATTCCACCCAGCCAGAGGCTCCAGGTCATATGCATATGAATGATGATAGTGAAGGTGTGGAGAAGAAAAGATTAAACTGAAATGTTTAAAAGTGTTATGTGTTTACTTGAATATACTACAGATATTGAATGCTTCTCCTACCTAGTATTGTAAAAAAAAAACAGACCTAAAATATATGATGGAAATGAATATTGGGTATTATAGATTACAGAAAGCATGTAACTCTGCCTTCAGGCAATATTTGATTGGACATGCTAAAAAGGGAACTAGGATTTCCCCTAAAGAAATACAGGCTGTTGGTTTAAATACAGTAGACCTGTATATATAGTATTGGGGGCTTAGGTGAAAAACCTGAGCCCCACCCAGGAAATCTGCATTTGAAAAGACATGCAGACCTACCCAGAACTACTGAGAAAGCAGAAAATTTGCATTTGAAGGAAGGACCTTCAGGGGAAAAAAAAAAAAAATGACTCTTGCTTTTTTAATTTTGTGCATGCAGTTTGCTGCTGGATGAATTGAGGTAGGAAAAAAATTCTGCCTATCAGAAGAACCCCCTTCCAGGCCTGGAAGTTAAAGGGAGCTGGTGAGTAGACAGTCTGGTATGCTCACTTGTGGGGTGACCCCCCAGTCCACTTGATGACTGGAAGTGGGAGAGGTACAGCAATGAAGAGACTAGCTGAGTTTGGACATGTTCTATGGGCACCTGTTGACCTAATCCACTAGGGCTAGGGATGAGAGAGAGGGAACTGGCTGGTCTGAAGTACAAAAGGCGTGAGAACTTCTGAGCTTACAGCAGGTACCCATTGACCTAGCTTGGATGGCTAAGGATGAGCTGAACAGAACATGACTGTAAGAAGAGAAAGATGTTTGACATCATGAACTGTTGTAAATTGCTGCAATTTGATGGCTTGCTCTGGACTGGACTTTGCTTATACATGCAAATGCTCAAAGTTCCAACTGGAACAGAAGATTTTTCAAATCAAGGAACATGCTTGTCTCCTCAGAGTACTGGTTTGATAGGGACAGGCAATTTAAACACTGGCTGTCTAAAACAGGGGGAGATAAAAGCATGAAGTGGCTGGCTTACATGCTTTCACGGGTGTGGTTACATTAAATGAGGGAGACAAGGAAACAGTCCCACTGAATAGATTCCTCTCTTTCTGGGGAAGGGGGGAGGATGCTGATAGAATTAAACGATTCAGCTGTGAATAATGATTGTTAACAGGGTTAATTGTGATTGTAAAAACTGTAATTGTAGAAGCAGCAACTGTGAAAAAGTGGACTAAGAGTAGGCATTGCTGGACTAAAGTATAGTGGCTGAACCTAAAGTCTCTTACAGGTTTTGCTATGCTGACACCTTGTGAGACTCAGAGCAAGGGAATAATCTTTTTCAGCTAAATTTTATCAGACATCAGAAAGTGTGAAGCAGAGATGACTTTTGCAGAACCTGACCAGGTCAGATAGATACCTGCAGAAGACCTGAATAACTAGGACCTGAGTAACCTCACCCTGAGGCCTCTGCCCTACTCAAAGACTAATTGTTAATTACTTTTCTGGACTGGTAAAGTGATTGGGAGGGGAAAATTATCCTCCTAATATGAAAGAACCATGACTAGAAAAGCCAGGGGGTGGCTTAAGTTTTGATGGATTATTTTTATATAGCCTTTCTTGCCATGGTCTTGTAACTACCACCAAATGACTGAGTGGGACTATGCAAATAATGTGCTTGTGTCCCACCAATAGTATTGGATAGCTTGCTAATAGTACAAATAAGGTGCATGGTACCCTTGTTGGATGGGACCACGCAAATCAGGTATATAGAGCCCTATGTGGGGATTGATCAAGAGATGGAATGGGAGACCTCATTACCACCAAGAAAGAGGAGCTAGGAGTAGAGTGCATCCTTTGAACCTGGGATTCCTTTGCTGAGAACCTCCTCCTAGACCCAGAGACAGAAAGCAAGAGGGCAGTAACACCAGAAATGGCAAGAGACATTAAGAAACAGTGGCAGAGAAAGAGGAGCAGTAGAGGCAGCAAAACAAGGAAACTGACAGGAGATGGTGCAGTGGGTTTCCCTCCCACAGAGCGAGAAAGCTGAGTACCTTCGGGCAGGAGGTTTGCTGGCGGAGTAGGGTGCATCCAGACACTTGATGGCAGAGCTAGGCTTGCTAACCCATGGAGCTAGAAAGCAGAGTGCCTTTAACCGAGGCTTACTGGCAGACTGGGGTGACTCTGAGCACTTACTGGTGAAGGTAAAGAGCTTTGTAACACTAGTCCAAACAGAACAGAGGCTGGGCTGAGGGGTCAAAGGCCATGGGTCAGAGAGAGGCCTGCCTGCGGACAAGGCTAAGAGGAAGCTGTCCTGAGCTAATAACTGTATCCTGAGTCATTTCTGATCCTGAGTTGTACCCCTTTACCTCCCTAATAAACCCCATAATCATGAGTATTTTCTGTGAATTCTGTGTGGCCATTGTAAAGAGTTATAGAACCCAGTAGAGAAGTAAAGAGTGCCATGGGAGGGAGACTAGTGTGGGAACTGGTAAAAAGGTTGGAGGGTGGAGGTACGTTTGACTTCTGCCTCGTAGGAATCATCCGTGGGTTTTTGAGGCTGATAACGATTCTCCCCACCACACCACTTTTACAGGGTCATTCATCTGAATACATCCTAGGAGGGTCGTGTGTAAGCTGACTCGATGAAACAGAGAGTAGAAAGGCAAGGTTTAGTTTTTGGACTTTTCAACATTTTTTGTTTTAAAAAAAGAGATTCTCAATTGAGAATAATCATGAGAAACAAACACAAGAAGTTAGTGCA
Organism: Elephas maximus indicus; assembly: GCF_024166365.1. Taxonomy (NCBI): domain Eukaryota; kingdom Metazoa; phylum Chordata; class Mammalia; order Proboscidea; family Elephantidae; genus Elephas; species Elephas maximus. The sequence continues at coordinate 90,276,141 of NC_064827.1, read as the reverse complement.
TGAACCTGTGTCTTTGAGAAGTAACTCTGAGGGCTTTCCGTAATAGGACTGGGTTGATATGATTGTATACAGTCAGAAAGACATTCTTCCACCTGCTTTTACAAAGCCTATTGCTCCTTTTTATTTTATGAGAATATTTTCTAAGTGCAAGAATATTTTATAAGTGCCCATTGTAGTTAGCCCAATTGGACTGAAGCATGATTGGCTTGGAAGAAATCACAAATACTCGAACTCAGTTCTAAAGTACAATTTGAAACAGACCTATAGGCTTTATCTTTGAATTTAGCTTCCTCATTGACCAATTCCAGCTAAAGGTAACATCTTTTTTTTCCTCTGTCCCCATAAGACAAATTTCCGTGATAATAACAATTTTCTCTTCTTGGAAATTATGGACTGTGAGCAAGCCTATCATTCAAAATCAAATTCAAAATTTATCATTCAAAATCAAATTCAAAATCGAAAATGAGTATGATTTTGAATGGTAGGATCCCTAAAAAATAAGGTGAATCCACAGGCCAATTATAGTCTTGTTTCCAAAGGTAATTGTAATGGTGTTGTGCTTCAATGATCATGCTGTTTCTGTACCCCTCATCTTGCATAAGTACTTCAGTGAGAAAAGAAAGCTTGCACAGGGAACTTTCTGCATGCCACGAGTTAGATATTTTATATATCTCACTCAATTTTGTGGAAAAGAAAAAGTATTCTTGTCATTTGCTTTCCAGATAATGAAAACCAGACCAAGATAAATTAATTTACCCAAAGGGATAGAGTTACCAAAAGATGATGTCAAATTGCCTGCGTTTTCTGCTTGGCCATGAAAGACTGCTTAGACATGTTAGCCATTTTCCTTCATAAAGCATTTCCTGAAGGTAACATGTTTTTTAATTTCCATCCAACATATTATATACTCTCTCCAATAAAAAGGGGAAGAAATAACATTTCTGAGTGCCTACACTGTGCCATGCAGGATCCTGAGTCCTGAAATATATAATTGATTAAGCAAATGCACACTGGTCACCTATTGTGGTGCCAGGCACTCCACTAGTCATTTTCATATACATCCCCCTTCACATTACCATCGAAGCCCTGGTGGCATAGTGGTTAAGTGCTGCTACTGCTATCCAAAAGTTCTGCAGTTCGAATCTACCAGGTGCTTGTTGGAAACTCTATGGGGCAGTTCTATCCTGTCCTATAGGGTTGCTATGAGTTGGAGTCCACTCAAGGGTAATGGGTCTCATTACCATGTCTTCAGACAGTTCCAAAACAGGCATTATTCGCCCCATTATAGAGGCGAGGAAACTGATCAAAGAAATAATTAACTATCACAAGTTATTAGTACTCATAATTGGCAATGCCTGGATTCACACCTAGATGTCAGTGTCCATTGCAGTCCATGTGCTTTCTCACACCCCAGACTCCTTCCCAGAATAACTGAAGTCTATGGCTTCAGGATACAAATGGATATACTTTCCCGTGTGCTGCTAGTCTGTGCAATAATTATGCATCTAGATGAGAAAAAGTTCATTAAAAAAAAGTTTTTATCCTCTGCATCCTTCCCCTTATCCCAGATCTTGTGTCTGCAATGCTACTAAACTTGAATTTTTATTCTGTGACGATTTTCCAACTCCCACAAAGGCAATCTGAGACTTGTGTGGAGCTACCTGGATGCTTGTGGCTGAGGACATCTTTTCTCTATCTGGGAAGACCTTCCTTGGTGATACAGATTATACTGGCAGTGTAGATACACATGGAAGAGCGGGGAAAGAAGGGGAGGGTTGTATAGTCAGTATGGGTGCTAGAATCAGTCCTAGCAAATGGTGAGCGAACCAAGGTAGACATATCGCCTCCACACTCTGATTAATACATCTAGAAATATTTTCTCTCTTGTTCTAGATAAGTGAAGGAAGTCAATGGTCTGATGTAGTGTAGTGTACCAAGGAGGAGGAGAGGGAGGCAATGGGAGGAGTTCACCTCAAGTGCAAACAATAAGAGAGTGCTTTGTTGGTAGAAAGTGTGAAAACAACAGTACATCTGATTTAAAAAGTCAATCTGATTTTTCTTATCACCATGCACTTGCAAGTCTCAACAACAACAAAAAAAAATGTCTCTCCCTCCCCTACCCCAGGGCAGACCCTTACCACCATCTTCTTGTTAAGCCACTGTTGACACAGGCCTTCCTTTTCTTGAACTCATTTGTAAACACCATTCAAACCAAAGCCCTTCCTTCCACAGGCCTGGGGTAGAGAATCCCCACCTAGATTTTAGTGAGTAATCACTGTCTATGTTTGTTATTATTTCCTTCAAGAGACAATGTCAAAGGATTTGTGCAAAAGTGTCTGTTACCAAAACAGCTCAAGATAAATGGAATCATGACCTCTCTGCTATGCACTGAATTTTGTCACCCCTCCCCGCCCCAGAGGTATATTGAAATGTTAACCCCTGATAACCTGTCAAAGTGACCTTGTTTGGAAATAGGGTGTTTGAAGATGTTATCAGTTAACATGAGGTCATACCAGAGTAGGATCAGTCCTAATCCAGTCTGAGTGATATCCTTATAAAAGAGGGGAAGAGACACAGAGAAGAGGAACATGTGAGGACTGAGAGCTGCTGCAGCTGCAAAGCAAGGAGCACCTGAGACTACCAGAGCACAGAGAGGCAAGAAAGGATCTCCCCCTACAGACTTTAGAGGGAGCAGGGGCCTGCTGACACCTTGAATTTGGACTTCTAGCCTCCAGAATTGTGAGACAATACATTTTTATTCTTCTAAGCCATCCAATAACCTATCATGGAGCCAGGCATTCTGCTAGTGGTACTCTGTTATGGCAGCTCTAGGAAACTCATACATCCTCTATCACTGGACTCTCAGGCTCTCTCATTATGTTCATTTCACTAGACCACACTACATCATGCCACTCATGACAGCCCACACTACAAAATTAACGTATGAGAACATCCAAATTGAAACTTTGAGCAAAATCTCCAAGCCTGCTTAGTTTTAAAATCCAGATCAGATTAGCCTAAGAGTAACTACATGAAGCTAATCAATTCACACTTCTCAGGTGCACTTCTTTCTACTTCAGGCTCTATATCTGGGAGAAGAAACAGTCATATTCCTATTTTACAAAAATTTTACAAGGACACGGTATATTCTTAAGAGTTTCTTAGGGCTTGGATTCCTTGGAGATGAGAAAAACAGGATCTCAGTATTAGTTGATGGATTGTTTTAGAGGCATATTTTAAATCTCACACTGCATCCTCACTGGGACTATGAGGATGTGAGCAGAAAGGGTTAAAGATTACACAGCACTTTGAGGAGGAAGAGAGCTACAGCCCCAGTGTTCTGGCCCACATTTCCTCTCTCAATAAAGTAGGCTCTTATTTCCCAGGCTGATGGGAGCTATTATGTGTGTCTACTTGTCCTCTTTGGAGAGTTCTGTGCATTGGCCACTTCAGATACGGATTCTGAAGATAGATAGATGAATGATAGATAGATTACAGCTCCATTTGATTACAGAGTCATTGCATTATGGGTATTTAATTCATCACTTTATAAAGCTCTCCAAAATGACTGAATTGTGCCAGGCAGCATATATTAAAAACAATCTCTCCCAGTTTGATGTTCTGCCACCTCTCTTTTCAAAGTTGCCACAAGAGATTAGCAATGCACAGGCATACCTGATTCATTGCCCCAAATGCTTATGTTTTCAGAAAAGAATGACCCATTAGTCAAAGCCTTGAGCTGAAACAAAACCAGCCATAATAACGCAAAACACTCTCGAAGGCTAAGGTAGGACCCTTAGCAGAATGCAGAAAACACCATCCAAGCGCTTGTATTTTTAATGTAGAAAAAGGGAAAAAAGAAAGCTTTGGTTGAAAAACAAAGTTTAATTAAAAGTAAGTGTAATAAAAAAGAAATAAGCACAAAAACTAGAAAGTATAACATGTAAGTGCATTTTGTTGTGCACACAGCTTTCTGCTATAGGAAAAAAAAATATTAAAATTAGCATTCAGATCTATGGGGTAGTGATTCTATTATTAAAGCAACTGAAGAGTTTTAATATTATAAATATGTATGACTGTGAAACTGTAAGAAATATATTCTGCTCAAAGTTCTACTAATGCCGAATATTTTAATGAAACGTAATGCATTTTTCTACAAGTGTTATAAATTACCCACTTTAAAATTAGATAAAAACTATTTGAGAAATAATTATGAATATGTGTTCATTAGGTTGGAGTTGGAGGACTGCTGGATAAGGGCATTGGGTCAAATCCTTCATCTGCCCCCAGGCACTCATTTTCACGTTAATGTCCTTAAGTGTATTATGGCAATTGAATCTCAATATTTAGAGAATTCTAATTCATTTCCACTCCTTCTTCACAAAAATGAGCCATTCATGGAAAGGACATGTTTAAAAAAAAAAAAAGGAGTATCAACAGTTTTCTTGTCCACCGGCCAGACATCTACCATACAAAGCTTCACAACCAGAGCCCAACAGTAACAAGCCTTACCTAGCTTCTAACAAATAGCGGTCTGATTGTTCCGTACAGTTGATTCCGACTCATGGCGACTCCATGTGTTACAGAATAGAACTGCTCCATGAGGTTTTCTTGGCTGTAACATTAGCAGAGGCAGATCACTAGCACTTTTCTTCCAGGGTACCTCTGGCTGGGTTAGAACCACCAACCTTTCACAAACCGTTTGCACCACCCTGGGACCCAGTGGTCAGACTGTAGTATTTACTACATAGAGGCATGGCTTTGTTCTAGCTTTTAAGTAAATCCCAAACAATCTTCCTCTGTGTCCTTGCCAGTAAGCCTCTTGTAAATCCACTGCCAATTGTCAATACAGTCTGTGTAATTAATCTGTTCAAGTCCTATTTTATCAACATCTCCACAAATACAAATACCAGATGCACAACTGCATTGTGTTGTACTTAAGTGTATTTAGTTTTAAAATGCTATTTCTCTTCTGAATGTCTTTTATACTTTCTCCCTTACTGTCTCTAATTTTTTTTTTTTTTTTGTACAACATCTACTGTAACTTCCCTCTTCCAAATCCTGACGCCAATATCAGAAACTGTATACATTAGTCTACCACCTGTCTGTCAGTGTGTCATACTGTGGTGGCTTGTGTGTTGCTGTGAGGCTAGAAGCTATGTGACCAGTGTTTCAAATACCAGCAGGATCACCAAGGTTTCAGCTGAGCTTCCAGACTAAGACTAGGAAGAAAGGCCATCTCCCTCCTCCCTCTCTTTTCTCTCCTTGGGTCACTGGATATCTTAACTAGTGCTGCTATAACAGAAATATAAAAGGTGGTTGATTTTTAAAAAACATAAATTCATTTTCTCACTGTTTAGGAGGCAAGGAGTCTGGATTTCAGCTCTAGGGGAAGACTTTCTCTGTCAGCTGTGAAGGAAGCTCCTTGTTTCCTCAGTTCCTCAGTGAACTTCATGTGGCTTGGCATATATCTTCTTCGTCTCTGCTTGCTCACTTGCTGGTTTAATCTCTTTTATATCTCAAAAGAGACTGACTTAAAATACACCCTACACTAATACCGTCTCAGTAATATAAATGGGATTATAACCACAGGTATAAGGGTTAAGATTTATAACACATATTTGGGGAGGACACAATTCAGTCCATGACACTGGATGATATTGGTCTGGAACACAATACAATCCATAACACTGGATGATATTGGTCTAGGATGTTACATATGTTTCATGTGACTTTAACATGTGTCTGTCATATCATTGCCATGACATCACCTGATAAGTTTCTTTTTTCTCTCACAATCCCAATAAACATGTTCAGATATCCATTGGATTTCCATATAAATAGCAAAAAATTATGCAAAGACCTAATGAAGAAATGCGCAAAAACTGTTGTAAAGACAATGTTATTGACAGCTGCAATGATTCAGCTAAATTTTGCTTCTTCCTCTGTTACCTCCAATAAAAGATCCCAAGACCTCTTATGTCCCTACCCTTTGGCTTACTAAAGGAAAACATCACCCAGCTCTTAAAGCACACAGATTTGAAAGAAAATCCATGCTGCCAAAGAGACAGTAGTAACATTCATTTCCTTCAGTTCAACAATTTCAAAAACAATCAGGTTCACACCTGAGCAATGACATATCCAAGAGAAAAGAGACGTGATGACAGATCTGGTGGTTTGAGAATGAGGTGCTAATGGCTTAGAGTTATTTTCATGGTGTGCTTTCTACGGCTGGAAAGATCTCGTCCAGAACTTAAAATCTGCAATACATTCAAACAACAGCCTGTAGCAGGGAAGCACTATACCTGGTCAAAGACAGGGAGGTGGGGAAAATTACAGCTGAGAGCCCTTGCTGGAACCTGCTTCTTTTCTGCTGAAAGAAAGGTTGTACATCTTGAAAGGAAGCTCACGGAAAGTACAGTCCAGCATTTATCAAAGTGTGGTCTCTAATCTCAGAAACAAGATTCTTGGACTTTCCCCCAGACTCATTTAATCTGAATTTCTGTTAGTTGGCCCTAAGAGTCTAAATTTTTAAAAAGTTCCATAGTTGATATTGATGCACATCAAAGTTTGAGAATCACTAGTCTAGATCAGCCCCTTTACATTAGATAAGAGAAAATAGAGGGCCTGAAATATTAAGTTTCTTGCCCAAAGAGGTATAGACAGATATAAACTTAGGTTGTTTTAAAGACCAATTATTTAGCCCAGTTCTGTAAGTTTTCTCCAAATCTGCAAAGCTTGATCCACCTTTGTTGATCCTTTCTAGACTGAGCAGGATAAATTAACCAAATATTAATCTAGGTGCTAGATTTCATTTTTTTCTTATTCTGAGATTATTTTCCATATTTTAATAGACTTCTAGAACTCCAAAGAATGCTGAATTGTTAAACATCTCCACCAAAGCTCTTCGAAGTTTTGGATGACACTATAAAAGTGTGAGAATTCTTCAATACCTTTAGAGTTATTATATGTGACCAAATGGTCTGTGTGTGGAAATTACTACAGGAATGCAATGGAAGCCAAATAAAAAAGAGACAATCCTTACATGTTGCTTTCTTTTATCTTTCCTAGTAATTGTGGCCAGTCCTTTGCCTTGTAGAGAGCCCTGAAAAGAGGGAGTGAAAACTCAAAATGATCATTCCAAATATTTAGTTTGGAGTGATCATTCCAAGGATTTGAGAGCTTCAGTGAGGTCAGGTGTATTAGACTGGATTGCTCAACCCAATTAAACTGGGGTTTAAAAAAAAAAAAAGAAAACACATCTGCTGCTGTTGAGTAGATCCTGACTCATAACAACTCTATAGGACAGGGTAGAACTGCCCCATAGGGTTTCCAAGGCTGTATTTTATCTTTAGGGAAGCAGACTGCCATATTTTTCTCCTGTGGAGCAGCTGGTGGTTTCAAACCACCACCCTTTAGGTTAGAAGCCAAGCGCTTAACCACTGTACCACCAGGGCTCCTTAATTTGAGGTTAGAATGCTACTTTATAAGTAGAAGAAGATAAGATACAGGGGCCATTTGAAAATTTCTGACTTGTAGCTTGAATTTAAACTTTTTATGTATCTGGACTACCTGCATGCTTATTTTCACCAATATATTGTATCTTACAATATTAGACACTTAAAGGCTCAGATTCACAATTAAAGGGCACTTCAACCATAAAACATATCCTACTGTCTTGAAAGAATAGCACAATTTGAAACCAGAAAGACAGCCTGGTGATTTATTGAAACCACCGTCAACAACTTCTTTAACTTCGGCTTCAACTTGCATATGAGCAATTGATGGTCTGTTTCACAGTTAGTCCCTCACCTTGTTCTGATTGATGATATTGAGCTTTTCCATTGTCTCTTTCCATGTGCAAGTTGAAGTTGAAAAAAATTAAAACAAGTCCATAAGAACCAAAATATGACCTTGAGTATATACCACCTGAATTTGGTGAACATTACAAGAATAGATCTGACACACTGAACACTAATGACCAAACACCGGACATCAAAGACATTATACAAGAAGAAAGCAAAAGGTCATTAAAGAGACAGGAAAGAAAGAAAAGACCAAAATGGATGTCAGAAGAGACTTTGAAACTTGCTCTTGAATGTAGAGTAGCTAAAGTGAAAGGAAGAAATGATGAAGTAAAAGAGTTGAGCAGAAGATTTCAAAGGGCACCTCCAGAAGGCAAAGTAAAGTATTATAATGAAATGTGCAAATACGTGGAGTTAGAATACCAAAAGGGAAGAACACATTCAGCATTTCTCAAGCTGAAAGAACTGAAGAAAAAATTCAACCCTCAAGTTGCAATTTTGAAGAAATCTACGGGCACAATATTGAACTATGCAGGAAGCACCAAAAGAAGATGTAATAAATACAGAGAGTCACTGTACCATAAAGAACTGGTCAATGTTCAACCATTTCAGGAGGAAACATATGATCCAGAACCAATGGTTTTGAAGGATGAAGTCCAAGCTGCACTGAAGACATTGGCAAAAAACAAGGCACCAGGAATTGATGGAAAACAATTGAGACATTTCAAGAAATAGATCCAATGCTGGAAACACTCACTCGTGTATACCAAGAAATTTGGAAGGCAGCTACCTGGTAGACTGACTGGAAGAGATCCATATTTATGCCCATTCCAAAGAAAGGTGATCCAACAGAATGTAGAAATTATTGAGCAGTATCATTAACATCATACACAAACACAATTTTGCTGAAGATCATTCAAAAACAGTTGCAAAGTCCATCGACAGGGAATTGCCAGAAATTCAAGCCGGATTCAGAAGTGGATGTGGAACCAGGGATATCATTGCTGGCATCAGATGGGTCCTGGCTGAAAGCAGAGAATACCAGAAAAATGTTTACCTGTGTTTTATTGGTTATGCAAAGGCATCCAGCTGTGTGGATCATAACAAATTATGGATAACATTGCAAAGAATGGAAATTCCAGAACACTTAGTAATGCTTATCAGGAATCTCTACATAGATCAAGAGGCAGTCATTTGAATAGAATAAGGGGATACTGCACTGCTTAAAAATCAGGAAAGTTGTGTGTCAGGGTTATATCCTTTCACCATACTTATTCAATCTGTATGCTGAGCAAATAATCCGAGAAGCTAGACTTTATAAAGAATGTGGCATCAGAATTGGAGGGAGACTTATTAACAGCCTGAGATATGCAGATGACACAAACTTCCTTGCTGAAAGTGAAGAGGACTTTAAGCACTCCCGATGAAGAACAAAGACTACAGCCTTCAGTATGGGTTACAACTTAACATAGAGGAAACAAAAGTCCTCACAAATGAACCAATAAGCAACATCATGCTAAAGGGAGAAAAGATTGCTCTTGTCAAGGATTTAATTTTACTTGCACCCACAATCAATGCTCATGGAAGCAGCAGTCAAGAAATCAAAGAACCTATTGCACTGGGTAAATCTGCTATGAAAGACCTCTTTAAAGTTTTGAAAAGCAAAGATGTCACTTTGAGGACTAAGGTGTGCCCGACCCAAGCCTTGATATTTCCAATCTCATATGTGTGCAAAAGCTGGACAGTGAATAAGGAAGACAGAAGAATTGATGCCTTTGAATTCTGGTGTTTGTGAGGGATATTGAATATAACATGGACTGCCAGAAGAAGGAAAAAATCTGTTTTGGAAGAAGTACAGCCAGAATGTTCCTTAGAAGCAAGGATGACAAGACTTTGTCTCATGTACTTTGGATGTCTTATCAGGAGGGATCACCCCTGGAGAAGGACATCATGCTTGGTAAGGTAGAGGATCAGTGAAAAAGGGAAAGACCCTCAAAGGAGATGGATTGATACAGTGGCTGCAACAATGGGCTCAAACATAGCAACGATTGTGAGAATGGCACAGGACTGGGCAGTGTTTCGTTCTGTTGTTCATAGGGTCACTATGAGTCAGAGCTGACTTGATGGCACCTAACAACAACAGTCAACAATGTTAATTGCTTGAGTCACAAAATTCAAGTTTGCTTCTAACTTTCAGCTAGCAAGCTGACTTTAATTTAATGAATACAGGTATGCTGGGTTTACCATAACGGAAAAAAAAATTGCAAGGAAAATCCTTTTGGGTGACCAAAATTTCTGTGAAATTCTGTGGTCTTATCTGATGCTATAAAATGCAAGGATTCATCTTAATTTAAGAGCTTCACTGGAATAACTATGGGATATAATATCATGGAAACAAATGCAGGTGACAGAAAAATTACTTTCAAAGAGATTTTCTTAGGTACAAATTGCTTAAGACCCTAAGTTAATAAGTTTCAAAGACTCTTTTAAAAAGACAGTCACTGAGAGAATGAACTTGTGTGGCCCTACTAGGATGAAGATAGGCATGAAGAACATATTAAATAAAATAATGCAAGCAAGGAAAACCAGTTCTCTTCCACTTTCATTTGTCTTTTTCCATCTCATTCTTAAACTGTAGCTACAACTATTTATATTGAATTTTTCACAGAGATTTTTTTTTTTTTTAATTTATCTGTATAATTTCCCATGTTGCTAAGGCTCTTTGAACTTGTCAAGTACTTTCAGGGCACATTATTTAACGAGAACGAGGATCAGGATGCCAGAATGAAATTCTTCTGACCTTTTTTTGAGAACTGGAAGCAGGCTTCAGGTATGTAGGTTCAAAATCATGATTAACTTTTTTCATTCATCCTTCCGTTTCTGCAATATGGCCAAGTCCAGAAGCAACAATATTGAAATGCTATGAAAAAGAATATTTCTTCTGTATTGCTGGCCCAATTTAAAGCAGAAAAAGTGCATGCAATTTTATAAGATTCTCTCTGAATGAGAATCTAGCACAATTTCATGAACCCCCAGAGACTGAAGTCAACTGGGAATCAGAATTTGGGTTCCCCCCACCCCCACTACCCCCCCTAGAGTTACTATATAATAAATTATTTACCTGGTAGACTTTCTTTTGCACTTGGGTATTCACTTTATTTGTATTGGCCACCCTTCCTAGATTGCAGGGCAATAGCATCATCAAAAGATTTCCACCCTCCCTAACTTGCTGCTTTTTTTTTTTTCTCCATGTTTCCTTGACTGTTCTCTAGAAGATAGTTTTGAAACTATCATTTATACACCATTTATCACCCATTATGCTGAAAGTCTATTTTTGAAATACACAGTAATGGCAGAAAGAGGGCCAAAAAGAATTAAAAAGTCATTCGAAGTAAGACAGTGTACAGAACATTCATTGGCTGGAAATTCAGCTAATGCCCATTTGGTGAGAGGGTTCAGGGCTGGGCTGCAATGGATTCTGAAATTTTAGTGGCTAACCACATACCATAGTTATCAAGGTATGCGTGACTTCTGGGTGAACTTGAAATTTAATTCAAGTTTACAGTTTTCATTCAATTTTATATTATTGTATTAGTTTCCTACTACTATGTAAAAAATTTCCTCAAAACTTAGCAACTTAAAACTAATTGTTTAATATCTCACGGAGAATTCAGAAACAGTTTAGATGGGTGGTTCTGGCTCAGGGTCTCTCATGAAGCTGTGGTCAAGCTGTTGTCTCAGACTATAGTCACCTGAAGCTTTGCCTAGGGTTGAAGGATCCACTTCTAAGCTCATTTGTGGTTGTTGATAGGTGGCCACAGTTCCTTGCTGCCTGGTCTTCCTCACAGGGATAATCCTAATATGGCATTTGGCTTCTCTCAGAGTGAAAGATTCAAGAGAGAGTGCGACACCACATCATCTTTTAAAATTTAGTCTCTGAATCACACACTAAGACCTTCACCTTATTTTATTCATTATAAGAAATTCATTAAATACAGTCCACACTCAACAGAAGGAGACAGGAGTCTTTGGGAACCATCTTAGAAGCTACATGCCACAGTCTTCCTTCTGGCTTTAATGACTCACATCCCTTCCGTATGCAAGAGACAGTCACACCCTCCCAAAACCCAACAAATGTTATCCCATTATAGCATCAGCTCAAAGTCCAGAATCTTGTCATCTAAATTGGGCCCAACTGTCGATAAGGCTCCTCTGTGAAGTAAAGAGGCAAGTCATCTGCCCTCCACATATCCACCATGGTGAGGAAGGCACAGAAAAACTGCCGTGGGCACTCCTATTCAAAAAGGAGGGTAAGGGGAAAAAGAGGTACAGAAGACTCTGGACAATAGGAGATCTTTCCTTCTCAATTTTACCCTTGTCCTGGAGTCATTCTCCATTGTTCCTTATTCTACCCTGTGGGCTATTGGCTTCCTTGCCTCCCATCGTAAGCTATTATTATTATTACTATTATTTTTTTTTTTATGAAAGGTAACAGGTGTGCAACTGAGCGGTTTTCTCATCCTGTTTTTTGCCAGTAGAATTTTGGGAGTCCAACAGCCTGTTTTAATTTTGTACTCTCTCTATCCCTTACATTCCAAACTGGCAGTATTTCTGCTAATATAATTCTTTTAAGAATGTTGTAGGTCTTCAATAAATCTTATCTGGGTACAACTCATTAGACAGGAATCATATCCAGGAATCTCTTAAACATAAGCCCTTCTCTGCCTTGGGCTTCTGATCAGGAAACAATGCCCTTCTTAGAAATTCTATGATTTGATTGAAAAGGTCTGTTAATTATATCCTTAAAATATTTGTTATTAGTTGCCTTCAAGTTGATTCTGACTCATAACAATGTCATGTGTGCAGAGTAGAATTCCTGCATAGAATTTACAAGGCTGTGACCTTTTGGAAGCAGATCATGAGCCTTTTCTTCCGAGGCAGCTCTGGGTTGGTTTGAGCCACCAAACTTCCGGTTAGTAGTTCAGCACTTAATCATTTTTTCCACCCAGGGACTCTTTTAATAATATATCTACAGGGCCTTTTGTCTAACTGAATGGAGTCTAAGGACTACCTTGGATATTTCTGAGGTGTTAACACAAGATTTTATTTTGATGTCCTCTTTAGACTTCCTGAGAGTGCCCTGGATTTAATCTTTACTCAGAAGCTTTTCTTAATTTTAGTATTGTGTGCCATCTGGAGAGGCTGAGAACCTTCAAAACCAGTCAGTCCTGGTTTCTTTTTATTTAACAATCCTCCCTTTAGCTTATTTCTTGCCACTCACATTTTACTATTAGCAGCAAGAGGAAACCAAATAGCACCTTCAGCACTGTGGTTGAAAATAATCTCCTATCCTAAATTCAAAGTTCAAAATTATATTCACAGTTGTATTCAAGGCACTTTAAGTTTTCACTAATTCTCCCTTCAAAATCTTTCTGGCTTCCTGTTGTTGTTTTGGCTCCAAAGCCACTTCCACTTATTTGTTTTGTGTTTCAGCAACATTGGGTACAAAAACCTGTATTAGTTATCGATCACTGTGTAACAAATTATGCCAACATTAAGCAACTTAAAACAACAAACATATTATTTCATATAGTTTCCGAAGAGCAAGAATCCAGGAATAGGCGTAGTAGGATGGTTCTACTTCAGGGTCTCTCATGAAGCTCCACTCAAGGTGTTGGCTGGGACTGCAGTCATCTGAAAACTTTCTTGGGGCTGGAGGATTCAATTTAAACTCACTCAAATAGTTGTTGTCAAAATACCCTGCTCCATGCTACGTGGCTCTCTCCATAGGGCCGAACGTGATGTAACACCTGACTTTCCTGAGAGTAAATGATCAAAGAGGTGCAGAGACTTACACCACACTGCTTTTTTTGACCTAGTTTCTGAGTTGCTTTCTGCCTTATTGTGTTAAAAGTGAATTACTAAGCCTAGCTAGCCCACATTCAACTGGAAGAGAGAACACAGGGCATGGACACCAGGAGGCAAGGATTATCAGGGTCCATCTTGGAGGCTGGTTGCCTCCATTGCAATGAAAAAGAAAACATCTCATTTTACTTTAGGGAATTGGATTATTCTTATATTGATTGTTAACATTATTTATATTCAAGACTTTCTATAGCATATAGATTACCTTAGTGAGGAAAAAGAATTAATGATTTTTGTAACTTTCTGGCATCACTTGTAGAGCTATTTTTGATATTGCAGTACCACTGTATCTCATTTTTGGTAGTGCTACAAAATTATCAAAATCATTACATCAAATACCTCTTCTGGTCATTAAAGTGACCGGGAGATGGGTGGCATAAGTATTATGGACTTCCAAATGAGATAACATCCCAACAGTTTAAGTATTTTGTTCAGTCATGTGGAAATAGAACCCAATTCTTAGAGATGCAGTCCTAGAGATGGTCAACATTAATACAAATGTATATGCATTTTTGCTGTTTCAGCACTGTACTCTATCCAAATTTGGGTGAATAATCTCAAAATTAAAAGGATGTAATGAGAAGTTAACAAGACCGCTTCATCTGTATTCTAAAATTATGACAAATAATTTGGAAGCAATGTATAGTGTAATGTCCTTAGCTCTTACTGAGTATGAAACCAAATATTTAATCGCTAATGCCATCTTATGCAGAAATACTTTATTTTATTTCATTGGGAAGACTAAAATATTGTTAAAGGTCAACAGAGGGACTTAGTGGCTGTCTAGAGAGCCTAAAATATGGCTGGGAAGTGACTAGGTTTTTGCATATCATATTATTCAATGTCATGATATCATAAAGTCAGTAGTGTCAGAGTGCAAATGCAATTTTTGGTATATCATAGACTGTCTTTGTATATATTTAAGGGTTCACTTGAATAAATATTTAATTGAAGCATCTTTATATTTTTAGAGAAAGATATTCTCTCAACAGTTTTCGCTTTCACATTAGCTTCATTTTTTTTTTAATTCAACTCACTGTTTAAAAAAATAGTTCTCTACATCAATGGTTCTCCATGATAGTGCCTTTATCATTATAAGACAGAGAATTTATTACCACTAAATCAAAAACTAAAACAAACGAACAAAAAAAACACGTGGCCGTCGAGCCAATTCCACTATTCAGCTTTCTAAGTAATTTTAAAATAAATTATGGAGAATTCAAAATTATTCCTATAGCAATATTATTTTCATTCACTGGCATTCTGAGATAGGTAGGTAGATAGATAGATAGATTAGATAGATAGATAGACGATTGATAGATAGATAGATAGATAGATGATAGATAGATAGATAGATAGATAGATAGATAGATAGATAGATAGATAGATAGATAGATAGATAGATAGATAGAGAGATAGAGAGATAGAGAGAGAGATAGAGAGAGAGATGATAGATAGATGATAGGTAGGTAGGTAGGTAGATAGGTAGATGATGGATGATAGGTCGATGATAGAATCTGAAGTTGAATTAGGGTAGCATTATAGCTGCTATGAGTCAGAATCAATTTGACGGCAGTGGGTTTGGTTTTGGTTTTTACACAATGAAAATTGCATATAACTTGCAAAATGTATTATTTATACTACAATCCATAATAAGTAATCATTGTTAATATATGCCTGGAGTCACATCTCACTTGTGGAATGGGTTCGAAATCAGTTTAGTGCATAAAAATAATTACATTTTCTTGCATCAGAAACCCAAGGGTAAAAACATGAGAGGAGGTTGCTAAAGCCTCTACAATGATGGCGTCTCTGAGGACACTAATAGGAGTGATTGTCATATTCTAATTTGGAAAGATTCTAGAGGTACCATTCAAGGTGGGTCAATCTGTAAGTATCAGTGAGATTAAGTAAAATTTATCAATGAAGAATATGTTGCTTCCAAAACCCATTAAGAGCTAAAGACCGTTGGACTTGTGTTAATAATATGAATGTTGAGAGGGTGAATAGCTGTTTCTTGACAGTGTCAGGGATGGAGCAGTCCTTGATTTACCAAATAATTTCCAGGGATTTAACAGGTGGTGGGGCTTTGAGCTATATGTGGGGAAATGACACATCCCTTGTTGTAAGCTCTTTTATTTGTATGTCCTTAGGAACCATGGTGGTGCAGTGGTTAAGTGTTCAGCTGTTAATCAAAAGATCAGTAGTTCAAATCCTTAGAAACCCTGTGGAACAGTTCTACTCTGTCCTATAGGGTCACTATCAGTCGGAATCAATGGGTTTGGTTTGTTTTGGGTATGTCCTTAATGATTTGTCAAATCATTGAAGGAGGATGTCATCATTGTAATGTCACAGTTGGTGTTCCTGGAGAAAGGTGGATGTGGTTAAGACTTGCCTGCAAAGATTGTGTGTGAATGCAAAGCTATCTAGTCACCCTGCGTGTAACCAGGTAAAGATGTATTATGTCCCTTTGGAGATGGAGGCAAACTGTACCTGAGAGACTACTGAAATAGGCATTGAACAGAACAGATTTAGTCAAATTTAAAACAGTAAAATATTAACCAGTCACTGATTGAGTGGAGATATCAATTTCAATAATATTGAGTATGGGACCACAGCATTAAGTTTGCAGTAATCCATTGAGAAGTGCTATTCATTTGTTCCAGGCTTAAGAACAGGCCAGACTGGGGTGTTAAATGGAGGAGCAGTGGGATAATTGCTCTTTCACCATATAGGTTTTGTAGAATAAATTTTAATCCTTGAAGGACCTGTTTTAATAAACATTGTGCTGCATTAACTATTTTAATTTGGGGGTAAAGTTCATGGGCCCCGTTTTGTCAACCCAGTCT
Organism: Elephas maximus indicus; assembly: GCF_024166365.1. Lineage (NCBI taxonomy): Eukaryota > Metazoa > Chordata > Mammalia > Proboscidea > Elephantidae > Elephas > Elephas maximus. The sequence continues at coordinate 90,259,562 of NC_064827.1, read as the reverse complement.
GTAAGTGTCAAAGGCTTAATTTTAATTTCCTCATTGGGTCAAAGTGCACACCCTCACCATGGGGTTTTTTAGGGGAAAGAGGTACTATGATTATGGGAACTTTGGCAAGGTAATGGTTGTGATGGTTAAGGTCAGGCATATCTATTTGTCTTTTATTTTATACTCAGTAACTGCCCTAAGATTATAAGGGGCACATCTTTTCTTTAAATTTAGTGAGCCCCCAGGGTGTAACTGTAATTTAAGCCCCAATATTGACTAAGTCCCTCAAGGTTACCCAAATGACGCACTTTAGCAGTGGTTGAAGTTAATTCAGAACCTATACTGCAGAGGCGCAAAAGTTGCCCAGCTTCTTTTTATCTTTTTTATTTTTAATAAATTTTGATTTCCAATTGGGTCAAATTTTAGATCTTTTTTTCACTTTTTTGTTATCCTTTCCTCCCCCTATATCCGGGGCCCTTCTCCTTCCCTTTTTCCTTCCTTCTTTCCTCCCTCCCTCCCTCCTTTCCTTCCTTTCAGCTTTTCCTCTTTTTTTATGGTCACCTGCAAAAGCAAGAGGTGCCCTGACCAATGTATGGTTCGGATATTGAGACTGGTGATGCCACACATACACCAACAAGGTATGAAAAGTTGTATTACTTACATAATTAAGGTCTCTGGGCATAGTGGAAACCCTGGTGGCGTAGTGGCTAAGTGCTACAGCTGTTAACCAAGGGGTAGGCAGTTCGAATCTGCCAGGTGCTCCTTGGAAACTCTATGGGGCAGTTCTACTCTGTCCTGTAGGGTCGCTAACAGTCGGAATGGACTCGACGGCAGTGGGTTTGGTTTGGTTTGGTTTGGTTTGGGGAGAGAAGGGCAACCTCCAAAGCAGATCCAAAACGGCTTGAGAGAGCCAGGAAAGGAGACTAGCCTGTACTTTTATTGTGGTTAGGGGTGGGGCCAGGTCGAGCGTTTTCATCTGCAGGCTGGGGCTTGTGGGTTGGTTTGAATCTCCCACCTATGCCAAGGGTGGAGCAGCCAGGCTTGTGTGGGGTACAAGGGGGAAAGCAAAGAGTGAGGCTTAAAGCTGTCAGCAGCCCAATATTGAAAAACGGAGTCAGAATCCTCATTATACTTGCCCAAAGTCACAGCTGGTAAGTGTCAGAGCCAGGAACTGAGCTGAGATGTTCTGTTTCCATATTCATTTCTCTGTCCACAGCATCAAAAGTACATAAATATAATCCATAAAACACACATGGCCATATACACTTTTTTGCCTAATGCCGTACTGATTATTTTGGAGAGGTAAGAAGTCTAAAAATATTTTAATGAAATTGACCTCACAGAGAAATTGAGCTTCCAGATGTGCTTAACAAAAATACAATAGTTGTTTAGTAATTTTATCTTTTGGGTATATAGCAGATTTCTAGGACAGCACTTTATTCGCTACTAAAATAAAACTCTCTGGTGTTAAATAGAGCAACAGGTCAACAACACATAAAATATCATAGCATGATTGTTGACAGGGTGTGAGGAAAATAAGCTCTCAAAAGAAACTCTAGAATTCTACAAATGCCAGTTAGAATGAGACCCCCATTGGTAAAACAAAATGCAACATGTCTTGGAGCATAGCCAAGCTATGTATTATTCTCTTAACAAACTTGTCATAGCCTTCTCAAACTAAGCAAAATTCTGTAACTGGGTAGTTTTAAAATGTGAGGTGGACTCATTGTATGAGGCCATCTTTGTTGTTGTTGTCAGGTGCCTTCGAGTTGGTTCTATGTCACTTCTGACTCATAACGACCCTTTGTACCCCAGAACGCAACACTGCCCAGTCCTGCACCATCCTTACAATCGTTATCATGGTTGAGCCCGTTGTTGCAGCCACTGTGTCAATCCATCTCATTGAGAGTCTTCTTCTCTTCTGCTGACCCTGTACTTTACCAAGCATAATGTCCCTCTCCAGGAACTGATCTCTCCTGACAACACGTCCAAAGCATATAAGACTCAGTCTCGCCGTCCTTGCTTCTAAGGAGCATTCTGGTTATACTTCTTCCAAGGCAGATTTGTTTGTTCTTTTGGCAGTCCATAGTATATTCAATATTCTTCACCAACACCATAATTCAAAGGCGCCAGTTCTTTTGTCTTCCTTATTCACTGTCCAGCTTTCACATGCATATGATGTAATTGAAAATACCATGGCTTGGGTCAGGTGCACCTTAGTCGTCAAGGTGACATCCATGCCTGATACCAAAACCAGATTAAGATAATACCATAAAGAAAACCTATGGATGAATGTCTTTCATGAGCTTAAATTAAAAAACCTTCAACCAAATATTAGGAAATCAAATCCAGAAAACTATAAAAAGACTTTCACGTATAAAATCAATGAATACTAGAAGCGAGTATCTGTACATTTTTATAACATTGGGGCAGAGAAGACTTTTATTTGTTGATCTCAAACTGATGGACTGAAGATAAAAATTTAAAAAATTGTCTACCAGAAGTTTAGGGAAGCATCATAAGGTATTTAAAAGGTAAAATATAAGCTGGGAAAATATATTTGCTACATATATAATAATAAAATTTTTATTTACTTAATTTTTTTTATTAAAAATAGTAATAATAATAGAAAAATAAGACAAGGTCGTAAACAGTTAACTCAGAGGAAAAAGTAATACGAATGAATGATACACACAGGAACAAAACCAGACCTCAAAAGTCTGGTTCAGTTTTGAAGAGTGGTGAGGACGAGCCGTGCTTGTGTTACTTGGATTTCAACCCTCCTGGCCCAGCAAACAAGAAATTCAAAAAGATGTGCATTATATGAAAATTGAGGAGACAAGGCCCCAGGGCCACCCTTGTTTATCAGGGAGGTGTGCTTGCTCTTCAACAGTCAAAGCATCCAGTGTGGAATGAGAAATCCATGAGGTCAAAGGATCTCAGAGCCTGAGGAGTGTGGTCTTTTATGCCATTTGATTGGGGAGAGACCCACTCAAGCCTCAGGGATTCTTCATTACCACAGAAGGTTATATTCTTTACGGTCCTTGCTTCCAAGTTACAGGACCCAGAGCGGACCTATTCATGCCATGCCACAGCACACATGAAAGAAGCTCAACCTGACAGACAGACAGGCAGAGAAAAAGTTTATTAAAACAAAAATGAGCTACCTTATTTTACCTTTTAAGTTATTAAGGATCAAAAAAATTAATATTGAGAGCTGGTGAGAGTTATTGAGTAGGCAAAATTATTGAGGAGAGAAAATTAAGACAATCGTATTTAGAAGTAACAATGTTGAACGTTCCCTGTGCTCCTGGAAAATATCGGTGGTTAAGAAATCAGCTTCCTCTCCCAAACTTTTTGTGTTCCTGTTGTGGAACAGCAGAACAACCCCTTCTTAAGGGTTTCTCCCAAGAACTGGTGATCTCAGGGAAAAACATGCTCTGATCAACGGTCCAGTCATGTCACCCACTAATCCCACTCCCCCACACCTGGTTCCTTTTTAGCCTTGTTTAGTTCTCCCTATAAAGGTCCTTGAGTGGTGCCAACATCTAAGGTGTCTGGCTGATAACCAGAAGGTCGGAGGTTTCCATTCACTAGGAAGTGCCTCAGAAGAAAGGCCTGGCTGAAATGTCAGTCATTAAAAATCCAGAAGAGTCCTACTCTGACACACATGGGGTCACCATGAGTCAGAATGAACTTCACGGCAACTGGTTTTTTGTTTTTATAAAAGGAAAGGCCTTTTCCGACAAACCCTGCAGATGTTTACAGATATTATATTCAGAGCATTCTTCTTATTGTAATAGGCCCCTTCTTTCTACTGCAATAGTCTTTTTAAATAAAACCTCTCCTTACTTAAGTTTGCATTTATTTTTATTTGACAGAGGTCAACTTAGCAATGTCTATCAACATTTAGGGAACCCTAGTGGCGTGGCGTAGTGGTTAAGAGTTCAGCTGTTAACCAAAAGGTCGGCAGTTCAAAGCCAGCAGGCAGTCCTTGGAAATTCTGTGCGGCAGTTCTACCCCGTCCTATAGGGTCAACTTGATGGCAACAGCTTTTTTTTTTTTTTTTTTTGTATCAAAATTTAAAATGAGTATACCCTTTTACTCAACCATTCTTCTCTTGGATATTTCCCCCCGCCGCCGGGAATATCATCCAAGTATGCCAAAATCTATGTCAGAATATCACTACAGTAACACTTAAAATAGTAAAAATAAACACAAAACAAAACACCTGTAACTTAGAAACGACCTAAGTACTTATGAACCTGCACTCCTAAATAAATCATATTACATTAGAAAAAAGTACAGCTATTAAAAAAAAGTTACTTCTGATTATGGTGATATGGGAAGTTGACCATGATATAGTGTCAAAAGAAAAAGTCAGCCTATAACAATACGATGTGATTTTGTTTGTCCAATTTGTGTGGGGTGTGTGTGTGTGATGTGTGTGTGTGTGTCTAAGTAGAATTTTTTTCTGGAACTATATAATTCAAGCAGCAGTTACCAATGGAAAGTAGAATTTGGAGGAAGGGAGGAAGAGAAGAGACTTTTAACCTTTTTCTCTTTATACACTTTTCCTCCTATTTGAATGTTTTATAACATACACACAAACACACACACGTACATACACACATTTAATTTTATTTTTTAAAAACTGGCATATGATTATCTGACTGAGACTGGAGGAATCCCCGAAGCTGTGGCCCCCAGACTCTCTGTTAACCCAGAACTAAAACCATTCCTGAAGCCCACTCTTCAGACAGATTAGACTGGACTATAAGACATAAAATAATATTCGTGAAGACTTCTTCTTAGTTCAAGCAGATACACTAGACAAAATGGGCAGCTCCTGTCTGCAGGCAGGATGAGAAGGCAGGAAGGGACAGGAACTGGTTGAATGGACACAAGAAACCCAGAGTGGAAAGGGGGTGTGTGTTGTCACATTACAGGGATTGCAACTAATGTCACATAACAATATGTGTATAAATTTTTATGTAAGAAATCAACTTGGGCTGTAAACTGTCACCTAAAGTCAATTAAAAAAAAAGCAACTCATTGACCAGCGCCTTCTGGGAGCAGAGGAAACAGCTCCAGCCCTGAGGAGCAACTGGAAGGAAAGGTTTGGGATGGGATTTAGGAATCTGAAGACAAGATCCAGTGTAGCCCCTGCCATTTAGTAGTAACTACGTGATAATCTCACTAAGAATCCATTTCCTTACCAGTAAAATGAGGGAAAACAACTACTTACCTCAAGGGGTTGCTGTGAGAATTAAATGAAAATAAACACATGTGAAGTGTTTTGCATAGCACCTGGGACACACACACACACAAAAATCCATATCACGAACTACATTTTTGTGTACAGTTCTATGAATTTTAGCACATCTAGATTCATGTAACCACCGCCATAATCAGGATCCAAGAGTTTTCATCACCTTGAAAATCTTCCTCACGTGATTATCTTATATTTACACTCTTGACTCACCTATGATCTGTTCTCTATCAATATAGTTTAGAATGTTTCAGAATGAATAACTTTTGGAGATTGGCTTTTTTTTTTTTTCTCTCAACATAATTCCATTGAGATCTTTCCAAGAGGTTCATATATTAATAGTTGGTTCGTTTTTATTCCTGAGTGGTATTCCATTACATATACCTACTACAGTTTGTTTTTCGTTCAACCATTTGAAGAACTTTTGGATTGTTCCCAGTTATGGGAAATTAAGAATAGAGTGTAAACATTTGTATACAGGGTTTTGTGTGATCATAGATTTCATTTTTCTAGGGTAAATGCCCAGGAGTGAAATTGCTGGATCATATAGAAAAAGTATATTTAACTTTTTGAGAAATTACCTTACTATTTTCCAGAGTGGCTGTATACCATGCATATTTTTTTATAACAAAAATCTAATTAAGAGATCATGGAATATGTGACCGTTAATATTTTCATGGCACATTTGGTTTTGAAGGATGTTCCTGTCCTAGGGAACTCCAAAATCTTTAGGACACTTGAAATACTTCACTCTGAATGCAGAAAAGCTGCCAGTTTCAGACTGAAAGATAAATAGAAATATTTACATGATACTACTTGAGGTGTTGACATTCTGTGGGCTCTGGACTGAAAAATATGCTGAGATCTTAGCAATATGGGACTGGTGGAGCAGAATGATTCAGCCCTCCCTTTCCTAAAGTCAAGTTACAATAAGAAGAACAGAAACTTAGCAGCAAAAACTGAGTCTGGTAAGGGAAGCTTGAAGTCTGATACTAAAGCACGTTGCAAACTAAGGCAGGATTTGGGCAAGAGCTGGGGCAGAGATTGAGGTAAGTTTCCAGTGCAATATTTGAAGAACTGGAGTAGGAGCCTTCTAGCAACTTTCTTTCTTGGAAGTCCGGCAGGGCATCAGAAAGAACTCCTTAAGCCATCTTCTTTATCTGTACACTGTATAGAGGTTTATTGTTTTTTGTTTGTTTTAAGGAAAATAGCTTTCCTTATTGTGTTTCACCTACTTATCCAAGGTCTGGATCCTCTCTGTTTTAGTCCAGTCAAACTTCTTTAGGACTCCACGTTCATTCTGAACTATTTCCTAAGCATTTACTTTTTTCAGGCATGTACCAGTGAACACAACAGAAAAAACCCTACTCACGAATTTAAATTCAGTGAGTGAAGAGAGACCAAACCCATTTCATAGAGTGATAAACACTAGGCAGACAGTTAAAATAGGGTGACATTATAAAGAGTGACTGAGTTGACTTTTGTCCATTGAATGGTTACTATAAAAAGCATGAGTGAGTTGAGATCTGAATGAGCACAAGAGCAGCTCTAGGAAGATTAAGATTAAAAACAATCCAGGCAGGGAGAACAGATGGTACAGGGGCCCTAAGGGAGCTTGCTGTGTTCAGGACCAGAAAGAAAACCAGTGTGGCTAACATAGAATGGCCAAGCAGGCAATACGATGTAGGAGTCAGGTCAAGTAACACTTTCAAGCCAGGTTAAGAAGTCTGAGTTTCACTACAAGTGTGTTGGGGAATTTAAAAGAACGCTTTAAGTAAAAGAATGACATGATTTGATTTATTCTTCCAAAGATCACTTTGGAGGCTGTCAACGAAAGGAGAGAAAGCAAGGATACCACTGCAGATGATATCCCAGTGGTCTAGAGGTGAGGTGCTGGTGATTGAAAATTGGTGATAGTAATGGAGAAGGAAATATATAGACAGAATTGGGATGCATTAAAGGAGTTAGGAATTAGAGGGTTTTTTTATATTTCTATTTCAATGCAGAAATTCTATAACTTAGACACTCACTTTATTTTCATGAGTGGCTGCTCAAACTACAGAGAAAAGAGGTTTGGATCAAGTGTTGTGCTTAGGGCCAGATGCTGGGAAAATTAGATGTATTTGGAACTCTCTCAGTGCTAATTGATTTATAAAATGTCAGGGCCTCACAATAAGTATTTAAGAGCACCAGATGGGCTCCTCCCCATCATGGGTAAACATCAACGACTCCACTCTTCTGCACCCTCTCTTAATCAAAGTCCTGCTTATTAAGAGATGAAAGTTGTTGTGGTGATAAGCAGAATAACGCAATTAAAAGAAGAAGGTATTATAAAATCAAAAGATGAACCAATAAAATCTTGGTCAAAATTTTCTTCTATGAGTTAGGTGTTAGATGCTGCATTACCTGCCCCCCTGTGGCTGGTTAGCATCACTCAAAGAATACAATTCCCAGTGACCCTAGAGCTAGCTATATTGGTCATTGCTTAAGTTCTATGTTCTGGAATTTTAGGAAGAATGTGTCTGTTAAAGATGAAGACAGTGCTGAATAACGGTAGCATGCTTAATGTTTCCCAGCTTTAATTGCTCATGTGTAAAAGGGAAGAGTAATTCTTATCCATATGAGTTATTGAAAGAAAGTATAATACATAAACATCAAACAATGTACATGGCACATAGCATACACTCAATGAATGTTGGCTTTTAGTATTTGTTATTAGGCTTTGGGACATCTCACCAGATATGTGGGTTCCCAACCAAAAAAGCAGGAGAGAGAAGGAAGAATCTAGCCCAGGAATGGAGAGTCGAAAGCTATGGCAAGTATGCAGAATTTAGCTAGGGTAGAATAGAGGTGGAAGGCTAAACAATGTAATTGGCATACTTGAGAAGAAATAAATGAGGCTAGCATAAGGAGTATAAAGAATTTTGAACTGGCAGCTTTTTCAGGCAATGGCCTATACCCAGTATACGGAATCTGAGTCTGCTTAACAGAGAGATTTGCTGGGAGCACACTGATCTGCTCTTGTGCAAAACTGCTGAGGCACCTGGTTATGCATCTGGAAAGCATGATTTAGTAAAATGAAAAAGAGGCTCCCATTCTCCCTTTTTGGAAAATAATAGAGCCTGAAGAGGCTGGCTATTCAAAGTTTCTTAGGCGCTGGGCAAGACTGTACCTGTATTAGGTAGGGCATCAGGTTCCCAGCAGGGAGGAAAATAAAAACAGAAGAAACAAGGTTGAGCTTTGGACCCTAACTCTGACACATGACCAGGCATTGTACAGGAATCTCCACCCCAGTAGGATCCCCTTATTCCTCTTGTTCTCATGTCTTAAGGAGAGAAGGGTTCCTCTTGGGTTGTTACCTTTTGGAGAATCTCTTCAGCTTTGTTGCTATGAGCTGAAGTTGACCATTTGTCTTCAGAGGTCTGAATGAACAGAAGGTAGATGCCCTTAGCAGCTTGTTCTTTGTATTTCTGCCCACCCTTGTACAGATCTTACGGGCAAAAACGATCTACCCTCATTTGCTGCCTAGATTTGGGAATCTAAGTTGGTTTATTGTTCCCTTAGCTTTTAGAGGAAGCCTGGTCAGGATAGAATACTTCAAGAAAGCAATCATAACTGCTGTGTCATCTCTCTTAAATTAATTTTGGCATGGCTAAAATAATCTCATTTCCCTTCATCTTTACTACCTTTTTCAGCTTAACAAAAAGACCAGATGTTACTAAATGGCAATCTTCTTTGTAGTACAAGGCTGTGGTCTCTAGGGTTTTAGGCTTATATGCATAGCCTCTACCTAGTCATGTGCCCAGGGAGTGCGACTGTGTTTGGGGTTAGTAAATCTGAAGACATTAATTTTGTTCAGCATTTCCTCAGCAATAGCCCTGCATTCACTAATGGCACCTTAAGTCTCTTGGGATAGTCATACATTAAACCAGAAATACACAAACTGTCATGATGGCAAAAGTGAGAGAAGATTTTAACTCTTGAATAACCATAGTGTTTTCTCACTTATATAATTTTATTTATTTTGTTGTTGTGAATATACACAGCAAAACATATACCAATTCAACAGTTTCTACATATACCGTTTAGTGACACTGGTTGCATTCTTCAAGTTGTAACCATTTTCACCCTTCTTTCCTAAGATGTTCTTCCCCCAGTAACATAAACTCACTGTACCCTAAGGTTCCTATCTAATCACTCAGTTTGCTGTTGTCAGTTTGATCCCATATAGATAGTTCTTAAAGAAGCATAATGCTGAAGGTAGACATTTTTTACTACTTAAGCTAAACTATTATTTGGATTTAAGAAGAGTTTAGGGGACATTTTTGGTTTAAGGTCCGAAGATTATCTCAGGGTAATAGTTTCAGGGGTTCAACCAACTTTCATGGCTCCAGAAAGTCTAGAGTCCACGAGAATTTGAAATTTTGCTCTGCATTTTCTGTGATTTTGATCAGAATTATTCTATGGAATCTTAGCTCAAAATGTTCAGTAGTGGTAGCCAGGCACCATTCAGTTCTTCTGGTCTCATGGCAAAGGAGCCAGTTGTTCATGGAGACACTTAGCCACACATTCCTCTTCTTCTTCCTATTCCTGACTCTCCTTCTTCCTCTGTTGTTCCAGGCAAATTGCTGTGCATCAAACCAGGAGGTAGAATAGAGGCAGTAAACATGTTATTAGGCTCAATTAACTGGGATATCCCGTGAAACCATGACTCTAAACTTCCAAACCAAGAAACCAAATCCCGCAAAGTTTTTGGTTATACATAAGAAGGCTCAGGAGCTACTCTTTTGTTGTTGTTGTAGATATATCTATCACACAACTTCTGCCAATTCAATTTTTTACAGGCGTACAACTTCTTGACAACAATTAAATAATCAGCTGTGCAACCCTACCCTTAATCAACATATTTCCATCACAATGAACCTCCCCTTTTCCTTCCCTTCTGCCCATAATAAACCTTGTTCTCTATACCATTGCCTTTTTTTTTTTTTGTATAAGTGAGGTCATGCAATGTTTGTCCCTTCATAGTTGACTTATTTCACTCAGCATAATGTCTTTCAGGTCCATCCATATTGCAGCATGTATCAAGACTTCATTTCTCCTACTGTATGAGTAGTATTCCATTGCACGTAAGTACCACATTTTCTTTATTCATTCATCTATTGATGGGCATTTAGACTGTCTCCACCTTCTGGCTAATGTGAATAGTGCTACAATGAATATTCATGTACATGTCTCTGTTCAAGTCTCTACTTTCAAGTCTTTTGGGATATACCTAGAAGTGGACTTGCTGGGTCATATGGTAGTTCTGTTTTTAGTTTTTTGAGGAACCACCACACCGTTTTCCACAATGGCGGTACGATTTTGCATCCCTACCAGCAATGGGTAAGGACTCCAATTTCCCTACATCCTCACCTACATTTGTTATTTTCAGTTTTTTTTTTTTTTAATTCTTAGCCATCCTAGAGGGAGTGAAATAGTTATCTCGTTATGGTTTTGATTTGCATCTCTCTGCTGGCTAACAACACTAAGCATCTTTTCCTGTGTTTGGTGGTCATTTGAATGTTCTCTTCAGTGAAACAGCTATTCAAGTCCTTTGTCCATTTTATGATCAGGTTATTTGTCTTTTTGTTGTTAAATTGTCAAGTTTATTTATGCTTTGGTTATTAGAATCTTGTCAGAGATACGGTTTCTGAAGATATTTTCCCAGTTAGTAGATTGTCTTTTTGATTTTTGGTAAAGGCTTTTGATAAACAAGGGATTTTAATTTTTATGAAGCTCCAGTTATTTATTTTGTCTTTTGCTGTTATCTATCATATTTTTAATCATATTTTAAGTTAATTTTATTATTTTTAAAAACACATCAACACTCTCAAACTTTAAAAAAATGATGTTTTAATGCACCCTTTTTATTTATTTAAGAGGTTTTTTGGTGAAAATAAACAGAAAAATGTGAACTTATCCAGTATTATGCCTGTAATATAATTGGCCCCCAAATAAATTTTAGTGGTTATTATTCATGGTAGCCCTACCATTGACCTCAGTGTAAATTAGAATTGCATCAGGTAGAGAAAAATGAAAAGATTCTTTAGAGTTTGAGAACACGTTTTATGACATCTAATTTTTACATTCTCATATACATCAAAATTGAGTCCCAGAGAGGGCAAAAGATTAGGAATGTCATAGAATTAGGATGGAAGCAAAGTTAATCAACAAATATAGAAGCCAGAAAATATCAGGTTGAATCTTACATCTGATCATATTAGCTATGGGATTTTGGGCACATCAATGAACCTTTTCCAGTTTTGGTGTCCTTTTCTGTAAAATGGGAATGACAATATACATAATTCATTGAATTGTCTTCTGAAGTCTTATGGCAAGTTTTATAAAGTTATTGTCTAAACTACAAAAAAAAAAAAACCCTATAAATATAGGTTACAGTTATTAAAGAAAGGAAGAGACAACACTTATTGGGCTTATATAACATTGTAGGCACTGTTTCTGAGAGCTTTTCATATCTGTGCCACATGCTGTGCAGATTGTGTTATTTTCTTATTGTTACAATTGAGAAAATTGAGGCTTAGAGCAATAAGTATGTTGCCCAAAGTCACAATTAGTGGATGGTAGAACACAACTTCAAGCTCAGATTCAGCTCTCACCTCCTCCTTCTTATCTTCCTTTCCTACGTGGTTTTTCTGGTAAACTCTTCACAGGTGTTTTGACCTATTCCATTAGAATATTCATTTCAAAAAACTTTTAATAAATCTGTTCAACTTTAGAAGTTTAGTGTCAACCTGCCTTTCCCATTTCCGTTGAATGGAATCCGACTCATAGTGACCCTAGAGTAAAATTGTCCCATAGGTTTTCCAAGGCTGTAATCATTTTTTTTTTTTAAATTGTGCTTTAGGTGAAGGTTTACAGAACAAACTAGCTTTTCATTAAACAGTTAGTAAACATATTGTTTTATGACATTGGTTAACAACCCCATGACATATCAACACCCTCTCTTCTTGACCTTGGGTTCCCTATTACCAGCTTTCCTGTCCCCTCCTCCCTTCTAGTCCTTCCCTTCTGGGCTGGTATGCCACTTTAGTCTCATTTTGTTTCATGAGCCTGTCTAATCTTTGGATGAAGGGCCATCCTCAGGAGTGACTTCATTACTGAGCTAAAAGGATATCCAGAGCCCATACTCTCAGGGTTTCTCCAGTTTCCGTCAGGCCAGTAAGTCTGGTCTTTCTTTTTGTGAGTTAGAACTTTGTTCTACATTTTCTCCAGCTCTGTCTAGGACCCTCTATTGTGATCCCTGTCAGAGCAGTCAGTGGTGGTAACTGGGCACCATCTCATTGTACTGGACTCAGTCTAGCGGAGGCTGTCCAAGGCTGTAACCTTTATGTAACCAGACTGCTGCATCTTTTTCTAGTGGATTCTTCGAACTGCTAACCTTTCAGTTAACAGCCAAGTGCTTAACCAGTGCACCGCTAGGGCTCCTTGACCTACTTTAGCACTTAGAAAGTAAGTATCACCTTTTCCTAGTGAGGACACCATGTTAGAAGAAAGGAACAAAGGAGGCCTGGCCAGTTTTCTCACACATCGAACAGGAAATATTGGTTGTTCATGACATTAAGTGGTTCATCTGTACCACAGCACAAACATTGCCTGAAAAAGTCCTTTTAGACATTATTAATTCCAAACAAATAGATGTTTTTCTTCTTCTTTGGAACTTTGTTTACCATATGGGTTACCTAAGTAATGTTTTTGTCCATTGGAAGTTTCCTGGCCTTATTTCTGCAATATGTGCATGTACTCTCAAATAGGGGTGATTTTACCTCCAGGGAACATGGAAATGTCTACAGATATTTTTGTTGTCATGTCTGGGAGGAAGAGAAGGCTGGGGGGAGCTGTTACTGGCATCTAGTGGGTAGAGGTTAAGGATGCCGCTAAATATCCCACAATGCACAGGACAGTCTCCACAACAAATAACTATCCAGCCTCGCTTGCTAACTGGAGCCCTGGTGGTACAGTGGTTAAGAGCTCAGCTGCAAACAAAAAGGTTGGCAGCTTGAATCCACCAATTGCTCCTTGGAAACCCTATTGGGCAGTTCTACTCTGTCCTATAGGGTCACTGTTAAAAAATAATAATACTTTTCGTTCAATTTGGCTTGTATCATTTTCAAAACACTTTTTACAGGCATTATTTTATTGATCCTTACGTAATCTCTATGATGTAGGAATGTTTATATTTAATTTATAGATGAGGAAATTCACGTGTGAAGGAGATAAGTGACTTTATCAAGCCCATATGAACTAGGAAAGAGAAGGCGTTTGAGTGTCAGCAGAGGAAAGTAGCAAACCCTACTTTTTGTACTTTGTAATTTCTTTGTGGTCAAATATAGACCATCTGGTTTCTCCTCACCAAGCCCAGCACATTACCTTGCACCTACTAGAGCTTCAGGAGTATGTGTAGGTTGATTGACTTATTGTAAAAGACATAAAAGACAATCTCCCATCTTATTCCACCCTATTTTTTATAACAAATGTCAAATCAGACCCTTAGGTAGTGGTTCTGTATAAATTGCACAAACATGCCTTTCCTATAAATAAATGTTGTTTTGTTGCTGTTTTCATAATTTTGTTCTGTTGTATATCTTAGAGATTGGTGAAGCGTATGAGCCTAAAACTCCCAGCTTGCAACAGAATGTAGCTACTCCACGGTTGTCTCTTCAGCTGAAATGTTCACGTATGCACAGGCAGGGGAGCCTAGAAGGGGGAACGAGTTCTCTGAGTGACAGCATATTTCAAAAGCACCTGAAGGACAAATTGGAAACTGAGAACCTGGGGGCAATGTATGGCTCTATGCCCAGATTTCCACCCAAAGACTAATTTATTAAGGTGGTTGTGTTAACACTGCACAACAATAGCAAGGCTGGTTTAGCTTTATATTTAGCGTTTAGCTCAAGAAGCAATTAAAGGCTAGAGAAAAAAAAGAACACTTTGGCTTCACATGATGGACAAATCACAAGATGTTCAGCACATTTGTTTAGCAGACAGAAACAATCCACCTGCAAATTTAAAACTTTCTCCAGACTTGGAATGAAATTTTGTGAAGCTAATGCAATCAGTTAATTTGGTCAGTTCAGTTGGGGCGGGGGGGAACCATAAAACTGTACATAGTTTTTTGGCAATATGTCAAAATATGTTCCAAAGTAGAAAAAAACACGTACTCTCAAACTGATGATTTGGCTGAAATTTTCACTTTTTAATTGGTGCTTCTGTTCTGAGGGAGGCTATTTTTTTTAGCGTTCTTTACCTTTTTCCATGGTTATAGTCTCATTTTACTCTCATATTTAATTTTAAAAAAGATTTTAGCTACTGGTGCCAACTCTGTCTTTACTAGTACATTTACCCATTATCCCACTTTATGTAAAAGTGTGTATTGAGAAATTAAAAAAAAAAAAGATTTGAGGACAAAATTAACTGTATATTTGGTGTGTTTGATATTTAGCATTGAAATATTGAGAGGAAGGTGAGAAGTAGATTAGGGTTGACGTTGGAGATCATGAGTATTGGGATTTAAAAAAAATTTTTTTTTTCATCAAGACACTTTCATCCTTTATAATTAAAAAAAAAAATATTTTAGTGCTATGCTGGCATAAGGTAAATGAAAATTTCCCCCTCCGCCTTGGTCCTGCCTTATACAACCTACGATTTAAAAAAATGTGTCTGATTGCATTTAAATAAATTATTGGTATTTCATGAAAAATACTGGGCATGGTGAAGTAATGCCACCAGAAAGTAAAAAATCCAAATGTCTTCATCTTCATTATTAGTTTAACCACTGCCATTTGCCAGTGTGTCATACTATGGTGGCTTACATGTTTCTATCTATGATTCTCGAAGCTATGCCACCAGTATTTTGGATACCAGCAAGGTCACCCATGGTGGACAGGTTTCAACAGAGCATTCAGAATAAGACAGACTGGAAAGAAAGCCCTGGGGATCTATTTCAGAAAGTTAGCCAATGAAAACCTTACAAATCACAGCAGATTATTGTCCAATGTATCTCTGAAAGTAAATCTCCTAGAATGAAAAGCATTCAAAATAGCGGCTGCAACAGGGGACGATCGTGAAAATGGCACAGGATGGGACAGCATTTCCTTCTGTAGCACATGGGGTCACCATGAGTTGGAGCTGATGCTACAGCAGCTAAATACAACAAATTACTTTCACTTGTTCACATGGAGCATATTAAATCAAAACCAGTTTTGCTCTGGACAGTGTTGCTCCATCCCTCCTCTCCCCTCCCACCAAAAATGCTCAAATGCAAACTCTTAGAAAACAAGACCCCCATCCTTGAACTAATATGTGGATTCATATAACCTTATTTCATAAGGGAATTCTTTACATAGGAGTTACATTAAGAAGAAAGAAAAATCTGAGATAATACTTTATTTCTAATTTTAAACACTCCATTACATTTTAAATTACATAAAAAGACTTGAAGATAACATGGAGAGAATATAAGTGGTAGAAACATTTTCAAAATTACTTGATTTCAAAGGATTGGTCTTATTCCATTCTACCGTACTGAGAGTTACATCAGCATTGACACTATGTTGTCTTAATACCCGGTAAGAACATAAAATCGTCTGTGATGGTTAATTTTATACGTCAGCTTGGCTAGACTGTGGTGATCAGTTGTTTGATCAGACAGTACTCTAGATGTTGTAGGTAAGTAGTTACATGGGATTAAATCAGTTGGCCTTAAGCAAAGATTACCCTCCATAATGTGGTTGAATCCCATCTAATCAGTTGAAGGCCTTAAGAATAAAAAGGGAGTTTTCTTTAGGGTGTGTTTTGCCTGCACACTACATATGTTTTGCCTATGGATTTTGGGGCACAAGGTTACAGGAATCTCTAGTTTATTGCATGACCTACAGATTTTGGGCTGTGGTGGTGCAATGGTTATGTGCTCAACTCCTATCTGAAAAGTTGACAATTTGAACCCATCCAGCTAAGGAAACTTACAACTTTATTTGCCATCCTTTTGTTTGTAATGACTTTCACTTTTCTTTAGTTTTGTAGGATTTAACTATTTCCCTTTTAATATGTCTGGGTAAGACTATATCTTTCTTCCTCCCTTCTGGGTAAGGATATATATTTCTTCTTCCTTCCCTATTTCCTTTTTAATGTATCTAGATAAGGGTATATCTTTTGCCCTCCCTTCCCCCCCTTCCTCTCTCCCTCCTTCCCTTCCTCCTTTCCTCCCTTCTTTTCTTCCTCCGTCTCTCTTTATTTCTTAATTTTGATGACCTTATTAATTTATCTTGGATCGAAAATAAGGCAGCTCAATTTACATACACTATCTTTGAGATGTGAGTAGAGAACAAAGGAAAACATTATTTTACATGTCTTTAATTTGAAGACTTCAATTTGACTTAAATGATAACAGTTGCAAAATTAAAGTACAATAATCACTGTTTTTCAGTTAAAAAAAATCTCTGTCCGGTTAAATAGTAAATTATTTTCCTTATCTAATTCTAACCCTTCAGGTTAGATGCTCCATTTTCTAACCATTTTCACAATGGTTAGTTACCTACCTGCTTCCTCTGTATCTTAAGTATGGAGAACACATTCCCTTAAAGCTACTAGATGTGGACTTTCTGCCTTCCTTCCAAGTGCCACCATTTGAGTAAAAAAGGTTTTACCTACATTGGCAATACTTGTCTTAATCTTAAGTTTCTTGCAAGTTTTATTTAAAAAGCTTACTTTTAGGTATTTTGATTTTTAATGTTGCCTGGATCCACAGAAGTTAACTGCAAGGCAAAGGGGGCAGGGTGTATAGTGATGTGTGTAAAAGTCTAGGCTTTAATTTGTCGAAGTGACTTTAAATTAGGCCTCAGTCTCAGTTGGTTTCCCATTATTTTGTTCCATTAACATGGTTTTAGAGAATACTTTCAAACACCAATCCTTGTAAAATCTTCCACAGCCATTGGATTGCCTCCTTAACAGAAACTGAGAGAAGAAAAATGTCAGAAAGAGCAAGGATTATCTTAACCTTGTACTACACTGATCAGAACCCTGCTCTAAGTCAGCGATTATAAAACTTGCCAGAAAAACCCAATGACTCAATCTTACAGAATGCTAATGTTCAAAATCAGGGCCCAGAACAGCAGAAGGGTTAAAGAAGGGCCCACTCATAATGAGAGACTGCATCAAGGCTGAACACATTTCACCGACACCAGCCACAGAAAACATGTCGGCACTTTAGAAGTTACTTTACTATCAGGAATTATGAACATGTCTTCAGTCATGACACTTTTGTCCATTACTTCCTTCTGCTTCTAATTCTTGGTTCTATCAATTTAATAAAGAACTTCATTCAATAAGCATGCTTTTACTACTCTGCTTTTTTTTTTTTTTTAATGCTGAACAGGTATTTTAATGATCTGAACAGTCAATTTGCATAGATTCAGATTATTCAGCACGTCTTTTCTTTTTGTCATATTAATTGAGAGAAATTATATTGTGTTACGTTGTAGTGAGGGAGAGCTATTCTAGAAATGGATCAACTGCCAGTCAACCCCGGTTCACCTCAGATAGAAATAGAATCAAACTGAAATGTTTCATGTGGATATTATTTAAAGAATTAGAGATTTTGCCATCCATTAACTGAAGAGTTAATTTATTTGTTGGGGGGAGTAGGAGGACACAACATGATTAATTAGCTTAATGTATGTGTGCTAAATGCAAATACGGAAACAGCAGGGCCAAATTCTGCATGCTTCATGTTCACTGGGGTTGAGCAGGAAAATACAGGCTGGAAGCACAGAGATTTCTACTGAGCCCTTCCTTTATTCTCTTGGGACTAATTCTCCTATCAACCACACAGCATTTTGTTTTTATCACTGAAACTGGGAAACGAGCTGGCAAATTTTTCTGAATTTTAATTAAGCTGTTTAAAAAGACTTCTTCAGCGCCCACTTTAAACATATTATTAGAATAATATTTGCCTAAAATATATAGTATTAGTTTAAACAGTATGAGTTTGATGGCATTGTAATAACCTTTTTCCCTTTCCATTAAAAAATAACACCACCGCTAAATACAATAGTACTGTATGTGTTTAGGGGGAAATTTGACTTCCTGTAACTGAGGCAGATCCAAAGGAAAACAGAGGTGAAATTTAAGAAGATAGGGTTTCACATAGTCTACATTTTAAATGACATAATTAAAGTAATTGGAAAGAAGTGTCCAAGTTGAGAGCGTAGCGGGAACACAACACAGGGTTTTTCTAGGAACCAAGATGCATTTTGGGATGGGGGTTGATATACTAAACAGAAGTATAGCTTATTAATTCCAATTTTAATGTTTTATAAGGCCTGACTCTACTCTGGCGTGTTGCTCCGCAATTCTGGATTTTTACCACCACATAATTGTAATTATAGTCATTTTGTACTATTACCTTGGCTTTCAGTGTCTCCTTTTCTCTCCGCCTCGCTCTTAAAGCCTCCCTCAGAGGCATTAAAGCAAGAGAGCTAATAAAAAAAATGACTGGATGTAGTAACATAGATGTCACCTGACAGCTCTGAAAGCTTTGGTCACACACAGACCACTGGGCTGCGTGGCTTTCCTGATATGCACTGGCTATGACAATTTGTCCTGAGTTACCTTGAACTAGAAAATTTTAAATATGTATTAGTTTACTGATGGGCTGAAAGAATGAGGGAAAAAAAAAGTTCATTGTTTTGTGAATTCCATGTTGGTGGAGCCCCATGGAAAATAAGGCAATTCTTCCCTGATATCTAAGAGAGTTATCTAGAAATAATTTATAAATATATATCCATCAGGAGGTGTGGAGTCAAATGGAAACGCTTATGGTGGCCTCTGCCAAAGATTCGTAATGCAAAGCATAGGAGTCTTCCTGTAATGTCATAATTATCAGCTGGAAGCCCTCCATACAAAATGTAAAAATAACCATGTGCCATCTGGTAATTGGTTTTCCCAGCAAATACATATGCAAAAGGGAATCAAGAGCGACAACAAAATTGAAAACCCAGTGCACGGGAATGCTGTGTGACTGCCGGAGTTTTAATAAGCCACTTGCTGTGAAATCAGTTTTACAATCCCATAGCATGATAATATAAAACATTATAAGGTACATACATGAGCATGGAAGTGCCATTATATTTATGAATATGGGCAAAGCTGTTGCACTTAACATTTGGGCTTCACAAATTGAGAGACATCTTTCTTTGCAGGTTTTACCTGTGGTTAAATAGTAGCTAATGAAAGTCAACTAAAATCACCATGATCTTTAGCCACAACTGAGCCTTATTTGCTCACGTTTGCCTCTCATGACTGAGCTTATTTATGGCTATGCTGTTTTCTCTCATGAACACCTTAAGAAATGGAGGTCGATTTTCAACTAGCAGGTGGATTTTCTTTATGCTATTAATTTCATTATGCTAAACATGCCTATTGGTGTGAAACTACTCAATTCTATATTGAAATCATTGGGTCAATACAGAAACATGTTGTGTAATTACTTTGACATAAAGGGTTGGCTCAGTCTTCCGGTAACCTTGTACTTGGCTGCTCTTGTCCTTCAATTCAGTCTCTATGACACATTTCTTTTCCCTCCATGCTAGGCTAGAGGAAGCCATAGCAAAAGAAAACATATGGGTAGCTCCAAAGGCATTACTGGCATCATCCAGCTGAAAGCCTCGTAATTTACACCATTCTGAGCAACGGCAGCATTTGGTTATGATATGAAGTGTCTTCCTTTACACATCTCAAAGCGCTTTTTAGTTGCTGCTTACTTCAGTTCTATTCAAATAGAAGCAAGGGATGCAAGGGGATTAAAGATGGCTTTCCAGTGAATGCCTCATGAAATTCAAAGTTTGTTTTCCCCTTCCCTGTTATCCCATCCCTAGAGAGCGAATCACTGGTGTTTGTCGCCACTATGGGTCCCAAAGTCCTTCATCCGACCTTCATGTGTCCGGAGTTTGTTATTAAAAGATTTAAAGACTACCTAGGCTGTTAGGACACACACATAGCTGGAAAGGTTTCAGGGGAGATGAATGAGTTCCAGCAGAGCTCCCAGATTTAAATCCCACTCTGAAAGGGATAGTGGAAATATTCAATATTAAAACAAACTATGGAGTCCATCTTGCAGCGTTATTTAGTGTCTTCTTAAAGTTAATCCATTGTGTTTTTAACCACATGAAACCAGAGTACAATCAGAAATAGGCATATTGTCAGTCTGGTATGTGTGAGCAGGACTTGTATTTGTGTGGTCATGGAGCACTTTAATATAGTTTTAGTCTGATCACTAGGACATAGAACAAGTCCCCCAATTTTACTTTTTGAGAAATTGAGAATAAGAAGCAAGATAATTTGCCCATTGTAAAGAAGGAAATACATTATACCATTTAGTAGCTTTGAATGAACGAAGCTCTAGCTCCATGGTGAGGAAGGGGGCATGTCAACTTGTATTAAGGTGTCGTGTTTAAAAGTGTGGCCTCTGGTTTCAATCTCAGCCCCACCACTAATAACCCTATGATCTTAGGCAATTCTCTTAATTTCTCTGAGTCTAGTTCTCTGAATGTGTAAAATGCCAATGGTAATAGTACAGTAGCATTCGAAAGAAAGCAGTGTAAACTAATGATCAAGCTAGTCATCTCTGGAGTAATACTACCTAGGTTTGTTTCCTGGCTTCAAAATTTATTAGTTGTGTTATTTTCAACAAGCTATTCAATATCCTTCTCTTCGTCTGTAAAATGGGGATATCAAGAGTGAGAGCCTTAACAAGTTACTGTGAGTTGTGTGTTGAATGCTTAGAATAAAGTCTAACACTTGATGGGCTTTCAAGACAAATTATGGCTATTATCATCATGATCTTACAAAAGACGTGCTAAGAAGATAAAGATAAGCAAACAAAGTATAAATTGAGAAAAAAAAACTACCTTCTAAAATCCCTTATTATCTTTAAAGCGCTGTATATGTGCTTTTTGTATACAGTTTTAGGCGAGAGTAAAAACAGAACAAAAAAAAAAAAACCAAACCCATTGCCGTTGAGTCCATTTTGACTCATAGAGACTCTATAGGACAGAGTAGAACTGCCGCATAGGGCTTCTAAGGAGATGCTGGCGGATTCGAGTTGCCAACCTTTTAGTTAGCAGCTAAGCTCTTAACCTTTGCACCACCAGGGCTCAGGTATGTATAAATCCCAAAACCCATTGTCATCGAGTAGATTCCAACTTATAGCAACACTATAAGGCAGAGTAGAACTGGCCCATACTGTTTCCAAGGCTATAATCTTTATGGAAGCGGACTGCCATCTTTCTCCCACATGTGTAAATATACAGAGGAAATATGGTATATAAGACGGTATATATGCAAGGTATAATTTTACTGCATTTTAAATTTCATAAAAGAGAGAGGAAAAAGAAAAAAACAAAGACCATGTAACAGAGAGTTGAATTGGTATAAGTTAAATGCACGAATGATGCTAATCTACTGTACTCACTACATAGAGTTAATTTAAGAATTAAATGAAATAATATATGTAGTACCATTCATTTAGTGACTGGCAGGTTGAAAAGGCGAGTGAAATGCTGACCATTATTTGTTGCATCCTCATTACTATTTTTAGTTAGTCATATTACAGTATAGATAGCTTTTCTTCGATGAATTCCAACCAAAGGTCAGATTCTACCACTAAAGCTGTCTTTTAGGGAAGCACCTTCTGCTGCTTTCTCCTGCTGCCTTCTGCAGGCTGTCCAGTGAAACAATCTGACAGTAGCCACAGGAAAGGACATGAATTCAGGACTAATGGTGGCTTCTTCCTGCTGTGGGGATCACTGTCTTCATGCAAATGAGAAGATGCTGACGGTTGTTGTGGAACAAGAAGACACTTCTCCTGCTATTCATTACTTTTTATTTCAATGTTCTGCCTCAGTGCTATATTTGAGCACTGATGGTAAAAGTCCTCCAAGTCACTCTTTTGTCATGAATCTAAGGCTGGAAGCGACAACTTCTATTTGCCTGTTGAAGCTGGCTCTGCTGCGTTAGTGGAAATGCATTTGTACCTTTTAATATAGATGAGGAAAAGTGGCCCAGCTGATCTCTTGGCTGATTTAACCGCACACAAATGGGTAGAAATTCTATACTCCTGTAATTTTTAATCCATCAGAACCCCATTTTCCCTGAATATTTACTGAACTAAATGTACTTTGTAAACCCTGGCGGCTTAGTGGTTAAGAGCTACGGCTGCTAACCAAAAGGTCAGCAGTTGGAATCCACCAGGCACTCCTCAGAAACTCTGTGGGGCAGTTCTACTCTACCTTACAGGGTCGCTATGAATCAGAATTGACTTGATGCCAACGGGTGTGTGGTGTGAGATGTACTTCCTCAAGTGTTGTTATGCTTTTCTACAGCCTAAATGCTTAGGTCAGTACCCGTTTTCTTTTCAAATTCAACACACATATACTGAATTCAATATTTGTTTCTTGAGAAGAGGAAAAAAAAAAAAAGTGGTGATATGTGGGGGACAATTATCTCCCAACAAATTCTGTGCATTTCTCCCAAGTCTCTTCAGAAGCAGGCACAGTCCTCAACAGCATTGCAGGCAGAATTACAAGAACAGGGTCACTGGAATTGATTTTTCCAGGAAATGAAGGGAGATTCTGAATGGGTAGGTAAACTCTTGCTGTTCTATGCATGGTGGTTAAGCACGAGGCTGTTAATTAAAAGGTCATCTTAAAGTTTTACAGCATTGGAAACCCTGTGGGCAGTTCTACTGTGTCCTATATATAGGGTCACTATGAGTCAGAGTCTATTCCACGACAATGAACTTGCTTTAGTTTTGGGTGTTACTTTTCAATTTTTTGAATATACCTCATACAGTTATCCTGTTTGGTAGGACATGATTCTGGTTTATCTGCTTAGCAATAGCAGAAATTCCCAACCACTGGAAGAAAGAAGAAATAAGATTTGGATTCTCAGCATTGTATATCCACATGAAGCTCTGTTAATACAGGCTCTAACTTATTCATGGCTCTATCCTCAAGATAAGACCATTTAATTAAGATTTGTGAATAACATAGTCAATGCAGAGAATTTGTAGTTTTATTCTAAACATTGCAAGTATTGTTTTAGAAGAGAAGACGGAGCAAAAACTCTTCTTAGTGTTCACTTATTCAGTGATTATCATTATTTTTAGAAGACAGAAAGTGTTAACCATTTTGTGTTATCACACAATGATTCCACTACTGGGCATCAAACTTCACTTGTGTTATAAAATGAATGAACCAAATTAGATGGTCATCAAGAATTGTGACTGTCACTGGAAAAAATCCACTTCATATGACAAGACATTTTAGAATAATGCAAGGACCGTTGGTCAAGGAAACATTACTTTATTGAAGAAGAAATTCCCTTGAGGTCTTTCAACTCTATTCATTTGAATGTGGAAAGAACAATGTAGGCTTGGGACAGAAATAACCATTTGATCTATTTTTCCCCCAGAAAAACTGGCCTTCCATGGCAGAACATCAGAATTTGTTTGCTAAAAATTAATAAAATTTTGTTTTTCATAGAATACATTTAAACACTAACTGCCATTTTCACTGTTAGGACAACACCAAGATGTCACACATATTTTCAGCAGCAAAGTTGAACTTTCAATTTTAAATATTATTTTGCTATCCTCACTTTTGGTGTAGGAGTGATTACACAAGCCATAATAATAAAAATAAGATAAGAATTTATACTTATTGAATGATTATACCATTCTGGGCACCATGCCTAGTTTATAATCTCTGATTCTCATTGCTCAACATGAAAAAATTATTTTATTTAACTTCTCTGTAAATCATCTTCCTGCTATGGTATTATATGCACATGTCTAGTTGTTTAATATATTCATTTTTGGAAATATTCAATTGAGTGGCTATTCAAGTCTAAAAACAAATAAATTTTCCATGAATGTTTACTGTATTCGTCATTTGTTCATATATCTGTATTGGTAAATAAATGAGAACGTTGAACTGGGCAAATTGAATACAAAATCAAAAGTCCAAGGAAATAAATAATAAGGTTTTTTGTTTCTTTGTTTCCAATTACTTGAAAAAAAAAATGATAAATAAGGAAGACTGCTTACTGGTTTGCTTAAGGAGTGGCATTTCTATTTTATCTAACCTAAATGAAGCTGTAGATGGGAATAATGTGTATAATCGTCAGCATGATGATTGATGATTTAAATTTCTTAAGGCATAAAAAAGCACATAATAATGGGAATTGTCATATAAAAGGAACTCTGGTGGCACAGTGGTTAAGAGGTATGGCTGCTAACCAAAAGTTGGCAGTTCAAATCCACCAGCGGCTCCTTGGAAACCCTATAGGGCAGATGGGTTTTACTCTGTCCTACAGGGTCCCTATGAGTTGGAATCGACTGGATGACAAGAAGTTTTGTTGTTGTTATTCTTTTTTGGTCACATACAAACAGAAGCATTTTGGAAAATTTTTAAATAAACCATAAAAAAAGTCTGCATACTATAAATACACTAGCTTTTTTAAAAAGGCAATTTAGGAAGTTTGTTATATATAATAAAGTGAATTATTATTCCAGTTTTTGGAAG
Source organism: Elephas maximus indicus (assembly GCF_024166365.1). Classification (NCBI taxonomy): domain Eukaryota; kingdom Metazoa; phylum Chordata; class Mammalia; order Proboscidea; family Elephantidae; genus Elephas; species Elephas maximus. The sequence goes on along the minus strand of NC_064827.1, from coordinate 90,234,671 downwards.
GTAACGGGAAAGGGGAATCCCTGGTGGTGTAGTGGTTAAGTGCTACGGCTGCTAACCAAAAGATCAGCAGTTTGAATCCGCCAGGCGCTCCCTGGAAACTCTACAGGGCAGTTCTACTCTGTCCTATAGGGTCACTATGTATCGGAATTGACTTGATGGCACTGGGTTTGGTTTTTTGAACGGGAAAGGACATCACTTCTTAATACTGCTTCTACTTTGTAATCCAGCTAACCATCTGAAGGTATTGCCTTTACATTTATTAAAATATGCCACAGCTTGATGTACCAATGACCATTTCTTTCTATTTAAACAACAGATGGAATATTGGGTTGAAACCAGACTTGGACATTCTGTTGTCATATCATAGAGCCCAGTACTTATTTATAAAATATGACAACAAAGCATTCTGGTACTTATTTATAAAATATGACAACAAAGCATTCTGGTAAGCTACTTGCAGGGACAATTAGTATTCAATTAAATCACCCTGAGGGATTGGTGGGGTGAGAGATGGAAGAGCAAGGTGTGAGCTACAGTATTTAAGCAAGCCAGAGAAGATAAAATATGTTGTTGTTCAGCGTATTACCCTAGACTCTGCCCTATTGTTTTCTTAGTTTTAGTATCACATAACTCAGAGATGATCTCCATAAAAAGAAGTAGCCAAAAGAAAAAAAAAAAGTATTCTTGTTCAGATCTAATGAAGAATTTCAATTTATTTTTCATTAACATGAAAAAGGATGCATAGTGTCTGTGCGATAACATTTTTGTAAAATCCTTTGATATATCTTTGAAAAGATGGTGATGGAAATCTATGTTTCATCATTCATCAGATTCCAAAATTTAGAAGTGTTACAGATAAAAGCTCAAATTCCCTTCCCACTTTGTTGCAAGGTTCCTAATATTCATACTAAAATGATAATATGTTTTAACAGATTGCGACATAACCTTAAAAACTCATTGCCATTGAGTCGATTCCCACTCAGAGTGACCCTACAGGACAGAGTAGAACTGTTCCATAGGGTTTCCAAGGAGTGGCTGGTGGATTTGAACTGCTGACCTTTTGGTTAACAACCTGTTCCACCAGGGCTCTGATATAACTTAGGTAGTTTATTTAAATAAGAGTTAGGAAATTAGAGAGGGCAGGAAAGTGTCCCATTCTTCTTCTTCTTTTTTTTTTCCTACTTCGAATCTCTTATATAGGTAAAAAGTGGTAAGGCTAAATAAAACAGGGTGTCTTAAAGATGTTAAGGGGCTGTCCACATTTTCTAAATTTACTTTCAAGTCACTCTGCTATTTTTAGGCATTTTAAAATTAGTCTATTTGTTCCTTCCTCAATTTCTCATTATATGCAAACAAGTAGTACATAACTTTTGTTGATCCCTTAGCATGACTGACAATTTTCAAGGAAGCATACAGTGTTACAGGGCATATGTACAAATTTCTGTGTCCTCTTTACTTGCTTCATTAGGTATCTCAGAATGTAAGGCCACACAACAGGCACAAGAATCACGTTAACTAACATTTATTGAGCATTGTCTACATATCATGCACCTTCTAACTTATTTTTTTTTTTTAACAAAGAGAAATTTATTCTCTCACAGTCTAGTGGGTTACAAGTCTAAATTCAGAGCTTCGGTTCCAGGGGACGGCTGTCTCTCTGTGGGCTCTAACGGAAGGTCCTTGTCCTCCTCAATCTTCCCCTTGTCGAGGAGCTTCTGAGGCACAGGGACCCCGTGTCCAAAGGATGCACTCTGCTCCTGATGTTGCTTTCTTGGTGGCATGAGGTCCCCAGTTCTCTGCTTGCTTCCCTTTACTTTTTTTTTTTTTCTTCAACAATTTTTTTTTTATTAACTTTTATTAAGCTTCAAGTGAACGTTTACAAATCCAATCAGTCTGTCACATATAAGTTTACATACATCTCACTCCCTACTCCCACTTGCTCTCCCCCTCTTGAGTCAGCCCTTTCAGCCTCTCCTTTCGTGACAATTTTGCCGGCTTCTCTCTCTCTCTATCCTCCCATCCCCCCTCCAGACAAGAGTTGCCAACACAATCTCTACTGTCCACCTGATATCATTAGCTCACTCTTCATCAGCGTCTCTCTCCCACCCGCTGACCAGTCCCTTTCATGTCTGATGAGTTGTCTTCGGGGATGGTTCCTGTCCTGTGCCAACTTCTAACTTATTTTTATGTCTCAGTTTATTTACTCTTCACAGCAACCTTTTAAAGAGTAATTATTAGCGAAGGCAAAGAGAGTCTCGGGAACCTACCCACAGTCACAGAGCTAATAAGTGGCTGAGCCACAACTTGATTCCACTCTGACTTCCAGATCCCGAGCTCTTCATCATAATTACAAACACAGAGCGCAAGTGCAGTGTAATCTCTGTTTCTCCCTTTATACACAGGAACATATATACACACATACTAACTTTATAGAATTTACGCTAACGAACAAGAACAAATGAAACACAGGTGGACTCCAATTTTTGAATTACTTACATTCTAAGAGTTAATTCACAAGTCATTTTAGCAGTTGAGAATTGGGGTGGGCTCCCAGCGAGCTAGCAGAAGCTTATATAGAATATGTTACCTTAATTCTGTACTAATGTTATTCTAGATCTTACCCAGCATGTATTGCCATGTTACTGTAAGAACTTCAGAAATTTGGATACTTTCCACCAATTTTGATGGGATTGGGACTTCCCCTTCCTTTTCTATCACCTTTCCTTAGCCTGTACCCTCTTGACCATGGGAGTGGAGACTCACCCAGCTACAGTTCTTTGGCAATGGTTTGGGATAGTGGCTTCGGTAGGGTCTGAGTTAAGAAACACCAATAAGTGACTAAAGAAAGGGTTGGAAGTAGTTAAAAGTTCAAGCTTTGGAGTCAGACAGGCGGGTCTGGTGTTTCTGTCAAACAAGCTTGCAGATCTTTGCTCCTCCACTTTCTAGCTGCCTTAATGTCATGTAGACTCATTTTACGTTATGTTAAATGACAATAATAATAATATTTACTTCAACAATAATAATATTTACTTCATAGTAAATAAAATTGTTAGGATTAAATCTTCCCGTTATGTGCCATTGAGTTGATTCTGACTGATAGCGACCCTATGTAATTTTGAATTACCCAGTGCTGTCGAGTGGATTTCAACTCATGGTAACCCTATAGGACAGAGTAGAACTGCCCCATAGGGTTTCCAAGGAATGCCTGGTGGATTCGAACTGCTGACCTTTGGGTTAGCAGCCAAACTCTTAACCACTACGCCACCAGGGTTTCCTAGGTGTGTATATAAAAAGCCTAGCAGTGTTAGATAGAATGTTTAGCAGTTACCCTTACTATGGCAATGAGTTGGGAGACAAGGCTCCTTATCTGGCACACCTTTCTGGTGATGCTTTACAATTCACAATGGCCTAAAACACATTCAACCCAAATTTTTCCAAACCACGGTGGTTAGTGGTATAAAAACAAACAAACAAAAAACTGTCACAATCTGCTGCTTCTGACCAGGGTCTTTATCTTAACAAATAAATAAATAAATGTATATTCAGGTGAAAACATAGATAGTAAAAAACACCAATTCAACAATTTCTGCATATACAATTCAGTGACATTGATTACATTTTTCAAGTTGTACCGTCTTTCTCACTATCATTTTCCAAATTATTCCACCACTGTTAAGATAAACTCACTGCCCCTAAGCTTCTCATTTAACTTTTCAAGTTACTTTGTCAATTTGATCGCATATAGATAGTTCTTTAAAAAGGGCACAATGCTTAATTAAGGCAGGCATTCTGTACTAATTAAGCTAAACTACTGTTTGGTTTAAAGATGACTTCAGGGGATAGTTCTGGTTTAAGGTTTAAGATTTAAAGATTATCTCAGGGCAATAGTTTCGGAGGTCATCCAGCCTTAATGGATTCAGGAAGTCTGGATTCCATAAAAATTAAAAATTCTGTTTCACATTTCCTTCCTTTTGATCAGGACTCTTCTGCAGAACCTTTGATCAAAACCTTCAGTACTGGTAGGTGGGCACCATCCAATTCTGGTTTCATGGCAAAGTAGGCAGCTTTTCATGGAGGTAATTAGACATGCATTCCAGGTCCTCCTCCAATTCCAGACTCTCCTTCCTCCTCTGCTCCTTCAGACAAATGGAGACATATTGTTGAACCTTGGAAGGTCACTCAAAAGCTTTTAATACCCCAGCCACTAAACAACAAACTAGGAGGGAGAACAGAAACACTGAAAAACAGCATTTTGCCATTCAGTATATGAAACCATGCACCTAAACCTCCAAGCTAAGAAAACAAATCTTATGATAGGTTTGGTTGTACATATGCAGCATCAGCAGTTGCTCTTTTTTTTTGTTTGTTTTTTGTTTTAGATGTTATTATAAAAAAATGTATAAGACAACATTTGTCAGTTCAACCTTTTTCAAGTACACAACTTATTGATATCAATTACATTAATCTTGTTATGCAACCATTACCTTTAATCAATGCCAAATTTTCCATACCATAAACAAAAACCTGATGCTCCCTGAACAGTGGTTCCCCCATCTCCTTCCCTACTGCCCTTAGTAACCACTAATAAACTCTGGTCTCTATACATTCATATAAGTGAGATCATACAACGTTTGTCCTTTGGCAATTGATTTCACTCAATGTGATATTTTCAAGATTCATCCTTGTTGTCGCATGTATCAGGACTTAATTCCTCTTTATGACTAAGTATGTATGTACCACATTTTGTTTATCCATTCATCTGTTGATTGGCATTTAGGTTGCTTCTACCTTTTGGGTGTTGTAAACAATGCTACAATGAACATTGGTGCACATATGTCTGTTTGTATTACTACTTTTAAGTCCCTTGTGTATAAAGCTAGGAGTGGGATTGCTGGGTCATATGGTAGTTCTGTTTTTAATTTTTTGAGGAACTGGCAAACTGTTTTACAAAATGGCTGTACCATTTTGCATCATATCTCTTTCTTAATATTTTGGTTCTTGAAGCATATCTGAGTATTCTGAGAGACTTACAGATACAGGTATATATTATTATACTTTAGGTGACACTTTACAGAGCTAATTAGTTTCTCACTCAAGTTTATATGCAAGTTGTTTTGCGACATTGGTTGCAACCTCCATGATGTGTCAGCATTTTCCCTTTCCACACCCCAATTCCCCGTTTCCCTCTGCCCATTTCTCCTGTCTCTTCCTGCCTTCTCATCATTGCTTTGGGGAAGGGGTTTCCTGTTTGGTCTCATATATATGATTGAACAAAGAAGCACATTCCTCACATGTGATATTGTTTGTTTTATAGACCTGTCAAATCTTTGGCTGAAGGGTGAACTTAGGTAGTGGACTCAGTTCTGAGTTAAAGTGGTGTCTGGGTGCCAGAGTCTCGGGGGTTCTTCCAGTCTCCATCAGACCAGTAAGCCTGGTCTTTTTTTGTGTGTGAATTTGGATTTTATTCTACATTTTTGTCATGCTCTGTCCAGGACCCTTTATTGTGATCACTGTGAGAAAGATTGGTGGCAGTAGCCAGGAACCATCTAGTTCTGGGCTCGAGCTGGTGGAGGCTGTGGTACTTGTGCTCCATTAGACCTTTGGACTATTATTTCCCTTATGTCTTTGGTTTTCTTCATTCTCCTTTGCTCTGGACAGTAGATGTACCTTAGACGTTTGCTTGCAAGCCTTTAAGACCACAAATGGTACTCACCAAAGTGGATGTAGAACATTTTTTTTTTTTTAATGTACTTTGTTATATCAATTGACCTAGATGACCCTCGTGATCATGTTCCCCAGCCCTTAGTCCTAGTAACTCAGTCGTTCAGGTGTTTGGATGTGCCTATGAAGCTTCTATAACTTTGCCTTGGTCAAGTTGTACTGACTTCCCCTATATTGTGTGCTGTTTTTCCCTTCAACAAAGTTAACATTTGTCTTCTATCCAGTTAATGATTTCACCTCCCCAGCCCTCCCCTTCCTGGAAACTATCAAAGATTGTTTCTTGCTGTGTGTAAACCTTTTCTTGAGTTTTATAATAGCGGTCTCGTACAGTATTTGTCCTTTTTTGATTGACTTATTTCATTCAGCATAATGCCCTCCAGAGTCATCCATGTTGTGAGATATTTCATGGATTCATCATTGTTCTTTATCATTACATAGTGTTTCATTGTGTGTATACTTTGCTTACCCATTCATCTGTTGATGGGTACGTATGTAGGTTGTTTCTGTCTTTTTGCTATTGTGAATAATGTTGCCAATGAACATGGTGTGCATATGTCTATTCATGTGACAGCTCTTATTTCTCTAGGCCATATTCCTAGGAATGGGACTGGTAGATTGTACGGTATTTCCATTTCTAGCTTTTTAGGAAGTACCATATTGTTTTCCACAGTGGTTGTACCATTTTACATTCCCACTAGCAGTGTCTAAGAGTTCTAATCTCCCCACAACCTCTCCAAAGTTTGTTAATTTCTCTTTTTTGATTAGTGCCAGTAACGTTGGAGTGAGATGGTATCTCAATGTAGTTTTGATTTGCATTTCTATAATGGCTGATGATAGTGAGCATATCCTCTTGTGTCTGTTAGCTCCCTGAATGTCTTTGGTGAAGTGTCTGTTCATATCTTTTGCCCATTTTTTGTTGTTGAAGTGTTGTAGAACCTTATAGATTTTAGAAATTAGACTCGTCAGATATGTTGGAGACAATTTTTCCCAGCCTGTAAGTTCTCTTTTTACCATTTTGATAAAATCTTCTGATAAGCATAAGTGTTTAATTTTTAGAGCTCCCATTATCTAGTTTATCTTCTGGTGCTCATGCATCGTTAGTTATGCTTTGTATCCAACTTATGGTGTATAATAGGGCCCCTAGCACTGTCCCTGTTTTTTTTTTTCCCCATGATCTTTATCATTTCAGGCTTTCTATTTAGGTCTTTGATCCATTTTGCATTAGTTTTTGTGTATGGTGTGAGGTATGGGTCTTATTTCATTTTTTTACAGACAGGCATACAGTTTTGCCAGCATCATTTGTTAAAGGGATTGTCTTTTCCCCATTTCAGGGACTTTGGACTTTGTGAAAGATAAGCTGACATTAGGTGGATGGATTTACTCCTGGGTTCTCAGTTCTGCTCCATTGTTCTATATGTCTGTCATTGTACCCGTACCAGCCTGTTTTGGCTAATGTGGTTGTATAGTAGCTTCTGAGATCAGGTAGTGTGAGGACTCCTATTTTGTTCTTTTTCAACAATGCTTTACTTACTTATAAAGTTAGCGTTAGTTTTTCCATCTTGTTAAAGAATGCTGTTGGTATTTGGATTAGGATTGCATTATATCTGTAGATTGCCTTTGAGTAGAATTGATATTTTCACAATGTGGAGTCTTCCTATTCTTGAGCATGGTATGTTTTTTCCATTTATACAGGTCTCTTGGTTTCTTGCAGTATTCTTTTTTGTTTTCTTTGCATAAGTCTTTTATATCCCTGGTCAGATGTATTCCTAAGTATTTTATCTTTTGAGGGGCTATTGTAAATGGTACTGATTTCCTTTTTGAAGTTCTCTTTGTTGGTGTAGCGGAGTTCAATTGATTTTTGTATGTTGATCTTGTATCCTGCTACTCTGCTGAAGCTTTCTATTAGTTCCAGTAGTTTTCTCGTGGAATCTTTGGAGTTCTGTATGTATAGCATCATATCATCTGAAAATAGGGTTAGTTTTACTTCTTCCTTTCCAGTTTGAATGTCCTTTATTTCTTTTTCTTGTCTAATTGCACTAGCTAGAGCTTCCAGCACAATGTTAAATAGAAGTGGTGATAAAGAGCACCCTTGACTTGTTCCAGTTCTCAGGAAGGGGGGTGGTGCTTTCAGCCTCTCTCCACTGAGGATGATATTAGCTGTTGATCTTGTATAAATGTCATTTATTCTGTTGTGGTATTTCCCTTCTATTCCTATTTTGCTGAGACTTTTTATCAGGAGTGGGCGTTGGCCTTTATCAAATGCCTTTTCTTGTCGATTGAATTGATCATGTGATTCTTGTTTTATTTATGTGGTGGATTATGTTGACTGATATTCTAATGTTGAACCATCCTTGCATACCTGGTATGAATCCCACTTGGTCACGGTGTATTATTTTTTTGATATGATGCTGAATTCTACTGGCTACAATTTTGTTCAGAATCTTTGCTTCTGTGTCCATAAGAGAGATTGGAGTGCAGTTTTCTTTTTCTGTGGTGTGTTTGCCTGATTTTGGTATCAGGGTTATGCTGGCTTCATAGAGTGAATTTGGGAATATTCCTTCCTTTCCTTTGCTATGACATAGTTTGAGTAGTACTGGTGTGAGCTCTCCTCTGAATGTTTGACCTAATTTTCCAGTAAAGCCATCTGAGCCAGAGCTTTTTTTGTTGCTTTTTTTTTTTTTCTTAAATTTCCTCTTCAATCTCTTCTCTTATTATGGGTCTGTTCAGATTTTCTATCTCAGTTTGTGTTAGTTTAGGTAGGTAGTATGTTTCTAGAAATTTGCTGATTTCCTCAAAGTTCTCAAATTTGTTGCAGTATAATTTCTCTGTTATGACGCTGTTTATTTCAGCTGAGTCCGTTGTAATGCCTCCCGTCTCATTTCTTATTTGGGTTTTTTTTTCCTTTCCTGTTTTTCTCTTGTCAGCTTTGCCAGTGTTTTGTTCATTTTGTTGATATTTTCAAAGAACCAACTTTTGTTCTTGTTGATTCTTTCCATTGCTTTTCTGTTCTCTATTTCTTTTGGCTTTAATCTTTATTATTTTCTTTCTTCTTGTGGCTGTGGACTTCTATTGCTCTTTCTATTTGAGTTTTAGGGGTAACCTTTTGATTTTGGCCCATTCCTTTATGATGTGTGCATTTATTGCTACAAATTCATTTGTGAACACTGCCTTTGCTGTATCCCAGATGTTCTCGTATGATGTGTTTTCATTCTCATTTGATTCTAGGGATTTTTTTAATTCCCTCTTTGATTTCTTCTACTACTTGGTTATTTTTAAACAAGGTATTATTCAGTTTCCATGTATTCGATTTTTTTTTCCATTACTCTTCCTGTTATTGATTTTTACTTTTATGACATTGTGATCAGAGAGAATATTTTTTATTACTGAGACTTTAAATATTAAAAGTAAGAAAGAACATGGCTTCTAATTTCTTCTACCTCTTATATCCTATAAAAAATATATATCCTATAAGGGAACAAAAAATAATAAAAACAAGCTTTTAAAAGTAGGCTTCTTTTTATGTCACGTAAGAAGCAAAAATTACTAAGATGAAGAGGAAGAGAAGGAAGAAGAAAAGGGAAAGAGAAGAAACACATATAGGGTTTATTATAACCTGGTACTCTCCTGAGTATTCTTCACAACAATCCTATGAGGCAAGCACTCTTTTTACCCTCGCTCAACAGCTGAGAAAGCTTTGCTTCTGGTTTCAAAAACAGGACAGGGCCCTTGGATATTATCCACGCTTAAAAACAAATGCCAAGTAATTCACAAAGGAAAGACTAGATGACTTTATCTGGAATACAGCTTGGAGACACACCAACTATTAGGCTAGCCAAGACCTACTGTGAGGCAGGGGGGTAATACAGTGTTTCCCTCTTGCTGTCCCAGTCAACAAAAGAAGGGGAGAGAAGAGAATCTCTGTACATATTCTTGGGGAGAGATAAATTCTGTGGTGAACAGCTTTTCCCCTCCTAAAAGCACGTAAATTTATGGTGGATAGTCCAAAAGATTCATTCATAAAGGTAGACATCTTTGTTATCTAGTGCTGCTTTAATAGAAATACCACAAGTGGATAGCTTCAACAAAGAGAAATTTATTCTCTCACAGTTTAATAGGCTAGAAGTCCAAATTCAGGGCTTCAGCTCCAGGGGAAAGCTTTCTCTCTCTGTTGACTCTGGAGGAAGTTCTTTGTCATCAATATTCTCTGCACGGGAACCCCATGTCCAAAAGACATGCTCTGCTCCTGGCATTTTTTTAATTGATGGTATGAGGTCCCCCGTCTCTCTGCTTGCTTCTCTCCTTTATATCTCAAAAGAGATTGGCTTAAGACACTACGTAAACTTGTAGATCTCATCAATATAACTGCCATGAATCCATCTCATTGTATCATAGCGATAGGATTTACAGCACATAGGGAAATCACATCAGATGACAAAATGGTAGACAATCATACAATACTGGGAATCATGGCCTAGCCAAGTTGATAGATATTTTGGGGGGACAAAATTCAATCCATGACAATTAGTATACTGTTTACTGGCTGGATGTATTCCTAGGTAATAGATTTGTTGTTCTCCTATATATATATATATATGAGCAGAGGAAGAGAGAATAAGCAAGATGATGGGCCAAAAGAAGGGGAGAGCAGTGGAGTGGCCTCTACTCTCAAGGTTTGGTGTGACAAGGATAGTTTTAGTTTCAATGGGCTGAGTAAATACTTAAAAAGGAAGCTGGGCCTTAAACATCTTGCTTTTATTCCATCCAAGAAAGATTTTCACCAGAGGATGGTATCCCAGCAACAAGAGGTTGTAGACTAGCAGGCTGTAGGCTGTGAAAGAGGATAAGCCAGAGTTGAATCTCCGAAGTCAAGGACTATTCAGGATGCTGTCAGGAACTGTATAGACTTGGCAAGAGACATGCAGAGAGTATTGTTGCCTAGTCAGAGAAACAGTAAGAACAAACTAGAAGAAAGTTCTCATTCCTGCCCTCCTCTCTGCACCAGCTCACAGGAAGAGCTAGACAGAGCTTTGAATCTTATTATGAGATTTGACATTTTTAACCTGGATGAATTACTTATTTTAATAAATGGAGCTGACCAGGAAAATATGGACGCTGCCTCACATGATATTAAGGAATAGGAAAGAGGCATTCACGTAGCAGAGTTGATGACAAGACTGAAATAAAAATCATTTGATATTTATACTCTCCTGAATTAGAATTTCTCAATTAAACTGTCACTCTTCAAAATGGGTATGGAGACCAAAAGTAAGCTGTGCTAATTGTGTTACTGATAAAGAATTTATTTCTGTTTTTCCTAATTTGGAGCACATTGGGAGTATTGCATTCAGTTCTGCTTATCATCCCATCACCTCTTAAGAGAAACCTGGAAACCCAGAATGTTAAATTGTGGACAATCTGTCAGGAAAAGTGGCCAGGATGGGACTGTCTGCCTTGAAGAAGATTAAGTTAAAAAGAGAGTTACAAATATTGTTTTCAATTATTTAAAAAGTTATTAAAATTATTTCACACCTTTTCATACAAAAAAGGGCATCAATTTACCTGTTTGTTTCTGAGAGCATAAATTAAACTAATAATGAGATGTTATATGAATAGATTATAATTTGGTACTGCAGAATACATTTTTAATTGATAATTTCAAAATAGCAATTTTTTTTTTTACTGTAACTTTGGTGTCAACTCAATATAGAAAATTTGAAAAATGAAAAATAATAATATGGGTAAATAAAAATTACCTATAAACAGACAGCTCAAAGAACAAGGAAAGACATATCTGATACATTTATTCTAGATTGGAACAGATTTCCTCACTGCAATGGGGGGATCCCTGCTTGAGGAGGATTAAAGAAAAGGCTAATTTAAGGACAGACAGATGATTATGTTTATGAGATATTAGCTTTAATTTCTTTCAGAATCCTGTGGTCTGTAATTATAATATACAACACTGTCATTAATTTTTAACTTGCTTTACATCTACATTTAATTTATGTGTGGCTAGTTGACATAGTTTTGGAATAAAGCAAGGAAAAATTAACATTTTTTAAAAGTACACATGAACCGATTTCAGAACAACACTCTTTTAAGTGCCTATCAAAATCTTCAAGGTTTCCCATTTTTAATGGTTAATGTTATATGTCAACTTGGCTAGACCTTGATTCCCAGTATTGTGTAATTGTCCTCCATTTTGTGATATTGTGTAATTATACTCCACTTTATATGTTGTAAATCCTAAACCTCTATAAGTTAATGAGGCAGGATTAGTGTGGAATGTATCTTGAGTCATGCTCTTATTAAAGGGCATGACTGAAGTCACACGCTTACACTACTCACTGCCTTACTCAAGTATCTAAGGGCAGTTTCCCCGAGGGTATGACCTACATCCAATATATGTGGATGCTCTGGCAAAGCTCATTCTTGCTCTGGATCCTACATCTGGTTCTTGGGACCTGAGGCAGCAGCCTGCAATCTGACCTGTCGACTTCGGGTTTGTCAGCCCCTGAAACCATGTGAGGCAGGAGAAACCTCCAACCTGATGTCTGAACCACGTGTTTGAGACTTGCCAGCCTCCACAACTGTGTGAACCATTTCCTTGAGGTAAATATCTCTCGTTCTGTATATATATACACTTCACTAATTTTGTTTCTCTAGAGAACTCAGCCCCTAAGCCTTTTGGTATCAGGAGGAGTGGCTCTAGACAAACAAAATTGTAAGGATGAGTTTTCTAAATTGGTTCTCAAGTCTGGCTAATCTTAAAGGTGCTGATGATTCTTCTTCTGGTAGTAAAGAAGGCATTGCTAATCCACGGTGTTAAGTGGCAATAGAACTCTGGAAAATATCACCACCAATAGATCAAATATTTATGAGTAACAAGGCTCCAGAAGATTACATATTGAAGACTATTCTACAGTTTTATCAGAATGAGAAGTATAAGGAAGCTAGATGATTGGTCTTAATTTTGCTATACAAAGTGGTGTAAGAGAGATGAGCTCAAGGTTTCAGAGTCACAGCTCAAGCACCATAAAAGACCTCAAAATTGCCACTTGTGTCCTGAAAGAAATTCTTATTTCTTGTAGTAACAGAGCTGATTTTGCCAAAAACCAAATCCTGAGTCTCATCATAAGAGTAGCTGAATTATGACGCCAATTGAATTCTCAACCTCGAATGGTGTCTGAAGTGAGGGCATTGATTGGAAAGAAACAGGATCCTGAAACTTGGAATGGGTATATATGGCCAGACAGTCAGGAAGCTGGGGACACTGGACCCCTAAATTTCATTGAATCACTCCTGCCAAATAGCACCACCCTTGCTATATGAAGAGATTACTCCATCTTTTCTGCTAAGCCACTCTGTCCAGGAAAATCATCATCCCTATAACCCCAATTTGATGAGATTAACCCAGCTGTGCCTGAAGAGTCTTTGTCTGAGATTTTGTCTGGGATGTCACCTGGGGCATTGACTGTGGCATTCTCTGAGGCAGGTACCTTAGAAGACATCGCTGAATGTCCCCAGGACCCACCCCATCACTCAATTTTGCATCTAAATATATAACTAGACTTAAGTCCCAGTGAACCCCAAAAGGTAAGGTACAAGAGAAGTTATACTATACTCCAAAAGAACTGTTTGCCTTTCCTAATATATACAAACAGAAGCCTGGGGAACATGTGTGGGAATAGCTATTAAGGTTATGGGATAATGGTGTAAGGAACTTAAAGTTGGATCAGTCTGAGTTTATTGATATGGGGCCACTAAGCACAGATCCTTCATTCAGTGTTTTAGCTTGAGAGGTTAGAAAAGTATCTAATAATTTATTTGGTTGGTATGCTGAAGCATGGATTAAGTGGTGGCCTACACTAAACCAAGTGCAAGTGCCAGACTTGCCTGGGTATACTGAAGAAGAAGGTATCCAAAGGCTTAGGGAAGCTGGAATGTTCAAGAAAATTTATCAGATTGGACCCACAGATCTAGCCATGTAGTGCCCAGAGGACACTTCTTTTACCACAATGGTGAGGAACAAATCTGTGAAGTAGCCCCAGCATCCCTAAAGGCTACTGTGATTGCTATTTTATGTAAGTCAGATTTGACAGAGGAAACTGTCCTAACTGAATTAAGGCACCGAACTACAATGGGGCTGATCAGACCTCATGGTGGTTGGGGCCAAGTGGCAGCATGCAGTTGACAAAGACAAGGTGGGTGTGGTTATCATAACAGACAGAAGAGTCAAAGCAATAGTCAGAATAGTTTAAGTCCTATGGACTTATGGTGTTAGCTACTTAGTCATGGCTCATGAACAAGTGGCCATCCTGGCAGGGTTGGAGGTTATGCATGGTCTCAGCAACATGGAGTTCCACTCACGGAGGCTGACTTGGCTACAGCCACTGCTGAGTGCCTCATCTTCCAGCAGCAGAGACCAACACTAAGTCCCTGATATGGCATCATCCCTCAAGGCAATCAGCCAGCAACCTGGTGATAGGGTGACTACATTGGGCCTCTTTCATTATGGAAAGGGCAGCATTTTATTTTTACTAGGATAGACTCTTACTCTGGATACTGGTTTGTCTTCCCTTCATGCAGTATTTCTGCCCAAACTACCATCCCTGGACTCACAGAATGCCTTATCCACCTTCATGGTATTCTACCCAGCATTGCATTGGATCAAAGGACTCAAGTCACAGCAAATGAAGTGTGGCAAGGTGCCTATGCTCATGGAATTCACTGGTCATACCCATGTTCCCCAACATCCTGAAGCAAGTGGCTTGATGAAATGATGGACACAATTACAGCACCAGCTAGGTGGTAATACTTTGCAAGGTTGGATTGGGGCAATGTTCTCCAGGAGGCTGTAAATGCTCTAAACTAGCATCTAGTACTTGAGGTAGAAATGGGAGTGGTACCACTCACTATCACCCCTAGTGACCCACTTGCAAAATCTTTGCTTCCTGTCTCTGTGACTCTATCCTCTGTGGGTCTAGAGATCTTAGTTCCAAATGAATGAATGCACTCACCTGGAGACACAACACTGATTCCATTGAACTGGATTAAGAATTCACCTGGCCACATTAGCCTTCTCATGCCTATGGATCAACAGGCAAAGAAGAGATTTATCAAGGGGAAATAGGATTTTATTACACAATGAAAGTAAAGAAGAGTATGTCTGGAATATAGGAGACCCCTTAGGGCATCTCTTAGAACTACCATGCCCTGTGATTAAGGTCAATAGAAAACTATAGCAACCCAATTCTGACATGAGTACTGATGGCCCAGACCCTTCAGGGATGAAGGGTTGGGTCACCCTATCAGACAAAGTACCATGGCCACCAGAGTTGTTTGCTGAGGGTAAAGGGGATATGGAATGGATGGTGAAAGAAGGTGGTTTTAAATACCAATTACCACCACGTGACCAGTAACAGAAACAAGGATTGTAATTGTTATGAGTATTTCTTCCTTGTTTTATTATATGTGTATATGTGTCTATATATGTGTCTATATTGTCCTATAGGGTCACTATGAGTTATGTGTATTTATATATAGCAATTATTTTTGTTTTCTCTCCCTTATAAAATATAAGATATAAATGGAGCTGGTGTGTTTTCAGTTGTAAGCATGTTAGTTGTATCATGTTAGGTGCAGGTATGACCTTATAATAGTCTTTATTTAAGATTATGTATTGTTTAAGGAGATGTGTACATGTGCCAAGTTGAGAAGGGGTGGACTGTGATGGCTAATGTTATGTGTCAACTTGGCTAGACAATGATTCCCAGTGTTGTGTAACTGTCCTCAGTTTTGTGATCTGATGTAATTGTCCTCCATTTTGTGGTATTGTGTAATTATCCTCTATTTTATATGTTGTAAATCCTAAAGCTCTATATGTTAATGAATCAGGGTTAGTGTGGGGTGTGTCTTCAGTCATGCCCTTACTAAAGGCCATGGCTCAAGTCACAGTCTTACTCAAGCCACACCCTTACACTAGTCACACCCTTACTCAAGTCACCACCTCACTCAAAGATCTGATGTAAGCGGTGTTCCCTTGAAGGTGTGAGCTACATCCAATATATATAGATATTCTGGCAAAGCTCGCTTTTGCTCTGGATACTACATCTGGCTCATCATCATCTGACCTCCATTTCTTGGGACTTGAGCCAATAACCTGCCATCTGATCTGCTGCCTTTGGGATTTGCCAGCTTCTACAGCCTTGTGGGCTAGAACCCTGCCATCTGACTTGATGATTTTGGGTTCATCAGCCCCTGCAACCACATGAGGCAGCAGATGCTTCCAGCCTGATGTCTAAGCCATGGATCTGGGACTTGCCAGCCATTTCCTTGAGGTAAATCTCTCTCTCTCTGTCTCTCTGTCTTTATATATATACATACACATTTCACTGGTTTTGCTTCTCTAGAGAACCCAGCATAAGACACCACTAATAGTAACTACCTTGTTGTTTGCCATGTGGCACACTACTTAATATTCAGGTGATGTGAGATAACATTCTGTAAATTCAAATGTTTACTCAGAGTTTTTAAAACTTTTAAGTGAAAAGCTTTACAACTTCAGCCAACATCATAGGACGGTGTCCTGCTGAAGCCATATTCATTATTTACCTGAAATTAAAATTTAACTGGATATCTTATATTTTTATTTGCTAAATATGAAAACCCTAATTGCCTTTGAAAAGTCAAAAATATTATCAACATTAGCCCTATGCTTCTTCTTGATTAAATCATGGTCAGAAGAAAAATAATGCCAGTAAGAGTTTTGAAGATTTCTTAGATATGTCTTCCTATAATGCTAAAGATGGAGAAAGAGGTAGTTTATGATTTTAATCTGATGTTTGACTTTATTGGACATGGTCCACTGGACATGAATAAGCCTTTTAAGACTCATTAAATGAATAAAATTTTTGTTTCCTTTCCTATAGATTTTCTCATTTATTTTAAATTTAATACATCAAAAAAGACAGAACAACCACTTTTCTCAACTTACTAGAATGCATGGCCTGCTTTTTCTAATTTTTATAGAAAATTTATTAAAGTTTAAATTTATTTCGAATTACCAGTCATTTTCTAAGACCCTAGCCTTCATTTAAATTGAGAACAAGTATTCAGTATTATTTTCTAATGAAAACAAGGGGAACTACTGTCACTAGGATCTGCTCCTTTTGTGTCCCACAGAAGACACTTTCCCTTGATCCGTAATAGAACATATGGTGAACCTTCTGGTTTATTTCTATTATCCTTTGGACAGCCTTTTCACCCTTGTGTTCACGAAGCAGATGACATGTAGTATTTGTTCATCTGGGGGCAAAATCCTGCCTTCTGCCCCAATCTACTCAGTGTATCTAGAGTCTCAATTTAACCTCAACACCTCCAGAAATCAAGGCATTTTAACAAATAGATACTCTTGAATATGCAACATACGAAAAAAAAAAAAAATTAAATTAGTTCATAAAACCTGATAACTTCAAAACATTTATATAATTACTTTAGCATAATGAAACAAGGGAAAGAGAGGGCCTAAAGTCTCAGGATGAAGCCTCAAAATTGAAAGACAAAGAACAGGCAGAATAGCTCAGATATACAAGGGCATGAAAATGAAAATAAGAGAAAACCATAATGTTGGTGTCAAAGAATGACAAAAGCATTATTGTGTGTTAATGTCTCCTTCCATTCTCCTGAGGATAATTCCCTAATAAAATCTAACCCTTCTGGGGCATCTGGTAGCTGAGACACAGCTACTCTTTTCTCCTCCTCTTTCCTTACATTTGCATCTACTGCCTCCTAAATTTTGGGGAACATGTATTTATCAAACCAAAAAACCAAACCAGTTGCCCTTGAGTTGATTCCATTCTCATGTGTATTGAAATCTTTCCAAAAATATCTGAGATAGTTATAAATCGTTTTCTAAGAATTCACAGGGCACGCAATGTTCATCTCTACATTAATGACAGTAATCTGGTTTCAGTTTTGTCATTTTTGAGCCAGTGAAAATGAAACTCAGTTTTGCTATTGAAGAATTCACAGCTCATAGTATCACATTTAAAGATGTATGGAATGTAACTCTTTCTCCTACTTTAATTACTACATCTACCTCTATATAACTTTCTGTAAATAACTTTCTGCAGGCATTATCTAATTCTGTATTCTCTATTGAAAAATTAAGAGGGTTTACCTGTATTAGCTTCAAAAAATAAATATTTTGCTTTGGAAAAAATGGCCCCGATTTATTCAAAGTAAAAAGGCACGAGCCACTTTGTTAGGAACTGGGAAGTATTTCCTGTTGTTTTTGAATCTGTAGCATTCCAGGGGGAAGTTGAAATTGTATTAATTGTTGATAAGCATAGGATAACACTCCATGAAGGAAAAGTCCTCTGCTTTTTACAATTTTTTCCTGGTATACCACCTGTAGATAACACTTAAGCGAGTACACAGAAATGGGTTTAGGGTACCAGCAAAGATGGAAAGATTTTCAAAGTAATATACTGTAGACTAGAAATACTGAATTAAGAAATGCTGGTCCAGAGCAACTTGCTATAAAAAATATCATTCTGGCAAATCTGTAGCTTTCTGAAACAAAAATGTAGGAAACATTGTTTCCTCTTTAGGAATACAGGTTTTGTTCTGCTACAATTTTCCTACAGTTGTACCTGTAGTTAAAAAAAGTAAAACTAAAGTCAGATTTGTATAGCCTTAGACCTACATGTCGTCTTCACGCATTCTGAAAACAGGATTTTTTTCTTCTGGTGAAAAACATATTTTTAAAAGATAGCACTAAAAAAACTAGCTATATTAATATACAACTATCGTTTGAAAAAAGGACTAAGGAACTTTAATTTTTTTTTGTGCTTTAGATGAAAGTTTACAGAGCAAACTACTTTCCTATTAAGCAATTAATACACATGTTGTTTTGTGACATTGGTTGCCAACCCCACGACATGTCAACACTCTCCCCTTCTTGACCTTGTGTTCCCCCTTACCAGCTTTCCTGTCTCCTCCCGCCTTCTCATCTTTGCCCCTGGGCTGGTATGCCCATTTAAGACTGAGGAACTTTTGACTTATTCTTTTTTAATTTATTTAACACTACTTTACTTTTTTCCCCCAATGGTAAAAGTAACACACGCTCTATGGAAAGAAATGTTGAAAGTACATGAGGCATAGAGGGAAAAAAAAAAATCAGTCGTAGTTTTATTACTCAAAGATAAGAATTTTGGTATATTTTTTCACTAGCAAAAATATTTTTTACTGAAAATTTAGTCAAAATATTGTGTGCATCTGTTGCTGTTTACAGGAGGAGAGACCATAAAAAGGGCTGTGTCTATAAATAGGAAACAGCTATTAGCACATTAATTAATGTCTAGTGTCCTGTTTGTCATTTTTACCCTGAAGAATAATTATTGGCTTAGCTAAGAATCCAGGCAATGATGAGACATTTGTTAAGTGAAATACTCAGAATGCTACTACGTTTGCATGTGAAATCACAACACGAGCCCATGGAGTTCAAGTAGAGAATATTTACCAGTCACTACTACCACCCTGTTCGGTCGAGTCGATTCCAACTCACAGAGACCCTATAGGACAGAGTAAAATTGCCCTATAGAGTGTCCAAGGAGTGCCTGCCGGATTTGAACTGACAGTCTTTAGGTTAACAGCTGTAGCTTTCAAACACTATGTCACCAGGGTTTCCCATTTACCAGTAGGTAGAAGCAATTAGAGTGGATCAGAGAAGTCTGTAGTATAAACAAGTAACAATGATCGATGCAGAAGTAATCACAGCACTATTAATTTTCCAGAGACAGAGGGTTGAGTTCTTGCTAAACTCAACCAGGAGTAATTGGAGTCAGAATTACTCCAGATACAGAAAATAAAATGGAGCTCTGAAAAGATGGAATGCAGGACTACTTGAGTGACATTCTCAGGTATTTGGAGTGGGTATTCGGATTTAACAAATGAGAAAGAAGATTAGCAACACAGGCAATTAGAAGCAGGGTCCTCATCAAAGTTTGATAATGCAGCTAGTATTTGGGCCATGATGGTGAAAGGCTGTAGGGCCTTTCAGATACAGTTACCCTTTACATTGTCTCCTGTCTTGCTAGCTAGACCCTCACTCACAGGCTACTGCAGCAGACTTAACCTCATGTCTTAGTTTCGTAGGGCTGCAAAAATAAAATGCCACACAGTGGATGGCTTTAAAGAACAGAAATTTCTTTTCTCATGGTTCTGAGTCTGGAAGTCCAAATCAGGGTCTCAGCCTCATCAATTTCTTCTGGAGCGTTAAGAGATGAATTGTTCCATGTCTCTCTCAGTTTCTGGTGGCTCCCCGCAGTCCCTGGCATTTCTTTGCTGCTTATAGATGCATCTGCCTCCATCATTACATGACATCTGTCTGCCTCTTGTGTGTGGCTCTGTTTCTGTAGCTGTTGTTCTCTTATAGGCCTTTCATGGATGAATTATTATTAGATTATTATTTTTGGAATTTTTTGGTGATGTCATGTTTATTCACTAATAGAATGGCTGCTGAATCATTGTTTGTTGGTAGTTTTTTATTATTTGAAAAACTGGGGTGCCAATTGCAAACAGTATTGGTATCATGTTCCATGAAGTACATAACAGAAGAAGCACATATCTGTACCATGGCCCAGAAAGTGCATCACACTTCCTGGTTACACTTGACCCATAAAATATATTCCTAAACGTTCCAGTGAGCACTTTATAAAAGATGTCACCGTGGAGGTGATTAATGCAAGTGGGCCATATTGGTCCAATGTTCCATGAAGCACATCACACACAGGATACATATCAGCACCATGGCCCAGGAAGTGCATCACAAACTGTTTTCACCCCCAAGACAACTCTTTTACTTGAGTATCTCTGAATGCTGGCAATCATACCTTCCCAATAACACAAAGAGAATAGTAAACATTCTTGCAAGCCATATCTCTATGTACAAAAATCAAAACCCATGGCAATCAAGCCATAGAGAATCTATAGGACAGAGTAGAACTGGATTTTCAAGGAGTGGCTGTGGATTCGAACTGTCAAATTTTAGGTGAGCAGCCTATCTCTTAACTACTATGGCACCAGGGCTCCGTACAGAAGCCAAAAGACACAAAAAACGTCATACAATCGCTACTCCAGGAAGCATCTCCTTACACGAATGGCTCTCAACACTCAAATGTGGCACAGACTAGCTTCGTTGTTTTTTAGGCATTTGTACCAGTATCCGCCATGATGCCAGAAAGTACTAAAGTGGCTCAAATGCCTGCCAATAAACCTCCGGGGGCAGAAAATATATCTGGCACCTATATATACCAGCACACACGAAAGGGTATAAAATCCACTTGGAAGGGATTTGGATTAGGACCCACCCTACTCTAGTATGACTTCATTAATTTAAATTGATAACATCTGCAAAGAAAAACCCCATTTCCCCAAACAAGGTCACCGTCACAGGGGCTAGGACTTCAGCATATCTTTTTGGAGGACACAGTTCAATCCAAAAAATCCAACTACACATGACATACCTACGTGTACCTGTGGCCGTCAGGTTGACTCTGACCCATAGCGACCCTAGAGGATAGAGTAGAACTGCCCCACAGGGTTAACAAGGAGCAGCTGGTGGATATGAACTGCCAACCTTTTGGTTAGCAGCTGTAGCACTTAACCACTGTGCCACCAGGGCTGCTATGCATGACAAGGTTCTATTATTTTCTGACAGCTCTATACTACTCAGGAAGAACTCATCAGCACAGTTCTACCGCCTACCTCACCATTCATCTGTACATAGTGAATAACCTGTTCCTAGATAATACTGTTTTTTTTTTTTTGCCTCCACTTTTCCACCTCTCTCCTCCCATTACTGTATAACAAAGGTTTTTGTTGTTGCTAGGTGCATAGGTATGCTATGATCTCTCTCACCATCTCCCTAGCTACTAATGAACGTAATAGCTATGAATGGACACAAAGTGAAGTATATGCCTTAGAAGGAGATGATTGCCCTCTGATGAAACCCAGAACTCTGTTAAGCTATCTTAGTGGGATAAAGGAGAAAGGAATGCTCCTGATCCCAGTAAATCTAGAATAGCCATCGGGAGATGGTCACCCACTCTAAACACAGGCAGTGAAATGATGTCCATTGTCCCCAGGGAGCCTCCCATTTTTACTACTCCTTTTACCTTTTATTACCCCCTTTCCCTACTTGCTTTCTGTACATGCTGTTTGGTACATAGAAATAGCTGTCCTATTAGTATATTCACCCCAGGAGAGAGGGGCTCTGGTGTTCCTCTTCCGTGGTGCAAAGTGGAGCATGCTTGGATGCGATCATAAGACCACACTCTGGGATGGGAGCCTAACTTCAGGGAACCTGGGCTGACGAGGGTGATGAGGATGTTTGCTTTCCCATGATATGTTCAGTATTCTTTGCCCACACATAATTCAGAGACATCAATTCTACTGTAATGTCCTTCTGTAGACAACTACAAGTAAAATTCCAGGGATGATGAAATAGAGTTTGATTTGGATTTGGAGTAAAAAGAATATGTAAATATTAAAGAAATTATGAAGATGGTTTTTCTTGGGATTCTATTTTTTATTAAAAGAATCAATTTCTAAGGGTCTTCTTTGGGGGGGCAGAGCAGTTTATGATTTTTTTTTTCTTAATACCCCGTTGTATATATCATCTGAGTATCAAAAATTGGGAACTCAAATGTTTTGTCACTGTATTAGATCAGCAATACCAGATCCTTCACTGGAGTACTAAGAACCAAGAAAGATAGTTTTCCTCTGGGATGTACTTCTAAAGCAGGGGTTGGCAAACCATGGCCTGTGGGCTGGCTGCCTGTTTTTTTTCTGACCACCTGTTTTAGTAAATAAAATCTTAAGATCTTATTGGAACACACTGCATCCATTCATGTATGTATTTTCTATGACTGTTTTTGTGTTGCAAGGGCAGAGTTGAATAGTTGTGACCAAGACCAAGACCAAAAGCCCAGCAAGCCTAAAATATTTACCCTCTGGTTCTACACAGATAAAGTCTCCCAACCTCTAACTCTACAACCAAAAAACCAAACCCACTGCCGTCGAGTTGATTCCGACTCATAGCGACCCTATAGGACAGAGTAGAACTGCCCTATAGAGTTTCCAAGGAGCGCCTGGGGAATTTGAATTGCCGACCTTTTTGGTTAAGAGCCATAGCACTTAATCACTACGCCACCAGGGTTTCCAACTCTACAACAGCACTGTCTAATAGAATATTCTGCAATGGAAATATTCTGTATCTGTGCTGTCCAATGTGGTAGCAACTAGCCACATGTGGCTATTTAAATTTGAATATGAATTAGAATTAAATGTAATTAAAGATTCAGTATCTGTCGCTGGTGGCTAGTGTGATGACTGATAAACTGAACTTTTAATTTAATTTTAACTAATTTAAAATGAAATCTAAACAGCTGTATATGGCTAGTGGCTATCATATTGCACAGCACAGTTCTAGACATAGATAATTGTTTACCAAAAGTATTTATTAACAGAGCTTGGTGGTATTTTAAAGCTGAACAAGTCCTTTGTGTATTTATACTGTCAAACCAACATAATAGATCATATTACAGTGAGTTCCTCTTTGCTTACTACCATCCTTCGGATAAGAATATTCTGGACAAGGTAAAAATGATTTTTTTTTTCCTCACCATTTTATCCTTTAGCTTAGCTGACCAAGAATATATATGTGCTTATGACGGAACTTGAGAGATAAGGAAATTGAGAAGATTTTCAAATTATTTATATGGTTTTATCTTTAAGAGAATTTCCTGAGAATGCTCAAGTTAAAACTTGCCTGTGCCAACCCTTACATTAATTTTGAGTCAGGCTTCCTTTCTAATAAACCATTGGAGTATATATATAGAGTATAAAATTACTTAAAAATTCTCATGAACTTCATTATCTAAGTATTGATATAAAATATTTTCTTTTTTGTTCAGTTTTAAATATTTGCAAATTTTTATTATAATTTCTCCATTGCCCTTTGACTAGTTTGGAAGTATGTTTTATAATTTTTCATATAGATTTTGTTTTTCTAGCTATCTCCCTGTTTTTGGTTGTTGTTGTTAGGTGCCATCAAGTCAGTTCCGACTCATAGAGACTCCATGTACAGCAGAAGGAAACATTGCCTGGTCCTGTGCCATCCTCGCAATTGTTACCATGCTTGAATCCATGGTTAATCACACTTAATTTTCTTCTGATCAGGGCCTGGTTTGACTAATAACAATCCTCTAAAGTTTGTTGAGGATAGCTTTATATCTTGGTACGTGGTCAGTTTCTGGAATGCTCCCTGTGTTCCTGAAGAGGAGAAAGTGTTTATTCTCCTATTGATAAGTGGAGGGCTCATTACCTGTATATTATATCAAGCTTTATAATCTGTAGTTAAAGTTTTCATATTATTACAGATTTTTGGTTTTCTTGATCAGTAGTATCTTAAGAGATACATGTTTACAATATCCACAAAGATCATGGGTGTGTTCATTGATCTTTGTAGTTACGTTAAATTTTTCATTATGTATTTTGAAGCTGTGTTATTAATTAGAAATTTATAACTGCCACTTATTCTAGTGACTTTCAAGTTTTATCTTTATGAATTGCCCTTTTATCTCCAATATTGTTTTTTGCCTCGAATTTTATATTTTCTGATGATGTGAATATAATCATAACAGCTTTCTCTTGCATAGACTATCCTTTTTTCTTTTTTCAATCCCTTGAATTACAAACCTCTCTTATGTTTTAAAAAAAATGTTTTAGGTGTGTCTTTTATGAACAGCATGTGTCATGTTACATGTTACACATATTTTTTAAAAAAATCTGAAAATCTGCTTTCTGTACTGAATATTCATTCCAGATATTTAAATTTATTGTGTTTAGTGATATAATGATATATTTGAATTTATCTCTCCTATTTTATTACAGGAAATACTGGTGGTGCAGTGGTTAAGTGTTACGGCTGCTAACCAAAAGGTAAGCAGTTTGAATCCACCAGGTGCTTCTTGGAAACTCTGCAGGGCAGTTCTACTGTGTCTTCTAGGGTCACTATGAGTCGGAATCAACTCGATGGCAGTGGGTTTGGTTTGGGTTTATCTTATTACATGCTTTCAACTAATCAAGTTTTTTGTGGGTTTTCCTTTCTATTTCTTTCATCACCGAGTTTCCTGACTTCTTTGAGATTTTTCTTTATTTTTTGTATCCTCCATTTTTTTTTCCTGCATATTGGAAATTAATGGTTCTTTGTCATGAACTTATTCTACCTAGCTACGCTATGAGTCGGAATCGACTTGAGGGCACTGGGCTGGGTACCGAGCTATTTTTTTACATTTAGGTTCAAATTAAGAAATCTAAAATTAAACAGTGTCTTCACCCTCCTTGGAAAATCAATAACCTTAAAATACTTTAGTATCTATTACCCCCTCTTATATTGTATACTATTGTTTCAAATATTTTTGTTTTAGCCTAGTTTTTAACATCTCATATATATTAAACATGATTATCATTATTTTTTATTACAGTCAAAGTCTGTTTAAATTTAACCCGTAAGAATCAAAATCTTTGCTCGATGTTCCTATCTATCAGGCATCATATTCCTGAAGTATATCCTTTAGGCTTCATTTTTCCCTTATTCATGAAAGATTATTTCGCTGTGCATAGAATTCAATATTCACATATTTTTTTCCAAAACATTAAAGTTATTATTCCATTTTCTTCTGCTTTCAATTATTGCTCCTGAGAAGTCTGTTTGATCTGTCATAATTCCATTCCTTTGGAGGTAATCTATCATTTTTCTTGGGCTGGTTTGAAGACTTTCTTTTATTTTATTTATTCTTTGTGATATGCAGTGTTTCTGGTTGTGATTCTTAGATGTCTTAAATAGAAGAATTGTTTTCTTTTAACATTAAAAAAAATCTTAGCTGCTTTTTCTTTGAACAGGGCCTTCACCTCATTCTTTCTCCTTTCTCTGTCTGAAGTTCCACTTAAGTATATAATTTTTTTCCTTTCATCAACACCCCCCCCTTCATGCATATTTCTTCTTGTTCTTTGTAGTGCATGCAGTATAATTTCTTTAACTTTATCTTCCAGTTAACTAATTTTTTCTTTACCTGAGTCTAATTATGTGTTTAATCCAGGAGTTAACAACTTTTTTTCTTAAAAAGGCCAGATAGTAAATATTTCAACCTTGTGGGTCATATAATCTGTCACAACTACTCTACTCTGCCATTGTGGCATGAAAGTAGTCACAGACAATATAATAATAAATGGGCATGTCTGTATTTCAATAAAACTTTATTTTAAAAAACAGGTGGCTGACCTACAGACTATAGTTTGCTAAACTTTAGTTTAATGTATCAATTAATTTTTTAAAATTATTTTCCATTTTTAGAGGTATCATTTGCTTCTTTTTCAAAAGTGCTTTTTATATCCCTTATAGTTTCTTGTGCCTTGTAATGTATATATTTTAACTATCTCCTTCATATTCTAAACATATTAAATATAATTGCTTTCTGATAATTTTCTGATAATTCTAATACCTGAATTATGTTCAATATTCTTTTCTAATGTCTTTTTTTTTTTTATGTTGACTTTCACTCATGGCTTCATGCTTACTTGTATGCTTTGTAATTTTGACTGTGTTACTCATTTTTTTCCCTCTGAAAATTAATGAGGTCTGGATTAAAGTTACATTATTCCAGAGAGAATTTATATTTACTTATTCTAGCTTGTGAGGAGGAATCGACTCAACGGCAGTGGGTTTTGGGTTTTAGCTTCTTGAGAGGAGAACCAACAAGTAAACACTATTTATTAAATTTCTCCTAGAGGTTACTTTTACCACATACCAGTAACCAGTTGCCATTGAGTCAATTCCAGCTGATGGTGCTCACATGTATGTCAGAGAAGAGCTGTGCTGCATAAGGTTTTGAATGGCCAATTTTTTGCAAGTGGATCACCAAGCTTTCTTCCAAGTGCCTTAAGGTGGACTCAAACTGTCAACCTTTTAGGTAGCAACCAAGTGCATTAACTTTTTGAGCCATCCAATAACCTCTTACCCAGCACAAGTAGTGTTAATTTGAATTGCAAACATCTGTTGGGGTTAAAAAAAAAAAAAATTTTTTTTTTTTTTTATTAGGGTTAATTTGTGATTACAAATTCACAATAAATATATTTTTCTCTATATATAGCATAAGCCTCTTGGTGGTCATGAAAATATTCTACTCATAGCTCTTGCTGCAGGAAGCATAATTGACCAAGGGGCCCTCTTGGTATTCTTTTGAATTCACCACATTTCAGATATGCTTCCTAGAGACTGCTGGTAGCCAATGTCTGAGCACAGTGAGAATACTAATGCAACCCTATTTCTGCGTGATATGGGACCACTTTAATGGGGAATTTTGATGCTAGCATTCATCATCAGCCTGGCCCAAACTGCCCTGGAACTGAGCTGCACTCTGAAACTCTTCCTACCTAATCCTCGTAATTTGTCCCTCTTGCATCCATGTCAGATCTGCATTGGTCTGAAGGCTCTCCCTGCCTTTCTTGATTTCTACCACTTATCACCCAGAAATATTTCTTCTATTAGACCTCATGCACATCTGATCCTTTCTTGACATAGACTTATCAGAGGACCTGAACTAATACTTTCCCACATTATTTTCTTGAAAGGATAAGACCACGATTATTTTTTGAGTATGTATATTTTTTGCAGTGCGTGGAATTATTTACTTGTCTAGGGACAAGACCTTGTTAAATCCTATTATTTTTAGAAAAGGATGCCAATATATTCCCAAATCAACCAGTTTTTAAAGATCGTAACTTTGCACATTACTGATAATGTAGGATAGCTCTATTTTAGACACTTGTAAGGAAACAGAACTGATGCTCACTAACCATTAAAATTTAGTTGGTTACCTAAAGGATGTAAAATATAATCAAGGCTCTAGAACCATTAAAACTTGGCTTATATTAAACTACAAAATCAGCCATCTGTTGTATACATGGGCCTCATTGTTAATTTCCCCCAATTCATCAAATACTTCTTTACTCCATCCCCCCACTTTTAATTACGCTTTTAGTCAGTTGTGCTTTGGCATATCTTGAGGAAATTTTTTAAAAGCTTACATGTAAAATGTGTCCTTGTATCTAAGGAATGCATACTATTGAGGATGTTCTTAGATTGGTAACATAGTACGAAATGTGATATATAGGAGAAAAAAAATTTTGTTCAATTTTAGTGTTAGTGTGTCTCTTCAGAAAATAAGTTGATATCTGATGGATACGTTGAAATTGTAAATTTATTGTACTTCCATTTTTGTGATGACTTTAGAATGTTTTAGAGTCAAATGTGAGGCATAACTAGTACTTTTTGTACTAACCTCACTTCTGGATTCATTTTATTTTACATTTCTTATAATTTCCACATTCGTGTACGCACATGTATGTATTGCTGAGTAGTATTACAGTGTATGGTTGTAGAACGATTTACTTACCCATTCACCTGTTGATGGACATTTTTTACCCTATCACTGTATGTATGTATTTATTTTGCAATCTTTGTTGGTAAGTTTTCTGCTCTGAAATCAGTCACTTTTTTTTAGTTGACATTATACTATTAAACATTAGTCAATTTGACTGTATAGTCTTCATAGTTATTATATTTATACTTGTTATATTTCTTCAAATGGGTATGCCATAATTTACTTTTACTGTCTTATGTTATAGAATCAAACATATTATAACGTAAGTGTTCAAAAACTTCCTCTCTTCTGCCTTCTAAAGGTCATTTTGTTTGATGTCTTCTGATTTCTTTCCATGGTGATCTGAATCCATGGTGGAGAGATAACTGGGAGGGATGAGAGAGAAATAGGGCTAGGAAGAAGACAAAGAGAAAGGCAAGTGAAACAGGAGAATCAGTGAAGCTAATTTTATCAGGGGAGAGAGACAGGAAACCTGGGGATAGCTTGCTGTGATATGGGGTTTGGGAAGAGATAAAATATGTAAGATGTTTACTGTTTGTTGTGTATGATAATTTCTTCTTTGTCATCCCTCAAGGATACATTCAGAAATATTATATATGATCTAGCAAAGTCTTTGTAATCAAAATTGTGTTTCTTTAGAAAATAACAAAATAACCTTACGAGAACACAACTATATTTGGTGTACACTTGTTTTTTTCCAATTATTTTACTATTTTAAAAATGACTTCCTTATCATCAACAGGAAAGGGATAAATCTATGAGTGATAAATTTTAAAAAGTATATTCAAGAACAGAAACAACCAAAAAAAAAAAAAAAAAAAAGAAATCACTGTGGAATTAAAGTGGAAGGATATTATTCAGCCAAAAGCACAATGCAAAATGGAGTCCTTGGGTGGCTCCAATGGTAAAGTACTCAACTATTAACCAACAGATTGGCTGTTTGAGTCCACCCAGAGGTACCTCAGAAGGCAGGCCTGGTTATCCGCTTCTGAAAGATGCCAGCCTTGAAAATCCTATATAGCAGTTTTACCCTGCATGCTTGGAGCCTCTGTGAGTTGGAATCGGCTGGATGGTAGCTAACAACAACAGCAACAATGATACGAAATATCTGACAAGCAGTTAAAAGTCAGTACAGTTTTATTTAAAGAAAACAGTAAATATCAAGGTATAACTAATTATATGTAGCATTTATATATTCTCTATGCTTTGAAATCTGCTGCTTGAAAACAAATAATGAGAAGAAAGCATAAAAAAGTGATCATATGAAATGTATGACTTCTGGAGAGAAGAAAAGTTTAAATAATTTTCAATAAATGTTTACAGTTATACCCTCTTTAACTGGGAGGAATGTTTTTAGAGTTTTCTAATCAATAAGAGGGCAGATGTAGATAAAATATGCTTAAATATTAACAAAAGAAAGGGAAGTTAAGAACAGGAATCTATTTTGAACCATAGGTGTGATCAAGACAGGTGAAATCTGCATGATAGAAAGATTATAGAGTTTGCATGTCTGGGGTTAAACCTAAGGAGCCTTTGCTTACTTGGATGGGTTAAGTGTAGTCAGTCTGCATTGAAGGGTTCATGTGAGATGAGTTTAGGAGATCCCTACTAACATTAGAACTCTCCACATCTCAGAGATTAGGATAAAAAGTCAAATAGTGTTTATATGAATTCTGATTGAGCAATCAGCCAATAGGTTCAGGATGACTATTCTTGTTATCGGTGGAGTTGGAGCCAATCAATATTCTTAGCACTTCCACTGTTCTAGCATTCTCAGAAACAAAAGGGGTATGTATTGACCTTTCCTTTATTGTTGGATGAAATCACCTAGGAATTGAAAATGCATTACCAAATGTAAGGATTTTTTACCATGCTCATTCAAATTTCTAGCCGGATTTGTTATAAACTAATCCAGGATGAGCATTTTTCCCCAAGCCTTGATTATAAGAAAGATGGTTACTAAACTCTGAACAGTATAATAGTGGCTATCAAACTCTGGAGAGAAAGATTGGGGGTGATAATAGTTTAATGTTTTACTGCATACTGCTGCAATTATTTACTATTTTAGAACAGTAAGATCACATTTCTTAAGAAAAATGAAATTATAACAAAATAAAAACAAAGGCAGTCATTGAATAAGAGTAAATGACAGCAAATAAGTGTTTTCTATCGGTACCTACTTATAAGTGTGTAATTCTTTGCTGGCATCCAAGCTTCTTATTCTGTAAATAAAGGCCATATTTCTACACATCTGTAGTTCTGTTGTTTACACATAGCTGGTGCTCATTAAATGTTGATAAATGAACACAAAAAATCACTTTCATTAAACCTGCACCTACCAAATTAGCTTAAAACACACAAACACACCCAAAAGAAAGCTTGCTCCAATAGTTGACAGCTGGAAATCAATCATATTTATTTCTGTTTTTAAGATTCCAGATTAATTTTAAATGTTCCTTTGTTGCTTATTTTTAAAATTTGAACTTCAACACGAGGTAGACACAGCCTTAAACTGTAATTCTAGAGGACCTGTAACTTTTCAGCAGTTGGTATGCCTGGATTAATTAGCAAAGCATAACTGCAGATTTTGGATGAATCCCAGAGTTTAAAAAACTAAACTAAGCCTGGATCAGTGTTTCTAACAAACTAGTGACACCCGTTTGTGATTCAGTTTCCTAACTGATAGGGAGTGACTATTGCAGATAATGTTTCTGCATTTAAACCCATAAGAATTATTGTGAAAGCAAGCGGAACTCATGAGAGACCAGGGGGTTGGAGTGAAAAGAACCCTTGCAGTGAAAGGAATCAAGGATTGTCTTTAGAACCCATGCTACCTGAGCAACCAGGTCAAAAAAGCTTCCTCTAATGAAGATCCATCCATTACCATGACATGCAAGCTCTAGTTGTAGATCACTTTCATGGTCTCCAAAGAAGCTGAGCAGTTATCAGTAACATTCAAAAATCCACTGGAAAGTCATTCATTTCACTTTATGGTCCTAATTAGCCATTTGTATAGTTCTATAATTAAATATGTTCCTTTCTCATCAAGTTTTTCACTTTAGTAATGATACCACTGTGCCACAAACAGGCCCCATGCTGCTGGGTTTGGGACTTATTCATAGCATTTAATTGGTCACCCAGTGGTTAGCCAATAACCCCTTCTATGGGAAGCAACACTCTGAATGCTGTTAATGGGCTGGAGGCACAGTGATTGCCTCCTGGTACCCAGCAGTACTGGGAATAAAGCAATTTCCTCCACTGTGTTGTGTGCCCAATAGCTAATCCTCTCCACTCCTGAAATGCACACTATTTGGTTATAAGTATTTGTGCTGGCTTACTTACCGCTGGGTTGTTAATAGGCAGTGATTCTTCAATGTTCCTTCAGTGAAGTTACAGTCTGCTTGCTGACTGCTAATTAAAACAAGTTTGCTCTCTAAGACTGCAACTAAAAGATAGCAAGGTCATCTTATTTAATGCAGTAGCCTTTTATTTAACAATGTTGATACATTACTCATATGTGCACATTTCGTAAACTGGCAAGTCTATTACTGATTGCTTCAAAAGAACAAAATCCAGCCACTGACTAGTCTGCTTTCCTTTGAAGTGAAATTGTTAAAACTCCCCAGTCCCAGCCTCTGTTACATAGTCGAAACACAAGGCTTGCTGCAGGATTCTATTTACAATATTTGGGCTTCTGAAAAAAAAAAAAAAAAAAAGTAGATTGTACTAACCGTAAATGTTCAGGCCATTAAAGTAATACTTGGAGTCTCCTCCCATGTGTTTTGTTTTAATTATAGTTTGATGTATGAAAGGACGTTATA
Source organism: Elephas maximus indicus (assembly GCF_024166365.1). Taxonomy (NCBI): domain Eukaryota; kingdom Metazoa; phylum Chordata; class Mammalia; order Proboscidea; family Elephantidae; genus Elephas; species Elephas maximus. Next base: position 90,202,618 of record NC_064827.1, on the reverse strand, counting down.
GAAGCTCCAACTTAGAAAGAAGAACAATCGGTAGATGGCACTTCCTAACCACCTGCTTGGTGTAAATACACATACCAAGGCCTTAGAAATGGGATTTGGGGCAAAAAATAAAATAAAATAAAATAAAAACAGACCAGGGACAATCATATTTTTGCTTGTGTAGTGTGAGACACTTTTATGTCACATTTGAGAGATCTGGGTGAAAAAAGAAAAGGATTTCTAATTTTCTAAAATTTTGATGTACACTACATTCTTAACATTCTTCGGATTCATCTCCAGTGATGACAAAGAAAACAATGCAAGATATTGTATAAGACAATATGGCGCCTCTTCCTGCCTTAGGGGCTTTCTCAGAGAGCCAGGAGTGTCAAACTGAATTATTCAGGGCTCAAAGCTATTCTGCCTCAAAGTTAAACATCATTACTGTAGAAAATACAGCGCTATCCCTCAACCATACACAATTAGATATAATTTTAAAATTCTGAACTTGCAACCAGAAAAGGAAGGGGCATTTTAAAGACAAAATATTTTAACTACAGTAAAAAGCAATGTTGTCTCTTGGGGCAAGGTGAAATCACAAGCAATTTGTCTCTAGTGTATAAAGCAAAATGCATTTTAGAGGATTTTGATATTGAGAATTTAAGTATCACTTGGAAGTTAGAATGCCCTTTATTATATATACTTGAAATGTGTTCATATGTAGCTGAAATTATGCAGACACAAGTGCATATGGTCAAGAAAGAAATGATTCACATTAAAATTATTTTACATATACAGTGGTATAGGAACCCTGGTGGCACAATGGTAAAGCACTCAGCAGCTTACCAAAAGACTAGAGGGTTCAAATCCATCCAGTGGCTCCATAGGAGAAAGGCCTGGCTATCTGCTTCTGTAAAGATTGCAGCCAAGAAAACCCTATGAGACAGTTCTACTCTGTCACATGGGGTTACTATGAGTTGGAATCGATAAATGTTTTAAATTATAATAAATATATCCTGAGATCAACAGTCGACAACAGTCAAATAAATTATTGTTAAAAATCCTATTTGATAAGTATTCAGACCATTCATTGAGTTATGGTGGAAGCAACTTATTCATCAGGAAGAGCTTCAAGTCCTCTTCACTTTCAGCTAGCAGGGTTGCATAATCCGTATATCACAGGTTGTTAATGAGTCTTCCTCCAATTCTGATGCCATGTCCTTCATATAGTCCAGCTTCTCAGATCATTTGCTCACTAAATAGATTGAATAAGTATGGTGAAAGGATACAATCTTAACACACACCTTTCCTGATTTCAAAACAAGCAGTATTCTCTTGTTCTGTTCGAGCAACTGCCTCTTGGTCTATGTACAGTTTCTGCAAGAGCACAATTAAATGTTCTGGAATTCCATTTGTCATGTATTGAGTTGTGTCCCCCCAAAATATGTGTCAGCTTGGTTAGGCCATGATTCCCAGTATTGTGTGGTTGTCCTCCATTTAGTGATTGTAATTTTCATATGTGCTGTAAATCCTAACCTCTGCCTGTGGTAAATGAGGCAAGATTAGATTATGTTAAAGACGGTTATGGTGGGATTGTGACCACCCTTATTAAAGTCACATCCCTGATCCAATGTAAAGGAAGTTCCCCTGAGGTGTGGCCTGCACTACCTTTTTTATGAGATAAAAGGAAAAGGAAGTGACCAGAGAGTGGGAGGACCTCATACCACTAAGAAAGCAGTGCGGGGAACAGAGCACATCCTTTGGAGCCATGGTTCCTGTGAGGAGAAGCTCCTAATCTAGGGGAAGCTTGATGATGAGGACCTTCCTCCTGAGCTGACAGAGAAAGCCTTCGCCTGGAACTGATGCCCTGAACTTGGACTTCTAGCCCTCTAGACTACGAGAAAATAATTTTTTCTTTGTTAAAACCAACCACTTGTGGTATTTCTGTTATAGCAGCACTAGATGACTAAGACACCATTCTTTGCGATTCTATCCATAATTTGTTATGATCCACACAGTTGAATACTTTTGCATTGTCAATAAAACACAGGTAAACATCTTTTTGGTATTCTCTGCTTTCAGCCAGGATCCATCTGACATCAGCAGTCACACCCCTTGCTCCATGTCCTCTTCTGCATCTGGTTTGAGTTTATGGCAGTTCTCTGCCGATATGTTGCTGCCACCACTTTTGAATGCTCTTTAGCAAAATTTCACTTGTGTGTGATATTGATGATATTGTTTGATAATTTCTGCATTCTGTTAGATCACCTTTCTTTGAAACAGGCACAAATATCTCTCTCTTCTAGTCAGTTGCGATAAAGGAAACCAAAATTTTGGAGGGTTTATAGATTTGAGAGTTGGTAATTCCCAAGGTGTGAGCATGGAGGTAGGTTATTGTGGAGGAGAGAAGAAAAAGACACTTGAAGATAAAGATTATAAGAAACAGAGAGGAATGGTTGTCAGATGGTTTATACACACATGTTGAATTCACTGAGAATAATGACATGTAGAGGAATAGAGAAAGCCTAAACTAATTTTTTTTCATTAATAAGAAGGAGTCAGGTGGCGAAGCAGAGGTTAGAATACAATAGTAACCTGGAGAGAGATATAGCCTGATACTGTGAACTTGGAAGGACCTGGGGTTTTGCAGGAGGAATGGGGAGAAATGAACTGGGTCTGGCACTAGGGAGCAGAGAGGACTGCTCTTTCCTTGTGCAGACTCTGACCCAAGTGGTTGTAAGAAGTGATAGCTTCTGCCTGAGATGGCTTCAGAACAAAGCATGTTCTCCAATTTTTTTAAGATGAAGAAGTGGCAGAAACATTTTGAATGGAGAATGAAGTAGTAAAAGAATTCTCTGATGACATAGAGAATATTAATGGCAATAAAATAAAAAGTTTTGTAAGGTAAGTGTGATGAATCACCATATGGTGATCTGCAGTGAGTTGTGCCCTTGTAATAATCCCCTCACTTTGAGTGCAGGCAGAACTTAGTGACTTGTTTTTAATGATAGAATATGACAAAGGTAATATGATGTCATTCCTGTGATCACATTATGTAAGATTTGGTCTTATATGACTGAAAGAGAGATTCTCCTAGTGTCCCTGGGGAATACCTATGGAAAGAGATATGTGGTAAGGATCTGTGGGCAGCTTCTAGCCAACAGTCAGTAAGTAAAAAGTCAGACCCCAATCTCATACAGCCACAAGGAAATGAATTCTACCAACAACTTGAACGAGCTTATAAATGGATTCTTCCCTAGTTGAGCCACTAAATGAAACAGCCTGGCTGTTATCTTGACTACAGCCTGGTAAGCCTCAGAGGATTCAGATAAGCTGTACCTTAAACCTTGATCCATGGCAACTGTGATATAATAGATTTGTGGTAACTTGTTAAGCAGCAATAGAAAATGAGTATAGCAAGAGAGGGTAGGGGGATTGTATCAGACTAGAGAAAGGACAAATCTGTAGTACTGAGACTCAGTAAGCATGGATGTTTGACCAAGCCTGAGGTAAGGTGAAATTAATTCTAATAGTCTCTTAAAAAAGAGTGGACGCTTGCTTCTAGCATTATGGTCACAATTATTGAGCTCAAAGAAATGGTGGCCTTAAGGAGATTGCTGCTCTTGTGTTGGGTCAGATGCTTCTTCAGGCTAGACAAGATGTTGTGGAATTATGGCTTCAAAGGATGAATTACTAGAGAGCTCTATGGTGTGCTTGGAGGAGAAGGTTAACATACTGTAGTTCAAAGAAGGTTAACATGCTGACATCCAAAGCACACACAAAGTCTTGGGAATATTTCCCCATCACAGGCTAAATAATCTTTAAATATCATCCAGGAATGACCTGGTTCCTAAAGATGCTGTTGCAAGTTTTCAATACCAGGAACAGACATATCTGGGCTCTCAATGATAGTGATGAGCTAGAAAGAAACCTGTGGTAAGAGGGAATGGACTTATTCACTCCTGTTTAGGAATAGAGAAGATTATGACTGGGATTTGAGAGAGCCAAAGACATTCCATCAGAATATCTAGGCAATGATGTATGGATAAGGTGTCACGAGGAACACTGTTCTGGGTGTGATGAAATGCAAAAACAACAAAAAAAGGGATTTTATTATGATATGATATTTCACTTTTAAGAATATATTCTACCTGAAAAATGAGAATATTTGTTTGCTTATTGAGCACCTTACATACTTATAGGCACTCAACGAATATTTGTTTGATTTATTTTCGTATTCATTAATTTATTAATGATTTAACATTTATTGTTTTTAATGCTTTCTGGTGGATTCAGTTGCCCGAGGCATGAATATATTTGCTATTTTGCTGAGACATGCATTTAACCATATGCACTGCCAGCATGTTGTGTGGAATAGTCACTAGGCTAGCGAGTGAATACTGATATTTACTGCCCATAAATGCACATTTTAAAAAAGCCGTGCTATTTGTTGCTCATCCTTGCCACAGAAATGCTGAAGTTTTCAAGATAAAATTCTAGTTTATTTGTGTAAATTGACTCTAGAAAAAAAGCCAAGTTTTAGTGTGATGGAGACATTCATAAACTTGTGCATTCTAATAGATCTTCTGACATAGCATTTGAGACAACTATAGATTTACTGAAAACAGTCACTGCAGTGTGCATGAGAAAATCGGTAGTTACTCAGAACTATAAGAACATGGAGAGATGCTCCACTAAACATCTCCAAAAAACCCAAAACCAAACCCATTGCCATCGAGTTGATTCTGACCCATAGTGACCCTATAAAACAGAGTAGAACTGCCCCATAGGGTTTCCAAGGACCTCCTGGTGGATTCCAACTGCCCTCCTTTTGGTTAGCAGCAGTTAACACTTAACCACTACGCAGCCAGTGCTTCCAGGAGCTAACTCTTGAGCTGAGATGTGAGGGTTTAGTCGAAAAGCAAGTTGTATCCTTTGGCTGGAATGCATTACCTGCCCCCTTATCTGCTCATGTATAGTGGTCCAGATAGGCAGAGTAGTGGTAATGTTTGAAAGGTATGGGCAGACATAAGAGATATTTCAGAGGTAAATTTGACAGTTTTTATCAATTGACAGATTGGATATGAGGATAATGGCAAATGAAATAATCTAAGATGGTGTCCCAGTTTCAAGATGGAACAATTGGTTCAATAGAGACATAGTAAAAACAACAACAACAAAAAAGATAAGACACAAAGGAGGTGAGGTAAGCCTGATAGAAAGACAATAAGTTTAAAATGAACATATTGAGAATACTTACCTCTAGTGTTGTCATAAACCTTCCGTGAGTTATTAAATACAAAGTGCTTAGAACAATGGCTATATATTATAATCACTTAAGAAGTGTTAGCAGTTATTCTTAAAGAATATTAAGCAAATTAATGTATAACAAAAGGATAGGCTATTACAATAATTAACATACCACAGCCATGAAAATTTTCCAGTGTAGCATAGAGAAAAGAACATCGTAATACTTGTGTGATTACTATAACTAATATTATATAAAATGTTACTCCACCACCCATCTGTCAGTTTATTGCACTGTGGTGGCTTGTATATTGCTATGATGCTAGCAGCTTTGCCACTGGTATTTCAAAACACCAGCAGGGTCACATATTGTGGACAGGTTTCAGTGGAGACTAGGAAGAAGGGTCAGGATATGTACTTCTGAAAATTAGTCAATGAAAACCTTGTGGATCAAAACAGAACATTATCCTACTCCCTTACTTTGGACATGCCGTCTAGGGGGATCACTTGCTAGAGGGTGGCATCATATTTGGTGAAGTAATGGACCAACAAGAGCGTGGGAGACCCCTGGCAAGACAGATTGGTGTGGCAACCTCAGTGATGGACATGAAAATGCTTGCGATTGTAAGGATGATGCAGAACCTGACAAAAGCAACTTTTCTTTGTGTTGTACATAAAATTGTCATGAGTCTGAGTCAAATTGTAGGGATCTAACAACAACCACAAAATAATACTTAAGTCAAATATTGTAAGAGGATACACAGAAATGAATCTGTTGGTTTAGGCTTGTGATACTAAGATAAATTTGCTTTTGTGTTAAAAATGTTTCCCTAGAAACACTAAAAATCAAATTTTCCTGTCAAATTTGAGGTGAAAATGGGACACTAATATACAAACTGATCACAAGCATGTTATAATAAAAAATATAGCAAATTAAACTAACAATAAGGAAAAAGTAAACGTCTGTGAAATTCTATGAAATGACCTGTGAGCAGCATATAGAATGAGTCAGAATATAGCAAGAAGTGGTTTACAAAGAGATATAGTGCTAGGGGTGGGACGGGGGAAGGAGACAAACTAAGAAAAAAATAAGGAGCAACTACCACAACAAAAAAAGCACGGAGAAAGCAGCTCTCACATAACACATTTTACAGAAAACAAAGCTTTGTTCAAAAAGATAAAAGAAAAATAGAGCTACAAAAGTAACAGGAAAATGGGACCAACACCAAAAGTAGGAGGGAAATAAGTGGAACATGGAATCAACATGGAACCTGATAAAAAAAAAAAAAAATTTTTTTTTTTTTTTTGAATCAACATGGAACCTGATATGAGTGAAAAAAAGGAAAGAAGAAATAGCTTATGGTATTAAAACAAAAATCATATTAAGCCAATACACCCAGTCCTCACTTATAGACATGATTAGGTTCCAAAGACCAGGTCGTTATATGAATATGGGTGTTATGCGAGTCAGGTAATGCCCAGTCTTCAATGCCAGTGTTTCCCTCCTGTTGCTCACTGCCAGTTGGGTGTCCCTGTGCATCTCAGGATGACCGTGGAGCCTGTGGGGGTTAGGAGTGGTGGTGGTGGTGGTTGAGGTTGCCTGCTGCCTCCGGAGCAACAAGGTTCCACCATCACCTGGCTGTTCTCCAGGCTTCCATGCAGACTCCCGTGCCACACTTTTCCACCTTCCTGCTTTACCTGCCCTTCAGATGGGCCTTGGCAACAGGCACTCCCAGGCCTGTGGGAAGGTGAGACCTGGCCATACTGGGCCCAGCATAGGCTGCAGAGGTGACAGAGAGGTCTCTTTGGAAGAAGAGACTTCCAAGCCCACCACCGGATCCCTGTGACTTGGCTCCCACTGCATCTTCACAGCTGGGTCATCCCCTCCTCCTATGCACTGTACATCCACCCTGTGCTTGCTGCAATGCAGCCTAGCTCCTGTGCCCATCACAAGTAACATGGACCACCTATGGCCCACATGCCTCACTCCTTCTTACAAACCTTGCCCTCCTCCTCCTTCTCTGCCTTTCTCCAGGGTTCCTTGTTAATGCACAATATAATCAGTAGATTTTTTACTATTGCCATAAAATGGAAATGTTGTATAATGAGGTAGTCAGTAAGTAAGAAATAGGTGTAACAGAAATGTATTAAAATTTATTGAATACATTGTTGCCAGGTGGAACCCCAGGTTCTGCTCGGTGCGATTTATCTCAGCCAGTAAATGAGAGACTGTGGTGGGAAAGTAAAAAGGCATCTTTATTTCATTGTGCAAGGAGAGGAAACAGTCAGGGCTGCTGCTGCCAAGACTGCTTAGAGAGGGCAAGGGAAAGGTTACTTTTAGGAGGTTTATAAGTAGGAAGTTAATACAAGTTACATCAGCAACATTCTTAATCATACTACGCAGGTGTAGTGGGGTTTACATATAACTTCATGCATCATGTGTTCAGAAAATGGCAGTTAAACTCCACCCCGAGGTAGGGAAATTACTATGTATGAGGTCTAAAATGTTATCCTGAACGCCAGCATAGTGCCTAAACTGGTTTTTGACAATTTCCTCTAGTTTTGAGTAGCCGTCAAGGAGAGGGGAGCCAGGATTTTAATGTAAAGCTATGGGGCATGCCAAGCAAGCTGCTTTAAGTAGTGGAAGTTTCCATAGTGTGGGGACCTCTGTCTTAATATGACTCAAATTGGGATAACATTTCGACTAGAGTGTCAGAAATGTTCCAAAGAAGAAAAGAACTTCCAAAATTCTTATACCAAATCTTATAGGCATTGCCATGAAACAAAGGGTAAGAACAGAACTGATAAACAAATCTGTGGTCAGGAAAGATTTCCATACAGAATTACCTTGAAGAACAATTAAAATAATTACTGATTTAACCTAAACATAGCTCGTAGTCTGACCTTTGGAGTCTATTTCCCAAAACAAACTGAATTCTTCAAAAGAGCAAAATGCCTAAAATAAAACAGTCTTACTAGTTTGTATGTACCATTTTTTGACTCACAAGTGGGTTTTAGAAACCAGTTTTTTCAAGGCTCAAGGTTTAAAAGGACACCTAAGGGTAATGGCCTGTCTGAGTTACTGCAACTTCCATGAAAGCCAGAAATCTGGATTCCAGGAGAATTAAAACTCTTTCATCAATTGAAAGCTTTGTTGAAATCACACTATTATCACGGTGACAAAATTTAAAATTGAACCTTTTAAAGGCCATATGAGGAGCCCTGGTGGCATTTGGCAGCTAATCGAAAGGTCGTAGATTCTAACTCACCAGCCACCCCATGGGAGAAAAGATCTGGCAATCTGCTGCCATAAAGATTATAGCCAAGGAACCCTACAGGGTGGTTCTAGTCTGTCCTATAAGGTCTCAATGAGTTGTAATTGACTTGACAGCACACAACAACAACTAAAGACCATATGAGAAAAAAAGATTTTGCTTATGGATCTCTCTGAAAAATGGAGTTAAGTATATTTTAGCATAAAAAAAATCTGCATGTTGGACATTATAGAAACATTTAGTGCAAATCATAGAACTTAGATTAGGGGCATTCACATCTGTGAACAATGGAAAAGAACCATGTAAAGATGATATTCAGGTTAACAAATGTGTGTGTGAAACAGAGTATGTTAGAATGCAACAGATCATAGGTAAGATTGTGGAAGATTTAAAAATGAAATTTATAACAAAATAAACAAATTCCAAAAAGGAATATAAAAAAAAAAATTAAATTGATGGCAAAACTTTGCACATAACATGAAGAGTTATATTGTAAAAAGATTTAAGCATTCACAGAAAAGATGCAAATAAATGAAAAACTTAGCTACAGTTTATCTCTGAAAACAAATATTTTAATTGGCATAAAGAAATAGTGACATCAAATCACTTATTTGGATGTGTAAACAGTTTTGAGTATTTAAGCAAAAGATATAGAAATAGTTATGCAAAATGCTAAAATAATATGCAAATAAAGATCATTTAAAGTTCTTTCTGACAACTCTATGATAATAGATGAAAAGAATCACCTCCAAAGTTGGAAATTTGGCAGAAGTGTATGGAGTATGAGTAAAACTTTTTATAAAAAAAGAAATTGAGGGGAGGCAGGGCCAAGATGGTGGAGTAGTTACACGCTTCCAGTGATCCCTCTTACAACAAAGACCCAAAAAAACCAAGTGAAATGATTATATATATAACAAGTTAGGAGCTCTGAACTCAAAGGCAAAGTTAGAAAATGGATTGAACAGCTAGGCGAGGGAGAGAGAGTTCAAGAAGCAGTGAGGAGTTGCCAGACATGACTTGACGGGAGCCTTCAGGCACCATTCCTGGAGCGACTGCTCTAGGGCTGGTGGTAGCATTCCAGATGTGGTTTCCTAAGGGACAGACAGCAAGCCACACACCCTACGCAACCTCCGGAACCAGAGAAGAACTGCGGTCTTTGCAAAAGCTAAGTACCTGTGCTTATTTTACCATGCTTCCAGCCCCCAAGCTGGCTTCAGTGGCTGTCGATTTCCCTGGGCCTGAGATAGGTCCTACTGGGCATTCTGAGCCATTCTCCCAGCCTTGGAGAAGGAATGAATTAACAATTGTGGGAAAAGATAATCTGTCAGCCGCACTAACCTGTGGAGCTCAGGACAGAAGCGGCTCCTGTCCAGGCACAAACAGTCCATGGACTTTGAATAACTTTCACCCCTGCATGGACCGATGTGGGCCCATTTCAGGAGAATAGGCACTTGTTGGCAGACTGCAACTATTTCAGCTGTGCGGTGGAGAGGTGGGTTTTTGATGTTTGACACTGCTTTGCTATAGGGTCGCTATGAGTCGGAATCGACTCAATGGCACTGGGTTGGGTTGCCTATTAAACAGGGCCCTCACCTACCCACATCATGGGCCTAAGGACTGGTGGCTCCACCCATGTCACCTAGCCACCCATGACAGGGGTCCAAGGATAAGTGGTAAGGATAACTGGTACCTCCTAGTCCTTACAACTAAAAGCAGTGGGTGCCCATGGTCAGGCTGCAGAACCCACCTACCTGTGCAATCTAGGGAACAGGGATGAGCTTTCCTCACAGACACTGGGGGACCGTTGTCAGCCCTCTGCCTTGTTCAGAGCATGACCCCCTGCTGCAGCCAAATACCTGTACTTACACCAATCACCCATGCCCCTCTAAGAGTGTAGGACAGAGCCTGTACTGCACACTTGATGACCAACTACCTGGACACAAGAGCTGAATCCATACAAGAAAAGTGAGTAGACTCTTAGGCTTATATACCTGGTAATAGCTCTAGCCATCTCGTAACAGGATGTTAGAGCTTCAAAGGCAAAAACAATCAAGCTAGCTCACTCAAGCAGCCTATTTGGAAATATCAAAACAAAACAAAGCAAGAAGCTAGGATACGGTTAAAAAAAAAAAAAAGAAAACATAAATTAATATAAAAACTTTTAGATTACTCAGAGACAACAGTCAATATCAAATCACATAAAAAAGCAGACCATGATCACTTCAATGGGCCCTTAAAAAAAAAAATTTCAAGGAATCTTCTGGATGAAGGTGTCTTCCTGGAATTAACAGATGTAGAACACAAAAGATTAGTATACAGAACTCTTCAAGACATCAGGAACAATATAAGGCAAAACAGAGAACAAGTAGAGGAACTCACAAATAAAGCAGTTGTAGAAACGAAAAAGGTTATTTGAGAACATAGAAAAATTTAAGAGGCTGCAAGAATCCATAGATAGAAATAAGAAATTCAGAATACTACCAATAAAAAGACAGAATTAGACAACTCAACAGAAAGTCAGAGGAGTAGAATTGAGGAAATGGAAGGCAGAAATGGTGAATTTGAAGATAAAACACTTGGCAACAATGTGTTTGAAGAAAAATCAGAAAAAAAGAATTAAAAAAAAATGAAGAAAACCTAAGAATCACGTGGGACTCTATCAAGAGAAACAGTCTACGAGTGCTTGGAGTACCAGACAGGGAAGGATAACAGAAAATACAGAGAGAATTGTTGAAGATGTGTTGGCAGGAAACTTCTGTGAAATCAAGAAAGATGAGAAGATACCTATCCAAGATACTCAACAAACTCCACATAAAGTAGACCTCAAAAGAAAGTCATCAAAACATATTATAATAAAACTTGCAAAAACCAAAAATGAGAGAATTTTAAGAGCAGCTAGGGATAAACAAAAATCACCTACAAAAGAGAGTCAATAAGAATAAGCTCAGACTACTCCTCAGAAATGATGCCAGCAAGAAGGCAATGGGATAAATTACATAAAGCATTGAAGGAAAAAAATCTCCAGCCAAGAATCACATATCCAGCAAACCTGTCTCTCAAATATGAAGGTGAAATTAGGACATTTTCAGATAAACAGAGGTTTAGGGAATTCATAAAAACCAATCCAAAACTTCAAGAAATAACAAAGGGGTTCTTTAGTTAGAAAATCAATAATATCAAACCAAGACTAGAACACAAGGCAGAGCAACCAGATGTCAACCCAGATAGGGAAATCACAAAAATAAATCAAGATTAAAAAAAACTCAACACAGGGAAACAATAATGTCATTATGTAAAAGATGACAACAGCAAAACAATAAATAGGAACAAAAAATGTAGTCATAGATCTTTCACACAGAGAGGAAGACAAGGCAATATAAAGTAACATATTAGGTTTAAACTTAGAAAAATAAGGGCAAATATTAAGGTAACAACAAGGGCGGCTAACAATCCCACTCATCAAAATAAAATACAAGAAAAAAATAAAGACTCAGCAAAAACAAAATCAACAACAACGAATAAAAGGACAATACATAAGGTTAAATTATTCAGCTCAAAAAATTGAGGAAAAGAAACCTTCAACAACATGCAAAAAAAGACATCGAAATGACAGCACTAAACTCATACCTATCCATAATTACCCTGAATGTAAATGGACTAAATGCACCAATAGAGAGACAGAGAGTGGCAGAATGGATTAAAAACCCCACAATCCATCTATATGCTGCCTATAGGAGACACACCTTACACTTAAAGACACAAACAAACTAAAACTCAAAGGATGGAAAAATAATATAAGAGGTAAACAAAAATCAAAAAGGGCAGGAGTGGCAATATTAATTTATGACAAAATAAACTTTAAAGATAAATCCACCACAAAGGATAAGAAAGGACACTATATAATGATTAAAGGGGGAATATACCAAGCAGATATAACCATATTAAATATTTATGCACCCAATGACGGGGCTGCAAGATACATAAAACAAACTCTAACACCATTGAAAAGTGAGATAGACAGCTCCACAATAATAGTAGGAGACTTCGGTACACCACTTTTGGTGAAGGACAGGACATCCAGAAAGAAGCTCAATAAAGACGTGGAAGATCTAAATGCCGCAATCAACCAACTTGACCTCATAGACATATACAGAACACTCCACCAGAGAACAGCCAAGTATACTTTCTTTTCTAGTGCACATGGAACTTTCTCTAAAATAGACCACATACCAGGTCATAAAGCAAGCCTTAACAGAATCCCAAAGATCAAAATATTACAGAGCATCTTCTCTGACCATTAAGTCATAAAAGTAGAAATCAATAACAGGAACAGTAGGGGAAAGAAATCAAACACTTGGAAACTGAACAATACTATTCTCAAAAATGACTGTGTTATAGAAGACATGAAGGATGGAATAAAGAAATTCATAGAATCCAATGAGAATGAAAACATTTTCTATAGAACCTTTGGGACAGAGCTAAACCAGTGCTCAGAGGTCAATTTATATCTATAAATATGTACATCTAAGAAGAAGAAAGGGCCAAAATCAAAGAATTATTCCTACAACTTGAACAAATAGAAAGAAAGGAACAAAAGAAACCCTCAAGTGCGAGAAGAAAGCAAATAATAAAAATTAGAGCAGAACTAAATGAAACAGAAAAAAAAAAACTGAAAGAATTAACAAGGCCAAAAGCTGGTTCTTTGAAAAAATCGACAAGATTGATAAACCATTGGCCAAACTGACAAAAGAAAAACAGGAGAGAAAGCAAAGAACCCGAATAAGAAATGAGATGGGTGATATTATAAGAGACCCAACTGAAATTAAAAGAATCACATCAGATTAGTATGAAAAATTGTATTCTAACAAATTTGAAAACCTAGAAGAAATGGATGAATTCCTAGAAACACACTACCTACATAAACTAACACAAACAGAGTTAGAACAACTAAATAGACCCATAACAAAGGAAGAGCTTGAAAAGGAAATAAAAAAACTCCCAACAAAAAAAAGCCCTGGCACAGATGACTTCACTGTAGAGTTCTACCAAACATTCAGAAAAGAGTTAAGGCCACTACTACTAAGGTATTTAAGAGCATAGAAAAGGACAGAATAATCCCAGACTCATTCTATGAAGTCAGCATATCCCTGATACCAAAACCGGGTAAAGACACCACAAAAAAGGAAATTACAGGCCTATATCCTTCATGAACTTAGGTGCAAAAACCCTCAACAAAATTCTAGCCAATGGAATTCAACAACAAATGAAAAAAATGATTCACCATGACCAAGTGGGGTTCATACCAGGTATGCAGGGGTGGTTCAACATTAGAAAAATAATTAATGTAATCCATCATACAAACAAAAGACAAGAATCACATGATTTTATCAATTGATGTAGAAAAGGCCTTTGACATAGTTCAACACCCATTAATGGTAAAAACTCTCAGCAAAATAGAAATAGAAGGAAAATTCCTCAACATAATAAAGGGCACTTTTATAAAGCCAATAGCCACTATCATCCTAAATGGAGAAACCCTGAAAGCATTCCCCTTGAGATCGGAAACCAGACAAGGATGCCCTTTATCACCACTCCTATTCAACATTGTGCTGGAGGTCCTAGCCACAGCAATTAGGCTAGATAAAGAAATAAAGGGCATCCAGATTGGCAACGAAGAAGTAAAACTATCTCTATTTGCAGATGAGATGATCTTATACACAGAAAACCCTAAGGAATCCTTAAGAAAACTACTGAAACTAGTAGAAGAGTTCACCAGAGTATTGGGATAAAAGATAAACATACAAAAATCATTTGGATTCCCCTACATCAACAAAAAGAACATTGAAGAGGAAATCACCAAATGAATACCATTTACAGTAGCCCCCCAAAAGATAAAATACTTAGGAATAAATCTTACCAGAGACGTAAAAAACTTATACAAAGAAAACTACAAAACACTTCTACATGAAACCAAAAAAGACCTACGTAAGGGGAAAAACATACCTTGCTCATGGATAGGAAGGCTTAATATTATAAAAATGTCTATTCTACTAAAAGCAATCTATATATTTACTGCAATTCTGATGCAAATTCCAAGCACATTTTTTAATGAGATGGAGAAACAAACCACCAGCTTCATATGGATGGGAAAGGGGCCCCAGAGAAGTCAAGTATTACTGAAAAAGAAAAACAAAATGGGAGGCCTCACTCTACCTGATTTTTGAACCTATTATACCGCCACAGTAGTCAAAACCGCCTGGTACTGGTACAAGAACAGATACATAGACCAATGGAAGAGAATTGAGAATCCAGACATAAATCTATCCACATATGAGTAGTTGATATTTGACAAAGGCCCCAAAACTGTTAAATGGGGAAAAGACAGTCTTTTTAACAAATGGTGCTGGCACAACTGGATATCCATCTGCAAAAAAAATGAAACAAGACCCATACCTCACTCCATGCACAAAAACTAACTCAAAATGGATCAAAGATCTAAATATAAAATCTAAAACGATAAAGATCATGGAAGAAAAAATAGGGACAATGTTAGGAGCCCTAATACATGGCATAAACAGTATAGAAAACATTATAAAGAACATAGAAGAAAAACTAGATAACTGGGAGCTCCTAAAAATCAAACATGTATGCTCATCCAAAGACTTCACCAAAAGAGTAAAAAGACCACCTACAGACTGGGAAAAAGTTTTTAGCTATGATATTTCTGATTAGCACCTGATCTCTAAAATCTACATGATACTGCAAAAACTCAACTGGAAAAAGACAAATAACCCAATTAAAAAATGGGCAAAATATATGAATAGACACTTCATTAAAGAAGACATTCAGGTAGCTAACAGATACATGAGGAAATGTTCACGGCCATTAGCCATTAGAGAAATGCAAATCAAAACTACAATGAGATTTCATCTCACTCCAACAAGGCTGGCATTAATCCAAAAAACACAAAACAATAAATGTTGGAGAGGTTGTTGAGAGATTGGAACACTTATACACTGCTGGTGAGAATGTAAAATGGTACAACCACTGTGGAAATCTATTTGGCGCTTCCTAAAAAAGCTAAAAATAGAACTACCATATGATCCAGCAATCCCACTCCTTGGAATACATCCTAGAGAAATAAGAGCCTTTACACAAACAGATATATGGACACCCATATTCACTGCAGCACTGTTTACAATAGCAAAAGGATGGAAGCAACCAAGGTGCCCATCAATGGATGAATGGATAAATAATTTGTAGTACATTCGCACAATAGAATACTATGCATCTATAAAGAACAGTGATGAATCCGTGAAACATTTCATAACATGGAGGAATCTGAAAGGCATTATGCTGAGTGAAATTAGTCAGTTGCAAAAGGACAAATATTGTATAAGACCACTATTATAAGAACTTGAGAAATACTTTAAACAGAGAAGAAAATATTCTTTGATCATTACGAGAGGGGGGATGGAGGGAGGGTGGGAGAGGGGTATTCACTAACTAGATAGTGGACAAGAGCTACTTTAGGTGACGGGGAAGACAACACACTATACAGGGGACGTCAGCACAACTGGACTAAACCAAAAGTAAAGAAGTTTCCTGAATAAATTAAATACTTAGAAGGCCAGTGTAGCAGGGACAGGGGCTTGGGGACCATGGTTTCAGGGGACTTACAAGTCAGTTGGCATAATAAAATCTATTGAGAAAACATTCTGCATCCCACTTTGGAGAGTGGTGTCTGGGGTCTTAAAGCTTGCAAGCGGACATCTAAGATGCATCAATTGGTCTCAACCCACCTGGACCAAGATAATTACAAACCCAAGAGATAGAAAGGGCCACGTAAACCTGAGACTACATTAGCCTGAGACTAGAAGAACTAGATGGTGCCTGGCTACAACTGATGACTGCCCTGACAGGGAACACAACAGAGACCTCCTGAGGGGGCAGGAGATCTGTGAGACTGAGACCCCAGATTCTTATAAAAAGACCAGACTTAATGGTCTGACTGAGACTAAAAGGACCCCAGTGGTCATGGCCCCCAGTCCTCCTGTTCACCCAGGAAAGGAACCATTCCTAAAGCCAACTCTTTAGACAGGGATTAGACTGGACAATGGGATGGAGAGGGATGCTGGTGAGGAATGAGCTTCTTGGAACAGGTGGACTCTTGAGGCTATGTTGGCATCTCCAGTCTGGAGGGGGGATGAGAGGGTAGGGGGGTTAGAAGCTGATAAAATGGACCCGAAAAGAGAGAGTGGAGGCAGGGAGCAGGTTGTCTCATTAGGGAGAGAGCAATTGGAAGTATGTAGCAAAGTGTATATAAGTTTTTGTGTGAGAGACTGACTTGATTTGTAAACTTTCACTTAAAGCACAATAAAAATTAAAGAAAATAAAAAAATTGAATCTGTAAGGGGATTTTGAAGGAAATTGGAGTATGAGCCTTTCCAAGATAGTAGAAAAGGGCAGGAGGTTATAAAAAAAAAAAAAAATACTCTTCACTTATCAACTATCATGCTATCTGACGTTTTGCATTTATGATAATAGTGAAAAATCTACTATCCGATTATTTTGCACATTAACAATGTACGTCTGGCAGCAACATATGCCAAGGTGCTAGGTGAGAGTAAAGCTAGCTGTAATGGTTAAGGTTATGTGTCAGCTTGTCTGGGCGATGATTCTCAGTGGTTTGGCAGTTATGAGATGATGTAATGTGTCAGTTATGTGATGATGTAGTCATCCTCCATTTTTTCATAATGCCAATTTTTGCATAACAACTTGATCTTTAAAACCTAATAGTGTTGATAAGTGAGAAGTGGATATAATGGGGGGGGGAAGAAACTATTGAGAGGACAAATAAATTTGAAGGATTTAGAGACCAAATTATACCTAAGTGCAAAACCATTAATTGTGCTTATATAGGATAAAAGTAAAATGTGGTAGAAAAATAATAGTAAAACACAGAAAATTTAATAATTTTATTTACAAACTGAAAGAATGATAGTAGAGGGAGGAAAATTTTAGAAAAGAATCCAAGCATTGGCAATGTAACTTTCAGAACTGTCCAGAGAAATAATAAGTAATGGATGCAGACTTACAAGATTGAGAGATTTAAGATGGTCTACAAAGAGAACATGATAAAGTTATTTGCAGAAATCTTAAGAACAAGTGTATGTGTGTTCACGTGCCTGCGTGTAACTTAGTTTCCTAGTTTCCACTATGAAACAGAGAAGGTTAAAAGAGGCATGTTTTAAAAGTAAAAAGGGAGGATATTCAAAACTAGAGGCCACCAATGTTACTAAACTAGATACTAGTTTCCTACTGTAACATAAATACCCCAAGTGGGTGACTTTAAGAACAGGAATTAATTTTCTCACTGTTTAGGAGGCTAGAAGTCGAAATTCTGGGCACCAACTACAGGCAAAGGATGTCTCACAGTCAGCTCTGGGGAAAGATCCTTATTTTTTCAGATTCTGTAGTCCTCCTCTGTTTGTACTTCCTTCTGTGTCTGATCTGCTCTTTTTGAAATGCAGAAGTGTTTAGGTTTAGAGCACACCCTATATAGATATGGACTCATTAACAAAGATAACCCTACTCCCAAATGGAATTACAACCACAGATGTAACCCAACACATTTGATGAGGAAAAATTCAACCCATAAAAAAAACAACCCATAAAATTTTTTTTTTTTTAGCTACATATAAATAAATAAATAATATACACACCCACCCATCTCCACACAGACATCCAAGAAATTCAACATGAGTGATTTAAGAAGCATCAAAGTGAAAAAAAAAAAAAAAAAAAATCCCTGATCTCTTCGGTCTGGTTACTGGAGAAGGGCAAACTTTGGGGCTGATAGCTCTATAGCTGCGTTCTCCAAGACTCCTGAGGCCCAACGTGGCATCCTCTGACTGCCGGTTTCAAAGGCAAGAGAGAGAAAGGTGAAAGGATCACCACCCTGAAACAGAGAAGGTTAACAATGACATGTTTTACAAGTAAAAAGGAAGGATATTCAAAACCAAAGGCCACCCATGTTATTAAACACTAGCTGCAAGATTTTTAAAGGAATCTTGCTGCAGACTTTGGTGAAAGTAGTACAGGGCTTGTACCGGAGGCACACTTCAAACAGCAAACAGCTGCCTTACTTATGGTAAACGTAAGAAAAATCACACACCAAGGTGAAGGAAGGAAGACAGGAAAGCATTTTACGTTTGAATAAAGAAAAAGCTTTTATTGAGATGAATCACGGTTCCCTCTTTTGAAGTTGCTGGTTTCAAGAAATGCAGTAGAAATAAGTGTGAATGGAATACTGCACCCCATTTTCACTGAAATGGTGGCAAGAAGATTAAAATTCAAAGGACTTAAGCAGGGTTCCCCACAAAGTCTGTTACTGGATGAATGTACTTCAGACCCTCTAAAAAGAAAATGTTTACCAAATTGTCTTAAGATTAAAAAAAACAAAAAACAAAATCAGTAAGCCATAGTTAACCCTGGTCACCTATATGGACATTGACTATGGGAATAATATCTTACACACACACACACACACACACACACACACAAAAGCCTGATAAAATATGCAGCAAAACTAACCCTAAGGAATAACAAGGACTATTGAAAGTCAAGATAAGTGAATACCTTTGAACAGCTTCATCGTGAATAATCTATAAAATAGAGTGGAAATAAAAAAAAAATGTGTCTGGATGTTTTGTTTTATCAAGCAACATTTTGGTGATAGATTTTCTCTCTCTTAAAAAAAAAAAAACACCTTTTTTTTTTCTATCTCTTAGCTGTGTAAAATTCACATCACCAAGGTGCATAGTCCCGTTAATAAACTCTAAATTTAGTGAAACAATTAAGGTTTGGAAGTAGCTCGTATGTTACGCATGATCACACAGTGTTTTATGATTTATTGCATTTTATTTCATTTTTATGATTTAACCTTGATAAGGCAGCAGAATGTAATGACAGGGGTTAAACTTTAAATTCCATATGTTGGCTGAATGCTTGAATAAAAGCACTCATTCAAGAGCTGTTTATTAAATGTCTGCTATATATTATATACTGATACTGATGATTACTGTGCCAGAAAATGGGGATTTCCACTGGTAAACAACGTATATAGGATTCCTATTCTCAGGCAGGGATTTGGGCCTCATTTGTCCACTGCTGACCCTACATCAAAACAAGGCCTGTCACCTAGTAGATTCTTAATAAACATTTATTGAATAAATAAATGGAGCTAATAGATTAAAAAAAAAAAAAGTTTTTTTTTTTTTAATAGATTAGTTTGGAAATCAGGTAATTTAAGAAGTAAATAAGCAATATAATGTGGAATATAAACCAAGAAAAAAACAAAAACAAAAACAAACTTGCTGCCGTTGAGTCAATTCCAACTCATAGAATATATAACATGTGTAACACTCAGAAGGGGCACTTAACCCATTAAAAAACTGTTAAGATTTTCAAGGATAAAATACATTAAGGTTGAGACAAATAAGAATTGAAGTTAAATATATATGCACGTGTGTGTGTGAGTGAAAATGAATGTGTGTAGATGAGTTAGGAGGGTTAGAGGGGCACAAAGACCCTGAGGAAGTATTAAAACATCCCAGAACACGAAAGAGGTTCCATACACCTGAACTTTGAGTGTGAAGACTGTAACATCAAGTTAGATTTGAAAGGTAGAGATTCCTAATAAGTCATATGAAGAAGAATGAATTTTATGGCAATAACAATATGAAGTCATTGCATATTTTAAGCAGGAGAGTGACACACCCATTTTAGAAAACACTTTTGTTTTTTAAATAATTTTTACTGTGCTTTAAGTGAAAGTTTACAAATCAAGTCAGTCTCTCACACAAAAATCCATATACACCTTGCTACACACTCCCAATTACTCTCCCCCTAATGAGACAGCCCGCACTCTCCCTCCACTCTCTCTTTTCGTGTTCATTTTGCCAGCTTCTAACCCCCTCCACCCTCTCATCTCCCCTCCAGACAGGAGATGCCAACATAGTCTCAAGTGTCCACCTGATCCAAGAAGCTCACTCCTCACCAGCATCCCTCTCCAACCCATTGCCCAGTCCAATCCATGTCTGAAGAGTTGGCTTTGGGAATGGTTCCTGTCCTGGGCCAACAGAAGGTTTGGGGGCCATGACCACTGAGGTCCTTCTACTGTCAGACCATTAAGTCTGGTCTTATGAGAATTTGGAGTCTGCATCCCACTGCTCTCCTGCTCCCTCAGGGGTTCTCTGTTGTGTTCCCTGTCAGGGCAGTCATCGGTTATAGCTGGGCACCATCTAGTTATTCTGGTCTCAGGATGATGTAGTCACTGGTTCATGTGGCCCTTTCTGTCTCTTGGGCTTGTAATCGCCTTGTGTGTGTGGTGTTCTTCATTCTCCTTTGATCCAGGTGGGCTGAGACCAATTGATGCATCTTAGATGGCTTACTAGCGGAAAACACTTTCTTGACATCTTTTTTTTTAGTTTATTTTGTTTTTGTTGAGAATATACACAGGAAAACAATTCAACACTTTCTACATGTACAGTTCAGTGATGTTGATTACATTCTGTGAGTTGTGCAATATTGACACCTCAGTCTAGAAAGATGGTGGATTAAAATAATCTAGAATCTTTCTCACAGTAAATGTCTAAATTTTCTGGGCAAAATCTATAAAATGTTCTTTCTAAAGTATACCATCTGTCATGGGTTGAATTGTTTCCCCTCAAAAATATGTGTCAACTTATCTAGGCCATGATTCCCAGTATTGTGGGCTTGTCTACCATTTTGTCATCTGATGTAATTTTCCTATATGAGGTAAATCCTACCTCTATGATGTTAATGAGGCAGGATTAGAGGCAGTTATGTTAATGAGGCAAGACTCAACCTACAAGATTAGATTGTATTTTGCGTCAATCTCTTTTGAGATATAAAAGAGAGAAGTGAATAGAGAGAAAGGGGGACCTCATACCACCAAGAGAGATCTTGGGAGTGGAGTGCATCCTTTGGATCTGGGGTTCCTGTGCTGAAAAGCTCCTAGACCAGGGGAAAATTGATGACAAGGACATTCCCCCAGAACCAAAAGAGAGAGAAAATCTTCCCCAGGAGCTAGTGCCCTGAATTTGGACTTCTAGACTCCTAAATTGTGAGAGAATAAATTTCTACTTGTTAAAGTCATCCACTTGTGGTATTTCTGTTATAGCAGCACTAGATAGCTAAGACACAAACCTTTTCTTTTTTTGCCATAAAAAGAGAAAAACACAGGTATAGGAAATATAAGAACTAAACTTTAGAGGTGTAAACATGTGAACTGATACTACAGATGTGAGAATGGCAGGAAGATGTTTGATTTCTCTAGGAGCTCTGTTCAATGCCTATACTTGGGTAGAAAACAAGACTGTGGGCCTGTAAGAGGCAGGGACTTAGAAGTGCTATGCTGGCATAAACTCAAGGCCTTTAAAAGACATCCCTTGAAATAAAAAATAGACAAGAAAAAATCCACTTACTGGCACAGAGAGGAGACAATGACGCTTATCTCTACTTGAGGTTGGAAAAAAATACCAGTGTTCCCTAAAAAATTTAAATCCCAGTTCTGTTCTTTCTGTTACTATAGGGCCCAGATTTACACTAGTTATATGGCTCAGACAACACCAAATTTAAAAAGGATACACAAAACCTTGGTTCCAGGCTTGTGATTCACTCAGTTTCTATCAGTCAGTGAAAACACAAAACTTCTCTCAGAAGGTACTCTCAAAACCCATGCCTCACAGGACACATGTGAACTCATAATATCCAAATTAAAAAATACTCAAAATAACTGTTAAGCATAGGTGAGATTTGGCAGGGAAAAAGAAAAGGGGAGGATTACAATCTGGAGAACTACAGGCAGTAGGGCAATGTGAAAAAAAAGGTACAAAACAAATATGTGTAAAGTGATAATAAAAGTAATTGAACTAAAAAAAAAAGACTAAAACAATGAAAAAAAGAATTGACATATGTAGGTAATTCAAATATAACTATTAGGGTTAAACACTACAGTAATTTAAATTAGCAATAAAATGAATATTTCATATGAAACTTTAGATGTAGATGAGAAAATTACTCAAAATGCAATACAGAGGAAAATACATGAAAATTAGAAAATAGAGGTTATGAGAAAGAAGACTAAACTAAAGAGGTCCAATGTACATAAAAGTAGGAGTGGCAATAGGGCAGGAACAGAGAAAAGGTATGTATAGATAAGGGTTAGCATTTCATTAGAAGTAATGAAAGGCTTGTAACCTTATCTTGACAAAGTATTACTATTTGAGAAAAGCAAAATGATTCCACAGCTACATACAGGGTAGTGGGATTGCAGACCTCTAAAGACAAAGATAAATCCTTAAAAGCTACCAGAAAGAAAAGTCAGATATACTAGAATCGAAGAATAAGTAGCCTGAAAGCATCCTTCTCAACAGTAAATATACAGATCAGGCGACAAGACATTGCATTCGTAGGGCTGAGAGCTACCACTAAACTAAAGCTGTGTACCCGTTTAAAAAGAGTTAACCTCAAATGAAAAAAAAAAAACCTCAAATGAAGATACCAAGAAAATGTGCCACTGAGGAAACTTCAGGAGAAAAATAAACAAAAAGAATGTATTTAAGGAAAAAATAAGGAAGAAGTAAATTAAACCTAGAAGGAAGGATTAGCATGCAAGAGGATATTATAAATTTGTGAATAAGTAGCTCAAACAATGTATGGTATAAAGTAATGATAAAATAATATTATTAATAATAACAGCTACTTTGATGTAGAAATAAAGATATAACTAATCCTGAAGAGCACACCAATATGTATAATGGAGTGGTCAGTTCTTTTGGGGGGAGGAAAATAGAGAAACTGAGTACTTTATTTTTTAAAATTTTTATTCTGTTTTAAGTGAAAGTTTACAATTCAAGTCAGTACCTCATACAAAAATTTATAAACACCTTGCTGTATACTCCTAATTACTCTCCCCCTAATGAGACAGCCTGCTCCTTCCCTCCTCTCTCTCTTTTGGTGTCCATTCAGCCAGCTTCTGACCCCCTCCACCCTCTCATCTCCCCTTCAGACAGGAGATGCCAACATAGTCTCATGTGTCTACTTAACTCAAGAAGTTCATTCTTCACCGGTATCATTGTCTATCCCATAGTCCAGTCCAATAGCTGTCTGAAGAGTTGGCTTTGAGTACAGTTCCTGTCTTGGGCTAACAGAAGGACTGGGGACTATGACATCTGGGGTGATTCTAGTCTCAGTCAGATCATTAAGTCTGGTCTTTTTACGAGAATTTGGGGTCTGCATCCCACTGCTCTCCTGCTCCCTCAGGGGTTCTCTGTTGTGTTCCCTGTCAGGACTGCCATCGGTTGTAGCCAGGCACCATCTAGTTCTTCTGGTCTCAGGCTAATGTAGTCTCTGCTTTATGTGGCCCTTTCTGTCTCTTGGGCTCATAATTACCTTGTGTCTTTGGTGTTCTTCATTCTTCTTTGCTCCAGGTGGGTTGAGACCAATTGATGCACCTTAGATGGCCGCTTGCTAGAGTTTAAGACCCCAGATGCCACTCTCCAAAGTGGGATGCAGAATGTTTTCTTAATAGATTTTATTATGCCAATTGACTTATATGTCCCTTGAAACCATGGTCCCCAAAACCCCGCACTTGTTACACTGGCCTTCGAAGCATTCAGTTTATTCAGGAAACTTCTTTGCTTTTGGTTTAGTCCAGTTGTGCTGATCTCGCCTGTATTGTGTGTTGTCTTCCCTGCCACCTAAAGTAGTTCTTATCTATCTATTTAGTGAATACCCCTCTTCCACCCTTCTTCCCTCCCTCTCCCCTCTCATAACCATCAAAGAATATTCTCTTCTGTGTTTAAACTATTTCTCGAGTTCTTATAACAGTAGTCTTAAACAATATTTGTCCTTTTCCAGCTGACTAATTTCACTCAGCATAATGCCTTTCAGATTTCTCCATGTTATAAAATGTTTCAAGGAGTCATTGTTGTTGTTCCTTATCGATGCATAATATTCCATTGTGTGAATATACCATAATTTATTTATCAATTCACCCATTGATGGGCACCTTGGTTTCTTCCATCTTTTTTGCTATTGTAAACAGTGCTGCAATGAACATGGCTGTGCATTTATCTGTTTGTGTAAAGGCTCTTATTTCTCTAGGATATACTCCAAGGAGTGGGACTGCAGAATCGTATGGTACTTCTATTTCTAGCTTTTTAAGGAAGCACCAAATTGATTTCCAAGGTGGTTGTACCATTTTACATTCCCACCAGCAGTGTATAAGTGTTCCAGTCTCTCCACAACCTCTCCAACATTTATTATTTTGTGATTTTTGGGTTAATGCCAGCTTTATTGGAGTGAGATGGAATCTCCTGTAGATTTGATTTGCATTTCTCTAAGGGCTAATGATTGTGAGCATTTCCTCATGTATCTGTTAGCTACCTTAATGTCTTCTTTAGTGAAGTATCTGTTCATACCCTTTGCCAATTTTTTAATTGGGTTATTTCTTTTTTTTTGTAATAGAGATTTTGCAGTATCCTGTAGATTTTAGAGATCAGGTGCTGATTGGAAATGTCATAGCTAAAAACTTCTTCCCAGTTTATAGATTATCTTTTTACTCTTTGGTGAAGTCTTTGGGTGAGCATAGGTATTTGATTTTTAGAAACTCCCGGTTATCTGGTTTCTCTTCTGCATTGTTAGTAATGTTTTGTATACTGTTTATGCCATGTATTAGGACTCCTAGCATTGTCTCTATTTTTTCTTCCATGATCTTTACCGTTTTAGATTTTATATTTAGGTCTTTGATCCATTTTGAGTTAGTTTTTGTGCATGGTGTGAGGTATGGGTCTTGTTTCATTGTTTTGCAGATGGATATCCAGTTATACCAGCACTATTTGTTAAAAAGACTTTTTCCCAGTTAACTGACTTTGGGGCCTCTGTCAAATATCAGCTGCTCATATGTGGATGGATTTATGTTTGGATTCTCAATTCTGTTCCATAGGTCTGTGTACCTGTAGTTATATCAGTACCAGGTTGTTTTGACTGCTGTGGCAGTTAATAGGTTAAAAAATCAGGTAGAGTGAGGCCTCCCACTTTGTTCTTCTCTTTCAGTTATGCTCTACTTACCTGGGGCCTCTTTCCCTTCCATATGAAGTTGGTGATTTGTTTCTCCACCTCATTAAAAAACATCATTGGAATTTGGATCAGAATTGCATTGTATGTATAGACGGCTTTTGTTAGAATAGACATTTTCTCAACCTTAAGTTTTCCTATCCATGAAGAAGGTATGTTTTTCCACTTACATAGGTCTATTTTGGTTTCTTCCCCTACTGTCTTGTAGTTTTCTATGTATTGGTCTTTTACATCTCCAGTAAGATTTATTCCTAAGTATTTTATCTTCTTGGGGGCTACTATAAATGGCATTGATTTGGTGATTTCCTCTTTGATGTTCTTTTTGTTGGTGTAGAGGAATCCAACTGATTTTTGTATGTTTATCTTTTATCCTGATAATCTGCTGAACTCTTTTATTAGTTTCAATAGTTTTCTTGAGAATTCCTTAGGGTTTTCTGTGTATAAGATCATATCATTTGCAAATAGAGATACTTTTACTTCTTCCTTACCAATCTAGATGGACTTTCTTTTTCTAGCCTGATTGCTCTGACTAGGGCCTCCAGCCCAATGTTGAATAAGAGTGGTGATAAAGGGCATCCTTGTCTGGCTCCCGGTCTCAAGGGGAATGCTTTCAGATGCTCTCCATTCAGATGCTCTCCATTTAGGATGATGTTGGGTATTGGCTTTGTATAAATGCCCTTTCTTACGCTGAGGAATTTTCCTTCTATTCCTATTTTGCTGAGGGTTTTTATCACGAATGGGTGTCAAATGCCTTTTCTGCATCAATTGTTAAGATCTTATGGTCTTTCTGTTTTCTTTTATTTATATGATGGATTACATTGATTGTTTTTCTAATGTTGAACCATCCCTGTATACCTGGTATGAATCCCACTTGGTCATGGTGAATTATTATTATTATTATTTTTGGTATGTTGTTGAATTGTGTTGGCTGGAATTTTTTTGAGGATTTTTGCATCTAAGTTCACAGGGAATATAGGTCTGAAATTTTCTTTTTTTGTGGTGTCTTTACCTGGTTTTGGTATCAGGGATATGGTGGCTTCATAGAATGAGTTTGGGAGTATTCCATCCTGTTCTATGCTCTGAAATACCTTTAGTATAAGTAGTGTTAACCCTTCTCTGAAAATTTCGTAGAACTCTGCAATGAAGCCACCTGGTCCAGGGCTTTTTTTTTTTTTGGTTGGGAGTTTTTTGCTTACCTTTTCAATCTCTTCTTTTGTTATGGGTCTATTTAGTTGTTCTACCTCTGTTTGTGTTAGTTTAGGTAGGTAGTGTGTTTCTAGGAATTCATCCATTTCTTCTAGGTTTTCAAACTTGTTACAGTACAAATTTTCACAGTAATCTGATATGATTCTTTTAATTTCAGTTGGGTCTGTTGTAATATCACCCATTTCATTTCTTATTCAGGTTGTTTACTTCCTCTTCTGTTTTTCTTTTTTCAGTTTGGCTAATGGTTTATCAATTTTGTTAATTTTTTCAAGGAACCAGCTTTTGGTCTTCTTAACTCTTTTGTTTTTCTTTTTTCTATTTCATTTAGTTCTGCTCTAATTTTTATTATTTCCTTTCTTCTAGTACCTGAAGGTTTCTTTTGTTCCTTTCTATTTGTTCAAGTTGTAGGGATAATTCTTTGATTTTGCCCCTTTTCTTCTTTTTGGTTGTGTGCATTTTTTGATATAAATCGACCTCTGAGCACTGCTTTTGCTGTGTCCCACAGGTTCTGATAGGAAGTGTTTTCATTCTCATTGGATTCTCTAAATTTCTTTGTTCTATCCTCAATGTCTTCTATAACTCAGTCTTTTTTGAGCAGGGTATTGTTCATTTTCCAAGTGTTTGATTTCTTTTCCCTGATGTTTCTGTTATTGATTTCTACTTTTATGGCCTTATGGTCAGGGAAGATGCTTTGGAATAAGTTTGCTTTTTGACCTAATACATGGTCTATACTAGAGAATGTTCCATGTGCACTAGAAAAGAAGGTATACTTGGCTGCTCTTGGGTGGAGTATTCTGTGTATGTCTATAAGGTCGAGTTGGTTGATTGTGGCATTTAGAGCTTCTGTGTCTTTATTGAGCTTCTTCCTGGGTGTTCTGTCCTTCACCAAAAGTGGTGTGTTGAAGTCTCCTACTATAAATGTGGAGCTGTCTATCTCACTTTTCAATGCTGTTAGAGTTTGTTTTATGTATCTTGAAACCCTGGAATTGGGTGCATAAATATATAATATGGTTATATCCTCCTGGGATATTATCCCTTTAATCTTTATATAGTGTCCTTTCTTATCCTTTGGGGTGGATTTAACTTTAAAGTCTATTTTGTCAGAAATTAATGCTGCCACTCCTGCTCTTTTTTGATTATTGTTTGCTTGTTATATTATTTTTCCATCCTTTGAGTTTTAGTTTGTTTGTGTCTCTAAATCTAAGATGTGTCTCTTGTAGGCAGCATATAAACGGATTGTGTTTTTTTTTTTTTTATATATCCATTCTGCCACTCTCTGTCTCTTTATCAGAGCACTTAGTCCGTTAACATTCAGCATAATTATGGATAGGTATGAGTTCAGTGCTATCATCTTGATCTCTTTTTTTGTGAGTTGTTGACAGCTGCTTTTTCCCACTTAATTTTTTTGTGCTGAGTAGTTTATCTTTGCATATTGTCTTTTCCTCTTCTTCATTGTTGTTGATTTTGTTTCTGCTTACTCTCTATTCTTTGTCTTGTATTTTGTTTTGATGAGTAGAATGGTTAGTCTCCTTTGTGGTTATCTTAATATTTACCCCTATTTTTCTAGGTTTAAACCAAACTTTTATTTCTTTATGTCACCTTGTCTTCATCTCCATATGAAAGATCTATGATTACGTTTCTTAGTTCCCCTTTATTATTTTAATGCTATCTTCTTTTACATAATGACATCCCTGTTTCCCTGTTTTGAGAATTTTTTCGTCTTTATTTATTTTTGTGATTTCCCTGTATGGGTTAATATCTGATTGCTCTGTCCAGTGTTCTAGTTTTGGGTTGATACCTGATATTATTGATTTTCTAGCCAAAGAACTCTCTTTAGTATTTCTTGTAGTTTTGGTTTGGTTTTTTTGAATTCCCTAAACTTGTGTTTATCTGGAAATGTCCTAATTTCCCCTTCATATTTGACAGAGAGTTTTGTTGGAGATGTGATCTTGGCTGGCAACTTTTTGCCTTGAATGCTTTATATAAGTCATCCCATTGCCTTCTTGCCTGC
The DNA here is from genome assembly GCF_024166365.1 of Elephas maximus indicus. Classification (NCBI taxonomy): domain Eukaryota; kingdom Metazoa; phylum Chordata; class Mammalia; order Proboscidea; family Elephantidae; genus Elephas; species Elephas maximus. The sequence goes on along the minus strand of NC_064827.1, from coordinate 90,173,734 downwards.
ACAGTTTCTGCTGAGTAGTCCGTGCTTATTCTTATTGACTCTCCTTGTAGGTGACTTTTCATTTATCCCTAGCTGCTCTTAAAATTCTCTCTTTATCTTCGGTTTTGACAAGTTTGATTATATTATGTCTTGGTGACTTTCTTTTAAAATCTACCATATATGGAGTTCGATGAGCATCTTGGATTGATATCTTCTCATCTTTCACGATATCAGGGAAGTTTTCTGACAACATATCTTCAACAATTCTCTCTGTATTTTCTGTTATCCTTCCCTGTTCTGGTACTCCAATCACTAGTAGGTTATTTCTCTTGAGTCCCACATGATTCTTGAGGTGTCCTCTTTTTTTTTTTAATTCTTTTATCTGATTTTTCTTCAAATATATTGGCTCAAGTGCTTTGTCTTCAAGATCACCAATTCCTTCTTCAAGTTCCTCAATTCTGGTCATCTGACTTTCTATCGAGTTGTTTAATTCTGTAATTTTACTGTTAATCTTCTGAATTTCTGATTGCTGTCTCTAAGGATTCTTTTAGCTTATTAAGTTTTTCAGTATGTTCTTGAAAAACCTTTTTAATTTCTTCAGCTGTTTTATCTGTGTGTTCCTTGGCTTGTTCCACATATTGCCTGACCTCCTTCCTGATTTCTTGAAGAGTTCTGTATATTAATCTTTTGAATTCTGCATCTGGTGATTCCAGGAAGGCAGCTTCAGCCAGAACCATTCCCCGAGTGACTCTTGGGAGAGAATGTCCCTGCTCCCTAGAGCATACAGGTGGGTGGGTTCTGCAGATCGTCCATGGGCACCCAATGATTTTGGTTGTAAGGACTGGGAGGAACTAATTATACTTGGACCACTGTCTCAGGTGTCTGGGTGACCTGAGTGGAGCCACCAGTCCTTAGGCCCCTGGTGTGAGTAGGCGAGGACCCTGTTTAATAGGCAAAGTGGTATCAAGTATCAAATGCCCACCTCTCCACCATACAGCATAATTATTTGAAGTCTGCCTGCAAGGGCCTATTTCCCTGAAATAGGCCCACACAAGTCCATGCAGGGGGTAAAGGTATTCCAAGTCCACGGGCTGTTTATGCCTGGACAAGAGCCACTTCTGTCCTGAGCCCCCCAGATTAGTGGAGCTGGCAAATTATCTTTTCCCACTGTCATGACTTTATTCCTTCTCCAAACTCAGGGAACTCAACTGGGCTTATCTCAGGCCCAGGGAAATCAACAGCCACTGAAGTTGACTTGGAGGCAGGGGACATAGTAAAATATTCTCAAGTACTTAGCTTTTGCCGAGAGTGCTCTTCTTCTCTGGTTCCAGAGGTGTGAGTAGGCTGTGTAGCTGGCTCCTTCTCCCTGATGAAAATGCTACCACCAGCCCACCTCAGCTGCTCCTGGGAGTGGTGCCTGAAGGATCCCAGTGACTTAGGTCTGGCAACTATGCTGTTTCTGAACCATCTCTCTCCCTCCTGCAGCTCAGTTCATTTTCTAACTTTGCCTTTGATGTTCAGGGCTTCCAGCTTGTCATAAATATAATCATTTCACTTGAGTTTTCTGGCCTTTGTCTTAAGAGGGATAGCTGGAAGCATCTGGCTATTCTGACATCTTGGCCTTGCCTCAGTATTTTATTTTTTTAATGTAAAATATTTTTGGTAAGATTTTCAGGTTAATACCTAAAAATACAGAAATGTTATGCAAAAATTCAAAATAGTAAATAAGAAAAAGATAAAAACAAAAGGAACTTTATAGAGCAGTAGAATGCAAGAAAGAACCTAAGAAAATGCACTACAACAAGCAAGCTCAAAATAAGAAGCTAGGAATAAAATAAAATATATTAGTAACCACAATAATCGTAAAGGATTAAGTTTATAAGTTTTAAAAAACAGTAGCAAAATGGATAAATAATAATAATAATAAAACCTGGCTACATGCACTAAGCCCATAGATTAAGAAATTGAAGATTTTTGCCAACTTCCACAGTTTGAAATTGATCAAACATAGTCAATTACGTTCATAATTACTGGCAATTGGAGTGTAAAAGTTGGAAACAAAGAAGGATCAGTAGCTGGAAAATATGGCCTTGGTGATAGAAATGACGCTGAAGATAGCATGATTAAATTTTGTCAGACCAAAAACGTCTTCATGGCAAATACCTTTTTTCACCAACATAAATGATGACTATACCCATAGACCTCACCAGATGGAATACACAAGAATCTAATCAACTATACCTGTGGAAAGAAAATGATGGAAAAGCTCAGTATCATTAGCCAGAGCAAGGCCAGTAGCCAACTGCAGAACAGACCATTAATTGCTCATATGCAAGTTCAAGTTAAAGAAAATTAGAACAAGTATATAAGAACCAAAGTATGAATTTGAATATAACCCACCTGAATTTAAAGACCATCTCAAGGACAGATTTGATGTTTGTTGTTGTTGTTAGGTGCTGTTCAGTAGGTTCCGACTGATAGTGACCCTATGCACAACAGAACGAAACACTGCCTGGTCCTGCACCATCCTTACAATCATTGTTATGCTTGAGCTCGTTGTTGCAGCCACTGGGTCAATCCACCTCGTTGAGGGTCTTCTTCTTTTCCACTGACCCTGTACTCTTCCAAAGATGATGTCCTTCTCCAGGGACTGACCTTTCCTGGCAACATGTCCGAAGTACGTAAAACACAGTCTCGCCATCCTTGCCTCTAAGGAGCATTCTGGCTGCACTTCTTCTAAGACAGATTTCTTTGTTCTTTTGGCAGTCCAAGGTATATTCAATATTCTTCACCAACACCACAATTCAAAGGCCTCAACTCTTCTTCAGTCTTCCTTGTTCATTGTCCAGCTTTCACATGCATATGATGTGATTGAAAATACCATAGCTTGGGTCAGGTGCACCTTAGTCTCCAGGGTGACATCTTTGCTCTTCAACACTTTGAAGAGGTCCTTTGCAGCAGATTTGCCCAATGTAATGCGTCTTTTGATTTCTTGACTGCTGCTTCCATGACTGTTGATTGTGGATCCAAGTAAAATGAAGTTTTTGACAACTTCAATCTTTTCTCCGTTTATCATGATATTAGTCATTGGTCCAGTTGTGAGGATTTTTGTTTTCTTTATGTTGAGGTGTAATCCATACTGAAAGCTGTGGTCTTTGATCTTCATTAGTAAGTGCTTCAAGTCCTATTCGCTGTCAGCAAGCAAGGTTGTGTCATCTGCATAACGCAGGTTGTTAATGAGTCTTCCTCCAGTCCTGATGCCCCATTCCTCTTCATATAGTCCAGCTTCTTGTATTATTTGTTCAGCATACAGATTAAATAGGTATAGTGAAAGAATACAACAGTGGTGCACACCTTTCCTGACTTTAAACCAATCAGTATGCCCTTGTTCTGTCCAAACAACTGCCTCTTGATCTATGTAAAGGTTCCTCATGAGCAAAATTAAGTGTTCTGGAATTTCCATTCTTTGCAGTGTTATCCATAGTTTGTTATGATCTACACAGTCCAATGCCTTTGCATAGTCAATAAAACACAGGTAAACATCCTTCTGGTTTTTCCACCAAACATCCTTCTGGTATTCTCTGCTTTCAGCCAGGATCCATCTGATATCATCAGTTTGTTGTACTGTGGGGGCTTGTGTGTTGCTGTGATGCTGGAAGCTATGCCACCGGTATTCAGATACCAGCAGGATCACCCATGGAGGACAGGTTTCAGCTGAGCTTTCAGGCTAAGACAGACTAGGAAGAAGTACCCGGCGGTCTACTTCTGAAAAGCATTAGCCAGTGAACACCTTATGAATACCAGCAGATTTGTCATATTGAACACTAATCACTGCTGACCAGATAAGTTGTGTAATAACATCAAGGATATCATACATGAAGAGAGCAAAAGGTCATTAAAAAGACAGGAAAGAAAGAAAAGACCAAAATGGATGTCAGAAGAGTTGCTTTTGAACATAGAGTAGCTAAAGCGAAAGAAAGAAATGATGAAGTAAAAGAGATTGAACAGAAGATTTCAAAAGGCAGCTCAAGAAGATAAAGTAAGTATTATAATGAAATGTGCAAAGATCAGGAGATAGAAAACCAAAAGGGAAGAACATACTCAGCATTCCTTAAGCTGAAAGAACTGAAGAGAAAATTCAAGCCTCTAGTTGCAATATTCTATGGGGAATATTATGATTCTACAGGGAAATTATTAAATGACTCAGGAAGCATCAAAAGAAGATGGAAGGAACACAAAGTCATCATATCAAAAAGAAATTTGGAAGACAGCTATCTGGCCAACAGACTGGAAGAGATCCATATTAGTACCCATTCCAAATAAAGGTGATCCAACAGAAAGAAGAAATTATCCAACAATATCATTAATATCACACATAAGTAAAATTGTGATGAAGATCCTTCAAAAACTGTTGCAGCAATACATTGAGAGGGAACTGCCAGAAATTCAAGTTGGATTCAAAAGAGGATTTAGAACAAATGACACTATTGCTGATGTCTTATGGATCCTGGCTGAAAGCAGAGAATACCAGAAAGATGTTTAGTTGCCTTTTGTTGACTGTGCAAATGCATTTGACTGTGTGGATCAAAAACATTGTGAAGAACGGGAATTCCAGAGCACTTAATTTTGCTCATGAGGAACCTCTACATAGGTCAGGGGGCAGTCGTTCCAACAGAACAAGGGGATATTTTGTAGTTTAAAGTGAGGAAAGGTGTGTCAGTGTTGTATCCCTTCTTCGTATTTATTCATTCTGTATGTTGAGCAAATAGTCTGAGAAACTGGTCTATATGAAGCTGGCATCAGGATTGGAAGAAGATTCATTAACAAGCTGTGAAATGCAGATGACACAACATTTCTTGCTGAAAGTGAAGAGGACTTGAAGCACTTGGTGATGAAGATCAAAGACTACAGTCTTCAGTATGGATTACACCTCAACATAAACCCAAACCAAACCAAACCCAGTGCTGTCAAGTCGATTCCGACTCATAGCGACCCTACAGGACAGGGTAGAACTGCCCTACAGAGTTTCCAAGGAGCGTCTGGTGGATTCGAACTGCTGACCCTTTGGTTAGCAGCCGTAGCACTTAACCACTATGCCACCATAGTTTCCTCTCAACATACAGTAGACAAAAATCCTCACAACTGGACCAATAAGCAACATAATGATAAATGGAAAAAAAATTGAAGTTGTAAATGATTTCATTTTACTTGAATCCACAATCAGTGCCCATGGAAGCAGCAGTCAAAAAATTAAAGGACATGTAGCATTGGGCAAATCTGTGGCAAAAGACCGCTTTAAAGTGTTAATAATCAAAGATGTCACTTTTAGGACCAAGGTGTACCTGAACCAAGCCACTGCATTTTCAATCACCTCATACGCATTTGAAAGCTGGACAATGAATAAAGAAGACTGAAGAAGAATTGATGCCTTTGAGTTATGGTGTTGGTGAAGAATATTGAATATAATACCATGGACTGCCAGAAGAAGGAACAAATCTGCCTTGGAAGAAGTACAGCCAGAATTTTCCTTAGAAGCAAGGATGGTGAGACTTCATCTCACATACTTTGGACGTGTTATCAGGAGGGAACAATCCCTGTAGAAGGACAACATGCTTGGTAAAGTAGAGGGTCAGTGAAAAAATGGACTCAAGCGTAGAAACAATTGTGAGGATGGCACAGGAAGAGGCACTGTTTCATTCTGTTGTACCTACAGTCTCTATGAGTTGCAACCAACTCTACGGCACTTAACAACAACATGCTTTTACTAAAGATATATGTAAAAGGGAAACCCTGGTGGCATACTGGTTAAGTGGTTAAGTGCTACAGCTGCTAACCAAAGGGTCGACAGTTCGAATCCGCCAGGCACTCCTTGGAAACTCTGTGGGGCAGTTCTATTCATTCATTTTCAAGTTCATAATAGAAATGAAATAAATAATTCTATGAGTCGGAACTGACTCGGAGGCACTGGGTTCGGTTCAGCTTTGGTTATATGTAAAAGAGGACAAAATAGGGAAAAATAGTGGAAAAAGATACTGCAGTCAAATAGTTAACAAAATTAAATATATATGATTATCTAATAAAAGATAAGTTAAGGTTTTTTTAAGGTGAAAGTGCATTGTTAAGGACAAAAAATATCAGTGCATAATGATGGTAGGAAAAATGCCAGGAATATATAACAATTCTGAACTCTGACCCTAAACTACAATGCTCGAAGTTTATATTGATCTACTTCCTATAAAAGCAGGAAACTTGCAACAGTTTATTTTCACTTACTCCCTCCCTTTATCCTTTGTGTTCTTTTTGTCATGTGTACTATATCTATGCACATTATTAATTTAAAAATACAGTTATAATTTTTGCTTTCAATAGTGATCAATGTTTTCAAATAACAAGAGAACACACACATACACATTGTGTAGTATTAAGTGTCTACCCCCATATTTATGAATTTCAGCACTTCTGATCCTTCCTGTGTAATTGAGTTGCCATCTGGTTTCATTTTCCTTTCTGCATGTAGGACTTCTTTCTGTTATCTTTTGTAGTACAGGTATGCTAACAAAAATTTTCAGTTTTTATGTATATGAAATGACTTTATTACCTCTTCATTTTTTGAAGGATAGTTTAGCTAGATATGGAATTCTTAGTTGATGGATTTTCCTCCAGCTCTTGGAATATGGTATTTCAATGTCTTTTGTCTGATATGTGTGTATATTTTGTTCTGATAAGACAATGTTCCTTGTGTGTAATGTATCATAACTTTTCTTGCTGCTTTAAAGACTTTCTCTTATCATTATCTTTTAGCAGTTTGACTGTGATGTGACAAATGTTCTTACAAGAGAAAAGCAGAGGGATATTTGAGAGAGAGAAGATGAAAAGTCCATGGACGATGATGGCAGAGATTGGAATTATGCAGCCACAAGCTATGGAATGCCTGGAGCCACCAGAAGCTGGAAGGAACAAGGAAGAATTCTACCCTACAGCCTTCAGAGAGAACGTGGCCATGGTCATACTTTAATTTCAGACAGCCAGCATCCAGAACTGTGAGAGAATAAATTTATGCTGTTTTAAGCCAGTAATTTGTAGTATTTTGTCATAGCAGTACTAGGAAACAAATTCATTTATTTCTAGTTTTTATTTTCTTTTATTTATGAAAATGAATATATGTATATACTAATTTTGTAGTGAGATAAAAATCCTTCTTTAAGTTTCCAAGTTTCCACATTGGTTTTTGGTGTAGAGTGCTTTCAAATATCTATCCCCAGAGCATATTCAAAATCCAGGTGTCCTATCTAGATGAAGGGTGGTAGATGAGTAGATGGAGGAATTCTTCACAAATCTTGTTTCTGAACTGACCACATTACTCTAGAGGTGTCATGATTCACTGATAATTTGGGTACTAAGGGATGAACCATGAATTTCAGTGAATAAATGTAGCCTGTTTATTTTCCAGATTGTCAATACATTTCCCATAAATAAATAAATATTATTAAAACCAATACATTTTATGTTCCTAACAAAAGATATTTTTTTGTGTGTAACATTACAAATAAATATAGTGTGTATGTATGGTGAACATTCATATTTCTTCTAGAATTCAGATTTATTATTATAATAATATCAACTGAAGAAAAATAGCTACAAAATTGATGCCAAAATTATGTGGTTTCTTTTGTTAATTATGCTTTTATTCATTTATTTTTTTAAATGCTGGGTCTAAAAATTCACATTAAATTCAATGGTTTATTAAAGAGAATATGTCTCTGTATTCTGCCTAGAGGATGTGTTTTTCACTAAATTTTTTCAGTAAATTATAATATAAATTCAGTCATCAAAAGTATTCGACAATGAATAATAAACATATTACTGTACTGTGTAAGTAGAATCTATTTAATGATTTCACATCTATTTTATTCCTTTAAATAAATTGTAGCAGACCAAATAAAAATAAAACTATTACAAATGAAATAAATGCATCTTTATCCTCATCTTTATTGAAAATATATAAATGTATAACAATTTCAATCTTGGCTTTTTTTTTTTTTTGCTTTCAATGAATAACAAAATTAATATCTCTTAAAGTTCTTGAGAATAATATGTAGACATGATAGGTTTCACTACTTGTCTGGTGCGTTTTGGATTGATGCTTCTCAATTGCAAATTATTTCTAAATTGTACTATGTTTAAGGAGCTAAAGGTTAATTGAAGACCCATTTCTCCCCCTTAAATTTAATCTTGGAATCTTACCATAACTATATAAAAATTTCACAGTGATCTGATCAAATTTTAATGCAAAATTATTCCTCAGAAATGAATGAATAACTGCACGGTACTGAAGCATACTGATTGCTAGTGAAGAGGAGCTGGAAAACAAAATTGGCAAAAGATGTTATAGGAAGTTGGTGAAGTTAGTAGGAGAAATCTTTTCTTTTCCCCTTGCAACTTCACATCATTTTAGCCAAAAGTAAAAATAAAGTGACTGACAAAATCATTTAAATATGGGGTTCAAAATAATTTGCATATCAGGTTCAAAGCATTCCGGTTTAGGCAGCTGACTTGTTTGCTCCCTAATTATAGATTTGTCTGAGACTTTTCATTCATTTTCAAGTTCATAGTAGAAATGAAATAAATCATTCTCGCAAAACAACCACCATAGCCACCAGGATTACTTAATAAATGTAAAATTTCTTTCTTACCCCTTATCAATTTCACTTGGCTCTGATACTCTTAGATAGAAGTGAATTTGAGGATCTCTCCAACAAAAGATATAGATTAAGATAAAAGAAGCCTGTAGTAAAAATAGCAGAAGGATGAGAATTTAGAATGAAGAATAAAACTAGATAGATGCGAAACACAGTGAAAACAGAGAGATGGGAAAAATTAATGGAGAAAGAAGAAAATGAAAATTAAAAAAATAAAAAGGAAAAGAAGCGGCAAAAGGAAAAGAAAAATGTAAGAATCCAAGATTAAGGAAAATGCAAGAAAAAGATGTGCTTTTGTGTTTGACAGATCTCACTGAAAGATTCTTCTCCTTCGAAACCATGAAATGAAATGTATCATTTAAAACAAAACTTTTCCTTGACCTTTTGTTAATAGAAATGTAGACAAGCACCAATAAAAAAATAGGTTATATATATATATATATATATATATATATATATATATATATATATATATATATATATATATATCCTATTGAATATTGCAGATGTCTAAAATTTGGAAGCTTTATTTCTCTAGAGAGATATTGGAAGCACTATGTGCATTATTCTTGAAAAATTAATTCATACTACCTTGAAATTGAATGGGAAGTAATATATAAAAGACCTTCTAAATTATTCAGGATTATAAGTTAAGACTAAGTCTTGTGTTATCAATACATTATTTTTTACTTCCTGCAAAATTAAGTGCCAAGTACCTCCCAAGTAATATAAAATGTGAATGTACATTTTACTTTAGTCCTTCATGTTTCTTTGGGATATTAACACTTACTCCCCAAAGGATAGCATTTTAAAGAAAGCCATTCTTTTGATATACGTCCTTCCACCAATACATACTGGTATGTTCATCAATTTTAAATAGTCCCTAAATTTCAGTAAATCAGGGTAAATAAAATATAGTTTTGATTAATTTGGGTACGGTAGACAAAGACATAGTAGGTGTTAACAGACTTGATATACAATTTAGAATGTGTCAGAAGATACTGTTATTTAACTTGTATTACTCTTTATATTAGCAATAGCTTAGAAAAAATTGAGGTGTCTCAATTAAAAAATAATTTCAATGTATGATATTATAGTAATATTTATAAATTCTTTAACAAAGAGAATGACTGGGCCAGAGATACTCTTAAGTTCAGCATACAAGAGCCTTCTACTTTCTATGTGTAACACTAACCTGTACTAACAGCAACATCAAAACGGTTGCAGTCCAGTCAGCTCTGACTCATGGAGACCTATGTGTGTCAGAGTAGAACTGTGCTCTATAGGATTTTCAGTGACTGATTTTTCAGAAAAAGATCTCCAGGCCTTTCTTTTGAGGTGTCTCTAGATGGACTCAAACTAATAATGTGCACATTATATGTTTGTTGCCAACTGCAAAGCCCCCTTGCGTGTTATTTTCCTAGGTGCACGATGCATGTTACATGTGTGGGGGTGTTATTTACGTGGGTGCATTATTTGCAAAAATATGGTATTCTCTTTTCCTAAATGAAAGTGTTTTCCTTCAAATCCCTATTGGCACTTGTGTTCATTCCCTTGGTTTGACTTATCATCCTATTTTAAGTGGATGTTTGAGTATCTTTCTAGCCCTTAACTGCAAATCCAGTTGGCTTACTAACATTTCCCTTATGGTACATACTCATAAAAAAAAATAGAACTGGAAAATCCAGTGGAAACAGAATCACTCAGAAGTAATTAAATTTAAAACTCACCCTACTCTGACTGTTAGGACCTCATTAACATAACACAGGAAAGACCCTTATTTCCAAACAAGATCGTATTTACAAATATACGGGTTAAAATTTCAATACCTTTTGGGGGGACACAATTCAATCATAAGAATGTTCTATAATAAAAATGCATAAAATTAATTTTGCTTTACTTGGGATTTTTTTTAGAAATAAAATAATCCTTATTCTGTTTAGAAAAAAAAAACAGGAGAAAAAAATGAGCATGAAGACAGAGAACTATTTTCATTCTCTTCCCTTCTTAGTGACCCCTTATTGTAACTAGAATGATGTGCAAGATGCCAAGAAATTAATTCGTATAGTGTCCTTTCAAAAAATAACATCAACAATACCCTAGTGGGGAACAGCATTTTTTATTCCTGTGACATCCAGATTTCTGCATCCATGGTAGTTGAAATGATCCACCTAAAACATCACTGTGAGATAATCTTTGAACTTTAAACCTTGAGAACACTGGTTTTCTGAAAGTAACCTTTATGCCAAACAATAAAAAAAAAAATTGTTTAGCTTAATTAGCAAAGAACTTTTGCCCTGGACATTGTGCTCTTTTAAAGAAATATCTATGTGCAGTTTCAACAACAGAAACTGCAAAAGTCAAACTAGAAGCCATGTTTTAGGATAAATAAGTAATTATCAGAACTGTTCTTCAAGAAAATATTGCATGTCCATGAGTTATTATGTAAACACTATTTTGGCCCTGTTTCCATGGCAATGTATAGTTACTAGCAATAAGCTGCAGTATAGGAATCTTTGAAAGATTTTTCTTCTTTGGAATGTTTTTGGCTCTCTAGTCAGAAACGTTGCCCTTATTTGTAAGCCGTATATTAATTAACTTCAATTGATTTCTAATATTGGCTTGGTGTTATTTTTGTTTTAACACTAGGAAGACACAAACTTTCTTAATCCAGGCACAAGAAGCCATGAATGAAGTTGAGTATAAGTGGTAGGAGATGCTGTATGAAAATAAATGCATCAATTATTGGAAACATTGTGTTGAAAGGTTCCCTTAAAGTGTGGAGATCTTGGGGTCTTGACTGCTTCAAGGGAGGCTGGGAGGATAGGAACCCTATTTCATAAGATTCAAACTAGTTTTCTGTGGATCCATTTTGGGTTCAAATGCTTAAAACTCAGATGAATTTGAGTTCCTCAGACATGAATCAGAAGAGTAAATATTCATGAAAACAGACAGTACTTAGCAAATTTTTATTTTTAAACACCTTGTAAGAATATCATGTATATAATCAGAATATCCCTCCCCCTTCCAAAAACAACCTTAATAGGATGCGTGCTTGCTCACTTAAACCAAGGTAGATTTACACAAAGCCTGTTGGTGTCTAAGGTAGTTAGAAGTGAGTGGCATATTTCTGAAAGCTTTGCTTAAATAGTTTTAGAATAAATATTTACTGGGACTAATACACAGTTCCATAAGGAACATTTGTGGATCAGTCTTGTTGGCACAACCTTAATCCAGCACACACAGAGAAACTGAACAAGGAACCTTGATGCAAATATTTTTTTTTTTGCTGTGAATACAGGCAGTCCTCAGGTTATGACTGAGTTCTGTTCCTAAGTCTGTCTTTAGTTGAATTTGTACATTAAGTTGCAACAGTTAGGTATGGTTCCTACCTAATGCCAGTTAGTTAAATGTTTGTCTTAGTATATAGTATATATTTCTATGCATAAAAAAAGTGAAAGAAACATTTTTAGATACACTAAAACATCTTTAACATAATAATACACTAATAATAATAATGTTTTAATGCTTGTCAAAAAGTACACCCATTTCTTATTATGAACCATTGTATGTACCTCAAATTTTTAATATTATAGGCTTTACAGGGATTGGTTTGTAACTATGGGTTATACGTAAGTCGGATGTTCATGACCCAGGAACTGCCTGTATATTATATCCCTTATGAAACTGTATCTTTGCATTCATCTCTGGCTTGGGAGTTTTTTTTCCTAAGTAAAATGAGAGGGTGGTAGTGGTGAAATCAGTGTTTGATAATTAAAACAGTCTTTTGTGCATATGAATCAGATGATCACTCTTAAAATATTGCAAAAATCTACTTCCATTCTTTGGAAAAAATAGAATGTGGTTTGGCCAATAACTGAAGTCATACTTAATGCTGAAAAAGAAACACACTAAAAAATTAAATGTTTTTTCCTCAAAAAAATAACAACCACAAGAATAACAACAACAACAAATGGCTGCAGCACTACATCGACAGGGAACTGACAGAAGTTCAAGCCAGATTTGGAAGAGGACATGAATGAGGCATGCCACTGCTGATGTCAGATGAATCTTGGCTGAAAGCAGAGGATACCGGAAAGGTGTTTGTTGCTGTTAGGTACCTACGAGTCAATTTCAACTCACAGCAACCCTATGTACAACAGAAGAAAACACTGTCTGGTCCTGGACCACCCTCACAATTGTTGTTATACTTGAGCTCACTGTTGCAGCCACTGTGTCAGTCTATCTCATTGAGGGTCTTCCTCTTTATCATTGACACTCTACTTTACCAGGCATGAAAACCAGTGCTAGCATCCTTTGCTCATGCATATGGTGTTTTGAATACAAATAGGAAGTCTGATGACATTATAAGACACCTTGCAAAGGAAACTGTTTTGTATAAAGGAATTTACAAATAGGGGATGTATTCATTAGTAAGAAGGCAGGGCAATGTAGCAGAGGGTCCCAAGAGAGACCTTCTCACTCCATGAGTCAAAGAATGCATCACCTAATTGTTTTTATTTCAGAAAAAGGTGGCCAATTTTTTTTATTGCTGAAAGATCTATGGTTGAGTGTTACCCATGAAATACTTTTGAACTGAATTCTTAAATTCAAGAAAATAAGGTTGCAGAATGCACACCCACACATACACAAATAAGCACATAAACACTATAAGTATGTATATGTGTGTGTGTGTGTATGTATCCTTGTGGCATAGTGGTTAAGAGTTCAGCTCCTAACCAAAAAGTGAGCAGCTTGAACCCACCAGGTGCTCCTTGGAAACCCTATGGAGCAGTTCTACTCTGTCCTATTGGGTCGCTATGAATAGGAATCAACTCTTTGGCAGAGGGTTTCTATATCTCTATACCTATCTATATAGATATATTCAACACTTATCTATCAGTTTTTCATACTGTGGTGGCTTTGCATGTTTCTGTGCCACCGGAAGCTATGCCACTGGTATACCAAATATCAGCAGGGTTGCTCATGGTGGACACGTTTCAATGGAGCTTCCAGACTAAGACGAACTAGGAAGAAGAGCCTGGAGATCTACTTCTAAAAAAAACTGGCAAGTGAAAATCTTATGAATAGCAGCAGAACACTGTCTTATATAGTGTCAGAAGATGAGCTTCTCAGGTTGAAAGGCACTCAAAATACAACTGGAGAAGAGCTGCCTGCTCAAACTAGAGTTGACCTTAATGATGTGGATAGAGTAAAGCTTTCGGGATCTTCATTTGCTGAGGTGGCACAATTCAAAATGAGAAGAAACAGTTGCAAACATCCATTAACGATCAGAGCATGTAAAGTATGAATTAAGAACCTAGGAAAATTGGAAGTCATAAAAAATGAAATGGGCCACATAAAAATCAATATCCTAGGCATTAGTGAGCTGAAACGGACTGGAATTGACCATTTTTAGTTGGACGATCATAAGGTATACTATGCGGAGAATGACAAATTGAAGAGGAATGACATTGCATTCATTGTCAAAAAGAACATTTCAAGATCTATCCTGAAGTACAGCACTGTCAGTGACAGGATAGTAATCATACACCTCCAAGGAAGACCAGTTAATATGACTATTATTCAAATTTAGGTACCAACCACTGATGCCAAAGATGAAGAAATTGAAGATTTTTACGAACTTCTGCAGTCTGAAAATGACGGAACATGTAATCAAGATGCATTGCAAATTACTGGTGATTAGAATGTGAAAAAAGGAAACAAAGAAGCAGGATCAGTGGTTGAAAATATGGTCTTGGTGATAAAATTGAGGTTGGAGATCACATGATAGAATTTTGCAAGACCGACAACCTATTCATTGGAAATACCTTTTTCAACAACATAAATGGTGACTATGCACATGGACCTTCCTGGATGGAATACACAGGAATAAAATCCACTACATCTGTGGAAAGAAAAGATGGAGAAGTTCAATATCATCAGTCAGAACAAGGCCAGGGCCGACTGTGGAAAAGACCATCAATTTCTCATATACGAGTTCAAGTTGAAGTTGAAGAAAATTAAAACAAGTCCACGAGAGCCAAAGTATGACCTTGAGTATATCCCAGCTGAATTTAAAGACCATCTCAAGAACAGATTTGATGCATTGAACACTAATAACGGAAACTAGAAGAGCTGTGGAATGACATCAAGGACATCATGCATATAGAGGACAAAAAGTCAAAAAAAAAAAAAAAGACAGGAAAGAGAGAAAAGACCAAAGTGAATGTCAGAAGAGAATCTGAAACTTGTTTTTGAAAGTAGAGTAGCTAAAGTGAATGGAAGAAATGATGAAGTAAAAGGACTGAACAGATTTTAAAGAGTGGTTCAAGAGGACAAAGTGAAGTATTATAATGAAATTTGCAGGTATCTGGAGTTAGAAAACAAAAGGGAAGAACAGGCTTGGGATTTCTTATGCTGAAAGAACTGAAGAAAAAATTCAAGCCTTTAGTTGCAATATTGAAGGATTCTATGGACAAAATATTGAGCTATGCAGGAAGTATCAAAAGAAGATGAAAGGAATACAGTCACTGGACCAAAAAGATTTGGTTGGTAGTCAACCATTTCAGGAGGCAGTATATAATCAAAAACTGATGGCACTGAAGAGAAAAGTCCAAGCTGCACTGAAGGCATTGGCAAAACAAAAACAAAAACAAAAAACCAAGGCTCTAGGAATTGACAGAATACCAATTGAGATGTTTCAACGAACGGATGCAAAGCTGAAGTGCTCACTCTTCTATGCCGAGAAATTTAGAAGGTAGCTACCTGGCCAATCAACAGAAAGAGATCTATTTGTGTGCTCTTTCCAAAGAAAGTTGATCCAACAGAATGTGGAAATTATCAAATGATATCTTTAATATCACACACAAGTAAAATTTTGCTGAAGATAATTAAAAAACAGTTGCAGTAGTACAGCTACAGAGAACTGCCAGAAATTCAAGCCAGATTTAGAGGTGGACATGGAATGAGGGATATCATTGCTGATGTCATATGGATCTTGGCTGAAAGCAGATAATACTGGAAAGATGCAATGGTATTGGACTGAGTGGATCATAAAATTATGGATAAGATTTCGAAGAATGGGAGTTCCAGAATACTTAATTGTTCTCATGTGAAACCTGTTCATAGACCAAGAGGCAGCTGTTAGAGCAGAACAAAGGAATACTGTGTGGTTTAAAATTAGGGAAGTTATGTGTTGGAGTTGTATTCTTTCACCATACTTATTCAATCTCTTTACTGAGCAAATAATCTGAGAAGCTGGACTATATGAAAAAGAGCACAGCATCAGGATTGGAGGAAGCCTCACTAACAATCTGTGATATGTAGATGATACAACCTTGCTTGCTGAGAGCGAAGAGGACTTGAAGCATTTACTGATGAAGACCAAAGCCTTCAATGTGGATTACAACTTAACATAAAGAAAACAAAAATCCTCACAACTGGACCAACAAGCAACATGATGATAAATGGAGAAAAGATTGAAATTGTCAAGGACTTCATTTTACTTGGATCCACAATCGATGCCCATGGAAGCAGCAGCCAAGAAATCAAATTACATGTTGCTTTGGGAAAATCTGCTACAAAAGACCTCTTTAAAGTTTTAAAAAGCAAAGATGTCACATGGAGGACTAAGGTACTGACTGATTCAAGCCACAGTAATTTCAATTGCCTCATTTACACACAAAAACTGCACAGTGAATTAGTAAGATCGAAGAAGAATTGATGCATTTGTATTATGGTATTGGAGAAGAATATTGAATGTGCCATGGACTGCCGGAAGAACAAACAAGTCTGTCTTGGAAGAAGTACAGCCAGAATGCTCATTAGAAGAGAGAATGGACTTAAACATGAACAGTGAAAAATTAAATGAGAACTTAAAGATTTGGAAAATTCTATTGTATAAACTAAGGACATGTATCCTAGAATTTTCACCAAGGACATGGCTACACAGTCTTTTGTCAACGAGATTACGCTTGTGACTGACTGATCTAAGCAATTAACTTTTGTTTTTAGGTTCCATTGAGTAGGTTCTGACTCATAGCGACCCTATGTACAGCAGAGCAAAACTGCCCTGTCCTGCTTCATCCTCACAATCATTGCTATTTGACCTTCTGTTGTAGCCACTGTGTCAATCCGTCTTGTCAACGGTCTTTCTCTTTTTCAATGACCCTTTCCTTACCAAGTATGATGTCCTTCTCCTAATAACATGTCCAAAGTATGTGAGACAAAATCTCATCATTCTCACTTTCAAGGAGCCCTCTGGCTGTACTTCTTTCAAGACAGACTTGTTAGTTCTCCTGGCAGTTCATATTCAATATTCTTCACCAACACCATAAATTATAGGCATCAATTCTTCTTTGGTCTTTCTCATTTGCAGTCCAGGGTTTGTATGCGTTTGAAGTGATTGAAAATATCATGGCTTGGTGCACCCTAGTCCTCAAAGTGATCTCTTTGGTTTTTAACACTTTAAAGAGGTCTTTTGCAGCAGGTTTGCCACGTGCAATACATCATTTGATTTCTTGACTGCTGCTTCCATAGGCATTGAATATGAATCCAAGTAGAACGAAATCCTTGACATCTTCAATATATTCTCCATTTATCATGTTGTTGCTTATTGGTGCAGTTGTGAGGAACCAACTACCACAGCAGCTTAGATGGAAAGGAATAGAGAAAGAAAGAATGGAAAGAAAGCTGTCTGTCTATTGGAATTCTATAGGTAGGAAACAGGACAAAGGAGCTACATTTATTGTCCTCCAAGAAAGGAAAATGATGATCCCTGACTGATTTCGGTAGAGATCAGCAGAATTCTTCAAAGAAGCACGTGAAGCAGGGCTTCCTCAGTTGCAAAGGGTGGAGCCTTGGCCTCCTATGTTTCAAAGAGTCAGATCTCTACAAACTCTGTCCTGAAGTGTGGGACTGCCATGTCCAAAGACCGAGAATGTGGGACCACTGCCCAAATTTGAAGGGGTGGTACTGCCATGCCCAAGGGGCCAGAGAAGAGAATCTGCCAGGGCTGAGAGGGTGGGGTCATCACTCAGATGGACTAGGAGAATGGGGTCGCCCAAAGCAGAGAGGGCAGAGTTGCCCTCCCAGTAGATCTAGAAGGCAATGCTGAAGCCCAGGGCAGAGGGGCTTCCACCCAAAATCTGGAGGGCATAGTCATTACACAGTATCTGGAGGCCAGAGCCCTTGCCCATGTGGTCTCAGAGAACAGATTATTTTCAAGCCTTGAGAGCTAATGTAAATTGTTCTGCAGTGTTTTGGACATTCTTGTTGTCCATTATCCCTCATTTACCTCAAATTTCTCCTATTTGTAATGGAATTGTCTACTTTATGGCTGTTCAACCATTGTACTTTGCAAACAGATAACTTGTATTCTAGATCTCAAAGGTTCACAGATGAAGAGGAATTTTGTCCCAGGATGGAATACACCTAAAGTCTCACTCATATCTGATTAAGATGATTCAAAATTCAGATCTTGGACTTGGAGTTGACTTAAGACTTTTGAGATGATGTGATGACATGAATGTGTTTTGCATGTGGTAATGATATGAATTTTTGGGGGGGAGGTGGCTAAAGGATGGAATGTTGTAGAGTGAATTATGTCTTCCAAAATGTGTGTTGTAAACGCTAGTCTCTATGCCTGTGGTTATAATCCCATTTGGGAATGAGTTGTCTTTGTTATATTAATGAGGCAGGATTTGTGTAGGGTGTGTCTTAAAGAAATCTCTTATAAGATACAAAAGGAGTAGATTAAGCAAGCAGAACTGGGGAAGATAGATGCCCAGCCACATGAAGGTTGCCCAGGAGCAGAAGCTCAGAAGAGACAAGTACCTCCCTCCAGAGCTGACAGAGTGAGAATGCCTTCCCCCTAGAGCCAGCACCCTGAATTTGGACTTCTAGCCTCCTAAACCATGAGAAAATAAACTTCTGTTTTTTAAAGCCATCCTCTTGTGATATTTCTGTTATAGCAGCACTAGATAACTAAGGCACATACCTTGATGCTTTCGTACTTGTCTTTTCCGTATTTAAGCTTAATTATCCACCTTACCCTTTCTACCCATGGACTGTCCATAAATCCTTCAAGATTCAGTATGAAGGCATCTTCCTGCAAGAATCATTCTGAAATACCTCCAACCATAAGTGAGTGTTTCTTTCTTTCCCTAGATCAATAATGTGCTGTTTTTATTCTACCTTATGTTATAGTTTGAACAGAATATATCTATCTCTGTTTCAAGGTCGAAGGGCATTGCTGTGGTCAGTCCAGTTAATGTTACAGGCTTGTCTTTCTGGGATTACTGCATAATTATTCCTAACTGGCTTTCCTGAATGAAATCTTGCCCCTTCCCCAAATCCATTTTCTATCCCAGTTGCTCTGAACTGCTATGTTACATTATATAATCTAATTCAAGCTATCCTAGCTGTGTCACCAAATTTTAATAAATATATACATTTTAATTTGTCTAGAGCTTTATAAATAGATTGTTAAAATAGTTTGACAGGATACTGAGCAAGGTGGGTCACATAAAACAGTGGGGCTACAACTTGCTCCAAATCATGATATAGTATAAAATTTATACCAGAGGAAAACCTAACACATACTAAAGCATGGAAGCAATTTGCTTTTGGTATACTAGGAAACAAAAGATATTCAACAGTGGCACAGCGATGAAGGGCAACTGATGAGTCAAACTCAATTTATGGATGCTTTTTCTAGACATCCTATATCATTGTTATACTACACGAATATCAGCATCAAAATTGTTACTGAATCGCTTGCTTTTCTTTTCAGACTTCTACTACCTTCTTGTGTGCCTCTAACATTTCTAGCCTGCATCCACAATTCTGAAATCAAAATGCTCTCACAACCAAAAATTTTATCTTAATTCATATAGTGAAAAACTGATATGAATAGAGTAGTCTCATTTAAGATGAAAATTTATACATTTTGTGGTAGGATTTTTCATACATTTGATTGTGGAATGTTGCTCAGATGTAAGCTCCACTGTATTTACTCTATTATTTTTCTAGAAGTCCAACTTATTCTGAATCTTAGGTCATATCTGGTCTCCAGGGTTTCACAAAAGGGATTGTGGGCCTGTACTTAGAGCATGTCTCTCAAGATAAATGTTCAGAATGGCTGATATTCAGTGAAGTTTTCAAAAAAGCAAAGCTTACCCTGGCTCTTTCCTTAAAATACCCAATGTCTCCTCATTGTCTTTAATATCCAAGCTTCTCAATCCGCCACACATTGCCTTTGTGATCTTGCCTCTGCTAACGTCTTCATCCCCTTTTCCTGCCCCACTGGTTTTCCACATGTTTATTTCTTAGCTGAAAACTAAGATTACAAGTAATAGTAAATATGAGAAGATACGGACTCTTTCTTTAAGGAGTTTTAGAGATCAAGGTAAAGAGACAAAAACAAAAGCGAATAATTTGAATGGATTATAATAACTATTATAAGCTTGTCTTAAAACTTTCCTAATGCCTCTTTTAGAGTTTACTTCCTTCTTTGCCCACTCAGGACAGCATAACGTCAAAAGGAGACAGCGTGATTTGATGTCTAAAGTCCTAGATTTGAATCTGTATACTCGAACCTGTTGGCAATGAAAACTTAAACAAAATACACTCCTTACATGTCTGGTATATGTGAATAATAATACGGTCCTTACTAACTTGGTAGATTAAATGAAAGCGTACATGTGAAAACATTCATTCATCTTTAAATTCTGTGCAGAGGTCTGGTGTTGTTATTTGTTTAGCCAAATAAAATAGAAAAGTAAAATGTGGAGTCAATAGTCAAACAAAATGGTGATAAGAGTACCACATTCTTTGCACAGTGATAAAACTAAAGCCAAACCCATTGCCGTCCAGTTGACTCCGACTCATAGCAACCGTATAGGTCAGAGTAGAACTGCCCCATAGAGTTTCCAAGGAGCGCCTGGTGGATTTGAACTGCCAACTTTTGGTTAGCAGTTGTAGCACTTAACCACTACGCCACCAGGGTTTTCTGTAGAGTGATAATAAGGATCAAATCTCATATTTGTGAAAGTATGTTTAAACTGACTGGTATATCCTCCACCTACATATGTACACACACACAAACCCACTTATGATAATTTTGTCTATTTGCCTGTATTCATTTCAGTTAATTCTGTAATTTTTTTGTATATCTCTACCTCCTTTGTCCTTGAGAAGAGAAATTATGCCATTTTTATTTGTACTTCCTTCAGTGCCCTCTTCAATATACTGCACTGAGTAACTTTGTTGATGTTGTTGATTGAATGTTCTACAATATTATGAGCTATAGTTGATATCTTTATTGCACACATTAATTCTAATATTGAAAGAATAATTTTTTAATGTTCTAGAACTCAATTTATGACATATTTCAATATTCTTATTAATGTATTGAGGCACAAAATGGTTAAATATACAGATGGAGAAGATCAAGGAATGAGTAGGGGATCCTATCTTCTACCAACTGTGGATTTGGAGAAGCCATTTGTCCTCTCTGGATCTCAGTTTTCCTTTCTTTACATATATTATAAGTTCTCTAAGGAAAAAAAAAAAAAGGAACTCAAATATCTCAATTGTTATATCATTTTTATAGTACCCATATATTAATTTCCCTTTGCCTTAAAAAAAAAAAGAAAAGGACTGTCTTGAAAATATGTTTGCAATATAAAACATTTACACCAAAATAGACAAATAAATGCAAGAAAACCAACACACAACTATTTTAATCATTTACAAATTCTTAAGCAATAATAAAAAAGAAAAAGTTGCCTTCTCTAGCCTCTTTGGATTTCTCATCTTTTTCCACTTACTCCTCTTTGGTCTCTTGTATAATACCCTGTCTCACTGCAAAGATCTGAAATGTTCATAAATGACAGTAAATGGTCTCTGTTAACCGTGACCACATCCAATTTAGTTTTGAATAAGAGTATTTTAACGTTGGCACACACTGAAGACCATTTCCTGTCAGCTTTAAAGAGCACACTTAAACCCAATTCCTTTGGTTACTTTCCTTGGCTTTCTTGGCTTCTGAAGAGAGTGCAATTTATTGATGTCTCTAGCCATGTCCACCATCTGTGTCCTCAAGGACAACATTTTAGCTGCCTGGGTTTTTGGTAAGCACACATAATAATCTTGTCTGAGTAATTTCTCAGTGGCATTAAAGCACAGTCTATCTGATCTATAGCCCCTTATTATGGCTAATTTCTCAAGTCAGTCCTCTCTAGGCAAGTAGTTCATGGTGAATGTTTTTAAATCATCATTAATATGACCATAAGAAGATTTAACAAAGTAGTCAACAGGGTAAAAAGCCAGATAATCTCATGTCCAAGGAGCAGTGAATGGGTAGGATATAGTAAAAGCAGTTTATTCTGAGAGCATATCTTTCCTGCACTACAGGGATGAGTGGCTTGAGACTGACTTGCCTTATGGAGTAGAAATCTATACTTAACACTGAAGAACATACTAGCAAATTAAACACACACTACTTGTGCACACAAGTAGATAAATGAAAGCAACATAAAACCAAAAGTGTCAGCCAAATCAATCAGAAATATGACACTGTGTGAACTAAGGTATGTGGGAGAATACTGCCTTTGTACAACAAGGAACTTTCCTTAGTGTTCTATGATATAATAAGAATCTGTGTGTGTGTGTGTGTGTGTGTATAAAGAAAAATATGTGTTGATTTTTCTATAAGAAAGACCTGTACTTTTAAACTACAGCACTTCCACTTACTAGTCAGGCAATGTTTAACTTCTTTGAACCCCAAGGGTTCATTTTTGAAGGAATTTAAAGAAATAAAGCCTTTTGATAAGACAGTTTTTTATTCAAAATATGGTTGTCTTTAATTGCTAAAATAATGATTCTCTAATTAAGCATCAAGAACTGAAGTTTTCATTAATGGAAGCAGAGTGAACCAAATTTCCAGTTCTTATCAGATTCTGACATTAATACAAAGGGTTAAATATACCAACATGTCAAAGGTAAGGAAAGGCAGAAGGAAGTTTGATATTATTTAATTTCACTTCCTCATATAAATAGAGTCTGCTGCCCAGAATGATGAAGATTACCCTGTTATGGAAGAATCTAGAACAGAGGTAGCCTGTTGACATACACTGGGCAGGGGAACTCTAGTGTACGCAGAAGCAGAGTTTTAGCACGAAGGGGGGTTGAATCGGTAAAGAGATACTCCTTCCTTTTGATAATAACTGAAGAAATTTCTGATATTGAGCCTTCCTAGACTTAACTCGTTTGCCTCAGGACACCTAAGGTAAGAAGCCCCTAATGAGGCCAGGATCCTAAAAGTGGAACAAAAATTTTACAGTCCTTTACATCAAGAGGAGCCTCTGTTCTGTGCCTGAGGTCCATTAAAATCTAAATCCATGCTGCCCCTATTTTACACTTATAAAAATCAAGCCTTTTGAACATGCTTTATTTCTCATATCTGCCTCTGAGGAGCTATCACAAAATGAACCAAATGTTTAACATGGCAAATTATGTCACTTGTATAATCGGATTCCTAAAAACCTGCAGCACTGGGTATTGAAAGAAACCACAGAGAGGGAGAAAACTGTGGCTGTATGGATCTCCTAAGGCTTTCTAGGCAGAGGGTTGGGGAAGTCACAACAGTGGCGCATCCAGTCCTTACTGCTGCGCAGCAAAGGTAAGTTAACTCAGTATAGGTAAAGGGGTCAAATGTCTTTTGTAGCAACAAAGTTGAAAGCAACAAAGGCCTTGCAAGCAGTGGTCCCAGCCACTAACCAAAGAACAAGCCTCTTGTGTACTCAGTGTGGAGAGGTCTGGGGTCACACATTAGTTCTTTTAGTAACCTTTTGCATGGAGGAAAGAACATGGTCACAAGCTTCAACTTCAAATACAGGGCTGATGACACACATTGCCAGGGTCCTGCTCCTCACACTTGAACAGATGACAAGATTTACGTTTCTCTGTTCACCAAGCTGTTGATCTCTTATGAGTAGGTCAGCGAGAGACGTCCTTTTGTTCTATATTGGGAGACAGGCATTACTGTTCCTTAGCTTAAAGTATACTGAGATGAAAGTGCATCTCCAAGCTAAATTTCAACTTACTTTGAATCAAGGTGTTTAAATAATGCAAACACATGCTTATACGGAGATTCACTCTACTTATGCTGGATGAGACTCTAATGATAACGGTTTCACATCTTAATAACTGTAGTTACACTGCACAGAAGCTTAGTATTTCATTTCCCCTCAATTAGCCTTCCCCAAAGATGCTAAATATTCAGCATAATTATTTTAGGGCCCCCCAAAAATTGCCTTCAGTGCTAACGGTAATAGCACCCCATGGTTAATCACTTATTGTGATAAACCATGAAAGAGTTGGGTCTTTTTTTTTTTTTAATTTGCTCTATACTTTGGAAACTGGAGTTAATAAAGTAAACTGTATGTAGTTAAGGGAAAGTGTCAAAAGCTCAGAGAATAAGTACGGCTTTTATTTAAAAAATGATTATCCTAATGGCACAATGGTTCATTTTTGCTTTATTTTTTCTTTAAATATTTGTTGTATATTGCCTACATTAAGCACGGTCAGGGATGTAAAAATTTACGACTCTTGACATGAAGGAGCTTACTGTCTAGTTGGAAATACTAGCAATAAACTTCCTGGTATAGAGATTGGCCTAGAAAAATGCTGACCCATTATAAAATCTCAATAAATTGGTGTTGAATGAATGAATGAGCATTACAAAAATAACATAGATATATAGAACAGAAAATACAACCACTGGCAAATGGTTGTACCAATAAACATTACAAGCATCGTGCCTGTCTTAGACTGGGTTCTCTAGAGAAGCAAAACCAGTAAAGCTTATGTATGTATATACAGAGAGAAATATTTATATCAAGCGAAAGGCTCATGAGGTTTTTAGAGGCTGGTAACTCCAAAATCCACTGGGCAGGAAAGAGGATTCCCCTGATTCATGTAGCGGCAGGGGCTGGCAAACCCAAGTTCGGCAGGCCAGAGAACAGGTGTGTATCACTCTGTGAAGACTGACACATCTCAAGATCAGCAGGTAAGCTGCTAGCTTAAGTCCCAAGAACTGGAGGTCAGACAAACAGAAGCCAGCTTCCGGATCTAGAATCAGCAAAAGCCCGGCAAGGCAAGCAGAAAGGAAGTAAGTAGGCAGAGGAAGGAGGAGAGAAGAAGGCTGGGGGCAGGTAGTGAGCCAACACAGACCCTGGCCCCACTGGTACTATTTAGCAGATTCTATCATGGGAGTGATCACATATCAAATTTCAACAGGAAAGTGATCACAACATTATACAATTGCCAAAAGGGTGAGAATCATGGCCCAGCAAAGCTGACATAAAATCTTAACCATCACAGTGGCATAGGTGTTAGAGATAGGAGAGAGCAACATGAATTTGAAGTGTTAAGGAAGGCCTGTTTGAGCATCAGTTTCCATATTTGTAAAATATCTACTATGTTAGCCTGGTGAGAAGATGAAATAAATTATTTGATATTTGTCTATGAAAACAGTTTGTAAACTAAAAATCCGTGCTCAGTAATAACGCATTGTATTTCATAAAGAAAACTCGGACTCGGTTTTAAAGGATGGGCACGTTTTGTTGGCCAGGAATGCAGTAAATATGCATTGCCCTGACTGTAGAAAAGATCAAGGCCTACCTAGGAGACAGCAAAAGACCAGTATGTCTAACTAGAAGGTTTATCTGCATAGCGCAGGGTTGGTACTACAGAAGTAAATTGGAGTTAGAGAGGGTATAAGTTTGGGATTTTACATAATAGAAAATTTAATGATTTTATATAAGTAACATCTTCAGTGAAAAGTTTTGATTTGCCAAATGGCATGATGAATGCACTGTTTTAATATAATTTGGAAGGTGGTGAATAGGCAGAATTGCAAATAAGGAGAATTCGAAGACTGGGAAACTTATTTGGAGGTTACTACTCCAGTCCAGGTGTTATTTGCTTGGACTAAATGAGTGGCACAGTTGTTAAGGGCTCAGCTGCTAACCAAAAGGTCAGCAGTTCAAATCCACCAGTTGCTCCTTAGAAACCCTATAGGGCAGTTCCACTCTATCCTATAGGGCCGCTATGAGTCGGAATCGAGTCTAAGGCAACGGGTTTGGTTTTTGGTTTGAAACGAGATAGGACATGAAGTTGTGAAAACATAAGACCTGATGTTGTTCAGTAAATCCATTATCATAAATACAATAGACAGATGATGCAAAAACTCATATTACTTAGTGTTTAACAAGTGTTTAACATTTAAAAACTTGGATAGCCACGTCTTGCGCATTGTATACTCTTCCCCTTATTAGAGCTTATCTAAATGGCCTGCTTTAAACACTTTCAAAAACTTGATTATTATGAAGTATTTAAAGAGAATGCACAGTATTGAATGGCTGAAACATGTTTCAGGTCACCTGCCATCAGGTATATTTTACAAGAAGAATGACAAACAAAAATCCTTGCTAGGTTGTTTCTGAAAATATTTTGCAGAGATACTCTAAAGTAGTTTTCAATAAAATATAAGATACATGTAATAATATGAACATACCCCATTTCTTAGTATGCAAATTTCACTAGGTGATAGATGAAATATCTCTAATTAACAAAGGGAAATGATTTTTTTCTAACAACCTAAATTTTTTCCTTCTATTTTTTATTCAAGAAGATTAATCACATGCAAATTCAGTTATCAACACTTTTTGTGTGAGAGAAAAATCCTTGAAAATGTGACCTTTATTAGATCTTTGTCATATTTTTACTTATGAGGAGCTAGAAAAATAATATGGAATAATATATGTGAAAATTTTACCAAGATGTGCAACTACCCTTAACTACAGGAAAGTATATGATCAAGTATGTTTTGGGTATTTCTGAGAATTATATAAACTATAGGTCTAACAGGAAGAAAAGGTCCAGCTCTTAAAAGAAGGTGTCTTAGTTTACTAGGACTGTTATAACAAAATACCAAAAAGTGGATTATTGTATGACAGTTCTGGAGACTAGAAGTCCAAATTCAGGGTGTCAACAGGACCACACTCTGTCAGCTCTTGGGTAAGATCCTTTTCTGTTTCTTCCAGTTTCTGGTAATCTTGGGTGTTTTTTGGTGTTTCTTGGCTTTAGACGTATCTTCATATGGCATCTGTCTTCTTCTTGGGTGGCTCAGTTGCTTTGTCTGTTATCCCCTTTTCTAAGACACCACACAGAAGGGATTAAGACCCACCCTACTCTGGTATGTCCTCTGGCATCTGGTACCTGCCAGGGATGGCAATACCATCCTGATGGGGCATCTAAACTTTTGCCTAGACCTGCTCCAATACCATCTCCTTCCTTTCCTCTCTCTCACCACCTCCACCACATCTGAGGTTGACCAGATACCTTAAGAAGTTCCAGACTTGTGCCTATGAGGTCATCTTTAGGTCCTACAGACCCAGGGTTCTGTTTTGACGAAGACAGCCTAGTAGAGATCACTAATGCTGGCCAGCACAGTGTTTCTTTCATGGTATCACTTGATATTGGGCTGCTGGAATGTTGGTGTTACACTGATATGTGATACTCAAATTATTTATGTAGGCAGAGGCACTACAAAAATACTTGCTCAAGGCCTCATAAATCTCATTAGCCCTATTATTACGAATAATAATATCATCATCATTATTGTTATTCCAAGAAAGAATTTTGCAATTATCTAGAATGACGACTTCACAATTTTTAAATATTCATTGGTGAATTTCAAAATTCTAGTGACTGGCATCAGGCAACCAGCCATAGTTTCCTGAGAAAAGCCATTTGAAAAGTAACACTTTAATGCCACAAAAGTGGTAAGGATGATATTTCAGAAAAATCACATTCCTATAAATCAAACATATTTTGCTTTATGAAAAACTCAGCCTTTTATTCTTTTTGTTGCTTGTTTAACCATGAACTGGTAAAATCTGTCATGGCTTGACACATCCATATATCAGCTTTTGGTAAAGTACACAAAAAAGTGTCCAGAATCATAGAAAAAATGCATCCTCAGGAAGGAGGGACACACAGAGCTGGAGTCTGTAGAGAAGTTCCACCCTACTTCATAGCCCTTGAACATGAGACAGTATTTGCCCTTTTTCCTCTTTGCAGTGGGCAACCATCAAGTACCCTTCACTCCTGTCTAACTTTCTTTCCCCTCACTATACTCTTTCAACAGCAAGGAGCACATACTCAATTTTAAAGGTTATAACAATAGAAAAGAAGCCTATATCACTGTGAAAATCTGAGAGCTCCAGTCATATTATATTGGGCCAACTCTACATTTGGGGTGAGTCAAAGAAGTGAGAGCTGATTTCCACAGAGGAAAGAATTTCCTCTACTGAATATTGTACTGAAAATGGGTATTTGAAAAGGGAGGAATGACTAGAAACAAGTATACTAACTTATAATTAAATTTGTAATCATAAACCAGTAAAGAGACTTTGTCTATGGCAGTTCTTGAAAGATATACATTAATTGAAACTAGGTTAATACTAAATCTCAGATCTCTCAATTTTCTCTTATTAATATGATGGTGGCCAATGGCTTAAAAACATGTTTTCTGAATATCTTTATATTTATTGAGAAATATAGAGGAAGGAGATGGAGAAGGCTGTGCTTAATATAGCACCTGTTTAGAACTGTAGCGACAACCAAAACTGACCGGAAATATAACATTGGATAACACATGCTTCCATCTGTGCACCAATCCCATCTTTTATAATATGAGGGGATTATAATAAATCATCTCTTGGATCTCTTGCAACTACAACATTTTATGCTTGAAGATCTTAATTTATGTTTCTCCATCAGATAAGATGTGATAGAGTAATACTAATAATCCGAAAAGAACAATGAGTTTTGGAAAGGTAAATTGTATTATAATGCTAATGTGCCAAGTTAGTAACACCCTTTTCACTGTATTTAAGCTAGACTTGTTATTAATAAGAATACATTTTTCAAAAAAGGAGATACAAAACAGATTTGAGACATAAGGGTTTCTTTCCACAATATGTTTTACTTAATTTCCCATAGCTAAAAAAATACTATATTTTATTATAATTAAGACTGTGTGTGCATGTGTGTGTGTATATGTATATATTAAAAACCTCATCCAATCTGTTAAAATTTGGGATTGTGTGTCTACTGCTGCTTTAAAGTAGCAAAAAATATGAACTAAGAATGAAAACTCATCTCTTCAAAAATATATGCTTTATTTTTCAAATGAACAAATATACCTCACAGGACTAATTAAGTCATGGAAAGGAAAATGTTAGAGCGAAGTAAATGTAAAAAATGAGTGAGAAACCAATGAAATGGAATACTTGACTTCACTGATACTATATCGAAAGAAGCTAAATTAAGGATAATATAATTTAAAATTCTACAGAGTTTATTGGATGTGTTTCAAATTGCACAGGTGTGATCTTTTGGACTCAAAGAGATACTATGTTGGCAGTGCAGAGAAACAGGTGGAAAAAATAACCCATCTTATGATGATGTGTGAAGACTAGAAAATATTGATGGCACATTGATATGATTAATAGGATGTAGGATTATTAGATGGAAAACAAAATTGGCAGCCTGGGTGCTTGAAATAGGAACAGCTGAAATAACTATTGAAAGAGCAGTTGGAGAGAATAGACAGTCTCAGAAACCTAGGTTGGTAAGGATCTGTTGGAAAATTAGAAAATCTGCTATTTCAGTGGCTTCTAATAAAAGAGGAAAATATACTTTACTTTAGTCAATAAGTTATATTTTCTAAAACATATTCATGAATTTTATTTTATTTATCAAGTGTTCATACAATCTCCATTTTTTAAGGGGAGGAAGCAAGCACATAAAAATCTAAGCAGCTATCTCAAATAGTATAAGTTGTAAAACTCACATGAGAAAGCAGGTCTTCTTGGTTCAGCATTGACCCACTCACCACTGGATTTAGTAGACAGACATTAGTTGTTTTTGTGAGCATAACAACATGAGATGGACTTGGAAAGCCAAAGAGAAAGTAATTTATTATATGATAGCTGTAGTTATAGCATTGGTATACATAGAAAAAAAAATTTTTTTTCTATGTATACCATAGATAAGTTTATTTAAAAAAGCTAGAGAAAGGACATCAACAGGGAGAATAAGAAGGGGGAGAAAATTAATTAAAATAGCAAAGGATTGGAGAAATCTACATATACAAAACATAGGACTGGATGTAAACAAAAAAAATATATATGGGAAAATATTAGAAAGACTTCCAAAAGGTAAGAGGAAATCAGTACCAAGGGCAGTCCACGTGTTTAAAAATTCCAAGTCCTTTGTGATCTGTTACCAGTTTATTGTATAGCCTTTCTTCTTCTACTCCCCTTCATAAACCCAAACCTCCTCCTTCTTCTAGCTTCCTAAAATGTGTGAAATCTGGATGCTTCCCCCAGAGTTCCATCACAGAAAAATCCCATCCATCAAAACTTTTGCAATCCCATCCATCAAGACCCATGCAATCTACTGGAAGTGATTCCTCCATTCTCAGATGTAAGAAATGTAAGATTTTGTAAGAAATCTATAAATCTTATGTTGACAAACTACTCTTTATAATTCTTTAAAATTTAGTGCATGACTAATTCCCACTAATGACAATCCCATGTATGCCAGAGTAGAACTGTGATCCATAGAGTTTTTAATGGCTGATTTTTCAGAAGCAGATTGCCAGATCTTTCTTCTGATGAGCGTCTGGGCGGGCTTGAACCACCAACCTTTCAGTTAGCTGAGTTGCATTAACCATTTGTATCATGTAGGGACTCCACCAAAGTAGGCAGGGCATGCCATTAGTAGCAATTGGCTATAGACAAACTTCTTTCTGCCTCTTCCCCTTAAAACATGTGTGTGGTGAAGTTGGGGGGACTGTGGGTGTGGAGGCCTCCAGTTCTGTCTGGACTTTTGAAACAATTCAAGAAGAGAATTTGCCCACAGAGGGCAAAGAAAGCGGTGAAGACAAAAATTTGCTATTATTTAATATTATCTAGGTGGAAGCCCTGGTTGCGTAGTGGTTAAGTGCTACAGCTACTAACCAAGAGGTTGGCAGTTTGAATCCACCAGGTGCTCCTTGGAAACTCTATGAAGCAGTTCTACTCTGTCCTATAGGGTCGCTATGAGTTGGAATCAACTTGAAGGCCTTGGGTTTGGTTTTTTTTTGGGGGGTGGGTAGGTAAAAAGTTAGAAGACTTGATTGAAAGGCACTTCTGTTTGATGTCTCCTTCTGGAGTTTTGAACTTTTCACTACTTACCTTATAAATAGAATTATTAATTTTGCAGTCCCTGCTAAGCAGAAGAGACCACCCCCCCCATCTGTACTTTGTTGTATTTTGCATAGTGCCAGGTACAAAAGAAATGCTCAGTAAATTATGGCTATCATTGTGTCAGGAATTATTCCTCCCCTCCTGCCACACGCATCCCTATTGCTATCACCTACTTCAGTGGAAAATATAACCATGCATTCTTTCCCTAGTAGGAAGCCTGAAAATCATCTTACCTTACACTCCTCTCTTCCCCTCCTCATCAGATCTTGTCAATTTTACATCCTAGGTGAGATTTTGATTATCCTCCACTACATTTGTACTCTCACTGCCTTAATTGGGGCCTTGATTGATTTCATCCTGAATCATGGAATACCCTTCCTTATAGGCGGTACAATCATTAAGCTCTAGGCTACTAACCAAAAAGTCTTCACTTCAAACCCATCTAATGGTTCTGCAGGAGAAAAGACCTGGGGATCTGCTTCCATAAAGATTACAGCCTTGGAAACCCTATGGGGCATTTCTAGTCTGTCCTATAGGGCCACTATGAACTGGAATCAACTTGACAGCAAACAACAACTCCAATTTTACAACATTCTATTGTCTTCTCTATGTTGTTGTTGTTAGGTGCTGTGGAGTTGGTCCCGACTCATAGTGACCTAATGTACAACAGAACGAAACCTTGCCCAGTCTTGCTCCATTCTCACAATCCTCGCTATGTTTGAACTCATTGTTGCAGCCACTCTTTCAATCCATCTCCTCAATGGTCTTCCTCTTTTTTCATTGGCTTTCTACCGTACCAAATCTGATGTCCTTCTACAGGGACTGGTCCCTTCTGATAGCATGTTCAAAGTAAATGAGATGAAGCCTCGCCATCCTTGCTTCCAAGGAGCACTTTTGCTGTAAATCTTTCAAGACAGATTGTTTGTTCTTCTGGCAGTCCATGATATGTTCAATATTCTTCACCAACACCACAATTCAAACTTGTCAATTCTTTTCCAGTTTTCCTTATTGTCCAGCTTTCACATGGATATGAGGCAATTGAATACACCATGGTTAGGTCAGGCACATCTTAGTCCTCAAAGCAACATCTTTGTTTTTCAACACTTTAAATGGGTCTTTTGCAGCAGATTTTCCCAATGAAACACATTGTTTGATTTCTTAACTGCTGTTTCCATGGGCGTTGATTGTGGATCTAAGTAAAATTAAACCCTTGACAACTTCAATCTTTTCTCTCTTTATTTTGATGTTGCTTATTGCTTCAGTTATGAGAATTTTTGCTTTCTTTGTGTTGAGGTGTGATCCGTACTGAAGACTGTAGCTTTTGATATTCATCAGTAAGTGCTTCAAGTCCTCTTCACTTTCAGCAAGGAAGGTTGTGTCATCTGCATATTGCAGGTTGTTAATTAGTTTCCTCTAATCCTGATGCCCTGTTCTTCTTTATATAGTACAACTTCTCAGATTATTTGCTTAGCATACAAATTGAATTAATATGGAGAAAGGATACAACCTTGACACACAACTTTCCTGATTTTAAATCACGCAGTATCCCCTTGCTCTGTTCTAATGACTGCCTCTTGGTCTATGTACAGGTTCCTCATGAGCATAATCAAGTGTTCTGGAATCCTCACCCTTTGCAATGTTATCCATAATTTGCTATGATCCACGCAGCCAAATGCCTTTGCATAGTCAATAAAACACAGGTAAACATCTTTCTGGCAGTCTCCGCTTCCAGCCAAGATCCATCTGACATCAGCAATGATGTCCCTTGTTCCATGTTTTGTCCTGAACCCAGCTGGAATTTCTGGCAGTTCCCTGTTGATGTACAGCTACAGATGTACAGCTACAACCATTTTTTAATTATTTTCAGCCAAAATTTACTCACATGTGATATTACTGATACCGTTCAATAATTTTTACATTCTGTTGTATCACCTTTCTTTGGAATGGACACAAATGTGATTCTCTTCCAGTCAGTTGGCCAGGTAACTGTGTTTCAAATTTCTTGGCATAGGTGAGTGGAACACCTCCAGAACTGCATCTGTGTTAGATTGGGTTCTCTAGAGAAGCAAAACCAATGAAGCATATAAATATATATGTAAATATATATATCCCCACTCAGTGCTGTCAACCCTAAATATATATACAGAGATGTATATCAAGGAAATGGCTCATCTGGTTGTAGAGGCTGAAAAGTCCCAAGTCCATAGGTCAGGCTGGAGGGTTCTCCTGACTCACAGAGTTGAAGGGTCTCAAGAACCAAAGATTGATAGGCCAAACAGCAGGCCTTTGGTTCACAGGCTGCTTAAGCTGACATATCCCAAGAATGGCAGGCAAATGCTCAGTTCCCAAGCATAGGAGGCCAGATGAACAGAAGGCAGCTTCAGGATCCAGGGTGAGCAAAAATCATTGAGATTTGTCAGAAAGTTCACATATATTGGATGTTGGCCACCTCCCTAAGTAAACTCCCTTTCAACTAATTGGCTGCCCCTCATAATAGATCTCATCATGGAGGTGATTACATTATATCGGGTCTCATTATGGAGGTGATTACATCATTACATACCTGCCAAACTACATCATAACTGCCAAACCACTGAGAATCATGGCCCAGCGAAGCTGACACACAACCTTACCCATCACAGCGTCCATTTGTTGAAACATCTCAATTGGTATTCTGTCAATTCCTGGAACCTTATTTTTTGCCAATGCCTTCAGTGCAGCTTGGACTTCTTCCTTCAATACCATTGGTTCTCTTCCCTATACTCCTGACAAAAAGATCTTAAAAAATATTAAAACCCAACCAGTGCCGTCGAGTCTGGTAAAACACCAGTCCTCTTTTCTCAATTAAAGTTCTTCAAACCTGTTACTATTGAGTCAATTCTGACTCATAGCAACTCTATAGGACAGAGTAGAACTGCCCCATAGGGTTTCTAAAGAGCAGCTGGTGGATTCAAACTGCTGACATTTTGGTTAGCAGCTGAGCCTTTTAGCCATTGAACCAGTTCTTTATTGAATCTTAAAGAACTTTCCAAATATATTAACATTTCGTCAGTTTAACCCTCAAAATTCATTGTACTCAAGATTTTTTTCACCTCACCAGTTATACTGTGACCACTCATCAAAAAGCACACATCATTTCAGTGATACTGACTGCTTATAATTGCCTAAATGAATCATATTATTTTATGCCTTTGTGCCTTTTCAAACATAGTTCCCACTGTCAGAAAGAACAAAAAGTATCTTATCGTCTTGCCTGGTTTTAGCTAGCGGGAATTCATTCAAAGTTAATTGAGCATCTATTGTCTTGAAAGGTGAGATGAGTGAAGGAAG
Organism: Elephas maximus indicus; assembly: GCF_024166365.1. Taxonomy (NCBI): domain Eukaryota; kingdom Metazoa; phylum Chordata; class Mammalia; order Proboscidea; family Elephantidae; genus Elephas; species Elephas maximus. The sequence goes on along the minus strand of NC_064827.1, from coordinate 90,139,398 downwards.
TGTCTATCTTTGTGGAATTCATAGTTGATTCAGGCTGGTAGGGTAGAAAGTTTTGAATTATTGGTTTAGCTACAATCTAGTGACTAAAATATCCATTACCAGTTTTATGATCTTTAAGCATGCCATAGTTTTTAGGACCCAAACACCATAATTCCTGTGGGTATAACACTACTCTTACAGACACACCTCAGCAGTTTGCCCATCTGCATTACCATCCCTGTATCAATGACACTCTCAAGCCCTCCAAAGTCTCCTTTACTTCTTAATTCTGGCAACTTCTTATCTCATCTCCTGCCAGTTTCCTGTTCAGGTATCTGATCTTTCCCTCCCCATGGCCCATGAAGAAAGACCCATCTGAAGTCTACTTTTATTTCCACTGAGGAAGGTAATCAACATCACTGTGGGCAGGGCCATTCTTCCCAAACTGGTGGAGAACAAAATAAAAAATATAATTCTAAGATGTGGTAGTCCTGGAAGCTACATTCAAGGCTACTGAACAGAACAGAAAGTTGCTGAAGAAAGCAAGACCAGCTCCATCACAGATCAAGAATGCCCTGGTTGCCGAAGGGGTTAAAGTCAACACAGTTGGGTAGCAGAAAATAATTTATTTTATAATTATGAAGAATCTTCAGTGTTTATATATTCATATAAATGAATGTATTTTTTTGATGTTATGGTATGTATTTAAATATTTTTATCTAAAATATATCAAATATTTAGTAGCACTACTAAAAATGTGTTCTAAATAATTAAAAAGAGAAACCTAGTATTATTACCTGAAATAAATCTTGAAAGAAGAATATTGTAATTATGCACTGAAATTGCAATCATTAATTTGATCTGCAAGGTAATAAAAAAAAATAGGGAACTAATAATAGGGCACTTCACTCATCATGGAGCAGAGCGACATGGCCCAACAACACGGCCATGGGAATGAATGTATCCGTAGTGCACAGAGGATTTGGTGTGCCAAGTTCAATAGAAGATAGATTCTTCTCATTCAGGACTACATTGTAGAGGATTTGAGCAAGAGATTTGGGAGTGGGAAAAGAAAATCGTATGAATAGAATTATGTTGGAAGGGAAGATTCACTTAAAAGCAGCCAGGTCAAAACTTGACTCGGATTTTGGTTAGGGGAAAGAGAAGATCATGATATTGTCCCTGACAAAATACTATTTGAGCAGCTACAGAATGTCTTTGAAGAAGACACCAAACAAAACCAAGCCCATTGCCATTATGTCGATTCTGACTCATAGCAACCCTATAGGACAGAGTAGAAGGTCTCCATAGGGTTTCCAAGGAGGGGATGGTGGATATTAACTGCTGACCTTTTGGTTGGCAGACAAGCTCTTAACCACTGCACCACCAAGGTTCCATGGAGAAGACACAGGTTTCTTTATTTGTTCTACTGAATTTATTGCACATTTCAAACTTACAAATTAAAATACCTAACAGCATGAGAGATTCCAAATAATTTCGAGGTGAAAAATAAATACAAAGCAAGATCTGAAGTCTATGTGATAAGAATTGTGAGAGACGCAAAAGTAGCAAGCAGCCTTGTGCTAATGGGACTACATAAGAATTCTAACTTTTTTCTATGGACCAATCACGTATAAACTATATGCATAAGGAAGAGACCCAGAGGTATTGTTCTGAAATATGAGATCTTTGCTGCTGAATGTCAATCCATCCAAAGTAGAACCTCACAGGCCCTGAAGGGTTAACTTTCCTCCCAAAGCATTTTACAGCCAGACAGCCTGGCACAGGTGGGAATAGAGCTCAATTTCTAATACGATTCAGTCCAAAGATAATTAGAAGGCACAGCTTAGTCAGTCCCTAAAACCCTTCCAGAATTCACATGAGTTTTCTGGAGTGCTAATGGACTTTGCTTCATCATAAATTCCAGCTTGAACTTGCTTATTTTAAGTTATTTCAATATTCACCAAAGGGAAGTTAGCACAAAATTTTGTCATTTGGTTTTCTCCTGTCTCAGAAGCACTGAGAGTGACTGATAATCTAGTTAGTGATTTCTTTCCCAGTTAGCATGCTGGGGTCAGTCGCCACAGATGGAACAGAAGAACAGCAAACTACGGATGAAAATAAGATTTGAAAATAGGGGGAGGTAGAGAATAAAAATAAACCTAATCAAATAAAAAAATGATGGTTTAATTCATTTTTCATAGACAGTTAAGGAACAAACAAGAGTCAAAACCTTATCCTTCTCTAAATTTTTATAAAATTTTGGCATAAGAGCTGTTTTATTTTACTCCCTCTGCTTTCCCCCACTTTTTCAAAAGAGAGGATACAAGAAGTTAAGATCCAATGTAATACAAAAGGGAGAATCAAAAGTATAAACTGGATTTCTTGACTCTATTTTTTTTTTTGTCTGATTACTTTTGTTGAACAATATTCATTGGTAGCACAATATTCAATTCCATTTGGCCTTCTCAATTTAACTAGATGAGTAGGTGCATTGCACTTTGGGTAAAAACCATTTTGTCTATCACAGCCTCGATTTCCTTATAACTAACATAAGAATATTACCTGCTTTACTTATGGGCCAGGATTATTATGAAGCTTAAATAAGATAATACACATAAAAATACCTGTTCTACATTAGAGTTGGTATTGTTAATAATCTTTAAGCATTTTTAAAATAATGTTTTGGTTTGTTTTTTAAATTTAGGGGAGAGATTAAAAACTATCTTTTAATGTTTTTCCTCAAAGATTAATGCATTTGTATTGAAGAAGGAGGGGAGAACAACTTATTTTCTTCCATGTTGGAAATATGAGCTGATTTGAGAACTATAATGACCTTGGGAAATAATTATCAAAGTGTGGTCCAGAGATCCTAGAGGGTCCCTGAGACCCTTTTAGGGAATCTGTGACATCACAAAAAGTTTCATAATAATAAGACATTATTTGCCCTTTTCATTTTTTTCTATCCTGAGTGTATAGTGGAGTTTTCCAGAGACTAGATGAAATGTAATGAATGCAAAAACAGATTTGAGGGTCCAGCTGTTTACTATTAAGCCAGGCATTAAACAGATATTTTAAAATATAAAGCAATGCCACTTTCCTCATCAAATTGTATGCGGTATTGGAAAATCCACCGCCTGTCTGTCAGTTTATCAGACTATTATGGCTTGCATGTTGCTATGATGCTGGACGTTATGCTGTTAATATTTCAAATATCAACAGGGTCACCCATGGTGGACAGGTCTCGGCAGAGATTTTAGACCAAAACAGATTAGGAAGAAAGGCCTAGTGATCTACTTCTAAAAATTAGTCAGTAAAAGCCTTCTGGATCATAGCAGAATATTGTCCAATCTAGTGCTGGAAGGTGATACCCCTCCTAGGTTGGAAGGCATTCAAAATACACAGTGGTGACAACAATGGACTCTTGCACACCAATTATTCTGAAGATGATTCAGGACTGGGAAATTTTTAATTCTTTTGTACATGGAGTGTCTAGGAGTTGGAGTTGACTCAATGGCAAGTAACAACAACATGGGAAAATGGAGTTACTTTTTATAAAATGTATGTTATTTCTATTACCATGTAAAAGGCTTATTGTTGTTTTAATCTAAATTAAAAAATAGTTCTAAAATTTTTGTTATAATTTCAAATCTGGTAAATATTGTTTGATATAACCCATATAAACAAAAGGTCTGAGGGGTTCTTACTAGCTCTAGAAATGTAAAAGTGTCCTGAAGCCAAAAAGTTTGAGAACCACTGATTTAGAGAGCTAGCAGAGGACCCGGATGGGGTCCATCATAATGAGAAGTGTATGATATACTAATGAGGAGTAAAAACAAAATAGATAAAAACATTTGTTTATAAGATTTTGGAGTTTGTAAAGCACTTTTTATCTCTTTCAATGACTTGAATTCATGGTTTTTTGAATTGTTAGAAAATGGTCTTTTTATCACTTCTCTAATCCTCACATAGCCCCATTTCTCTACTGTGTTTTATGTCTAAGACATTGGCAAGGGTCATTTCCCCGTGAAGTTCTCAACATGAGAACTTCACGGGGAAATGTATTTCTAAAAATTAGTCAAGATAACTGAGGAGACTAGGTCTTAACTTCAGGCTCACAGGCTCACTTACCTTTTGCTAGTCATGGTAACCTCTTTTGAAGTAAAATCTGGAGAGTTCCACAGCTCCAATCAACTTCCTCCACCTGCTGTTATTTTGAGGCCATTCATAGGGTTCTCCTGACAAATTAGTTCTCCAAGACCCTCATTCACTTGAGAGTCCATCTCTTTTCTTTCACTCCATGATGTCTGGAATATTTGATCTTGTTTATTGTGAGCTCTGCCTGCTACTTCCTGTCCCCTGGACGATCAATATTAGTTTTATTTCCCACCTGAGTTTTATTTTCTTCATTTTTTTTTTTCTGATTAGAGCCATGGATTGTGAAGGCGCACAGGGAAAAGAGGGAGAGAAAAATATCTTGTCCTGCTTTATCATGATATGGACTCAGGCCCCAAAGCGGAGAGATAAGTGTGTACCATGTGGGAGGGGAAGGAAAAAATGCCACTCAGGGAAAATGCTGCACAGGAAAATCAGGGCAGGCTTGGCTGACTTGGCAGAAATCTAGATGTGCTCCTTCACTGGATTACCAAGCCCAATTAAGACTCTAAACTCAAGTGAAAAGTTAGTGTGTTTTAAATGATACTTTTTGGAGAGCTACGGAAAACATTCTATGTGAGGTTTGGGCTGATCTTTTAAAAAGAAGGTGTAGTACTTACAAAATTCTTAACCCCATGGCTTTCAGAGAAGAATACTGATGGATGAAAAGATTAAGAAAGAAGTGGGAGCAGGGGGAAGGGGAAGAAGATATAACGAAAAAGAAAAAATAAATAAATAAATTTGTGAGGATCATTGTGTAATGCTACAAATTTGGGGGAAAAAAAGAAATACGGAAAAAAGAATAAGAATTTTTCCACTAAGCTTGGAGCATTATGGTTTAATCTTTCTTCCTTTCACCATTTTCATCAATTTTTAATTCTTACGTTTTCTTTTAAAGAGCTTTTAAAAATCTGGTCCTGGGCAACCAATTAATGAATAAATGATTAATTCGCCTGGCTTAAAAACAAAATTTTAAAAATGCTAACAACATTAAGGAAGAAAATATCTAACAGTTAATAAACAATAAGTCATAAACTGAAGTATCAACACAGGCACTCAGTATTCTGCTGAGGTCAATTTTCATGGACTTTTGAAATAAATGTCATTCTGTATGTTTATTTACATTCTAATGAAAGAAAATATGTCATTCCTGGTTCTTTAGTTCAAAAACATTTCCCTTGAGACCTGGTCAATCCAGGCACTCCTTACCTCTTCTAGTTGCCTGGAAATATCCACAATTACTTTTTTTACTTTGTGAATAAAAACAAAACATAATAAAAACAGGATAGAAAAATTATTTGAAAAGTTCCCAGTTCTGTCAGAGACAACTGGTTTTCAAGTTTTCTCTGGTATGTGCAGAAAATTGGATGCTATTTCCTTTCCATTTTGTACACTTCAGAAATTATTTTGGTAAAAAAGTATAGAGTTTCAATTTGGGAAGGCAGGTGGAGCAGCATAGCAATATATGCCCTGAGCATCCCTGGACAAGCTGCCTGTTGTTGATGTTGGCTGCTGTCGAGTTGTCCCTGATTCATGGAGACCCATGTACAACAAAAACAATGTGCCCAGTCCTGTGTCATCTTCACAATCGGGTATTCAAGTCCATTGTTGTGGGCACTGTGTGTTTTGAGTGCATTCCAACCTAGGTGGTTCATCTTCCAGCACTATATCGTACAATATTTTTTTGTGATCTACAGGGTTTTCATTGGCTAATTATATGCCAAAGCAAATGTCCCTGACCCTGGAGATAAAAAAATGGACAAGATATAGTAGCAATTTTCTATTAAATAAATTGATGCTTCTGCTGTCATGTTCACTATGAAAACACTAAAATCTACCCAGCAGCTTGGTGATTGTCTAGACGTGTGAGTTTATGAAGCACAAAAAAAAAGAAAAAAAGAAAAAAAAAAAAAAAACCCAAACTGCTGTTGAGTCAATTCTGACACATAGCGACCCTACAGAACAGAGTAGGACCGCCCCACAGGATTTCCAAGGAGCAGCTGGTGGATTTGAACTGCTGATTGTGAAGCACAAGGATGTTCAAATAACACCCAAGTTTCTGGTTTTAGTAAGTAGGTGTGAGGTGATATTTTTGTTCAACAGAGGATGAGAATTAGCATTTATTTAAAGCAAAATCTTGATTTTCTGTTTTTTTTTTTAAATCATTTTATCTATAATGCCTTGCACAGTACCTATTAAATACTAGGGACTCAATGAACATTTGTTTCTTTAGTCACTGAATGAATGAATTAGTAAGAGCTTAATATTAGAATAAAATTTAGAGGTTTTTGTTTTTTACTATATCTACTCAAATCCATTGATTCCAACTCATAGAGACCGTATAGGACAGAGTAGAACTTCCCTACATGGTTTCCAAGGAGTGGCTGGTGGATTCGAACTGTCAACCTTTTGGTTAGCAGCCTAAAGTCAGGCAAGGTGTGCATCAGGGTTGTATCCTTTCACCATGCTTAATCAATCTATATGCTGAGCAAATAATTTGAGAAGCTGTACTATATGAAGAAGAACGGGCATCAGGATTGGAGGGAAACTCATTAACAACCTGCAATATGCAGATGATACAACTTTGCTTGCTGAAAGGGAAGAAGATTTGAAGCACCTACTGATGAAGATCAAAGACTACAGCCTTCAGTATGGATTACATCTCAACAGAAAGAAAACAAAAATTCTCACAACTGGACCCATAAGCAACATCATGATAAACAGAAAAAAGATTGATGTCAACGATTTCATTTTACTTGGATCCACAATCAATGCTCATGGAAGCAGCCGCCAAGAAATAAAACAATGCAATGCATTGGGCAAATCTGTTGCAAAAGACCTCTAAAAAAGCAAAGATGTCACTTTGAAGACTAAGATGAGCCTGTCCAGAATGGTGGTGTTTTCAGTCACTTGATAATGCATGTGAAAGCTGGACAATGGATAAGAAGACCAAAAAAAAAGTGATACCTTTGAATTATGGTGTTGGCAAAGAATATTGAATATACCATGGACTGCTAGAAGAGGGAAGAAATCTGTTTTGGAAGAAGTACAGCCAGAATGCCCCTTAGAAACAAGGATGGTGAGACTTTGTCTCACATATTTTGGACATGTTATCAGAAGGGATCAATCCCTGGAGAAGGACATCATGCTTGGTAAAGTAGAGGGTCAGTGAAAATAAGGAAGACCCTTGACAAGACAGATTGACACAGTGGTTGCAAGAATGGGCACTAGCATAATACTGATCATGAAGAAAAAAATGGCACAGGGCCGGGCAGTGTTTCATTCTGTTATACGTGGGGTCACTATGAGTCAGAACTGATTTGATGGCACCTAACAAACAACAACAAAGAAAATGTATATCTATAATTTACCGAAAAAAATTGAAGCCCAGAGATTTGAAAACTCCTGTCACTTCAGATAACTATGTTGTTAGCTGCCATCTAGTCAGTCCCTGACCTGTGATGACCCCATGAACAATGGAAAGAAAAGATTCCCCGTCCTGTGTGATCTGTGTGATCAGGTTGAGGATCAGATCATTGTGATCCACAGGGCTTTCATTGGCTGATTTTTGAAAGTAGATAACTAGGCCATTCTTTCTAGTCTGTTTTAGCGTGGAAGCTCTTCCGAAACCTACTTAGCATTATTTAATGCGCAAGCTTCCACTGACAGACGGATGATGGCTGCCTATGAGTTGCATTGGCCAGGACTTGAATGGGGGTCTCCCTCATGATAAGTGAGAATTCCACAACTGAACCACCATTGCACTGTCAAATAACTAAGTAGTGGCAAATGGGAGCTGGAACCCTGTTACTTTGATTTCCAGTCCAATGTTGACTGCCTAGACCATGCTGTGGTACCCCTCTTTAATTCATCCATGTTCTCAGTAAACTGAAAATAAGAGAAGATAATGGTACAGTTTTATTTTTAAGTTAGCTTCAATACTTTGCCTAAAAAATAAGCTATGGGTTAGCTAAGACTTACTAAGTCTTTTTATAGACCTCTACATTCTACAAAATGATTATCTCCTTCACAAAATTAAAATTGTTTAGCTTAAAGTCAGCCAATTTTCTGTTGTTTTCTTAGTCACCTGCTTTGATGCTAAATTCTTTTACAGAGAACTTTAAATATAATCTGAGGTCATTATGTTTTCCTTAAAGTGAACATATGCTGAGAACTAGCACTTTCTATTTATGATCCAACTTCTACTTTAATCTCTTATTAATATAAAACATTTTGTTCCTGTGTTGGAGTAAACATCTTTTCTGTTAGACAGTCTTAGTATGGTTATAATAATCAAGATCCATTACCTATGTGTGGCCATACACCAGACTGACTTGTGGGCATTATTCAGTAGTGGAACCATATTACATGATTTTAAATATTTCTCTCTCTAACTGGTGGTTTAACATGAGAAGAAAAAAAATCAATGTAATCCAGCACATCAACAGATTAAAGAAGAAAATAAAATAATATGATTGTCAACTGAGGAAGATAAAAAGGACAGATAAATAATTGCTGGAAATAAATCTATAAATTAGACTTGGGTAGAAATATAAATGAGTATTTCCTTTTTTCACATTTGTTTTAATTTTATTTTCTAAATTTTACCGCATTGAATATTACTTTCTGTTTTGAAAGAAAATAAATTTGAACATACAAGACTTATCTTCAGATGTTGTTACTGAAGTTGTTATATTAACTGTTCAATGATAGTAGTCTTCCTATGGTTAGGTAGATGAATCTAACTTCTTACCTAAGTGTTTGAATAGGTAAGTGAATTTAGTTTCTTTCAAACATCACTAACCCATGAAGTGCTATTCCTTGAAGTGAATTTGCATATATTTCCCAACAGTAAGAAAAACAAACAAAATAAACAAAAACAAGACAATAGTCAAAGATGCACTTAATTATAAAGAAATATCAACTTTAATTGTTCTTATATTCTGTTACAAATGATGTGCTTTAACAGTCTTAATTTTAAGTGGTTTAATTTTGTGACAGTTACATTAGGAAGGATCATCCTTCGGAATAGTGTCACTATGTCTTTTTCAAAACAATAGACCAATATATTTTCCACAATTTAGCCAGATACCTAGTCCATGAAAAAAAAATTTTTTTTTTTTTTTGTTTATATCCGTTGATGCAGGAAGCATCAAAAGAAGATGGAAGGGATTCACAGAGTTACTATACCAAAAGAATAGGCCAACACTCAACCACTTCAGGAGGCAGCATATGATCAGGAACCAATGGTACTGAAGGAAGAGGTCCAAGCTGCACTGAAAGCATTGGCAAAAAACAAGGCCCCAGCAATTGACAGAATACCAATCGAGATTTTCAACAAATGGATACAGTGCTGGAAGTGCTCACTGGACAGCCACCTGGCCAACCAACTAGAAGAGTCATGCCTATTACAAAGAAAGGTGATTTAACCAAACGCAGAAATTATTGAACAATATCATTAATATAGTAATTTACACAGGTAAAATTTTGTCGAAGATAATTCAAAAGTAGCTGCAGCAGTACCTTGACAGGGAACTGCCGGAACTTTAGGCCGGATTCAGAAGAGGACATGGAGCCAGGGATATCATTGCTGATGTCAGATGGATCCTGGCTGAAAGCAAAGAATACCAGAAAGATGTTTACCTGTGTTTTATTGACTACGTAAAAGCATTCGACTGTGTGGATCATAAAAAATTATGGATAACATTGCAAAGAGTGGGAATTCCAGAACACTTAATTGTGCTCATGAGGAACCTGTACCTAAATCAAAGGGCAGTCATTCGAACAGAACAAGGGGATACTGCTTGGCTTAAAGTCAGGAAAGGTGTGCATGAGAGTTGTATCCTTTCACCATACTTATTCAATCTGCATACTGAGCAAGTAGTCCATGAAGCTGGACTATATGAAGAAGCACAGGGCATCAGGATTGGAGGAAAACTCTTTAAAAACGTGCGTTATCTAGGTGACACAACCTTGTTTGTTGAAAGGGAAGAGAATTTGAAGCATTTACTGATGAAGATCAGAGACTAAAACCTTCAGTATGGATTACACCTCAACATAAAGAAAACAAAAACCCTCAAAATTGGACCAATAAGAAGCATCATGATAAACGGAGAAAAGACTGAAGTTGTCAAAGATTTCATTTTACTTTAATCCACAATCAACACCCACAGAAGCAGCAGTCAAGAAATCAAAAGACCCTTTGCATTGGGCAAATCTGCTGCAAAAGACCTTTTTTAAGATGTTAAAAATCAAAGATGTCACCTTGAAGACTAAGGTATGTCTGTCCCAAGCCATGGTGTTTTCAATTGCCTGATTCACTTGTGAAAGCTGGGCAATGAATAAGGAAGACCAAAGAAGAACTGACACCTTTGAATTATGGTGTTGGAGAAGAATATTGAATATACCATGGATTGCCAAAAAAAGGAACAAATCTGTCTTGGAAAAAATATAGCCAGAATGCTCCTAAGAAACAAGGATAGTGAGACTTCGTCTTACATACTTTGGACATGTTATCAGAAAGGACCAGTCCCTGGAGAATGGCATCGTACTTGGCAAAGTAGAAGGTCAGTGAAGAAGAGGAAGACCCTCAAGGAGTGGCTGCAACAATGGTCTCAAGCATAACAACAATTGTGACAATGGTGCAGGACTGGGCAACGTTTCCTTCTGTTGTACATGGGTTGGCTATGAGTTGGAACAGACTCAATGGTACCTAAAAACAACAGTTGTTGTTGTTAGTTGGCATCGAGTCAATTCCAACTCATGGCAACCCCACCTGTGCAGAATATACCTGCTCCTTAGAATTTTCCAAGACCGTGACCTTTCAGAAGATCACTAGGCCTGTGTTCAGAGGCGCCTCTGGGTGGCTTCTAACTAACAACCTTCTGGCCAATAGTCCAAAGCTTAATTGGTTGAGCCACCCAAGGATAATCTAATTAATCAAGTTTCTCAAGGTGAATTTCTTGCCTTTTTTGGTAAAATAATTTCAAACTGCATAATACAATATGTATCTGCTTTTTCTTAGGGAGAAATTGATTATCCAATGGTAACGTCAACTCATCTCAGGTACTTTTTAACAGCTATTCCCTGTTTCTTCTAAATGGTTCCTGATGTTATCTGTAAGCACCTATTTTATGTATTTATAATTCTGTAAGTTGCCGCATACTTTGGACTTAGTACACGTCTTGAATAAACAAGCAGATTCTTCAACATAAATGCTCAAAACTGGGCAATCCCTTATATTACTCATTTATTTATAATGATAGCTTTTTTAAGTGTATTAACTGAAATGAGAAATATAATTCTCTGTTCCTTGAAAATTTGCCATTTATAGTTATTTCCTAACTAAATCTCTATATGGAAGTATCGGTTGGGGATAATTCATTCACTCTTGGGTGAAAGTTCAGAGTTTGTTTATGTGTTCTAATCTTTGAAAAGGACAATTGAATCTACGGGTTTAAAACCAACAAATATGAAGAAAAGTGGTGAACATTATGTAAAGCAAATAATTTTTTTTTTTTCCAGAGACAATGTTAGTTTGGTTAATCATGCATAGAATATCATAATATCATGGCTACATCACTGGTGGACAAAATTAAAAAAAAAAATTCTTTAGGAATGACCCAATATCCTAATTTTCATTTGGGAATTTAAGAATAAGAAAATAAATAGCTCATTTTATATGCTTTTCCCCACTAATGTCTTCAGTTTTATGCTTAAACCACACCTCATGCTCTTTTTTCTGTCGCCTTCATTGGTTAGGATTTGCCTAGTTTTTTTTGTTTTCATCCCTTAGTTTTCAGTCATTTCTATATTTTTGGTTTCTTTTGTGTATGTCACTTAAAAATAGTTGTAACTATTTTTTTAATCTCAGAATATACATAATTTTACCAGTTTATTTAGCCCATTGATAATTATTATAGTTATCATTTTTTTATTTATGTAATTTTATTTTGAGTTTTTCATTTTCTATGCTGTTTCTCTTTTTCATTAGTTGTATTTGGCTTCATTTTCTATAGGATTGAAAATTATACTTTCTTTCATACAAGTCATATGTTTTAATTACAACTGGTATCTATGTTGTAAAGCTCATATTTATTTGTTTTTGGTTTTTTTCTTACTTTTTTTTAAAATTGTACTTTAGATGAAAGTTTACAGACCTAGTTTCTCATTAAACAGTTGGTACACATATTGTTTTATGACATTGGTTAACAACACCACAACAAATCAACACTCTCCCTTCTCGATCTTGGAATCCCTATTACCAGATTTTCTGTCCCCTCCTGCCTTCTAGGAAGCCCTGATGGCATAGTGGTTAAAAGCTATCGCTGCTAACCAAAGGACGACAGTTCGAATCCACCAGGCTCTCCTTCGAAACCCTGTGGGGCAGTTCTACTCTGTGCTATAGGGTCACTATGAGTCAGAATTGACTCAAGGGCAATGGGTTTGTTTGTTTGTTTGCCTGCTTCTAGTTCTTACCCCTTGGCTGCTGTGCCTCTTTATTCTCACTTTGTTTTATGGCCCTGTATAATCTTTTATAATCTTTGACTGAAGGGTGAACCTCGGAATGACTTTGTTACTGAGCTAAAATGGTATCCAGGAGCCATACTCTCAGGGTTTCTCCAATCTCTGTCAGGCCAGTAAGTCTGGTCTTTTTTTTTTTTTGTGAGTTAGAATTTCGTTCTATATTTTCCTCCAGCTCTGTTCAGTACCCTCCATTGTGATCCCTGTCATAGCAATCAGTGTGGTAGCCAGGCACCATCTAGCTGTACTGGACACAGTCTGGTGGAGGTCATGGTAGACGTGGTCCATGAGTCCTTTGGACTAATCTTTCCCTTGTATGTTTAGTTTTCTTCATTATTACTTGCTCCGAAAGGGGTAAGACCATTGGAGTATCTTAGGTGGCCACTTTACAGGCTTTTAAGAACCCAGATGCTACCTATCAAAGTAGAACATAGAACATTTTCTTTATAAACTACATGCCAATTGAGCTGGATGTTCCCCAAGATCATGGCCCCCACATCCCTGAGCCCAGCGATTCGGTCCCTCTGGGAGTTTGGATGTGTCTATGGAGCTTCCACGACCTTGCCTTGTACAAGTCGTGCTGGCTTTACCAGTATTGTGTACTGTCTTACCTGAAGGAATTCTTTTTTTTTTTAAACTAAAAAAAAAATTTATTGTAATTGAAGGTTTACAGAACAAACTAGTTTCTCATTAAAAAATTAGTACACATATTGTTTTATGACATTGGTTAATCACCCCACAACATCTCAACCCTCTCCCTTCTCAACCATAGGTTCCCTATTACCAGCTTTCCTTCCCCTCCTGCCTTCTAGTCCTTGCCCCAAAGCTGGTATGCCCTTTTTAGCCTCGTTGTGTTTTATGGGCCTGTCCAATCTTTGGCTGAGGGGGCTACTTTAGGAGAGGCTTCATTACTGAGCTGAAATGGTGTCTGGGGGCCATACTCTCAGGGTTTCTCCAGTCTTTGTCACGCCAGCAAGTCTGATCTTTCTTTTCGAGTCAGAATTTTGTTCTACATTTTTCTCCAGCTATGTCTGGGACCCTCTATTGTGGTCCCTGTCAGAGGGTGAGACCAGTGGAATATCCTAGATGGCCACTCACAGGCTTTTAGGACCCCAGATGCTACTCAGCACAGTAGAATGTAGAACATTTTCTTTATAAACTATGTTATGCCAATTGAGGTAAAGCTTAAATTTAATTGATTTTTTTTCTAGATAATTTGTTTCTTTTCTTTTGAATATTATATTGTGTGTTAAGGTGAAAGTTGACACTGCAAATTCATTTTCTATTTAACAATTTTTGTACATATAGTTCCATGACATTGGTTTCAATTTTTGCAATGCGTCAGCAGTCTCATTTCCATTTTGTTTGTTCTGTTTACATTTATCTAGCTTCCTTGCCCCTCCTTTCCTTCTCACCTTTGGTTTTGGTTTATGTTGACTGGTCTCATATAGTTGATTGTTTAAAGGAGCACATCCCTCATGGGTGAGACTATTTTATAAGCCAATCTATTATTGAGACCTCTGGCAGTGATTCAGTTCCAAGTTAAAAAGATATCTTAGGGCGATGGTCTGGGAGGTTCTAGTCTCTCTCAGTCCAACCAGTCTGGTCTTTTTTAGGAATTTGAGTTTTGTTCTGCATTTTCATCTCATTCTATCTGAAGCCTTCTATCGTGGCCCTGGTCAGAAGGGTCAGTAATGGTAGCCAGGCACCATCTCGTTCTTCGGGTCTCAATCTAGAAGAGACTGTGGTTCCTGTGGGCTATTAGTCCTGTAAATTCGTTTCTTCTTTGAGTCCTTAGTTTCCTTCATTTTCTTTTGCTTCAGTAGTGAAAAGACCAATAATTGTGTCTTAGATAGCCACTCACAAGCTTTTAAGACCCCAGATTTTATGTTTTCTTTTTCTGATTAAGATTTTTTTTACTACAGGTAATGCCACAACAAAATACTGCAATGCGTTTGTATTGTATTGATTTTACTTATCCACTTCAGGATTTGTGTTTCTTTACTCCAAAAATTCAGACTTTCATCAATTCTGGTTGTCAGTTACCTCTTAATTACTGACACCTGGGATTTTTTAATATGCTCAGATATGGGGATAAAAGAGTATTTAGTTATGCTTTAGCTGGCATTTCCAGGTGTTAACATGTGTTTGGAGGATTATCATTACCCAGTTATTTCAAGCCATCGAATTGAATGAACTGGGAGTCTCTGAAACTAAAGTCTTACCTCATTTTTTTTTTGTCCATTTGTGAATAAGTACACTTTGCAGTCATTCAGTCATCACAGGAAGGCGCAGAATCTCCATATAGCACGGTGAGCTGCTTTATGTAGTTGCTCTTGTTACAGAGAGATGTGTTTGTTCTATATAATAGATAGTCTCTGGGAGATTTCAGAATTTACTAAATTTTCCTTGAATTGTTTGGCTTATCAGCCTCACACCATGCTTGATGTCCCAATTTCATTTGTTGTTAACTCCCACTCTTTCCTGTCTTAATCATTCCACTTACCAGATCTTTCCTGACCTCAAAATGGGGCTCTGAATTCTGGTTGTGTTTTTCTGGTACACGTTATGGTATGGATGACCCTCAAACATTATATTAAGTGAGGTAAGCCAAATGCAATGGAATACATATGGTATGATTCCATTTATTTGAAATGCCCAAAAAGGCAAATTCACAGATATAGAAAACAGATTAGTGGTTGGCTGGGGCTGGGCATGGTAATGGGGGATTGATTAAAAATCAATGTGAGGGATCTTCCTGGGACAAGGAAGATGTTCTGAAATGATTGGGGTGATGGCTGCACAATATTTCAGGTAAAGTTACCAGATGTAGTATAATTTAAAGAAAAGCTATTTCAGGAAAAAATAAAAAGATACTTCTTGCCAACTTTTCTCTTTTCCCTGGCCTGAAATGTGGATATAAACCTGGAATACAGCAGCTCTATTGCAACCATTGGAACTCTGGTAGCATAGTGGTTAAGAGCTACGTCTGCTGACCAAAAGCTCAGCAGTTCAAATCCACCAGGCACTCCTTGGATACTCTATGAGGCAGCTCTACTCTGTCCTATAGGGTTGCTATGATTTGGAATCAACTCGAGGGCAGTGGATTTGGTTTTATGGGTTTACTGCAATCATAAAAAGAAAAACTACATGCTAAATGTGGTGAGACAGGAGAAGAGAAGTAGCCTGGTCCATTATTAACAAAGTGAGCCATAGTGCCTACCTGCCTCCCTTCTTTGTACTTCTTTTATATGATAAAACAAACTTTTTTTTTAATTTCATTTTGAATATAATTTATTTGTATTTGTATAGTTTTTTTTTTTTTAATTTCTAATTAGTATTCCACTACTTAGGTGTATCAGACATTATTCATTCACCAGTTGAAGTACATTTCAGTTTTTCCTATTTTGACAATTATGAATAAAGCCATCACAAACATCTTAATAGAGGTTTTTGTGTGAATATAAATTTTAATTTCTCTTGGGGTGAGATTTGTGGGTTGTATGGTGATTCTATGTCTAGTTTTGTAAGAAACTGCCAAACTGTTTTCCAAAGTGGCTATATCATTTTCCATTTCACCAGCACTGCATGAGACTGCCAGTTCTTCTGCATCCTCATTAGAATTCCGTATTTCCTTTTAAAGCCATTGTATTTGGTGTGTAAGGTCCCTGGGTGGAGTAATGGTTTACGATTGACTACTAACCTACAGGCTGGTAGTTTGAACTCACCCAGAAACACCACAGAAGAAAGGCCTGGAGATCTGCTTCCATAAAGATTATAAAACACCAAGAAGAAAACCCTACAGAGCAGATCTACTCTGTAACACCTGGGCAGAGTCGACTCATCAGGGAGCTTTGTTTTTTAATTTGGTGTGTAGTGGTATCATAACGGGATTTTAATTTGCAGTTTCCTAATGATGAATGATGTTGAGGGTAATTCTAATCATTAGCTACTATAAACAATACTGCAATACCAAGGGTGATAAAAAAATATTTAACAGCTGGTCGGCATGGACACCAACCAAGGAGTGCAGACATAAGACAGACCAATTAGAGCAGAAAATAACTGTAAACAACAGTTGGGACATAAGTGGACATAAAAAAAAAAATTTTTTTTTTTTTTTTTTAATATACCGGCTACCAATTGCTCTCTATACATCATTTTACAAGGATGCAAGCATATCTATAGAACAATTTCTAGATGGAGAATGGAGAAGGACAATTATGCAATTACGATTTTGATGCATTGTGCTAAATATTCCTTTGGAAATGATATGTAAATGAGCACTGTTATCACAGAGCATGAGATTATCTTATTCCTCACATACATGCTGTCACTATGAGATCAATTTTTTTTGTCCTTTGACAATCTGCTAGGTGAAAAATGCTCAGAGAGATTTGAACTTGCATTTACCTTGTTATGGATGAGATTACTTTTTCATATGTTTGAGAATCATGTGTATTGTTTTCTTTGTGAATTGTCACTTCATATTCTTTGTCTTTATTATTATTTTTTTTGAATGCATTGGTAGTCTTTTCTTGTGGGCTTTTAAAAATCCTTAATATTCATAAAAAATTAGCTCAGTATGATATGATTTGTATTTTCTCTAGTTTTCAATTGTCTTTTGGCCTTGTTTACTGTGAGTTCTTCATGAAGACTGTTTTTAATGTAGCCAAATCTGTCAATCTTTTCCTTAATAGCTTCTGGATTTATGTCATATTTACAAAGGTCTTGAACATTCCAAGATTATTTTTAAATTTCTCTGATGCTATTCTGTTTGATGGGACTATTCTTCTAGTGCTATTATGGTTTTTATTTTCCTTTATGTATTTTTACATTTTAATATTTCATCCAGGTAGAATTTTTTTTCTGAATTAGGTGTAAAATACAGATTCAAACCTTTCTCCTCAGAACTATTTTCCAAGTACCACTAATTAAAACACCTTTCTCTCACTGCACTGAAATATCACCTTTATCATAAACCCAGTGCCGTCCAGTCGATTCCCACTCATAGCGACCCTATAGGACAGAGTAGAACTGCCCCATCATCGTACACATGCCAAAACCAAACCAAATCCACTTCCAACTCATAGCGGCCGCATAGGGTTTCCCAGTCCGTAAATCTTCTGGAAGCAGACGGCCACATCTTCCTCCCGCAGAACCCTTGGTGGTTTGAACTGCTGGCCTTTGGTTAGGAGTCTATTGCTTTGCCCACTGCACTACTGGGGCTCCTGTCATACACATAATTACCATATATATTTAATTTAATTGGCCTTTCGACTCTTCCATTGCGCTATCATTTATTCCTGTGGCAATAACACATATTTCATTGCAATAGCTTTAAAACATATTTTAGTATCTGATAGGGCAAATCCTTTCTTATTTCTGTTTGTTTCTATCTCCCTATATTTATCTCTATCTCTACCTCTCGAATTTTTCTGGCTGTTCTTGAATAACTTTAATGATCAACTTGTCTAACAACAATCATTAAGGATTTTTAAATTAGGTTTACATTATATTTATTGATTATATTATGAGAATTGTCATCTTTGTAACATTGGGGTTTTCTGTCTAAGAACATATTACTTTAAGTTTTCCTAGGTCTCTTGGAAATATTTTTGTCTATTTATTTATTGAACTTTCTATCTATTTATGTAGATATCTTAAACTTTTATTCTTAAATATTTTATCAATATTTTTCTACATTCCCTATCATTATTTACATCATGCTTAAACCCTGGTGGTGTAGTGGTTAAGTGCTATGGCTGCTAACCAAAGGGTCTGCAGTTCAAAACCACCAGGCACTCCTTGGAAACTCTATAGGGCTGTTCTACTCTGTCCTATAGGGTAGCTATGAGTCGGAATCTACTCGACGGCACTGGGTTTGGTTGTCTTAGTTTTTTGATATCTGGTGGCAAAACGGTTAAGAGCTCAGGCTGCTAGCCAAAAGGTTGCAGGTCAAATCCACCAGCCAGTCCTTGGAAACCTTATGGGGCAGTTCTACTCTGTCCTATAGGGTGGCTATGAGTTGGAATCACTTGACAGCACACAACAACAACAACAACAGTATTGCATTCAGCCACCTTACTGAATTTTTGCTGAAGATACTTTTGTAATCAGTTTTATTGGGTTTCCAAGGTAGCTGGAATGTCATCTGTAAGTAATTTATTTCTTCATTTGCAAGTACTTTTACCTATTTTTTTCTTCTCTGAATACCTTTGTTAGATTAGAGCAATGGTAAGCAATAACGATTTTAGGAGAGATTCTTGTGTTTTTCTTGACTATAAATGGGTATACCATATTTTAACACAAATCGCACACCTTCTACTCTTGATTGCTTACTACTCCCTCTCCCTGGAGGCATTTTTGTAAGTACTGCTATGCCAATTTTAATTTTTTTACATGTTGCTGTAAAAAAAAAATTACCATAGTCAGTTTATAAAAATACCTTGTGGGGGGAGGGAGGAGGGAGTAGCTGGCAAACAAAAGTAGAAGGTACTGTTTGTGTAAAAATATAGTAGCGGTGTTTCCCCTTTTAAAAATGATGTTGGTCTTGGAATTGTCATAAATGTTTAAAAATATCTATTACTTTTTAATTAAGAATTTATTGCTTAATAAAGATGTGGAATTTTATCAAATTGCTATTTAATATGAATATCCATGATTCATAAGCTATTTTTTCTCTATAGATCTATTCATATTGTAATTTATATTAATAGGTAGCTTAATATTGTACCATGTTACATTTGTGGAGTAGACTGCTAATGATCATACTAGATTATTATAACGTGCTCTGGATTTTCTTTGCTAATATTTTATTTAAATTTTATTTTCATTGATATATATGAGTTACATTGATTAATAGTTCTTTATTTTTCTAATACTTGCTGGGCTTTGCTAACAATATCATATTAAATTTATAAGAATGTTTTAGAAGAAATTTTCCTTTTGGTATGCTCTGAAAAGATTATACAGCACTGAGATTACCTTTTATTTTATGATTTATAGGATGATACTGTGAAAATATTGGACTTGGTGTTTTTTTTCTTTGAACACTTTATCCATTTTTTTATCCTCTGAGTAAATTGTTTGTTTAGATTTTGCATTATTTCTGGAGTCTGCTTTGATGCATTATAAATTGCTAGAGAGAAAATGTTTATTCAGGTTTTCAAATTCATTTTAAAGGAGTTCAATAATTTCTCTTATGATTCTTTTAATTTCCTCAGTTTATGTAGTTATTTCCTTTTATTATTTCTTATTTATTCTTTTTCTGCCTTCTTTAACTTTTTACTAGCCTTTAAAATAAGACTAAATACTAGTTTAACTATTTTATTCATTTTTCAAAGAATCATACTGTAGATTTAATTGTTAATTCAATTTTTTTCTAACTCAGTAGTTTTTGCTTTTATTATTAATATTTTATAGTGCTTTCTTTTTTTCTACTTTTGTATTTGTTATCTATTTCATTTATTTTTGTTTGTCTACACAGAATAAAAAGTATTTAACACTGTGAATTTTCCTTGGACTACTGCTTTGAGTATAACTCACAAGCATTGTTCGCAAGCTGTGTTTTTTATAAATATTTGTTGTTTACAAGTATTGTTTCAATGAGCATTGTTTAAAAAACAATTCCAGGTGGGAGAGCATTTTTTTTTTTTTTTAATTTTCTGTATTTATTGGATTGTGATTACAGACAGAATGTCATTAGTTCCTTTTTAGATTTACTTTACAGCTGAATAGATCAATTTTTGTGAATGTTCCATGGATGCTTGTACCCAGGGTATCCCATTGTTTTCTCACAGTTGTACATGCACTTATAGATATGTACCTCAGTTATGTACATTTTGGTAATTATATTTTTGATGCCTTCATTTGTAGTTTTTTTAACCCATGGCTGGAGAGCTGATTCTAACTCATAGTGATTTTATAGGACAGAGTAGAACTGCCTGTCATGGGTTGAATCGTGTACCCCAAAATATGTGTCGACTTGGTTAGGCCATGATTCCCAGTATTGTGTGGTTGTCCTCCATTTTGTGATTGTAATTTTACGTTAAAGAAGATTGGGGTGAGATTGTAATACCACCCTTACCCAGGTCACATCCTGATCCAATGTAAAGGGAGTTTCCTTGGAGTGTGGCCTGCACCACCTTTCATCTTACAAGAGACAAAAAGGAAAGGAAGTAACAGAGAGGGGGACCTCACACCACCAAGAAAGCAGCACCTGGAGCAGAGCGGTTCCTTTGGACCTGGGGTCCCTGAACCTGAGAAAGTCTTCGACCAGGGGAAGACTGATGAC
Organism: Elephas maximus indicus; assembly: GCF_024166365.1. Classification (NCBI taxonomy): domain Eukaryota; kingdom Metazoa; phylum Chordata; class Mammalia; order Proboscidea; family Elephantidae; genus Elephas; species Elephas maximus. Next base: position 90,118,445 of record NC_064827.1, on the reverse strand, counting down.
AAGGAATCTTCCTCCAGAGCCAACAGAGACAGAGAGACTTTTCCTGGATCTGACATCCTGAATTTGGACTTTTAGCCCACTTCACTGTGAAGAAATAAAATTTCTCTTTGTTAAAGCTATCCACTTGTGGTATACCGATATAACAGCACTAGATGACTAAGACACTGCCCCATAGGGTTTCCAAGAAGCAGCTGGTGGATTTGAACTGCCGACTTTTTGGTTTGCAGCTGTAGCTCTTAACCACTGCACAGCCAAAAAGTCAGCAGTTCAAATCCACCAGCCTCTCCTTGGAAACTCTATGGGGTAGCTCTGCTCTGTCCTATAGGGACTTTATGAGTCAGAATCAACTCGACAGCAACGGGTTTGGTTTTTTGTTTTTCTTTTGTAGTTTTTGATGCAGTCTATCAAATATTTCTAGATTTACCCACCTCTGAGCAGAGTAGAATTATACCCCTCTGCCCCCACCTTGTGGTTGGGTGGGACAATGAACTAATTATGTTCAATGGATTGTAAGCAAAAGTGATGGCTGTCTTTTAATTGCTTATGTGAGATGCTCCAGATTGTTCTTTTACCCTCAGGCACAGTGATTGGTAATGTTTGAGATCATAACTGCTCTGTTATCCTGGGTCCCTGAGTGAGTTCACAGAGCAGAGGCTCCTTCCATCCCTTGAATGACATACGGTGAGAGCAAGAAATAAATTTTGTTGCTTTAAGCCATTGGGGTTTCAGGACTGTTTGTTATTGCAGCTGAACTAAACTAATGTTGATTAAATCATTTTTCTTAATCTTACTTATTCCTGTCCACTTGGTTTTTTCTGTGGTGGGAGAAGTAAGAGTTTTGGGTTACTAATGTATATCTGTCAGTTTCTACTTGAATCTCCTGTAGTTTTTGATTTATAAAAATGAATGCTAAATTAACTAGGGTCTAAGAACTACGGAGCCCTGGTGGTGCAGTCGTTAAGAGCTTGGCTGCTAACCAAAGGTCAGCAGTTTCAATCCACTGGCCACTCCTTCGAAACCCTATGGGGCAGTTCTACTCTGTCCTGTAGGGTCACTTTGAGTCAAAATCGACTCTGCGGCAATGGAAGTCTTCATAATTATTATATATTCATAATTAATTGTACCAGTTAGTATTAATAAATGCCCTGCTTTTTTAGTTGACTGATTTTAACACAATTTTAAAGTAGCAATGCTGAATTTGTTTTCTGCTTTTATTTTTCACATATTCCTTTGATCATCTTTTTATTTTCAATCTTTTTGGGTCACAATGCTGTAGGTATGCTTCTTCAATAAAACATATAATTTAGAGAATTGAGACTATTTTTACTTAAATGGGTTAAAGAGATAAGATCGTGCTTAGGTTGTTCTTATTATATTTTAATATTCCTGTTTTACAGAGTTTTGAATATCTTTTTTTTCAGTGTGTGGTCCCATTATTTTCCTTCTTGTTATTTTTTTCCTCTTGATAAATAGGAGAGCTCTTATTTTGTTCTAGGATTAGTCTTATATCCATATGTACCTTATATGTATCTACCCACCTGCCTGAACGCCTGCCTGTCAATCATTTATCTACCTATGACTACTGTATTATTTCCACACCAGAAACTATGATTAAATTTGTATATTCCTTTCTTTTCATCTACTTTCTCTCCTTCCCACTCTTTTTTTTTTTAATTTTTATTGTGCTTTAAGTGAAAGTTTATGAATCAAGTCAGTCTCTCATACAAAAATTTATATAAACCTTGCTATATACTCCTTGTTGTTATCCCTCTGAGACAGCACACTCCTTATCTCCTCCACCCTGTATGTCTACGTCCAACAGCCAGCTTCTGTCCCCCTCTGCCTTCTCATCTCCCCTCCAGGTAGGAACTGCCCGCACAATCTCATGTGTCTTCTTGATCCAAGAAGCACACTCCTCACCGGTATCATTTTCCATCTTATAGTCCAGTCCAATCCCTGTCTGAAGAGTTGGCTTTGGGAATGGTTCCTGTCTTGGGCTAACAGAAGGTCTGGGGACCATAACCTCCAAAGTCCTCCAGTCTCAGTTGAACCATTAAGTCTGGTCTTTTTATGAGAATTTGAGGTCTTTATCCCACTGCTCTCCTGCTCCTTCAGGGATTCTCTGTTGAATTCCCTGTCTGGGCAGTCATCAGTTGTAGCCAGGCACCATTTAGTTCTTCCAGTCTCAGGCTGATAGAGTCTCTGATTTATGTGGCCCTTTCTGTCTCTTGGGCTCATAATAACCTCATGTCTTTAGTGTTCTTCATTCTCCTTTGCTCCAGGTGTGTTGAGAGCAATTGATTCATCTTAGATGGCTACTTCCTAGTGTTTAAGACCCCAGACACCACTCTCCAAAGTGGAATGCAGAATGTTTCCTTAATAGATTTCATTATGCCAATTGACCTAGATGTCCCCTGAAACCATGGTCCCCAAACCCGCACCTCTGCTAAGCTGGCCTCTGAAGCATTCAGTTTATTCAGGAAACTGCTTTTGGTTTAGTCCAGTTCTGCTGACCTCTCCTGTATTGTGTGCTGTCTTTCGCTTCACTTAAAATAGTTCTTTTCTACTATCTAATTAGTGAATACGCCTCTCCTTCCCTCCCTCCCCCTCTTGTAACCATCAAAGAATATTTTCTTCTCTGTTTAAACTATTTCTTGAGTTCTTATAATAGTGGTCTCATACAATATTTGTCCTTTTGCAACTGACCAATTTCACTCATCATAATGCCTTCCAGATTCCTCCTTGTTATGAAATGTTTCAGGTATTCATCATTGTTTTTTAATGATGTGTACTATTCCATTGTGTGAATATACCATAATTTATTTATCCATTCATCTATTGATGGGCACCTTGGTTGCTTCCATCTTTTTGCTATTGCAAACAGTGCTGCAATGAACATGGGTGTGCATATATCTGTTTGTGTAAAGGCTCTTATTTCTCTAGGATATATTCTAAGGAGTGGGATTGCTGGGTCATATGGTAGTTCTATTTCTAGCTTTTTAAGGAAGTGCCAAATTGATTTCCAAAGTGGTTATACCATTTTACTTTCCCACCAGCAGTGTATAAGTGTTCCAGTCTCTCCACAACCTCTCCAACATTTATTATTTTGTGTTTTTTGGATTAATGCCAGCCTTGTTGGAGTGAGATGGAATCTCATTGTAGTTTTTATTTGCATTTCTCTAAAGCTAATGATCGTGAGGATTTCCTCATGTATGTTTTGGCTACCTGAATGTCTTCTTTAGTGAAGTGTCTATTCATATACTTTGCCCATTTTTTAATTGGGTTATTTGTCTTTTTGTTGCTGAGTTTTTGCAGTATCATGTAGATTTTAGAGATCAGATGCTGATTGGAAATTTCATAGCTAAAAACTTTTTCCCAGTCTGTAGGTAATCTTTTTGAGCTTTTGGCGAAGTCTTTGGATGAGCATAAGTGTTTGATTTTTAGGAGCTCCCAGTCATTTAGTTCCTCTTCTGGTGTTTTTGCACTGTTAGTAAAGTTTTGTATATTGTTTATGCCATGTTTGAGGACCCCTAGCGTTGTCCCTATTTTTTCTTCCATGATCTTTATCATTGTAGGTTTTATATGTAGGTCTTTGAGCCATTTTGAGTTAGTTTTTGTGCATGGTGTGAGGTATGGATCTTATTTCATTTTTTTGCAGATGAATATCCAGTTATGCCAGCACCATTTGTTGAAAGGACTCTCTTTTCCCCATTTAACAAACTTTGGGCCTTTGTCAAAAATCAGCTGCTCATATGTGAATGGATTTATGTCTGGATTCTCAATTCTGTTCCTTTTGTCTATGTATCTGTTGTTGTACCAGGCTGTTTTCACTACTGTAGCAGTATGATATGTTTTAAAATCAGGTTGTGTGAGGCCTCCCACTTTGTTCTTCTTTTTCAGTAATACTTTACTTATCCAGGGCCTCTTTCACTCCCATATGAAGTTGGTGATTTGTTTCTCCATTTCATTAAAAAATGTCATTCGAATTTGGATCAGAATTGCGTTCTATCTATAGATTGCTAATGGTAGAATATGCATTTTTACAATGTTGAGTCTTCCTATCCATGAACAAGGCATGTTTTTCCACTTACATAGGCCTTTTTTGGTTTCTTGCAATAATATCTTGTTGTTCTCTTTGTAGAGGTCTTTTATGTCTCTGGTTAGATTTATTCCTAAGTGTTTTATCTTCTTGGGGGCTACTGTAAATGGTATTCATTTGGTGATTTCCTCTTCGATGTTCTCTTTTTTTGGTGTAGAGGAATCCAACTGAGTTTTGTATGTTCATCGTGTATCCTGATACTTTGCTGAACTCTTCTATTAGTTTCAGTAGTTTTCTTGAGGATTCTTTAGGGTTTTCTGTGTATAAGATCATGTCATCTGCGAATAGAGATACTTTTACTTCTTCCTTACCATTCTGGATGCCCTTTATTTCTTTATCTAGCCTAATTGCTCTGGCTAGGACCTCCAGAATAATGTTGAATAACAGTGGTAATACAGGGCATCCTTCTCTTGTTCCCGTTCTCAAGTGGAATGATTTCAGACTCCATTTAGGATGATGTTGGCTGTTAGCTTTGTATAAAAATAGATTTGTATATATGCCCTTTATTATGTTGAGGAATTTTCCTTCTATTCATATTTTCCTGAGAGTTTTTACCATGAATGTGTGTTGCACTTTGTCAAATGCCTTTTCTGCATCTATTAATAAGATCTTGTGGTTCTTGTCTTTTATTTGTGTGTTGGGTTACAGTGATTATAACCCAACCTGCATACCTGGTATGAATCCCACTTGGTCATGGTGAATTTTTTTTTTCTTTTTTGATATGTTGTTGAATTCTATTGGCTAGAATTTTTTGAGGATTTTTGCATCTAAGCTCATGAAGGATACAGCTCTGTAATTTTCTTTTTTTGTGGTATCTTTACCTGGTTTTGTTTTCAGTGTTATGCTGGCTTCCTGGAATGAGTTTGGGAGTATTCCCTCCTTCTCTATACTCTGAAATACCATTAGTAGTGGTGGTGTTAACTCTTCTCTGAAAGTGTGGTAGAACTCTCCAGTGAAGCCATCTGGGCCAGGGCTTTTTGTTGTTGTTGTTGGGATTTTTTTTTTTTTTTAATAACTTTTATTAAACTTCAAGTGAACGTTTACAAATCCAATCAGTCTGTCACGTATAAGTTTACATACATCTCACTCCCTACTCCCACTTACTCTCCCCCTGTTGAGTCAGCCCTTTCAGTCTCTCCTTTCTTCACAATTTTGCCTGCTTCCCTCTCTCTCTATCCTCCCATCCCCCCTCCAGACAAGAGTTGCCAACACAATCTCAAGTGTCCACCTGATATAATTAGCTCACTCTTCATCAGCATCTCTCTCTCACCCGCTGACCAGTCCCTTTCATGTCTGATGAGTTGTCTTCGGGGATGGTTCCTGTCCTGTGTCAACAGAAGGTCTGGGGAGCATGGCTGCCGGGATTCCTCTAGTCTCAGTCAGACCATTAAGTTTGGTCTTTTTATGAGAATTTGGGGTCTGTATCCCACTGATCTCCTGCTCTCTCAGGGGTCCTCTGCTGTGCTCCCTGTCAGGGCAGTCATCGATTGTGGCCGGGCACCACCTAGTTCTTCTGGTCTCAGGATGATGTAGGTCTCTGGTTCATGTGGCCCTTTCTGTCTCTTGGGCTCTTAGTTGTCGTGTGGCCTTGGTGTTCTTCATTTTCCTTTGCTCCAGGTGGGTTGAGACCAATTGCTGCATCTTAGATGGCCGCTTGTTAGCATTTAAGACCCCAGACACCACATTTCAAAGTGGGATGCAGAATGATTTCATAATAGAATTATTTTGCCAATTGACTTAGAAGTCCCCGCAAACCATGTTCCCCAGACCCCCGCGCTTGCTCCGCTGACCTTTGAAGCATTCATTTTATCCCGGAAACTTCTTTGCTTTTGGTCCAGTCCAATTGAGCTGACCTTCCATGTATTGGATGTTGTCTTTCCCTTCACCTAAAGCAGTTCTTATCTACTGATTAATCAATAAAAAACCCTCTCCCACCTTCCCTCCCTCCCCCCTCGTAACCACAAAAGTATGTGTTCTTCTCAGGTTTACTATTTCTCAAGATCTTATAATAGTGGTCTTATACAATATTTGTCCTTTTGCCTCTGACTAATTTCGCTCAGCATAATGCCTTCCAGGTTCCTCCATGTTATGAAATGTTTCAGAGATTCGTCACTGTTCTTTATCGATGCGTAGTATTCCATTGTGTGAATATACCACAATTTATTTACCCATTCATCCGTTGATGGACACCTTGGTTGCTTCCAACTTTTTGCTATTGTAAACAGAGCTGCAATAAACATGGGTGTGCATATATCTGTTTGTATGAAGGCTCTTGTATCTCTAGGGTATATTCCTAGGAGTGGGATTTCTGGGTTGTATGGTAGTTTTATTTCTAACTGTTTAAGATAACGCCAGATAGATTTCCAAAGTGGTTGTACCATTTTACATTCCCACCAGCAGTGTATGAGAGTTCCAATCTCTCTGCAGCCTCTCCAACATTTATTATTTTGTGTTTTTTGGATTAATGCCAGCCTTGCTGGTGTGAGATGGAATCTCATCGTAGTTTTAATTTGCATTTCTCTAATGGCTAATGATCGAGAGCATTTTCTCATGTATCTGTTGGCTGCCTGAATATCTTCTTTAGTGAAATGTGTGTTCATATCCTTTGCCCACTTCTTGATTGGGTTGTTTGTCTTTTTGTGGTTGAGTTTTGACAGAATCATGTAGATCTTAGAGATCAGGCACTGGTCTGAGATGTCATAGCTGAAAATTCTTTCCCAATCTGTAGGTGGTCTTTTTACTCTTTTGGAGAAGTCTTTAGATGAGCATAGGTGTTTGATTTTTAGGAGCTCCCAGTTATCGGGTTTCTCTTCATTTTTGGTAATGTTTTGTATTCTGTTTATACCTTGTATTAGGGCTCCTAGGGTTGTCCCAATTTTTTCTTCCATGATCTTTATCGTTTTAGTCTTTATGTTTAGGCCTTTGATCCACTTGGAGTTAGTTTTTGTGCATGGTGTGAGGTATGGGTCCTGTTTCATTTTTTTGCAAATGGATATCCAGTTATGCCAGCACCATTTGTTAAAAAGGCTATCTTTTCCCCAGTTAATTGACACTGGTCCTTTGTCAAATATCAGCTGCTCATACGTGGATGGATCTATGTCTGGGTTCTCAATTCTGTTCCATTGGTCTATGTGTCTGTTGTTGTACCAATACCAGGCTGTTTTGACTACTGTGGCTGTATAATAGATTCTGAAGTCAGGTAAGGTGAGGCCTCCCACTTTCTTCTTCTTTTTCAGTAGTGCTTTGCTTATCCGGGGCTTCTTTCCCTTCCATATGAAATTGGTGATTTGTTTCTCTATCCCCTTAAAATATGACATTGGTATTTGGATCGGAAGTGAGTTAAATGTATAGATGGCTTTTGGTAGAATAGACATTTTTACTATGTTAAGTCTTCCTATCCATGAGCAGGGTATGTTTTTCCACTTAAGTATGTCCTTTTGAATTTCTTGTAGTAGAGCTTTGTAGTTGTCTTTGTATAGGTCTTTTACATCTTTGGTAAGATTTATTCCTAAGTATCTTATCTTCTTGGGGGCTACTGTGAATGGTATTGATTTGGTTATTTCCTCTTAGGTGTTCTTTTTGTTGATGTAGAGGAATCCAAGTGATTTTTGTATGTTTATTTTATAACCTGAGACTCTGCCAAACTCTTCTATTAGTTTCAGTAGTTTTCTGGAGGATTCCTTAGGGTTTTCTGTGTATATAATCATGTCATCTGCAAATAGTGATAACTTTACTTCTTCCTTGCCAATCCGGATACCTTTTATTTCTTTGTCTAGCCTAATTGCCCTGGCTAAGACTTCCAACACGATGTTGAATAAGAGCGGTGATAAAGGGCATCCTTGTCTGGTTCCCGTTCTCAAGGGAAATGCTTTCAGGTTCTCTCCATTTAGAGTGATATTGGCTGTTGGCTTTGCATAGATGCCCTTTATTATGTTGAGGAATTTTCCTTCCATTCCTATTTTGGTAAGAGTTTTTATCATGAATGGGTGTTGGACTTTGTCAAATGCCTTTTCTGCATCAATTGATAAGATCATGTGGTTTTTGTCTTTTGTTTTATTTATGTGATGGATTACATTAATGGTTTTTCTGATATTAAACCAGCCTTGCATACCTTGTAGAAATCCCACTTGATCAGGGTGAATTATTTTTTTGATGTGTTGTTGGATTCTATTGGCTAGAATTTTGTTGAGGATTTTTGCATCAATGTTCATGAGGGATATAGGTCTATAATTTTCTTTTTTTGTAATGTCTTTACCTGGTTTTGGTATCAGGGAGATGGTGGCTTCATAGAATGAGTTGGGTAGTATTCCGTCATTTTCTATGCTTTGGAATACCTTTAGTAGTAGTGGTGTTAACTCTTCTCTGAAAGTTTGGTAGAACTCTGCAGTGAAGCTGTCCGGGCCAGGGCTTTTTTTTGTTGGGAGTTTTTTGATTACCGTTTCAATCTCTTTTTTTGTTATGGGCCTATTTAGTTGTTCTACTTCTGAATGTGTTAGTTTAGGTAGGTAGTGTTTTTCCAGGAATTCATCCATTTCTTCTAGGTTTTCAAATTTGTTAGAGTACAATTTTTCATAATAATCTGAAATGATTCTTTTAATTTCATTTGGTTCTGTTGTGATGTGGTCCTTCTCATTTCTTATTCGGGTTATTTGTTTCCTTTCCTGTATTTCTTTAGTCAGTCTAGCCAATGGTTTATCAATTTTGTTAATTTTTTCAAAGAACCAGCTTTTGGCTTTGTTAATTCTTTCGATTGTTTTTCTGTTCTGTAATTCATTTAGTTCAGCTCTAATTTTTATTATTTGTTTTCTTCTGGTGCCTGATGGATTCTTTTGTTGCTCACTTTCTATTTGTTCAAGTTGTAGGGACAGTTCTCTGATTTTGGCTCTTTCTTCTTTATGTATGTGTGCATTTATCGATACAAATTGGCCTCTGAACACTGCTTTTGCTGTGTCCCAGAGGTTTTGGTAGGAAGTATTTTCATTCTCGTTGCTTTCTATGAATTTCCTTATTCCCTCCTTGATGTCTTCTATAACCCAGTCTTTTTTCAGGAGGGTATTGTTCATTTTCCAAGTATTTGATTTCTTTTCCCTAGTTTTTCTGTTATTGATCTCTAGTTTTATTGCTTTGTGGTCTGAGAAGATGCTTTGTAATATTTCGATGTTTTGGACTCTGCAAAGGTTTGTTTTATGACCTAATATGTGGTCTATTCTAGAGAATGTTCCATGTGCACTAGAAAAAAAAGTATATTTTGCAGCAGTTGGGTGGAGAGTTCTGTATAAGTCAATGAGGTCAAGTTGGTTGATTGTTGTAATTAGATCTTCCGTGTCTCTGTTGAGCTTCTTACTGGATGTCCTGTCCTTCTCCGAAAGTGGTGTGTTGAAGTCTCCTACTATAATTGTGGAGGTATCTATCTCGCTTTTCAATTCTGTTAAAATTTGATTTATGTATCTTGCAGCCCTGTCATTGGGTGCGTAAATATTTAATATGGTTATGTCTTCCTGATCAATTGTCCCTTTTATCATTATATAGTGTCCTTCTTTATCCTTTGTGGTGGATTTAAGTCTAAAGTCTATTTTGTCAGAAATTAATATTGCTACTCCTCTTCTTTTTTGCTTATTGTTTGCTTGATATACTTTTTTCCATCCTTTGAGTTTTAGTTTGTTTGTGTCTCTAAGTCTAAGGTGTGTCTCTTGTAGGCAGCATATAGATGGATCGTGTTTCTTTATCCAGTCTGTGACTCTCTGTCTCTTTATTGGTGCATTTAGTCCATTTACATTCAGGGTAATTATAGATAAATAAGTTTTTAGTGCTGTCATTTTGATGCCTTTTCATGTGTGTTGTTGACAATTTCATTTTTCCGCATACTTTTTTGTGCTGAGGCGTTTTTCTTAGTAAATCGTGAGATCCTCATTTTCATAGTGCTTGACTTTATGTTAGTTGAGTCGTTACGTTTTTCTTGGCTTTTATCTTGAGTTATAGAGTTGTTATACCTTTTTGTGGTTACCTTATTACTTACCCCTATTTTTCTAAGTAAAAACCTAACTTGTATTGTTCTATATCGCCTTGTATCACTCTTCATATGGCAGTTCAATGCCTCCTGTATTTAGTCCCTCTTTTTGATTATTGTGATCTTTTACCTGTTGACTTCCATGATTCCCTGTTATGTGTATTTTTTTTTAATTAATCTTAATTTGTTTGTTTTTGTGATTTCCCTATTTGAGTTGATATCAGGACGTTCTGTTTTGTGACCTTGTGTTGTGCTGATATCTGATATTATTGGTTCTCTGACCAAACAATATCCTTTAGTATTTCTTGTAGCTTTGGTTTGGTTTTTGCAAATTCTCTAAACTTGTGTTTGTCTGAAATATCTTAATTTCGCCTTCATATTTCAGAGAGAGTTTTGCTGGATATAGGATCCTTGGCTGGCAGTTTTTCTCCTTCAGTGTTCTGTATATTTCGTCCCATTCCCTTCTTGCCTGCATGGTTTCTGCTGAGTAGGCAAAACATATTCTTATTGATTCTCCCTTGAAGGAAACCTTTCTTTTCTCCCTGGCTGCTTTTAAAATTTTCTGTTTATCTTTGGTTTTGGTGAGTTTGATGATAATATGTCTTGGTGTTTTTCTTTTTGTATCAATCTTAAATGGGGTTCGATGAGCATCTTGGATAGCTATCCTTTCGTCTTTCATGATGTCAGGGAAGTTTTGTGTCAGGAGTGCTTCAACTATTTTCTCTGTGTTTTCTGTCCCCTCTCCCTGTTCTGGGACTCCAATCACCCGCAGGTTATCCTTCTTGATAGAGTCCCACATGATTCTTAGGGTTTCTTCATTTTTTTTAATTCTTTTATCCGATTTTTTTTCAGCTATGTTGGTGTTGATTCCCTGGTCCTCCAGATGTCCCAGTCTGCATTCTAATTGCTCGAGTCTGCTCCTCTGACTTCCTAGTGCGTTGTCTAATTCTGTTATTTTATTGTTAATCTCTTGGATTTCTACATGTTGTCTCTCTATGGATTCTTGCAACTTATTAATTTTTCCAGTATGTTCTTGAATAATCTTTTTGAGTTCTTCAACAGTTTTATCAGTGTGTTCCTTGGCTTTTTCTGCAGTTATCCTAATTTCATTTGTGATATCATTAAGCATTCTGTAAATTAGTTTTTTATATTCTGTATCTGATAATTCCAAGATTGTATCTTCATTTGGGAAAGGTTTTGATTCTTTTGTTTGGGGGGTTGGAGAAGCTGTCACGGTCTGCTTCTTTAAGTGGTTTGATATGGATTGTTGTCTCCGAGCCATCACTGGGAAACTAGTTTTTCCAGAAAATCCGCTAAAAAAAAAAATGCAGTCAGATCCCTATCAGAGTTCTCCCTCTGGCTCAGGCTATTCAGATGTTAATGAAGCCGCCTGGGGAGGGTGGGGGAGGGAACAGAGAGATAGGAGAGTAGCACCTCAGAATATAGCCAGAGTTGCTTGTCTTGCTTAGAATGACTATTATATCTGAGATTCCCGGGGGCGCGTCGCCTATGTGTGCTGGCTGTGTGGAGATTGCCCCCGGGGGGTCTGGCCCGCTGGAGTCACGGTCAGATCCTCCGCTTCCAGCCCCACGCCCAGCGTCAAGGCTCCCCTACTGGGACGGTGCACTCTCGACTCCAAAATCAGTCGCTGCCTCCCGGGGACTTCTCGTCCCTCCAGCCGCGTGGCCGTGCCACCCCGAGAATCAGTTGAGCCTCCTCCCGGGGTTAGTTCAGATGGGTGGAGCAGGTCCCCATGCTTGTGCCGTGACCGAGTGTCCCGGCTGGGACGCTGTTCTCCCCACTCCAATACCAGTCGCTGCCTCCCAGGGACTTCTCCTACCGGCTGCGTCCCAAGCCGCCCGCGCGACCCGGCTGGTCCCCTTCCCGGGGTTAGTTCAGGGGGGTGGAGCAACTCTCCGTGTTTATGGCGTACCTGCGTCCAGTCCAAATCCCTGCGGGACGGTTCCCCGGCTCGGATGCTGCTCTTTCTGCTCCAAGATCAGTCACTGCCTCCCGGGGACTTCTCCTAACGGCTGCGTCCCACGCCGCCCGTGGAACCGGCTGGTCCCCCTCCCGGGGTTAGTTCAGGGGGGTGGAGCAGGTCTCTGTGCTTGTGCCGTACCTGACTGGTACGCTGGCTCCAGGCTCTGGAAACAATCGCTGCTTCCCCATATTAGTTCGTTCTCTGGCTCTAAATCTGTGTTTGTTGTTCAGGGTTCATAGATTGTTATGTATGTGATCGATTCACTTGTTTTTCCGTGTCTTTGTTGTAAGAGGGATCCGAGGTAGCGTCTGCCTAGTCCGCCATCTTGGCTCCGCCCCCTGTTGGGAGTTTTTTAATTACCTTTTCAATCTCTGCTTTTGTTATGGGTTTATTTAGTTGTTCTACCTCTGTTTGTGTTAGTTTAGGTAGGTAGTAAGTTTCTAGAAATTCATCCATTTCTTCTAGGTTTTCAGATTTGTTAGAGTACAATTTTCTGTAGTAATCTTATATAATTCTTTCATTTCAGTTGGGCCTGTTGCGATAGCACCCATTTCATTTCTTATTCTGGTTATTTGCTTCCTTTCCTGTTTTTCTTTTGTCAGCGTAGCCAGTGGTTTATTTTTTCAAAGAATGACCTTTTGGTCTTCTTAACTCTTTCAATTGTTTTCCTGTTCTCTATTTCATTTAATTCTGCTCTAATTTTTATTTTTTGCCTTCTTCTGATGCCTGAGGGTTTCTTTTATTGCTCTCTTTCTATTTGTTCAAGTTGTAGGAATAATCCTTTGATTTTGGCCCTTTCTTCTTTTTGGATGTGTGCATTTATTGATATAAATTGACCTCTGAGCACTGCTTTTGCTGTGTCCCAAAGATTCTGATAGGAAATGTTTCCATTCTTATTGGATTCTATGAATTTCTCTATTCCATTCTTAATGTCCTCTATAGCCCAGTCTTTTTTGAGCAGGGTATTGTTCAGTTTCCAAGTGTTTGATTTCTTTTCCCTGCTTTTCTTGTTATTGATTTCTACTTTTATGGCCTTATGGTCAGAGAAGATCCTTTGTAATATTTCCGTGTTTTGGATCCTGTTAACGCTTGCTTTATGACCTAATGTGTGGTCTATTCTGGAGAATGTTTCATGTGCACTGGAAAAGAAAGTATACTGGGCTACTGTTGAGTGGAGTGTTCTGTGTATGTCTATGAGGTTAAGTTGGCTGATTGTGGCATTTAGATCTTCTGTGTCCTATTGAGCTTCTTTCTGGATGTTCTGTCCTTCACTGAAAGTTGTGTGTTGAAGTTTCCTACTATTATTGTGGAGCTGTCTATCTCACTTTTCAAAGCTGTTGGAGTTTGTTTTACGTATCTTAAAGCCCTATTATTGGTTGCATAAATATTTAATATGGTTATATCCTCCAGGTACATTGTTTCTTTAATCATTATATAGCACCTTTCCTTATCCTTTGTGATGGATTTAACTTTGATCTATTTTGTCAAAAATTAATATTGCCACTCCTGCTCTTTTTTTATTGCTGTTTGATTGATATATTTTTTTTCCATCCTTTGAGTTTTAGGTTTTTTGTGTCTCCAAGTCTAAAGTGTGTCTCTTTTAGGCAGCATAGAGATGGATTGTGTTTTTTAACCCATTCTGCCACTCTCTGTCTCTTTATTGGTGCATTTAGGTATGAGTTTAGTGCTGTCATTTTGATGTCCTTTTTTGTGTGTTTTTGACAATTTCTTTTCCCGTTTAATTTTTTTGTGCTGAGCGGTTTACATTTATATATTGTCTTTTCCTCTTATTTGTTGCTGTTGATTTTGTTTTTTCTGAGTCTTTATCTTTTTCTTTTATTTTTATGAGTAGGATTGTCTCCTCTGTGGTTGCCTTAATATTTACCTCTATTTTTCTAAGTTTAACCTAACTTTTATTTCTTGTATTGCCTTGACTTCCTCTCCATATGAAATATCTATGACTACATTTCTTAGTCCCTCTTTATTTTTTTAATGTTGTCTTCTTTTACATGATGGCATCGCTGCTTTCCTGTTTTGAGTGTTTTTTCGTCTTGATTTATTTTTGTGATTTCTCTGGGTTGACATCTGGTTGCTCTGTTCTGTGTTCCAGTCTTGTGTTGATATCTGATATTATTGATTTTCTTACCAGAGAACTCCCTTTAGTATTTCTTGTAGTTTTAGTTTGTTTTTTATGAATTCCCTAAACTTCTATTTATCTGGAAATGTCTGAATTTTGCCTTCATATTTGAGGGACAGTTTTGCTGGATACATGATTCTTGGCTGGCAATTTTTTTCCTTCAGTGCTTTATGTAAGTCATCCCATTGCCTTCTTGTGTGCATGGTTTCTGCCTAGTAGTCCGAGCTGATTCTTATCGGCTCTCCTTTATTGGTAACTTTTTGTATATCCCTAGCTGCTCTTAAAATTCTTTATCTTTGGTTTTGGCAAGTTTGATTATAATATGTTTTGGTGGCTTTCTTTTGAGATCTACCTTATGTGGAGTTCGTTGAGCATATTGGATAGATATCTTCTCAACTTTTACAATATTGGGGAACTTTTCTGCTAACAAATCTTCAACAATTCTCTCTGTATTTTCTGTTATCTCTCCTTGTTGTGGTACTGTAATCTCTTGTAGGTTATTTCTCCTGATAGAGTACCCCCATGATTCTTAAGGTTTCTTCATTTTTTAAAATTCTTTTCTCTGTTTTTTTCTTTGAATATATTAGTTCCAAGAGTTTTATCTTCAATCTCACTAATCCACTAATACTGCCTTCCAATTCCTCAATAATACTTCCGTGACTTTCTACTGAGTTATCTAATCCTGTAATTTTATTGTTAATCTTCTGAATTTCTGATTGCAGTCTCCCTGTGGATTCTTGCAGCTTATTAAATTTTTCATTATGTCCTTTAATAACTTTTAATTTCTTCAGTTGCTTTATCTTTGTGTTCTTAGGCTCATTCTTCATTTTGCCTGATCTCATTCCTGATGTCTTAAAGAGTTCTGAATATTAATCTTTTGTATTCCACATCTGGTAATTCCAGGAAGACACCTTTATCAAGAAGATTCCTTGATTATTTGTTTTGAAAGCTGGTTAAAGCGATCATGAAATACTTCTTTATGTGATTTGATATTGACTGTTGTCTCTGAGCCATCTCTAAGTTATTATATTAGTTTATGTTTGCTTACGGTTTCCTAGCTTCTTCCTTTGTTTTGTTTTGATGTGCCCAAATAGGCTGCTTGAGTGAGCTAGCTTGATCATATTTGTCTTTGAAGCTCTAACATCCTGTCACCAGATGACTAGAGCTGTTATAAGGTATATGACCCTAGGAGCCCATTCACTTTTCTTATGTGGATTCAGTTCAGGTGTCCAGGTAGTTGGTCATCAAGTGTGTGGTACAGGCTCTGTCCTACAATCTTAGAGGGGCATGGGTGATTGGTGTAAGTACAGGTATCTGATTGCAGTAGGCAGTCACACTCTGAACAAGGCAGGGGCCTGACAACCATCCCCCAAGTGTCTGTGAGGAAAGTCTGTCCCAGTTCCCTAGAGCACACTGGTGGGTGGATTCTGCAGCCAGACCGTGGGCACCCAAAGCTTTTATTTGTAAGGACTGGGAGGTACCACTTATCCTTGGACCCCTCTCACAAATGGCTAGGTGATGTGGGTGGAACCATGAGTCCTTAGGCCCATGATGTGGGTAGGTGAGGACCCTTTTTAATAGGCAAAGTGTAGTCAAATATCAAGCACCCACCTCTCCACTGCACAGCTGAAACAGTTGCAGTTTGCCAACAAGGGCCTATTCTACTGAAATGGGCCCACACAGGTTTGTAAAGGGGTGAAAGGTACTCAAAGTTAACGGACCATTTGTGCCTGGACAGGAACCACTTCTGTCCTGATCTTCCTAGATTAGTGGAACTGGCAGATTATCTTTTCCCCCAGTTGTGAATTTATTCCTTCTTCAAGGCCAGGAGAATGGTTCAGGACATGCAGCAGGAACTACCTCAGGCTCAGGGAAATCTACAGCCACTGAAGCTGCCTCGGGGGCTGGGGGCAGAGTAAAATAAACACAAGTACTTAGCTTTTGCCACGTGTGCCATTCTTCTCTGGTTCTGGACGTGTGAGTAGGCTGTGTGGCTTGCTGTCTCTCCCTGAAGAAACTGCGTCTGGAATGCTACCACCAGCCCCAGCATGGTTGCTCCAGGGAGTGGTGCCTGAGGGTTCCTGAGATTCAGGTCCAGCAACTCCTCACTGCTTCTGATCCATCTTTCCCTCCCCCTGCCA
Organism: Elephas maximus indicus; assembly: GCF_024166365.1. Lineage (NCBI taxonomy): Eukaryota > Metazoa > Chordata > Mammalia > Proboscidea > Elephantidae > Elephas > Elephas maximus. Next base: position 90,102,077 of record NC_064827.1, on the reverse strand, counting down.
CTCAGTCAGTTTTCTAACTTTGCCTTTGATGTTCAGGGCTCTTAGCTTGTCATATGCATGATGGTTTCACTTGTCTTTTCAGGTCTTTGTTGTAAGAGGGATCACCTGAAGCATCTGACCTCTCTACCATCTTGGCCCTGCTCTCCCTTCCCTATTTCTTGATATTTTTGTAATGTCTTAGTGTTTAACTTAACGCTCAGGTGTAATTTTATTAATTAATTTGTATGTGAATTCCTTTTGACTTTTCAGAGTATACTCTTACTACGTCCGTATTTTTTTCTCCTTTTACCTTCCAGTTTTTTTTAGTTTTAATATTCATCACTATACTTTTTTTTTTTTTTTAATTAATCCTATACTTAAACACTAATGTTGCTCACTAACATTCACTTAGAAACACTTTGAGTTATTTCTTCCCTGGATTTTTCTGTCCCCCAAGAAGAGTTTATGGGAACATTCCTCCCTCTGTTCTTACATGTGAATACTCAATGCTTTGTTGCCTTTGTATTTGAACAGAAGGAGCCCTGGTGGCACAATGGTTAAAGTGCTTGGCTGCTAACCAAAAGGTCTACAGTTTGAACCTTCCAGTCTCTCTGCAGGAGAAAGTTGTGGCAGTCTGCTTCCATAAAGATTTACAGCCTTGGAAACTTGTTGGGCAATTCTACTCTGTCCTGTAGGGTTGCTATGAGTCCAAATCTACTCAATGGCCATGGGTAGTAGTAGTAGTATTTGAATGGAAACTTGGCTGAATAACAAATATGTCAGTATTTTCTTCACAAAATTATAGTTATTTCTTAACTAGCTTCTAGATTTTTAATGTTGCTGTAGTAAAGTCTGAGACCAGGCTAATTTTTCTCATATGAATGTCTTTATTTTTTATTATACCATAAATTTTCAAAAAAAAATTTATTTGGAATTATGTTTTTTTTTTTTTTTTGACATAACACATTTACTATTTTAATAAAAGACATGAAAACTTTGAATGGCCCTGCTGTTTATCAGACACTGAGTTGGGCACTATGGATACAGAAATGAGTAAGATACAGTATGGAATTTAGTAATACTCACAGCCTGGTGCAGCTGTCAGATGTAGGAACAGCTAACTATAATGCTGTTAGGTGCCGTTGAGTAGGTTCCAACTCATAGTGACCCTGTGTACAACAGAATGAAACACTGCCCAGTCCCGCTGCATCCTCTCAAATGTTGCTATGTTTCAGCCCATTATGCAGCCATTGTGTCAATCCATCTTATAGAGGGTCTTCCCCTTTTTTGCTGACCCTCTACTTTACCAAGTATGATGTGCTTCTCCAGGAATTGGTTGCTGCTGATAACATGTCCAAAGTACATGAGACAAAGTCTTGTCATCTTTGATTCTATGGAGCATTCTGGCTGTACTTCTTCCAAGACAGATTTATTTGTTCTTCTGGCAGTCCATGGTATATTCAATATTCTATTCAACACCATAATTCAAAGCTGTCAATTCTTCTGTCTTCCTTATTCATTCTCCAGATTTCAGAAGCATATGAGAGGATTGAAAATACCACTGCTTGAATCAGGCACACCTTAGTCTTCAAGGCGATGTCTTTGCTTTTTAACACAGGTGCACCTTAGTCCACAGTGACATCAAGCCAAAAAAAAAAAAAAAAAAACATTTCCCTCAAGTGGATTCTGACTCACAGCAATCCTGCAGGATAGTGTAGAACTGTTCCATATGGTTTCCAAGGAGCACCTGGTGGATTTGAACTGCCAGCCTTTTGGTTAGCAGCCATAGCTCTTAACTACTACACCACCAGGGTTTCATCTTTGCTTTTGAGCACTTTAAAGAGGTCTTTTACAGCAGATTTGCCCAGTGCAATGAATCATTTGATTTTTTCTTTAATTTTGTTTTAAGTGAAACTTTACAATTCAAGTCAGTTTCTCATCAAAAGACTTATACATACATTGTTAAAAAAAAATGTCACCCTAATTGTTTTCCCTACAATGAGACAGCACACTCTTTCTCTATACCCTGTATTTCCTGTGTCCATTCAACAGCTCCTGACCCCCCTGCCTTCTCATCTCTCCTACAGGCAGGAGCTGACCACATAGTCTCACGTGTCTACTTTAGCTAAAATGCATACTCCTCACCAGTATCATTTTATGTCTTATAGTCCAGCCTAATCTTTCTCTGAAGGGTTGGCTTTGGGAATGGTTTTACTTTTGGGCTAACAGAAAGTCCAGGCACCATGACCTCTGGGTCCCTCCAGTCTCAGTAAGACAACTATGTCTGGTCTTTTTACTAGAATTCAAGGTCTGTATCCCACTTTTCTCCTGCTCCATCAGGGATTTTCTGTTGTCTTCCTGGTCAGGGCAGTCATTGGTGGTAGCTGGGCACCATCTAGCTCTTCAGGTCTCTGGCTGATGGAGTCTCTGGTTTATGTGGCCTTTTTTTCTCTTGGGCTCATATTTTCTTTGTGTCTTTGGTGTTTGTCATTATCCTTTCCTCCAGGTGGGTTGAGACAAATTGATGCATCTTGGATGGGCACTTGCTAGCTTTTAAGACCCAGATGTCACTCACCAAAGTGGGATGCAAAATGTTTTCTTAGTATACTTTGTTATGCCAATTGACCTAGATGTACCCTGAAACAATATTGCCCAGACCCCTGCCCCTGCTACTCCGTCCCTCAACGTGTTTGGTTGTATTCAGGAAACTTCTTAGCTTTTGTTTCAGCCCAGTTGTGCTGACTTTCCCTGTATTGTGTGTTGTCCTTCCCTTCACCTGAAATAATTCTTGTCTACTATGTAATTAGTGAATACCCCCCTCCCTCCCTCCTTGCCCTTGTAACCATCAAAGAATCTTTTCTTCTGTTTTTAAACCTTTTGTTGAGTTCTTATAATAGTGGTCTCCAACAATATTTGTCCTTTTTTGGTTTTTTTAATCTCACTCAGCATAATGCCTTTCAGATCCCTCCATGTTATGAAATGTTTCACGGATTCATCATTGTTCTTTACCGACGTGTAGTATTTCATTGTATGAATATACCATGATTTGTTTATCCATTCATGCATCGATGGGCACCTTGGTTGTTTCTATCTTTGTGCTACAGTAAACAGTGCTGCAATGAACATGGGTGTGCGTATTCATGTGAGGGCCCTTATTTTCTCTAGGATATATTCCAAGAAGTGGGATTGCTGGATCAAAAGGCACTTCTGTTTCTAGATTTATAAGGAAGCACCAAATCAATTTCCAAAGTGCTTGTACCAATTTATATCCCCACCAGCAGTGTATAACTCTTCCAGTCTCTCCACAACCTCTCCAACATTTACTATTTTGTGTTTTTTGGGATTAATGCCAGCCTTGTTGTAGCGAGATGGTATCTCATTGTAGTTTTGATTTGCATTTCTCTAATGGCTAATGATCTTGAGCATTTCCTCATGTATCTGCTAGCTTCACGAAGGTCTTCTTTCGCGAAGTGCCTGTTCATATCCTTTGCCCATTTTTTAATTGGGTTATTTGTCTTTTTCTTGTTGAGGTTTTGCCGTATCTTGTAAGTTTTAGAGATTAGACTCTGATTAGATTTGTCTTAGCCAAATGTTTTTCCCAGACTGTAGGTTGTCTTTTTACTCTTTTGGTGAAGTCTTTGGATGAGCATAAGTGCTTGACTTTTAGGAGCTCCCAATTATCTAGTTTGTCTTCTGGTGTTTGCGCATTGTTAGTAATGTTTTGTACACTGTTTAGCCATGTATTAGGGCTCCTAGTATTGTCCCTATATTTTCTTCAATGATCTTTATTTTTTTAGATTTTATATTTAGGTCTTTGATCCATATTGAGTTAGTTTTTGTGCATGGTGTGAGGTATGGATCTTGTTTCACCTTTTTGCAGATGTATATCCAGTTATGCCAGCATCGTTTTTTAAAGACACTGTCTTTTCCCCATTTAACTGACTTTGGGCCTTTGTCAAATATCAGCTGCTCATAGGTGGATGAATTTATGTCTGCGTTCTTAATTCTGTTCCATTAGGCTATGTACCTGTTGTGTTACCAGTACCAGGATGTTTTGACTACTGTGGTGGTATAATATGTTCTAAAATCAGATAGTGTGAGGCCTCCACTTTGTTCTTTTTCAGTAATGCTTTACTTATCAAGGGCCTCTTCCCTTTCCATAGGAAGTTGCCGATTTGTTTCTCCATCTCATTAAAAAATGCCATGGGAATTTGGATCGGTGTTGCATTGTATCTATAGATTGCTTTGGATAGAAGAGTCATTTTTGCAATGTTGTCTTCCTATCCATGAACAAGTTATATTTTTCCATTTATGTAGGTCTCTTTTGCTTTCTTGTAGTAGTGTCTTGTAGTTTTCTTTGTATAGGACTTTTACGTCTCTGGTTAGATTTATTCCTAAGTATTTTATCTTCGTGGGGGCTATTGTAAATGCTATTGATTTGATGATTTCATCTTCGATGTTCTCTTTGTTGGTGTAGAGGAATCCAACTGATCTTTGTATGTTTTTCTTGTATCCTGATTCTTTGCTGAACTCTTCTATTAGTTCCAGTAGTTTTCTTGTGGATTCTTTAGGGTTTTCTGCGTATAAAATCATATCTGCAAAGAAAGATACTTTTACTTCTTTCTTACCAGTTTGGATGTCCTATATTTCTTTATCTAGCCTAATTGCTCTGGCAAGGACCTTCAACACAATGTTGAATAAGAGTGGTGATAAAAGGCATCCTTGCCTGGTTCATATTCACAAGAGCGGTGATTTCAGACTCTCTTCATTTAGGATGACAGCTGTTGGCTTTTTATAAATGCCCTTTATTATGTTGAAGAATTTCCATTCTATTCCTATTTGGCTGAGAGTTTTTATCATGAATGGGTGCTGGACTTTGTCAAACGTCCCTTCAGCGTTAGTTGATAAGATCATGTGGTTCTTGTCTTTTGTTTTGTTTGATGGATTGCATTGATTTTTTTTTTTTTTTCCTAATGTTGAACTACCCCTGCATACTTGGTATGAATCCCACTTGGTCATGGTGAATTATTTTTTTGATATGTTGTTGAATTTTATTGGCTAGAATTTTGTTGAGGACTTTTTCATCTAAGTTCATAAGGGATATCGGTCTATAATTTTCTTTTTTTGTGTGTCTTTACCTGGTTATGGTATCAAGGTTATGCTGGGTTCATAGAATGAGTTTGGGAGTATTCCATTCTCTTCTATGCTCTGAAATATCTTTAGTAGTAGTGGTGTTAACTCTTCTCTGAAAGTTTGGTAGAATTTTCCAGTGAAGCCATCAGGGCCAGGGCTTTTTTTGCTGGGAGTTTTTAAATTACCTTTTCAATCTCTTCTTTTGGTTTATTTGTTTTTTCTGTGTGTTAATTTAGGTAGGTAGTGTGTTTCTGTGTTTCTAGAAATTTGTCCCTTTCCTCTAGGTTTTAAAGGCTTTATATATGTCATCCCCATTGCCTTTTTGGCTGCATGGTTTCTGCTGAATAGTCTGAGCTTAGTCTTATTGCCTGTTCTTTGTAGGTCACTTTTCGTTTATCCTTAGCTGCTGTTTAAATTCTCTTTATCTTTGGTTTTATTATGTCTTGGTGACTTTCTTTTGAGATCTACCTTGTGTGGAGTTTGATGAGCATCTTAAATAGATATTTTCTTACCTTTCACAATATCAGGAAAGTTTTCTGCCAACAAATCTTCAACAATTCTCTTTGTATTTTCTGTTATCTCCCCCTGTTCTGGTACTCCAATCACTAGTATTTTATTTCTCTTGATAGATTCCCACATAATTCTTAGGGTTTCTTCATTTTTTTTAATTCTTTTATCTGATTTTTTCCTCAAATATGTTGGTGTCAAGTGCTTTATCTTTAGCCTCACTAATTCTGATTTTCATTTCCACAATTCTGCTCCTCTGACTTTCTATTGAGTTGTTTAATTCAGTGATTTTATTATTAATCTCCTCAATTTCTGTTTGCTGTC